>NC_140935.1:53212439-53812439 GCF_014529385.1 Adiantum capillus-veneris | reverse complement strand
CGGACTTGCAGAAGTCATTTGAAGTATATTGTGATGCTTGTGGTCGTAGTCTGGGTGCGGTCTGAATGCAAGAAGGCCATGTCATTGCTTACGAGAGTTGATTGTTCTCAAGGCCGGAGATGACAGCACAGATTTATGAGAAAGAGCTTTTGGCGATTATCCATGCTCTTACTCAATGGTGGCACTACCTACTCGGAGTGGATTTTACTGTCTTTACAGACCATCAGAGTTTGCACTACTTCTTGTCACAGAAGTAGCTTTCGGAAAAGCAGATGCGGTGGGCGAACATCTTGTCACAGTTTCACTTCCAAATTGTCCATGTTCAAGGACAGAAAAATGTGGTGGCAGATGTTTTGTCTCGGAAGCCGTTGGTTCTGGCTATTTCTGCGATACATCATAATAGAAGCTTCGAGGATATGGTCGACCAGTATGCCACGATACAGATTTTGCAGACGTTTTCACACGGATACGGGATGGGGAGACAATAGTAGGATACTCCATTCGGGATGGCTACTTGATGAGAAAAACCTTGTTGTGTGTTACACAGTTGTTGAGGGAAAAGGTTATGATTGAATGCCACTGTCCACCTTTTACGGGTCACCGCGGCATTGCTACCACCATGAAAGGGGTACAGAGATACTTCTTTTGGCCGAGACTCAAGAAGGATGTGGAAGAGTTTGTGCGCAGTTGCTTGGTATGCCAGAAGGTCAAGTTTGACATGCATAAATCATAGGGCTTTACCCATACCCACCCTCCCTTGAGAAATTATTGCAATGGATTTCATTTTTGATCTCCCGAGAACGCAGAGTGGTCATGATGGTATTTGGATTGTTATTGATAGATTTAGCAAGCAGGCTCATTTCATTCCAGTGAAGAAAACAGTCAAGCCGGATCACTTAGCGAGACTGTTTGTGGCCCAGATCTTCAGATTACATGGCATGCCTGAGACGATTGTCTCTGAGAGAGACCCCAGATTTACAAGTTTGTTTTGGAAGGCAATTTGGGAGAACATTGGCACGCGGTTGCAGTTCTTGTCATCGTTCCACCCCCAGACTGACGGGCAAGCTGAGATTACCAATTTAGTGATTTTCGATTTATTGAAGTCTTATATCTCAAATCAAAAGACTCAATGGGAAAAGTACTTACCTTTGGTGGAATTTGCCTAGAATAACACGATACACTCTTCGATGGGGAAGGCGCCATTTGAGATTGTTGAAGGTGCTGCGAAGGTTCCAGCCTTCCTAAGCACAAAAGATAAGATTTTTGAAGCAGATGAATATACACGAGACTTAGATACGGCTTTTGCCAAGCTTCGCGAGACTTTGCAGAAATCTCAAGAACGACAGAAAAAGGCAGCGAATCGCCATCGTCGCAACTTGAAATTGAAGGAGGATGATTGGGTGCTCCTACGTTTTGCGAAGGCACGCCTGAGAAAGAAAAATGGAAAGGAGAGGCTTTTTCCAAAGCTTGGTAAGCGATACTACGGACCTTTCCAGATCTTTGAAAATATAAATGATGTCTCATTTTGATTGAAACTGCCGGATACTTCGAGGATTCACAATGCATTTCATGTGAGTCTCTTGAAACCTTTCAAAGGTGATGTGCCTGATGAGCAACCCGAAGTGGAAGAAAAACGAGGAGATCCTTGTTCCTGAACAGATTTTGGCACACAAGGATACGAAGAATAAAGGTAAAGTCCAAAGGCGGTTCTTGGTTAAGTTCAAGAACTATCTTGCATTGGATGCAAAGTGGATGGAGGAGGAGGACCTGGCAGATACTCCTTAGATTGTGAAACTTTACCTCGATGCTTTTGGTTTAGCATAGTCTACTCCAAATGGAACCCGGAATTCAGCTTGGCCGGAGATCTGGTGCAGCGGGATGCACAAGAGGGGAGTCACTCCGCTCTTTTGTCAACAGATGCCTTGATTTTGATACTAGAGTCACTGATGTCTCTTTGAGCTTCAGGGATACTGAAAGCTGACAGTATTCTGCTGTATGACTTTATTAAATAGAATTCCTGATTATGATACTGATTTGTTCTTGACTTCTTTTAAGTGCAGGAACTGATAGACGAAATGACTGCAGCATTTTGGTCTACTTGATCTCGAATAGACATGGTTGCAATAGGGGTTAGTCAATCAGACATCGATGAGGTCCTGACTGGATCTAGATGCGATTGCTAGCTACATTGTTGATAAATCATGGTCTAAGATCCAAATCAATGTTGAATGTCATGTGATGTCGTGTGATGTGACTGTCGATTGGTACATGTGCTAGATGTGTGTTCCTAGTACGTAGATACTAACAGGAAGTATCTACTAAGACGGTTTATGGCCTCTGTCTGTTTTGCAGGGGCTATCGAGGGTGATTACAATGCTTTCAAGAGGGGGGTATGTCACAAAGTGATGATGTGTTTGCCCGAGAGCCGAAACCCTAACAGCTGTTGAAACCCTAATTTTTGGAAACCCTAACCCTAAAACCAGAAAAAAACCTAACCCTAATCCTAACCCTAAAAGGGCAGTATACTGAAATCTCGAAAAATGTGCAACATGCTGACGTGGCATCGTACGGCGGTAGCTTTTCAGCTTTTGCGTGGAGATAGTTGTGGACGACAGCTTTTGACCTTGCTTTTCTCTACGCAATTATCAGGAGAGAGAGAGAGAGAGAGAGAGAGAGAGAGAGAGAGAGAGAGAGAGAGAGAGAGAGAGAGAGAGAGAGAGAGAGAGAGAGAGAGAGAGAGAGAGAGAGAGAGAGAGAGAGAGAGAGAGAGAGAGAGAGAGATTATTATTAAAAACTCAAGTGAGTTTGAGAGAGGAAAAAGAGCCTTTGCTTTTATTTAGGCTTTTGATCTGAAGCTTTTGGGGCTCTGCTTTTGGCAACCCTTGTAATCAATAAATATGTGGCTAGGGCTCACACTCTGCAGACCATCAGGACGCAGAATTTGAGAGTGAAGCCCGAACCACTCTTGTACTTTGAATTGATTAATACAAAAAGAAATACAGGAAGGGGCGCCAGTCTTTGGGGCCAACATCTCTAGGCACGAAACTCCGCCGGGCCAGTGCAAATCTATTGTGAATTGTGAACTGTTTTGAAGTGGTTATTTGGTGCTGTCGTGATTGATTCTTGACTTGGAGTGTCCAAGTCTGTTACATCAGGTTGTTTCATGTATATGTCTTCCTCAATGTCACCATGCAAAAACGTTGTCTTTACATCCATTTGATTCAATTCGAAATCAAGCATCGCAACGAGAGCAAAAAGGACACGTAACGTTGTAAGCTTTACAACAAGGCAAAAAATTTCTTGAAAATCAATTCCTTTGTTTTGTATATCCTTTTTGCAACCAATCTTGCTTTGTACTTGGGTTTTTTATCCACAATCTTAATCTTGTACACTCATTTGTTAGGAAGAGCCTTTCTCTCTTGAGGCAATGGCACAAGATCCCAAGTATCATTTGCATACAAGGATTTCATTACCTCTTGCATTGCAACCTCCCACTTACTGCTTGACTCACATGACTTAGCCTCTTTATAAGTAAGAGGTTCACCCTCATCTGACAACATTACATGATGCAAAGAGGGATTAAATCTTTGCAGTTGCGTTCTCAAACGAGTTGACCTTCGTACCCAATGATCTACATTCTCAGGCAACGGTTCTACATCATGAGGCAACTCATTTTCAGCTCTATCATGCTGTTGCAAATCATTTTCAACTAATTCAAGTGGTTGTCCATCCTTATTAGGAGCATCAATATCATGTCCTACCTCTTCTGTTTCAAGGTTAACCGGATGATTATCAATTTCAGCTTGCGGTAATGCATCATGAGGCTCTTTTTCAACATCAATGGGTGGCATGAAAGACTGAAATCTGACTGTTTTCTTGTCAGAATCAGATTTGGTAGCATTCTTAAGCAATTTTGTCTCATTGAACACTACATCTCGGCTACAAATTACCTTTCTAAATTGTGGTAACCACACTCTATACCCCATTTCACCTTCTTTTCCATAACCTAGGAAGACTTCTTCAATGGATTTCATATCAAGCTTTGTTCTCAAGTCATTGCGTACATGAACAAAAGCTTCGTAGCCAAATACTCTTAAATGATCATAAGAGGCAGGTTTGTCAGACCAAACCTCCTCTGGAATGTCATTTTTCAGCGTACTATTTGGAGAGCGATTGCAAATATGAAATGCAGTTTTAATGCATCTCCCCAAAACTCTTGGGAAAGATTAGCGGTGGACAACATGCAACGCACTCTCTCACACAAAGTACGGTTGTACCTCTTAGCCACACCATTCGAAGACGGATTATAAGGGGCTGTCAACTCTCTTTTGATTCCATTATCATCACAAAAACGTTGAAATTCAACAGCAGATATTATCCTCCATTATCGGACCTGCGACATTTAAGCTTAGCATTCTTTTGAGTAGTGACAAAAGCATGAAACTTCTGAAAAGCATTAAAAGTCTCACTCTTACTTTTCAATAAATGCACCCATCCTTTCCTAGTACAGTCATCAATGAATGTAACAAAATACGAAGCACCACCAAAAGACTTAACATGCATAGTGCATACATCGGAGTGAATAAGATCAAGAGGATTAGCTTTGCGAGTGACACCAGAGTAATAAGAAGATTTCTTTTCCTTTCCATAAAGACAATCGTTACAAAAATCCAAGTTTTTGCCTTTTACATCAACCCTCTTCAAAGAGGAAAGGACATCAATACCCCTTTGGCTCATATGGCCAAGTCTCTTATGCCACAATTCCGTATGTGAGCAATTTTAGCAACAGCAAGTAACTTGCTAGGCAAAGCTTTACATCAAAGATAGTACAAATTATCTCTTTTAGACTCTTTTGCAACAAGCATAGAGCCCTTAAGTAACTTACATGAACCCCCAGCAAAGATGGTAGTAAAACCATGTGCATCTAACTTGTCAACTGATAGCAAACTTTTCTTAATGCATGGTACAAACTTGACATCATTCAATACAAGCTCTTGACCATCGTTAAGAGCCAAGCGCATGGTACCCATTTCCTCAATATTACAAGTAAAATTATCACCAAGGTACACCTTGCCATAATTGCCTGCAGCATATGTAGCAAAACACTTCAAAGATGGAGTCACATGGAACGAAGCACCATAATGTACTATCCAAGATTGGGATAGGTCATCATTAGCACTAAGCAATGCATCAATGACATCTTTCTTTGAGATAAGCATGTCTTCTGTATTAGCTATCACCATATCTGAAGAGCATGAAGCCGCAACCAAAATTTCCTCAACGTCTGACAACTCCTCAATGACCACACTAGAGGATACATTTGCATTTTCAGCATCCTTGGAGGAATCACATGCTGATTTTTCCCCTTTCTTATCATCTTTCTTCTTCTCTTGCGCTTCCTTCTTCCTATCCTGCTCTTTCTTGAAATATCTGCAATCGGGTTTCTTGTGGCCTTTTTTGCCACATTGATAGCAAGTGACATCTTTATCCTTTGTCTTGCTCTTACTTCTATTTTAAGTCATGTTGCCCACATCACGCTTTTGATTTCTACCTCTTACGTTGTAGGGAAAACTGCCACCTTCCTCACTGGACTTGCGTCTAATCTCTTCATTGAGAATAGACCCTCTTACATCGTCATACGTGAGGTTGGGACTGTTACTCAAGGAGACAACTGATGTTTCCCAAGTATCTGGCAATGTCATAAGCAAAAAAATAGCTTTCAGCTTATCATGAAATTGCTGAAGCCCACTGTCCTGCAACTGACTCAACACACATGTAAAATCACTCAAATGCTTAGAAGTTGACTTCGAGTCATCAAGATGTATATTCACCAACTTTTGCATCAAATGCACCTGGTTCACAGGCGTGTTCTCGTAATTGGACTTTAGCTTTTGCCATATTGCATAAGCAGAGTCTAAACGCTTGATGTCTGTCAAAATGTCATCATTCATAGCCATTTTGATGTAGGCCATGGCCTTCTTATTCAACCTGGCCCACTCTAAGTTAGAAAAACCTTGCGGCTTATTCTCTTGCAATGCATCTTCACAATCCTTCAAGAAAAGGATACCTTGCATGCGTTCTTGCCAAAGGTCGAAGCCTTGACCATCGAACCGTTTGATTTCCATCAAACTTTTAGTGTCAGATGCGGAAGAGGTAGCAGCCATCTTAACTCAACCACAAGTGTGTATACAAGAGAGATGCAATAGGCTGAAAAGTTGAGCAAATAGGAGCAACCACAAGACTTTGCATTCGATAGATCACAACTTCTTTACATGAAACTGTCCAAATCGGAATTTTCAGCTGAATATGTGATTTAAATCACATGTACTCAGCTTTTCACTAAAATCCTTGCACAAAACTTCAATACATGTGATCCCATAAATTTGGTACACTTGCGTATTGCAGTCATAACCTGTAATAACCTGTAAATCACTTGTTTTGACCTAAAAACAGTCTGTTTTGGGCTGTTTTGGCAGTTTTGGTGACGACCTTGACCACGGAAGCAAGGAGCTTCGCGATGGAAGCGAAAATTGTTGCAGGAAAGCAATATAGCTTGCTGTCCAGCAACATGCGCAGGGCTTGTTTCGGACCCTAGGGCTCTAATACCACTTGAAAGTGTGAAGAAGAGGCTACAAGGAGATGCGCGATGTGAAATAGTGCAGGTCTGGGCCGGGTGCAACCAAGTGTGAGTGCAGGAGAGCAGTAGCGCTGAAGATCAAAAACAACAAAGAGAGAGGGCTCGCACGATTGGGGAAAACTCACTTAATGAGTTTGTGGCTTTCCCACTTTATTATAAGTGACTTTTAAAAAATGTGTCCAGGTTCAATGTGAACCTAGACAAAGTATAAAAATATACATTAAGAGGTCATTTAGGGCGTTTAACCCAACACCACTCACTGGCTGACCTTGCTATGCCTCCAGCTTTAGTGAGCTTCAGTTCAGGTCCCACCGGGCGTGTAATATGAGAACAGCTGTAGTAGAAAAACCTGTCCTGGCGCTCTGTGCATGAAGCCTGAGAGCAAAATGCTCGAGAGTCTCACTCAAGTGCCCGACAGTGTGCAGTGCAATGTGATCGCACGAATTTTGTAAAAAAACGAAATTGAAACAGTGGATCAACCGACATACTAGAGATAGAAATGACACAATAGACACATGGACTGCTCAATCAAGCCTCAATATACTGCAAAGACCCAAGTGAAAGACAAAATTTGAAGAACATGAAACAGCATATATAATAAAGTTTTTATTGTAACTAGTCATAAATTAATTAGTCATTGGCAACTATTTGAATTGTATCAGAGGTGTATTTTATCTTCTGACAACCGGATAAATCACGTTCTTGTGGTCAACGTTGGTCATTAAGTAGACTATAGCAGCTGAGGAATGCTTTTGTCCATTCAGTGTTTGCATACGTCTGCTCTATTTAGAATGACAATTTGTCGCTAACGAGATGATTTGTGCAGGCAGTGGAATTTGGAAGGAAAGTTGCAGCCAAACATTTTATTCGTCATGTCTTGCAGTAAGTACCAAGTTCCTGATTTCTTTGGCATTTTTGAGGGGTACCACATTCTGTTCATTCTTCATATTCATTGCACATGCTCAGGGAAAATTTGTTTGAAGATGGGAATCATCTTTATCGGTTTCTAGAGCATGATCCAGTCGTATCAACCAAATGTTTTAACTTCAATGGAACCACAAATGATGCGGAGCCACTTTCTACCTCAGAGATTGAAGTTAGCCTAAGAAAGTTCACCCTTGCCATAATAGATTCGTATGTTTCAGATGATGGCAAGCGCGTTGACTATCAAAGCATCTCTATGAGCGAAGAGTTCAGAAGGTGAACCTTCTTTTGGTTTGATTTATCAAGACTTACTTAGCTACAGCATAATGAATACAATGATTATTTGTACTTAAAGACCTTTGTCATGTTATGTGCAGGTATGTCAAAATGACAGAATTGCTGCATCGCTTTGATCCTAGCAACCTTTCACAAGAGGAGAAGCTTGCATTCTTTATCAATCTCTACAACATCATGACGATACATGCGATAATTATCCTGGGCCATCCAACCGGTCCATTGGATAGGAGACGGCTATTTGGAGATTTGTAATACCTGGTCGGTGGCTACCCGTATTCATTGTCAGCAATACAGAATGGAGTGTTACGAGGCAATCAACGACCACCTTATCAACTCATCAAGCCTTTTGGACCAAAAGACAAGCGGTTACCAGTATGTATCTTGAATACTACAAAGTAATGGTGTCCTCTAAGTCGTGCTACCATCGAGGTGTATGTCTCATAGTTGTGGGAAAGGGAGATGCTAACAAAAGAATTCTAAAATTTGGAATTTTGGGGAGCTTTCAGTGATTGTATGGAATGGGAAGCAAAGTGAAAAATAGGGAAAAAGTCTTAGGAGAAGACTGTTGAAGTTTACAGATTATAACACATTTAGAACTCAACGGCAAGCTATTAATATTTTTGGCCTTTAGAAGTCATCCTAAGGGTAGCAAAACTCTATTGGGTGGCGTAGGTAATTCAAGTTGCATATGCATTAGGTTTTCTACCTTAGAACATGAGCTTCTGTCGCTAACAATGGGTGGGTATCCTTATTATGGGTGTAGAAAGGGTGATTTCCTTGTACATTCCTCTTAGAATAACAGACTTGTGGTAATGTAACTTTGATCTCTATCGTCAAATATTAGGAGCTGGATTTTAGTGTAAGCAAGGTTTATGCCTCGTTGTTTGTGTGTCATCCCTTTGGAGGACAGCAGTTGTTTTGCTGCTTTTTTGTTTCTCTTGTAATAAAGTATATATTTCTTCCGTTGCAGTTGCATATTGGTAGCATTATTGATATTTTTACTTCTTGCCAGATAGCATTGCCAGAATCGCAATGTCTTATACATTTTGCGCTAACAAATGCGTCTCGCTCAAGTCCGGCTCTCAAGTGTTACTCTCCTAGAGACATTGATGCGGAGCTTAGGGCGGCTGTCAGGGCTTTCTTTCTGGATGGTGGTGTGGTCATTGACATGGAGTCTAAAACTGACTCTCTCAGCAAAATCATCAAGTGGTAAGAAGCCTATGCAGGCTTTCAAATATCTTAACCATGTTTCTATCATTGAGACTATACATCCTCCAAGATGGCTAACAATCTGGAGTTTGTTGGAAATGGTTGCAGGTTTAGTGTTGATTTTGGGAAGAATGAGCTGGAGATATTGAGATGGCTTGTCAATCACTTAGAGCCAAACAAGGCTGAGAACCTGTTGGAGTTGCTTGATGGAAACCAGTTCAAGGTTGTTTACCAGCCTTTTGACTGGAGTCCTAATGTGTAGGTGGGAATGGGCTAATTGTTTATGCATGTTCGAGGTAATGGTTGTACAGAAGGCATTTTCTTTTGAAGCATAGCATAGCCCATTTGCAGAGCTTTTGACATGCTTCTATTCACATTGTTTTGGGGTTGCTGCAAAATGACAAAGGTTGAAGAAAAAGGTGGATGGGCTCAAAGGTTCTTTAGTGCTTGCATTTGCGACACTAAACGACACTTTCTTTATCCTACTAGTCTCCTGAAGTTAGCAGTTTTTGGGCTGTCAACACCTCGGCGACAATTAGTTCTTGATGTTTTGAGTTGAAGACCTATATCTTTGCTAGTAGCGTGTTGCGCTTGTGCAATCCAAGCTTGCAGGGCCAAATGGTTTCAAAGTAGTATGAAATCTGAGCCTTGACAAAGCAAGTCATAGTGATGTTAACATACCAAATATACTTTTTCTTTTAGGGTCATAAATTGATCTGTCAAAGTGGTAAGCAAAGTATGTATCTTTATCTCCCCTGCAGGAAGGGTAAGGTTCAATATTCAGTGGTCGCATAGAAACGCTACTTCTGTGAACTTAAAAAGGAGTTGCAATTTGTGTTAAGAATTTGCTTTTTTCTTTTTGCAGTTGTCTAATAAGGGGTTTAGTAGTCTGTTGCTTATATACACTACTAGTGTGAGCTAAAAAGGAGTTGCTTATAGCAGAACAAGTATGCGCTACCGAGGTGTATAATGGACATTTATTGATGTATACACCTTTAGATGAATTTCCAACTGTGCATGAGTTTTACCCATAGATTCTTGAACAAGGCCATCACAAAGCCGACAGAGGCATTGCTTGTATTCTTAGAGATATTTTAATGAACATTTTTAAAAAAAAAACATTGCATAAATCTCTTGATTAGTGCCTCATGACGTGCTTATGCTGGCAAACCATTTTCCTTCTTACAACAGGGGCGTTAAGTAAGCATAGTATCATGTATATGTAGGATTATGTGTGAGATAGTTGACATTTTTTCCCCCCCTATTTCTATATAGTGGCACATCAAGTAGAGGGTCCCTCTCTTCTCATCCTCTGATGCAGTCCATTGTATTATTTTACCTTATTTGTCATCATTGGTTTCTCAAATAATGTTACCTTATTTGTCATCACTGGTTTCTCATCCTCTTACGTAGTCCATTGTATTATTTACCTTATTTGTCATCGTTGGCTTGACAACCCCTAACTCATATCAGAGCCCATGGCACTACTCCTAGGGCTAGTTGACGGTTTTTTTTTGAAGCAATTGCATCATGTTGCAAATATTAGATTTTGATAATAGCCTAGCTCTTTAGGATACATCTGGAGGTAAAGGAAACTAATAATCAAATGCCCTTTAACCAAGGGACCTATTTTTGAACTTTTCCAATTCATGTTATCAATTAGTTGCATTTACTATTCCATATATAGAAAAATTGGCTTAGCAATTTGCATAGAAAGTGCTCTATCGCTTAGGGAAAACCTCATCAACACCTTATTTAGCCCTCATCATTGGTTCTTACAAAAATAGCAAACAGGTTATCAAATCATCCTCTCAATCTCTTCACTATTTACCAAATTTCCTCGGGACAATCATGAAGCATTGTGGCAACTATCATCCCTTGTCAATTGCTTGGACAACAAGGTATCTAGCCTACAACTATCTGCATTATTGAAACTCAATATTTTTTTTTCCACTTGCTTCCATTGGCTATTGGAGAAGTTTTTGCACTTTGGTTGAGAAATATTGAAGCCACACTTCTCAAGCTATTTGTGGGCTACACTAATTTTGAACCATAAAAGAGCATAAATCAAGGATCAACAATTTTAATGTCAAAAATGGCTTTGGCAGGTTATGGTTAGTCTTGGTTTGCTCAATCTATTGAATTTTCAATATTCTTGATTTCTCAACGTATTGGGTTTATTACAAATCCATAGAGCTTTAGTTATTCATTTTTCTTGGATAGAGATTTCAATTTACCCATCCCATCGAGTGTTTCATATGCTCACATTTTGCTTTATGGTGATGACGTTTTTGTACCTGTTGGGTAAACGAGCTAGACAATGCCCAATCACCTAGATTGGGGTAAGACCTATCTAAGTCACCATTATTAGTGCACAATACTAAATTAGCAACTTAGACAAGTATTAGTTTGAGTCCATAGGCTACCAACATGTATGGATAAGAAGTACAAATACTTAGTCTCAAGTTGAGAATAGTTAGTATGACAACTAAGAAGCAGGTAAGACTTTAAACTATTGTATAGAGATATCCATAGACGATCAACATGGCATCAACCTACTATAGGTCTTTCACTTCTAAAAAATGACAATGTTATAATGTTGTCTTGGAAGTGCTCCCAATAACACTTCAACTTTGTCTTCTTCTTGTTGATGTAGGTAGCTGGTAACTAGGCTTTTGATGTCTATTGGTTAGACCTGCAATGTCCTCCCCACTCTCTACGGTAAGCGTATATGATTGTTTCAACTCACCTTAGTTTTCTTTGCTTTAGCTCCAATTTCTTTTTTCAATCCCTCCCACACTTCAAGAGCACATGCACTCATCAACAAAGTGAACATAGTCATGCAAAGTTGTGATAATGATGTCTAAAAAAACTTTGTAGAGAACTTTCGCTTGAAAATATTGTGGGGAATCCTTCTTGTGTGGAGGAGTCACCCTTTGGAGTGGTGACTGCAACCCCTGTTCATGTGAACAAGCACTATTCGACCTTAGAGGGTAATGAAATCAAATGGAGATTCTTGGTCACATTCACTACTTACAGCAAAGCCTTGGAATGTTAGCTCTATGAGCTGTTTGAAATGGGAGGCTTCAAATTTATCTACATTCTCCTCTTCAAAGTCGGATGAGGTCTTTGACCATGAGACCTACACATCAAGAACATAGTGAATTTCCTCTAGCCAAGGGGCCACAAAGCCTTGTGTATAGGGGAGCCAAGTAAACCATCCATTACATCATCGCACAAACAACTATCACAGTAATAGCAGGTGTTTGGACTCTGAGCCAGGAGTAGGATACGGGTTTCCAAGACTACACCATACTCCTTAGTGCGAGGAGTGCAATTAAAATACCCTCATAGTGTCTGCCCATATCCACGATACACAAAAATCGTTTGTGGAGGAAGAAACTGTGCTAGCAGATATAACCGCTCAGAAACCCCTTGCTTCATTGAATGTTCTACATAATAGTAGTGTGGCCCTAGGCCCATGGCTTCTGCCACCATAGCCAGATGGATATTATTTTTAAAATGCTCTCGACCCCAAAGAGTCACCCGCGTCACTCTATCCTTATATGTCCACCACTTAGTCTGAGTAACTGATGTTCCTAACTGCGGAAATAAATGTCGTTCATAACGGAGCAATGTGATCCTCTTAGTAGACACTTTCGACTGTTGAAGATATGCAATGGATATTGGTAAAACCTGATCATCACTAGGAGTCATAGCATATGTTGGATGAAAAAACTCTCAGAAAGCGACTCAAGGAAGATCTTTGTGCACTCACCCTTTCAAAAATATTGCCCGTCTTTTATAGAACTACATTGATACCTATACTCATTGTTTATTGCTTCGAAAATCCCAAAATTAATTACTCCCTCACTTTATCTCACTTTGTAGTGACTGGCAAATTGTCTACTCTCTTAATGTGTCTAATTTATATGGCTTCTAATTATAGTTGCCTTAGAAATATTGTTGTGTACAACTGGTGTTTTCACCCATTGATGTGAACAGGTGTATGTTTGGTAAATTTACCTACCGGGCTTTTCGACCTCTCGAAAGCCGGCTAGACAACTTGGCTATCTACCAACTTGGTTAAAAAAGCATATTTAGCTCACAACCCCCTTTTTTTTTGGGTGGGTATGGCTTTTAACTTATTAGCTATTAAGGTAACTAAAATTTTCCCTTGATGCTTAAAATCGCTGTGACGTGAGAGAATATCTTTGCTGAGTGATGCTCTCTGGGTTATTGCCGCACGCCCTTGTCTGCAAAATATGTAAGGGTGAGTGTGCGTAGATTGTGTGGAGGAGCCCTACGCTGGCCGCTTGCATCCGGATCCGGTGCTGTAAATAATCCCTATATAGGGGGTCTTCAATGCAGACATAGTTGGCTGCAGTACCTGCTTGATTCTGGCCCCTTCTGCTATGGAGTAGCTTCTTCTCCTATAAATACACTGGAAGGTATGACTCACTTAGCATTGGGTTCTGTAACCTCTATTTTGCATTCATTTTCTGGTTTGCTGTGGTGTCCTCATCATGCCGAAAAAAACTGATAAGGTGCTGATGGATTCGTCATCCTCAAATCTACAGGTTAACTGATATTTTCTTAAAAGCCTCAAGCATTGTCGTAATCTGGAGTATTTTTTTGCTAATATTTGGATGGGAAATCTAATGGTTCGTATGCATTTTCTATATTGCCGCTCAATATGACGGGGTTTTTTTCGATTAAAGTTATGGGAAGATTGCTTAGACTAATTGTCTTGATAAAATTTGTGAACTACATCTTGACGTTTTGCTGCCAGATCTCGATTTGATAAAGAACTTGACCATGATTGGGAATAGCTTGATGGTTGTTTCCATGCATAATAGTGTGTCTATTAAAAGATTGAGCATAGATCTTTTGAGGTGTAGTATGACTTACTGCCTAATTTTGGATTTGTTACTTTTGTCTCAAAATCCTAAACTTAGCCATGTCGATTGTACCCTTTTCCGACTAGAGTATTGCATACATGTTGGGTTGAGGAAAATTTTGAAATGCTTTCTCCATGCTTACTATGGAAACTATGAATGAATATCATATTGTGTGTGCCCTTGTCACTACACCGTTAGAAATCTCGGTTCTTTTTTGGGTTATTTATCTATAGCTTGGTAACTTGTCCTGGATTATAGACATCCCGTTTTAGATCTTACGGAATCTGACTTAAAACTTACTCATTATAAAGTTGTGGAAAAAATCTGGTCCTTCCTTTCCAATACAAGTATGGCTTCTATTAAACCATGCTCTCTTTTACCAAGCTTACCGTACTGGATGGCTTCATAAACTAGTCGACTAGCTAACATGGTCTTCGACTTTCTTGAAATCCTAAAAACAATATATGCTGGTATGGTTGACCTAAAGCTATGGCATGAATAGTAGATCGACTGGTATACTAAATAAAATCGGTGCACTTTGACTGTAGCCGTGTTGCTACCTATGCTCGAGACTATGATTATGCCTGGCAGTATAAAAAATTACTATGAATGATGATACTGTTCTTTTCCATGTAATGTAGCGATTTCCGTTTAGATGCTTGAAACTTGAAAATAAATTTTGCAGACTTAGCTTTGCCTGGTTACTTTCTTACAGGAGATAACTTTTAAGGATATTGCCCTAAATATGTTGTTCACTTACTAAGGGAAGCAGGACTTGTTTTTGAACTTGACCTTTGTTTTATACATGGTCGTATGGTTGCATACCTGTTATGAGGTTATGAGGTTATGATTCCAGCTTGTTGTTTTGGGACTATTTTCTGATGCTATGAAATACCAAATCTCGAAACTAATTCACTTGTTGGTTGATGAAGGACATCCAGATTTGGTAAACTAGGTTGGAAGGTTATGAGCATTTGATCAGTAGGAGTTGATTAAAAACGAAAATAATAAAGTTATCTTGCCTGCTGATGTTTGTTACCAGATTGTTCACACCTCTAAGGATATACCTTGTTAAATAACTGATGCCTCGTGTTTTTTTAAAAGAAAGATGGGTCTTCACCTTTAATAAAAATCTTTAAACATGAATATGTTTTAAACATCACTTACGGTATCAATACTTGATCGAATGACCCCACTCTTGCATAATGAAGACCGATGAAAAATTACTTGTTTAAAAGTAAGTGCTGGTCCGTCTTTTAGCTTGTACTGGTCTATGTCACCTGCTTTTAGCGGATTGTCTATGCCAAGTTTATAGACCTTCCCAACTGGTATGAACGTTACTGGACTATCACTAAGTGAGCGAAACTTTGATTATATGGCTCTTCAGATAAGAGTTGTTGCTGGGCGTACTGTTTCTTCAGTTGGTACTGATTGTGCAAGCTGTTGCTTTTTTCCTAGCATACATGACTTCGAGAAATGGAAAGGCTAGTTTTCTATAGATTAAAACAATTAAATTATTTGTCCGTTTTCTTGCTCTTGCTTAAAGAATGTGTAAACCTGCCTTGGTTGGTTATATTTAGATGGAAATCATTGGTTAGTAGCATATTTTGCGACTTTATGAGATACTTGATTTTTGAAGAATATGTTGATTATGGCATAATATGAGACTCAGATAAAGAAAGGGCTTATGGTTTAGCCTTGAGAGGAGGCTCACTCTTGAAAAAAAGGGGGGGTATTCCTAGTATAAACTCTAATTTTTTACATATTAAAGAACGGTTTGTTTTTTCATGGTGACATGGATAACAACTGGGATTCCCATCATCACTTGTGTACAGCCACGTGCTAACAATCTCTCTTGTGGCTATGGAGGTAGGTGAGGGCTACCTTCTTTGATAAAAACATTCTGTTCTTTGTGGTAGATGACTGGGATCTATTCGCTTACCTGAAGCAACTACACGCCAGAGTCTGGGATGACTATTTCCCAAGCTTTACTTATTACCTTTACTACCTTGTACAAAATTTATTTTTAACTGCAAATAAATTATTGTACTAAACCATGGTACTTGCCTAGAATTATTGGTCTATGAACTGTATAGTTCGTTTGCGTATGTATTTGTATTTATTTAGAACTGCTACACACACATTAAACGCATAGGAGAGATTGACTTTTATGTGTTTCTCTCTCAGACCTTAGTTCTAGTGTTAATGCCCTACTATTATATAATTTATTATATGATAGTAGGTAGGGGTGTTATCACACAGTCTCAATGGTCCCCCTTGACCTGACTGGTTGAAGGTTGCTAGCACGACCACTCCAAACTGTACTCTCACTTTCTAGATTTCCCCTTTTGGTTCATGTCATTTCACTAGTTTATCACTTATGTCTACCAGGTTACGGGAAAGCTCACTGCAAGAATTAAAGTCTGTTCTGACCCTGTCAAACGAGCTCTGATGTCGGAGAAATTACGACTTGCTAAAGAAATAGAAAGCACCTTTCCTTATATTTCTCTTAGGATTCGGCCTTATCTGCATAAGGATGTAAAATTCAAAAAACAATTACACTCTGTATAAGACTACCAGGTCTACTCAACCTTTCCAAAAGGATGTAATCTAACTCCTGTTTTTGAATTCTATGCAGATTGTATCCCTTTCCCAAGGGCTCAAGCTTCGGATGGAACCCCTTTCCATTGCTTCGTTACTTGTGTTAAAGTGTATTCAGGATAGTGAGGCTTCAACCTTGATTTTTGATGCCTCGAAGGATTCTAGTTTGTCTCTTTTCAGCTTATCTCCTTTGACCAATGGATGAAGGTTCTGGATCTCCTTGTTAAGAATAATTCTGATGGTATCAACCTACTTCGAGAATTTACCTCTAATTTGGCGGTTATTTCCAAAGCCCATTCACAAGACTTAGCTTCCTTCTCGTCTAAAGGTTATGAACTTTCCAATCTCCTCAGAAAATTTTGCGGGCTTAGTCCCATCTTTATTACTGCTCCCTCTACACCTATAGTTCCTCCGCCAAACAGCCTCTTTTGTAGGGATGCCGCTGCTTTGGAAGATGTAAAAGAATTTCAGAAGGACCTATGTTCACTTAGTGAAGCTTCCCTGTTAGATATGGTGCCGAAGGTATGTAGGGCCTTTCCTTTTCTACCATCACGACAGATTGAAGTAGAATCACTAGGTGTAGAGCACAAACTTTGGTTGTTCCCCAATAAAGGATTTCTTGCACCCATCTCTATGGAAACTTGGGTCTTCCTGGCTAACCTGGCACCTACCACTATTGAAGAATGCAAACTTAAAGTTCTTAAAGGAATTCAACTCTTGGATAAAGGTGATTTGATTAAAGCTCCGTTCAATATGAACTTCCTTGATGAAATAAAATGCAGTTCGAATACAGGTTTATATGCAAGAACCAAAGGTGTGATGCCTTCAGTAAGAATAATGCTAACTATTACATGTTGAATGTGTTCAGACCTTACCTTAAATGTGTATGTATATTTTTTGTAACATTTAATGGCCTAATAACTTATGTGTAGCGGAAATTAGCATGAACATAGTGGGCATTTCATTAGAATAGATTCCTAATGAGAATTACAAGAGTGCTTGGGTGGAGAGAGCAACGAAAAGCATAACACCTAGTTAGATAGCATCAACAATACTTTCAAAAGAGAGAGAAATTAAGCTATTGACAACAGTTGAGGACCGGATTTGCATGGAGCCGGTCCCCCCTCCAAAAGGCTTTGTATTATGGTTTCTCCCATCAAGAGAGACATTGTACAATACAATTCTTTGTGTTCCTTCAAGACTAGCTAGTGCAATGAAGATGGAAGCTTCATGCACTAAGCAAAACACTTAATCAAACACAACTTGAATTATCCCCGTTCTCAGACCCAAGACCTCACACACCTTCGAAGATGGTGAGAGCTAGCAGGGTATGAGAGTAGATTGAGAGGAAGAAGGAGTATCTTACGAGAAAGATGTACATCTCCTCACATAATCACTCATATTAGCATAGCTTAGCTTAGTAATTAGCTTGGTAGAGAAGATGAGCATGCATTGAAGCTTGGCTCTTGGTTGGATTTGCATCCACATGCCAAGAGAGTGTTGATGTAGGCTTCTATCTCACAAGCTTGGAGTAGGTGATGAGCTCTCCATTAAAGCTTGGGAGGAGATAGAGTATTCTTTCTTCACACATGGTCAAGTGTGAGTGTGTGTGTGTCAATGCCAAGCAAAAATCAGCCCCCTCTCTCTCTCTTGGGCGAGCCCTTCCTGCTAAAATGGTCTGGCTTTTGCCTCATTGGACCTCCCCAAGTCAAGCCAATGGGTGTTAAGCAGCATAAGTGATAGCCTTCTGACATGTGTCCCCCTTTCTCCTTTTGTGAGAGCTTTAGGTAATTAAATAATTAAACTAAACTCTCATTGGACCCCTTTGCCTCCTGGCCAATAGGAATCAGGCAAGCCATTGGGCTCCTGAATGCTCATTGGACCCCTTGGGAGACTGCCCAATAGTCTTCTAGGAGACTTAATTCTCATTGGTTTCTTTTATTAAATGTTTTTAAATTAATTAAACTAGATTTACTCTAGCTTAATTCTCATTGGTCCAGTTCAAGGGTCTTCCAATAGGAATCGGGCACACCTTGTGGGCATCTGGCCTAGGGAGCTGACATGTGTCCCTAATTCCCTTTGTGAAAAGGGAGCCTGTGTGTGTGTGGCTTTCTCTCTCATCCCCTACTAAATGGGCTCGCCCCCTCCTTTGTAGGCTTTGAAGAAGACTTTTGTACACACACTAAGCATCCAATTTTCCCTAGGATTGACCTTTGGACACAACCTTTGAATTTTGGAACCTTAGCATTTTGGAAGTCTTAATGGGCTGAACCTTAGGGTCTTTTTAGCCCATTGTTGCACATGGCTCTTTTGCACATGGCCCCCCCTTTTGATCCCTATATTCCCTCCTTTGGATCCCTACTGTGGCCGGTCTGCTAGTGAAGCGGTCCGGGGTGGGCAACAAGAAGAGAAACCTCTAGACACCCTTCAAGGCTCCCGTGCTGCTCAATGGGGCTGGGGCACAACACAACACAAACCAAAACAACAAACCCCCAGCCAAATCCCAACTACACAAGGGGCACCACCTAGTTTAAGAGCGAACTAGGACGCAAAAGAGGAGAATCGTTAGAGCAACCCACAAACAAGCAAGGAATTTACACTAACCCTAACCCAATGGAACACTCTCACACACTAAAACACGAGAGAGAGAGAGAGAGAGAGAGAGAGAGAGAGAGAGAGAGAGAGAGAGAGAGAGAGAGAGAGAGAGAGAGAGAGAGAGAGAGAGAGAGAGAGAGAGAGAGAGAGAGAGAGAGAGAGAGATAGTGCTCGGGCTGCTTTGAAATGTATCGGCAATGATCAAGCAAACACAACTATATATTTAAGAAAGAGAGAGAAAGGGAGAGGGGGTGCTTGTTGCATTAATACCTTCTTACAAATCTGTCATGACAAATCAAAGTGAGATTAGTATTTGTTCAACATAGCTTGCGTAAATTTCACCACAACACATCACAAGAAAAGCCACCCCAATCATTGTCTTAAGGCCAGGGGAGTCCTCTCCACCCTGTCGCTCTCTTACAGTATGTGGGATTTATGGCTAGATTGATGACAACACCAGAGACAAGCTATCAAGAACTTAACAAAAAACACCAAGACACTTATACATCATTGTTGTCCATTACTTCACGTTGGAAGGGAGACAAAGTATCCAACCTTAGTCCAAATCCACCCTCCTTGATTCAGCAAATGTTGGGCTTACACTAGTAGGAGAAATGATAGATTTCCCACTCTCAATTGAATTATCACTCTCTCTCTTACAATGGCATAGAGTTCCCTTGCTAATCCCCTATTACAACACATGCACATGCATAAGACAATGAGCTTCCCCCCAAGAGCTCCTTCTAGAGAGGTTGAGCTTGGCTTCTCAAGCTATAGCATAGTGCTTTTGCTTATGGCTCCCCCCTTTTGTGCTAGCTACACCCTCCTTTTATAGCAATTTTGAAGGCTAGGGTTACTCCTCTAACCATGGTTGGGTTAGATTTTCAGCAATTTATCTAATTTCTTTTGCTTGGAATTATCAAGAAGTTGGTGGGGAAAGAGAGAGGAGAGAAATGGAGGTGATAGGACTTTTCATAGTGGGTTAGTGTTAGTAGAGTTAGTATTAATTTACAAATGGAATTGGATATTTACAATGGGAGTATCCATGTAGGATACAAATAAGGAAGAAAAACTCTTAAGAGGTAAGAAAAGGTGGATTTCTTACAAGGTTGATGCTCCAAGTGTCTTGAGTAGGGCCAATTTTGATGCTTGTTGACGGTCCACTAGCTTTGACGGTACATTTTTTCTCCACTCTTGACCTTCCTTGAGAGACAAGGTAATTGAAGCTGAGTAATCAACCACCATGATGCTGTCTTTTAAGAGAAGAGGCTGAATTTTGTGGTTTTTTTGATAGATATGGGTAATTTGGAGGAGGAAAAATGAGACTAGGTGGTCAATTTTGGAATGGAATTGTGTGTGGGAGGTATGAGTTCACCATGGTTTCTCTTATTCTTCAAGGTTGAGGAGAAGGTGAGTAGCGTGCATAGAGGAGTGGTGAGAGAGGTGGGGATGATGAATGGAGAAGTGTGTGTGAAAGAGGAAAATGATAAAGTGGAAGAGAGAGTGTGGCTGCATAGCATGGGAAAAATGGGGTCCACTAATAAAATCATAGATCACAGCTCGTAGCTCAAAAAAATATGAAAAAATTTGAGGCAAAAGTTCAGCCCACGAGCTACAACGTTTGTTTGTATCACCTTTTCAAATTCGGAGAGCAAGTGAACTTTAAAAATTCAGCAAAACCGATCGTTTTTTTCCACTGCACAAGGTCCTTGTGGGGTCCTTCTTTGGATGATTCTTTTGAATACCTCCAAGAGTGAGCCCTCCATAGTGCATGTATACATGCCACCTACCCTTGACCTTATTTGGTAGGTCTATAATTGAAGATATTGTTGAGATCATGATATAAGTGAATAGTACAACTAAGAAAATCAAATATTGAGGGGTCTAAAAAATATGTACATGTCAAATATAAATAATATAAGTGGAAAAAATATAAAGGGGTCAAAAGAAATCTCTCTCATTATGAGGCTACCATAAAAAGATAAATATTTTTGGTGTTCTAATTTTTTAGAAAAAAAACAAAATAGATGTAGGAAGGGAAAAATCACAATAGTGAAAAAATATACACATAAATAAAACTAGCTTTTTTGGATTTTTGTTGGGGTGGAGTTACACCAAATATAAGAGAAGCTTACATGAAATTATTTCTATATGGAATAAAGAGTATAAAAAATGGTAAAAAATTGTGGTAATGGTGAGGCAATGTACAGAGCATAAATAATACACACCTAGGTAGAAATATTTAAATAAATACCAAAATAATTATGAAAAAAATCTTTTATTTAGGCCCTATATACAAAGAAATATTTACATACGCATGGGCCATAATATACTTATTTTTTTTATTTTTTTTATTTTTTTTATTTTTTTGCCTCAACTAGTCCAATGACTAGCTAATTGAGGGTTTTTTATTTCAGTAAGGAGATATGGGAAAAGTCCCCTAACTCACACGCACCTATATACAGTGAAAGGGTGAGGGTAACCATAGCGTTTGGGTGAATTTGGTAGGGTGGAGTGACTTACTATGGCAATTATGGAGAGCCGAAAAACGGCTATCATTAGCCCTCCCCCAGGATGATGGTATATTCATGTACCATCATAGAGCATCTTTTCCAAAGAGAGTGCTTCAGAGTCCTTGACGAGATTTTCATTGTTTGGCCCCTCAGAATTTTGGCTGGAGTTACACTCATGCTTCATGTAACAATACTTACATGAGACAGCGGCCTTTGGACAGATCTTTGGTAGATCCTTTGGTAGAAGGCGACTCAAATAGGGCTTCAAGCGATAGCCGTTTACCTTCCTGGAGTGCTCTTTCCCATTCAAGTCCATAAGTTGATAGTAACTTGAATTGAAAGCCTTCTTGACTATGTATGGCCCCTGCCATCTTGTTTCAAATTTGGCATCAAAACGATTATCGAGTCGATTGTCATACCTTAGCACAAGATCTCCTTCATTGATGCCTTTGTCCTTCAGTTTCTTGTCAAGCTTCTCCTTTGTCTGTGTGGCTTTCCTCTTATAGCACTCGTATGCTGCTTCTCTTTTCCACTCAAGCTCAGCTAAGGTAAGAAGTCGATCCATCCATGCTTCTTGATCATCTTGTGCTGATTTTCCATGAAGTCGCATTGTTGGAATGTTTAGTTCAATTGGCTGTAAAGCCTCTTGACCATAGACCAAGTGAAATGGTGTGAACTCCGTGGCTTCCCTATATGTGGTTCGATACGCCCACAAGGCACCATCCAGGAAGTCATCCCACAACTTTGTCTTGTTTTTCACCATCTTTCTAATGATGCCTTTAATGACACCATTAGCTTTTTCTACCAAACCATTTGATTGGGGATAGTAGGGTGTACTGTGAAGATGTAGAATGCGAAGTTCTTCACAGACTTCTGTGAGCAATCCCTTTCTAAACCCTGGACCATTATGAGAAACAATCTCCAAAGGTGTGCCAAATCTACAACAAATGTGAGTGTAGACGAATTTGCTCACTGTCCTCTCATTTACCTTTGCCACACTTTGTGCTTCCACCCACCTAGTCATATAGTCTACAGCCACTAGAATGTAGAGTTTACCATTTTTTGTCCTAGGCAGAGGACCCATAGCATCAATGCCCCACTTTTCAAAGGGTCCATTTGCAAGCACAATTTGCCTTGGACCATAAACCAATCTTCTATTCCCATTTACATGACAATTGTGACAACTTTTACACCAATGTTGGACATCCACATGTAGACTTGGCCAAACATACCCTTTTAGAATGGCTGGAATTTCCGCGATAGTTGGTACTCTTTTGCACACTTTATCCTTCCCTCTTTGATAGAGGGAGCCTTCTAGGAAGAGATACATGCTTGCCTTCTTCATGAGTCTCCTCTTCTGAGCTTTTGTGAAGTCTGGTGGAAACTCACCCTCCAAAATGTAGCCAATGATGGGAGCCAATGACTCCAATCCCTGGTACCTCGGTTGCTTCACAGCAGCCGCCACCATGATGACCTGTACTTCTTTCTTTACACATGCAACAGCTTGTTGTGCAAGTAAATCAGCATCTTCATTTTGTTTCCTAGGAATATGATATAATTGCACCTCCTCAAATTGATTAAATAGCCTACGGATGGTATGAACTTTGGCCCTTAGTCTTTCATTTTTGCATGCCCAAATGCCTACAATCTGCTTCACAATGAGAAGTGCATCCCCTTTTACCATGAGACGTTGTATACCATGGCCAATGCATATTTTTAAACCATGAAGTAGTGTGTCATATTCTGCTTCATTGTTGCTAGCTGAACTTGGTAGATTGAACTTCTCTTTCATGACCACCTCTCCACTTGGGTTGAGCAACACTAGCCCTCCCCCTGCTTTTCCTGTGGCTCGACGAAAAGCTCCATCAAAGAACAAGGTAAAAGCATTAGGAATACTTTTTGGTGGTGGCAATGGTAGGGTCTTTACTTCAGGCACCTTAATCTCCTTTTCATGCACCCTATAAGTGAGAATCCCTGCCAATTGTGCACGCACACTATCTTCTACCTTGAAAGAGTATTGAAACTCTTGCAACTCCATAATACACTTTGAGATCCTAGTACTAAGATTCATTTGAGATGACACCCAAGGGAACAAATTTTCTGCAGTGAGAATTACAAAAGGTTTTGGTAGCAGGTAGGATCTAAACTTTCTCACCGCAAACATGAGAGAAAGCATCATGAGTTCTGCTTCTGTGTAGTCTCTCTCCAAAGCATTCATGACCCTACTAGCAAAGTAGATGGGTCGCATCCTTGTACTGTGGGGATCTTGTTGTAATTAAACTGCACCAATCGTTTCCTTTCCAACACTAGAGCTAACAAAGAATGTGTACTCCCAACAAGGAGGCATGAGTGTTGGTAGCTCTGACAAAATGACTTTAATATTACAAAAATACTCTTCAAGATCATCAGACCATGCAAATTCTACTTGTTGTGTCAACTTTTGCAAAGGGTGAAGTAACTCCGAGGCTAAGTGAATGAAGCGTGACATATACTTCACCTTTTGAATGAATGAGATGACCTCTTTGAGATTCTTGGGTGATGGGAGCTCAATAAGAGCCTTTGCCTTTGAAGGATCCACCTCAATGCCTTTATAGGTGTTAACCCTCACGGCACACGAACACCCTATGATCTATAAACGTTGTATTATTTAGAGTCAGGTATCAGGCTTGTCGGACCAATAGGAACAGGGTAAGAGTGATCGCCGATGAGAGGCGCACTCTAACTGGGACATTCAAGGGATTAGTTGGCTAAGCATGGGCGCCCAAGTGTGAATGGGGTGAGCTCCTATAAAAGCCAACTAAACCTAATTTTTACTCATTCTCTCATTTGTGCAATAGAAGAGTGCTCTTGCTCCATCTCCATCTCCGTCTTCTTCTTCTTCACCTCCTTGTGTGTGTGTGTATGTGAGAGAGAGAGAGAGAGAGGGAGAGTGTGTGTGCGATCGAGCATTACGAAGGCACGACGGCGGCGAAGCGGTTGAGCGCGGCACGACTGCAGCTTCTTCTTCATCGCGGCGAGGAATCCACCACGAAGGCGAGCGTAGAGCGGTGAGTGACACACCCTTTTCTCTCTTGAGCTTGCTAGTTTAGGCTTGTTGTGTGCTTGGAGCCGTTTGTGGCTCGCACACGGTGTATTGGCAAGTCCCTTGCTTCGACAGTGCGGCAAGGAGCGCACATTTTTGGCGCCGCTGCCGGGGATATGCCCTACACTAAGCTTGGTTAGCACTTTACGCTTTCTTGTGGTGCAATTTCTATCATAGGAAAGGCAGGGAATGAGTGTGTGTAGTTGTGTGGAGATTTCTGTTTTTTGCGTTTTCTACGTTTTCTGGTTTGCAGTGCACAGTTAGCATTTCTTGCGTTTTTGCATTTTCTGTCAAGTTTCAATTTCTGCAATTTTCTGCGTTTTCTGTGTTAAATTTTCTGTCAAGTTCCAATTTCTGCAATTTTCTGCATTTTCTGTGCTTTTTCAATTTTCTGCATTTCTTGCGTTTTTTCAATAAAAGATAGATCAGGATCGGGATCATTTCCCCAAGCCCAAGCCCAAGCCCAAGCCCAGGCCCAGGCCTCAATCCTCAGTCTTATGATATATACTAGACTCACTCTTATATATATACCCTACTCCCTCAAGAGAGAATGAGAGCATGTGGGACAAGTCCTCCACTCTCCTCCTTTCTCTTCCCACTTGCACCCTTAGACTTTCTAGTTTGGGCCTAGTTCCCTACTGGAAATTGACAATTTTAGGGATTCCGAGAGCATAGAGTGACCAAACGGAGGGCTGTAAAGCACGGCACGACCCTCTGACCGAGACGCTCGTTTTGAGCTATCATACGCTCTATTCTATATCCGGGTCAGAAAAAAAGGACCAAAAAGTCAAATTAAGGAAAGACTTGGGTTGCAAAACACCCAAAAATACTAGGTGAGCAGCCTTCACGGGCACTCACTGACACTTCTAGGGGATCAAGTCATATGAACCTACGCTCTGGGCGGGTGCTAGAACACGAGCATATTGAGGGTGCCTCTGTTCATACGGACACCCATTACCCATCCACGATAAGCTCTAGACCCTCAGCGGGGACACAAGGTAGCACCACCCAAGACCCTAAAATAGCCGCTAGTGATTCCTCCTCCGACTCAGAAATCATGGAAGCATACCCTACCCAAAACACTGAGAGAGAAGGCCATGCACCTCCCGAAGCTCCACAGCCTAGTACTAGTATGTTTAGCCGTTTCATGGAAACATTAGGTAGAGCTACTCGCTCGGAACCTGATGCAAATGAAGCACAAGAAGGGGGTGGGGAAGTGGACTCTCCTTTCACATCGCACGTGGACCCCACACCCCCAAAGAGTGTCCATGTGGATATCCTGCCAACTTCTTACCAAGAAGGCCCTGTTGAGCTGCCTCCTTCAGAAGTTCCCTCTAGAGTATCGTTGGTGACAAGTAAAACCACGGGGAGCAACATTGCTTCTACCTCACAAGAAACCGTTAACACGTCGACTCTAGAAGGATTGTTCATTAATGATCATTGGACATACGACCTCCACACTGAGGTGTTGACGGATCTACACTCTGGCCACGCCTACCATGTAGGATGGATAGAGATTGTACAATCCACCTCTAGTGCCACGAGCATCGAAGATCAACAGAAAATGATCTGTAATGTTATCCATGGCATTATTCAATCAGAAAGGCAAAACCGAGGGGTAAATATACTCTCAGCTGGCCCCATGAGATTTTTGGATACGAGCAAGGCTCAACAGCCCACTCTATCACAAATGGAGACTCCTCTAATGAGTCCCATGGACCCATCTTACGTCATTTCACCTGGGGTCTCTATGCAATCTGAGCCTCCGAGCGACAACTTTAGCTTCCCTAACTTGGCTCAACCCTCTATTAAGGAAAACACAGTGCTCACTCCAGGGATAAGCCTGACAGAGAATGTACCGATGACATCTACGGTTAGCGTAGTGCCACTACCTGTTGAGCTTATATGTGAAGCTACTCAATATATGGCTTCTCTATGTCGTGCGTATATATGTCGTCAAAAGAGTGGCGTCGCGAACCATCTCTTATGGCATTGTGAACGTAATTATTTCATTAATGATGCTAATAATTTTCATGACATGTTCTTTTTGGAGTCTATGATCTATGTAGGATTGATCAAAGAATTGATTTTATGAAGACAAACTTGGTGACAATAAAAGATTTATGAAGATATGTTTGGTGATGCCATATTGATGACAACATGAAGACATGTTTGGTGATGCGATATTGATAACAAGCTACACAGCAGATTCACGGAGACACTTTTGATTACAAGCTAATCGATAGCTTTTATACCTCTTTATTGAACCTTTGTATTCATTATTGTATTTGATAGGATAGGAGTAATGTAACTCCTCATAAAACATTCATTGTAAAAGAAGTGATGTAGCTCCTCGTAAACATTTGTATATTTAATGATTTTTATAATATAACGGTGGGTGTATATAGAGCTGTGGGTTTTTCCCTTGATCCCCCAAGGGTGTTTTCATCCACAGTTAGGGACCCTTATTTGAGCGGGGGTGTTGAGCTTATATGTGAAGCTACTCAATATATGGCTTCTCTATATATGGCACCTAGGTCCCCTCTATATATACATCATCTCATGTGTGTATTCTACACACTTTTGGGGTTCTACTTCTGTGCTCTCTCCTTCTCTCTCAACAGTACCTAGTGTCGTAGTACCTAATATGGGGCCTCGACCATATGTGCCTCTAGCCCCTTATGCACACATGGCCCCCACACCTCCAATTGTACCACTTGTTCATGCTCCTCGAGTGCCGCTCCCTAGCCCTTATCCGAGTGGACCTATGATCGGTTATGTTCCATATCCTGCATCATCCACACATATGCCAAGACCGGTACCCATCCCTCTCCCACATATGATTCCAAGAGTACCTCCACCGGCCCTACCTCCTCACATAGGTGACTTGGTAGCGTTTGCTCAAACCATAGGTCGATCTATCGCGGAAAACATGCGTCATGCATCTGATAGAGAGCCTAGAAGTAAGGCAGTACAAATTGCCAAACTCACGCAAAAATTCAATGGGGACGAAGATGCTAGGAAACACATTGAAGTGTTTGAACAAGTATGTGATTCCTTAGGGGAACGCAACGAACTACATAAGTGCAATGCCTTAAGCTTGACATTAAGTGGGAAGGCTGGAGATTGGTATAGGACCCTAAGGGTGGACGAGAAAACAATCTACCCTACCCTTCGAAGGTTGTTTCTAAAGGAGTACATACGAGAAGGTGTGCTTTGGGGTGTAGCATCTCAGCTACAGAAGGCCGAACGTAAGGAAGGAGAGTCAGTAAGGGACTTCATTAGTCGTCTAAAGCACTTAAACTCTCGCTGCCCTGTAAATGAGCGCTTCAACAATAACCAACTGCTTGATCGATTCATTCGAGGGTTGAGGAATGAAGGAATCTATAATGGACTAGTGATTAGAGGTATTACAACCTGGGAAGATGTCACTGCCAATGCAATCCAATTAGAGGACAACTTGATGATAGCAGGCATGAGGGTGTCTACTGACACGAGATCCACTAGCTCACAAGCCATTGAGTATGAACCCATGACTGCAAAGCCCATTGCCAATGAGCCAAAGGTATTTGAGACATTCTTGACAGACCTCACCAAGGCAATCCAAGAGTCTCTTAAGGATAATCGATCCCCTCAAAATAGTCACATGTATCCAAGAAGGGAGCAACAATGGTGTTCCATTTGCTTAGGTCCACATAGCACTAGTGAGTGCCCTACGTTTAGAGTAAAATTCAATGGAACTTGCAACGCATGTGGTAGGTATGGTCACCAAACTAAGGATTGTTTAATG
Organism: Adiantum capillus-veneris; assembly: GCF_014529385.1. Lineage (NCBI taxonomy): Eukaryota > Viridiplantae > Streptophyta > Polypodiopsida > Polypodiales > Pteridaceae > Adiantum > Adiantum capillus-veneris. The sequence continues at coordinate 53,783,890 of NC_140935.1, read as the reverse complement.
ATCAAACATATGATGGCAAATAGACCACCTGTAGACTGGACGGATGCACCTCGAGCTCCTGTATTGATGCCTGCTCCACCTCTTGAGCAACTACCGCAACACATGGTCCCTAGATCTCAAAATGTTGTACAAGCTACACCGCTACCACCTCCTGTGCTAGGACCGCAACCCCCGCATCCAAGAGTCGCCCCTATGAACCAAGTGGGTTGCGAGCCATCTAATGCTTATGCAGATAGCTGTGAGGAGGAAATAGACACTAGTATTGCCTACAGACTTGATACATTGGAAGATCTGAGTGTCCTATATACTACATGAAAGATTGTTGGGGTCAAGTCAAGCCGGTTTATCAAGCTGCTGCTCTCACATCCAGAGGTCAAAATATCAACACCCAGGCTAGGAGGCCACCTCCTCAATGCTACGAGTGTGGTGGACCACATCGGGCAACGGAGTGCCCTATTAGGCTACAAAAGAATGCTGCACAGATGCAAATGAATCAAGGGAGCACGTCTGCAATGCCAATACTCACATGTAATCGTTGTGGCATAGATCACTTGATTGCCCAATGCCCCTATAACCCAAATGCGCCTAAAATCACACCCCTAAATTTGGTCAAAATTGCTAGTGTGACATCACCAATACCACCCGTCGCACCCGCTTATGCGATTACATGGTCCATGCTTCAAGGGCCAGGCCATATCCTCAAAGAGAGAGATACCGCGTCAGTTATCCAAGCAAAGAAAAAGAAGACACGAAGGAAGAAGTCGCAGAATACGGAAAATTCAAAGCCAAGTTCCAAAACAAACATAGGAACAGGAGATGACCCCGTGTATATGAATGACCTCGAGGATGATTCAGATTCAATCGAGACAATGGAGACTAGAACCAATACCACAAAGAGAAAGACCGACAAAGAAAACCGTAACATGGAACCAAATGAAAACCGAATAAGAGAAAATCATAAAGAGCCTCTGAAAACACCACAAGTGTTTCCAAATCCAATCCAAGACCCCCAAGATAAACCGCAGGGGCAAAAAGGGAAGAATCGTAAAAAGAAGATTGGGACGTACCCAAACCCAGTAGACGAGATTGAGCAGGTGAAACTTCTAAGAGGTTTAGTGGAGAAGACTCAAAGGAAACTAGAACCAGAACCCATGCATGTCAAAATTCATGACACAATGTTTCCCACGCAAGTTCATCCACCCCACATGAACCATAGACCGTTAGCCATATCTAGTATCATCCAAGAAGGGAGTGAGGACGGGACATTAGAAAGTGAGCATACACCCTTCTTGTTGGAAAGGATGTTTAACGAAGGAATACCTGATCCCATTGAGGAATATGAGATTCCATCCTCACCAGTTCCTAGTCAAGGACCTACACCCTACAAAACGCCAATGAATGTTGCCAAACTAGTGGACTTCATGTCTTCTGAGGTCCGAACCACGATCATAGAAAAGCTGTATGGAGATCCTGAGTTATTCCTTGCACTTCGAGCATTCCTTAACGGAGAGCTACGAACGGGATTACCGCAGTTTGCGCAACCAAATAGGCCTGACTCGATTATGATTGATGAGGAAAATCATGTGCAATCACTTGACTTAGATGGACACGAGCCTGTGATTGAGGTACCCATTAACGAATTAGGGCAGTATTTTGAAGGCGACGAGTCTAATGCGACCCTACCCATCACTACCAAGGGATTAACTATAAAGGGAATTCTTGATGGTGGTGCGGGAGTTAGCATCGTTACAAAATATTGTTGGGAATCCATGGGAAAACCCCGCCTCAATGTTACTAACATTGTGGTAAAGATGGCAAATGGTACCATAGCCAAACCTATGGGGATGCTCAAGGATCTTAAGATCAAAGTTCTAGGACACAAGGTACGACATACGTTCATTGTAATGGATTTCTCTAAACACCTTATGTCATATGAAATGATTTTAGGACGACCATTCATGAGGGAAGCACAAATGGTTCATGATTGGTCTAAAAATCATGTCTATTTGCAATTCCAAGACTCTGTCCTTAGAGTGGATTTGGTGACTGGTAAGGTACACCCCTTAGGGAGTAAAACCATTATTGATCATCGCTCTGACACCACAGTTCACTCGGCCCCACTACAATATTGTTACACTTGTAAGAAGGATACAGACATTGGCCAAGATTCTCCTTATATGGATATCCTACTTGGGATGACTGAGTCGGACAATGTGGATTGGGTCCACCTAGCATCAACCATAGACACTTGGGAAAATAGGGGGACGAACTGGGTAACACCTGAGGGGGATGAAATGCTTGTACCCTTAAATATGCTACAAGCAATGCATATCGCTTCCGACAAGACTCATCCTAAGGTAACGAAGAAAACATACAAGTGGGTCCCTAAAGCTTCTTTAGTGACCATAGCTAGTGCTAAAAAACTGAAGCCTTGTAAGAAACGTACCACTCGCTCCAAGAAAAGTAAGAAAATGTTGCGATGGATCCCTAAACGACTATTGGAAGCCCAAGGCTACTATCAAGGAAATTATCAAATCTGGGTGCCAAAACGTGGATTGTGCTCTTACCTATCACCTGACCCAAGTGAGCACAATCCCGTAGCTCCAAAACGAATCAATGATCGTGGAAAGAAAAAAATCACAGACTGCTACACACCCGCTCCCGAGCTAGTTTGGGTACCAAAGAAAGAACGATTTGTTCCACCTAGCTCAGGAAGGGGGGAGTCCCATGAAGCTTCTAGCTCCTCATGTAATACATCCATAAAGGTAAAAGCTTCTACACAGCCTCCATCTATAGTAGTGGACCTCCATGAAGCTACAAAAGAATCCACACCTCCCAGTGTTCAAGAATCACCTGATGAACCATTTCAAGTTCGATCCTGGGAGAGTACCTTACCACCCTTGCAGCTTGACGAGGCACCTAGGGTAATAGAAAACTACTTGCAAAAATCCTCACCTATTACCAACTGGAACAATTGGTTTCAAAGGGTGACAAGCTCATTTCAAATGGTATGATCTACCCAAGGAAGGGGGGAGTGTTTGTGGACAGTCATCATTCACTTGCTTCCCTCTCAACCTTTTTCCCTGACCTCTCAATCACCAATCTTAGGGAATGTACATATAAAGCTTTATACTCACAAAAACAAAAAAAAAAGAGCAAGAGCAATTAGCAAACGATTATGCACATTAAAAGTCAAAACATTGACTCAGACCTACACATGTCACATCTGGTACAGTGAAACAGAAACCTATGCCATAAAACACCTTTGATCCTCATCACTTGAGTGATGGAGGGTAGGTAAGATTAGTACGATAGGAGTGTTTCTGTTTTAGAGTTGAGTGATTAGCAAAGATCTCTTTTCCCACTAATGTGCCTCCTGGAGGTATTCCTTTTGTTTCCTAGTGTGTACAGGAGTGTGTTGCTATTGATAGGATTTGGACCTTCATGGAACCTTTCTCTCGTTCACACTTCAAATCAAGCGCGACCATCAACACAAACAGGTGTTTCTTGTCCATTAGCATTGCCCTTATCTTTTTGCATCCATGTTTGTCTGCTTTAATTGTGATTGGTAGCATAATATTCAGCGCATTGGCTTAGTATCAAACATTTAATTCAATGTAATGTTTTGTCATAATCACTTGTTTAGGTGTAAAAATCAAGCAGTCCGACTAAGCTAGTTTGACCAAGCTAGGTATTAGAAATCTTCTCTTAATACCATGGGGAATGCCTTCCTAATAAGCAATGGTTACTTAGGTTCTTAATCCGATTTAGGCAGCATTGTATGAAATGTACTAGGGCTTTCTAGTGGGCTTAACCCTATTGACCTTTAGCTTAAGTATTATAAAGGGAGTTTACTAATGTGATGAGCCTGGAGAGGGTAACAATGTTTTATGACCCCCCAAAGTTACAAAATTTAAATGCTGAAAATGAACAAACAAAATATCAAAGTGCCACAATGTAAAATTTTAAGCTGGAAGAGAAATCCCTGCTTAAATTGGTACTTCACTCACATGTATCGCCTATGGTACTAGAGCCCTAGAGGTTCCCAGTGTGGGCGCTTTTCCTTGAAAAGCAAAAAACCCAAGGCATACAAAATAAGCACACACATCATAATTGAATCAATGTGAAAAGACTTTGGGGGTTCAACGAAAAAGTAATCAGTCAGGCGATGATTTCATGAGAAATTCCTTTTATGGTAGCTTAACTACAAGGTCTTCTAGATATAGCCTCTAGTCAGCCCTCGAACATGAATACTTGGCTCTCGCGATTAAACAACTTAATTGACCACTGAAAATTAAGAAGTTTACCCATGGTATTAATATTCGATCTCTAGTGCCTTTCGACCGTCAAATTAGCGACCCCATACTTGTTTAATTTTCTACCTTTACATCTGTTTATGCATTTGATTACATTGCAATTTAATGTTCATTGCTAACAAATTGTTTGAAATTCTTTTACCAATCAATGTGTCTACCTAAAACTTCACATGCTTTTTAATCACTTATGAGAATGCAATTACTGTGCCAGTGTCGTTTGATTTTGCAGTGACTGAAGAAGGCTAAGGACATTCATCTCAAATGCTCTTCCACCTCGACGACCCAGCTTCAACTCAATAGCTTCCGAGGACGGAATCTACATCAGGAAGGGGGGCATGTTAACCCTCACAACACACGAACACCCTATGATCTATAAACGTTGTATTATTTAGAGTCAGGTACCGGGCTTGTCGGACCAATAGGAACAGGGTAAGAGTGATCGCCGATGAGAGGCGCACTCTAACTGGGACATTCAAGGGATTAGTTGGCTAAGCATGGGCGCCCAAGTGTGAATGGGGTGAGCTCCTATAAAAGCCAACTAAACCTAATTTTTACTCATTCTCTCATTTGTGCAATAGAAGAGTGCTCTTGCTCCATCTCCATCTCCATCTTCTTCTTCTTCACCTCCTTGTGTGTGTGTGTATGTGAGAGAGAGAGAGAGAGAGGGAGAGTGTGTGTGCGATCGAGCATTACGAAGGCACGACGGCGGTGAAGCGGTTGAGCGCGGCACGACTGCAGCTTCTTCTTCATCGCGGCGAGGAATCCACCACGAAGGCGAGCGTAGAGCGGTGAGTGACACACCATTTGCTCTCTTGAGCTTGCTAGTTTAGGCTTGTTGTGTGCTTGGAGCCGTTTGTGGCTCGCACACGGTGTATTGGCAAGTCCCTTGCTTCGACAGTGCGGCAAGGAGCGCACAATAGGAAACCTTGTGACCAAGCAAGATTACTTCATCCTCACCTATATGGCACTTGTCGGGGTTGAGTTGACCTCCCATGTCGTAGAGCTTCTTTAAACCTTCCTCTACCCTTTGTAGATGCAATGATTTTGAGCTATAAATACAGAAATCATCAATGAACACCCTAATTGACTTTCCAAAGAATGCTTGAAACACCATATTCATGAAACGTTGGAATGTTGCAGGAGCATTTGTCAGACCAAATGGCATGACTCTAAAAGCATAACAACCCCAAGGAGTGATAAAGGTTGTTTTCAATTGATCCTCCAATGCAATCCCTATTTGAAAGTAACCTGAGTAACCATCACACAGTGTACTTCTCATGACCAGCTACCTCATTTAGTATCTCATCCTGGAATGGGAGGGGAAAGTGATCTCTCTTTGTTGCCTCATTGAGGGGACGGTAATCCACACACACCCTCCACTTGCCATTTTTCTTAGGAGTGACAACAACAGGAGAGACCCACTCTGAATTCTCCACTGGATAAATGAAACCTGCTGCTAGAAGCTTTCTTACCTCCTTGAGTAGAGCCTGTTCCTTTATAACTCCTAGCCTTCGTAGCTTCTGAGCTTTAGGTGTGGCCTCAGGCTGTAACTTAATCTTGTGTTGAACAACATCTACCCCACGCACGTCGGTGTAGTCTTTAGCAAAAAGCCTAGGAAACTTCCTTAGCACACATTTGAACTCCTCTCTTTCATCCTTTGTAAGTGTTGTTGATAGCATACCTTCCAGCATCCCTTCATCTTGAACACCTTCGTTCTCTTGAGGACCTACCTCCTCCAAGCCCTGACAAGAGGTCTCTTGGTTGGTTGGCTTAAACCTTACCCCCATGACTTCGATGGAAGACTCCTCTTCAGTAATGCTGCCGCTACTTTCTTCTTCTGAAGTGTTATCGGTCCAACCTTCTTCCGTCTCACTTTGAGATGATTCTTCATGGAGCTCCTCTTGGCGTTGCTCCTTCATGTCAAAGACAACCTTCTTATGATTGTCATTCCTGCAAATTAATTTCCCACTCTCCCAATCCTGCAAAGCTCGCATTTTCATTAGCCATGGTCTTCCTAGGATAAATGGGTAACCATTTCCCTTGGTAGACATGACATAGAAATCCACTGCCTTCTTAATGCCAAAGGCCTCCACAAAATTTTTTTTACAAATGCCTACGCACCTAGCCTTGCTATTGTTTGCCATTTTCACTTTGATTTCAGGTGTCTCATAGATGTGCATGACTAGTCTTTGCATGAGCCCTTCTGTCATGATGCAATTTTGTGCACCCCCATCCACTAGACCTTTCCTAACCAATCTTCCTTTTATGTAACAATCTAGCACAGGTGTAATATCCTCGTTCATTTCAGCATGTGCAATTTTTACAATAGGAAAACTCTCTTTTACCTTTCTCCTAGTGCTAACTGCCTTTGTTAAATCCCTCCTAACTTGTGGGCATAATGCAAGAAACTGAGGCCATGAGATATCAGGACCCTGACCTCGCATGTCTTCCAACAGGTTGTATGGAGCCATACCATGTCCAAGAGGGAAGTCTTGGAGATTGATACGACGTCGAGTCCTCTTAGCTTCCTTGGTCTCCTTTGCCTTCTTGCCTTGTCCATGGTCACTCTGTGATGGGACACCCTCTTTCTCTTTACCTTTTCCTCGGCCACGCTTAATGCCATTTGCTTCCATGTCAACCTCATTTGAGTTTGTCACCTCTACCACATGCACATTTGGATCTGGCAAAGGTGGAACTCCTTCTACCCCTTGTGGAGGTGGTCTTGGTCCATTTGGTCTTTGTAGAAGCCTTGGTTGTTGACCAGTTCCTTCACCTGCATTCATCACTGGGTAATTCAAGTTAGGTCTCCCTGGCTCCCCACGGGGCCAAGGAAAATTATACATCCCATGTCCAAACTCTCCGCAATTCCAACATTGCAAGACTCTCCTAGGTCGTGGATCTCGCTCTTCAGACTTCTTTACTTGTCCCTTTGGACCTACAGCTTGTGCAAGGTGAATTGACAGGCTGCTTAAAGATTCGTTTAACTTCTCAATTACTTCCGCCGTTACCTCAGGAAGCTCCCTCAATGTTGATGCTTGTGACTTACCTTTGGGTCTAAGACCTTCTATTGGAACCTCTCCCCTTAAGCACTTGAGTTTCCTATATTTCTCAGCAGCCCTAGTTTCAGCTGCATCAAAGGTAGCAGGTGCACCCACCTCAACTTTTACCTTAAGGTCAGGAAAGAGTCCGGCTATGAACCTCTCCTTCTTTAGAAATTCTGCACCATCACCAGGGTTAGCAACATTTCGTATCCATAGAGCCCAAAGACGTAGAAACTCTTGCTTGTACAAGTAGTAGTCATATAAGTCTTTTTGCTTATGAGAAACAATGTCTTGCCATAATTTTTGAGTGTTTTGGGGATCAAAGAAGTATTTCTTGAAACGATTCAAAACTTCTGTGTAATTCCCCTTAACTTCCTCAAGCAAAGAGTCAAACCAAGTGCTAGCATCTTTCCTAAGGACCACCTCAAATATTTCTACACGTTCTTGATCGGTTATTATCCACTTGATACGGCAAGACATCTTGAAATTCACTAAAAATGATTCTGCATCCTCTCCAGGCTCTCCAAAGAAAAGAGGATACCCAGACATTTGGCGTTGGCTTTCCATTGAATTGATTTCAAAGTGACACCCGTTTTTGTTTTTCTTTCTTAAAAAGATTTACACAATAATGTTTTCTAGCTTGCAATCTATTCTACAAAAAAATAAAGATATTCACATCAAACGACCTATGATAATCAATAAGAGGTAGGATGACAGGGTTTGGTGATGCGAGAATTTCTCCTACTCTTTGGGCACCAAACATGAACACCATACGTTGTTGAAAATGGATTTTCCTACTAATTGCAATGTTTATTCTAATGTGTGGAGTGAAATGGAAGGGGAAAACCTCTATTCCTGGGCCATTATCCATGGTCTATGCATGACCCAATGCTTAAAACAAAACAAAAATATAGACGTCCAAACTAAGGTCGTACCTAATGAGAGGCAAAATAAAAGGATTTACTGAAGCGTTTATCTCGGCCAACCTAAGAGGACCTAAAATTCTACGAATGACACGTTGAAATTGCAACTTAGTACTAACAATTATGTGTACCTTTTGCCTTGCAATGGGAATGAAGGGATCATACAAATTCTCGTGATTCATGCAAACTACTTGACTATGCTAAAGGTTGATTCTACACAAAAATACACAAGCCGTCCTCAGTGGGGGCACCAATTTGAGGCGGTCCGGGGCCGGCAACAAGAAGAGCAACCTCTAGACACCCTTCAAGGCGCTCGTGCTGCTCAATGGGGCTGGGGCACAACACAACACAAACCAAAACAACAAACCCCCAGCCAAATCCCAACTACACAAGGGGCACCACCTAGTTTAAGAGCGAACTAGGACGCAAAAGAGGAGAATCGTTAGAGCAACCCACAAACAAGCAAGGAATTTACACTAACCCTAACCCAATGGAACACTCTCACACACTAAAACACGAGAGAGCGAGCGAGAGAGAGAGAGAGAGAGAGAGAGAGAGAGAGAGAGAGAGAGAGAGAGAGAGAGAGAGAGAGAGAGAGAGAGAGAGAGTGCTCGGGCTGCTTTGAAATGTATCGGCAATGATCAAGCAAACACAACTATATATTTAAGAAAGAGAGAGAAAGGGAGAGGGGGTGCTTGTTGCATTAATACCTTCTTACAAATCTGTCATGACAAATCAAAGTGAGATTAGTATTTGTTCAACATAGCTTGCGTAAATTTCACCACAACACATCACAAGAAAAGCCACCCCAATCATTGTCTTAAGGCCAGGGGAGTCCTCTCCACCCTGTCGCCCTCTTACAGTATGTGGGATTTATGGCTAGATTGATGACAACACCAGAGACAAGCTATCAAGAACTTAACAAAAAACACCAAGACACTTATGCATCATTGTTGTCCATTACTTCACGTTGGAAGGGAGACAAAGTATCCAACCTTAGTCCAAATCCACCCTCCTTGATTCAGCAAATGTTGGGCTTACACTAGTAGGAGAAATGATAGATTTCCTACTCTCAATTGAATTATCACTCTCTCTCTCTTACAATGGCATAGAGTTCCCTTGCTAATCCCCTATTACAACACATGCACATGCATAAGACAATGAGCTTCCCCCCAAGAGCTCCTTCTAGAGAGGTTGAGCTTGGCTTCTCAAGCTATAGCATAGTGCTTTTGCTTATGGCTCCCCCCTTTTGTGCTAGCTACACCCTCCTTTTATAGCAATTTTGAAGGCTAGGGTTACTCCTCTAACCATGGTTGGGTTAGATTTTCGGCAATTTATCTAATTTCTTTTGCTTGGAATTATCAAGAAGTTGGTGGGGAAAGAGAGAGGAGAGAAATGGAGGTGATAGGACTTTTCATAGTGGGTTAGTGTTAGTAGAGTTAGTATTAATTTACAAATGGAATTGGATATTTACAATGGGAGTATCCATGTAGGATACAAATAAGGAAGAAAAACTCTTAAGAGTTAAGAAAAGGTGGATTTCTTACAAGGTTGATGCTCCAAGTGTCTTGAGTAGGGCCAATTTTGATGCTTGTTGACGGTCCACTAGCTTTGACGGTACATTTTTTCTCCACTCTTGACCTTCCTTGAGAGACAAGGTAATTGAAGCTGAGTAATCAACCACCATGATGCTGTCTTTTAAGAGAAGAGGCTGAATTTTGTGGTTTTTTTGATAGATATGGGTAATTTGGAGGAGGAAAAATGAGACTAGGTGGTCAATTTTGGAATGGAATTGTGTGTGGGAGGTATGAGTTCACGATGGTTTCTCTTATTCTTCAAGGTTGAGGAGAAGGTGAGTAGGGTGCAGAGAGGAGTGGTGAGAGAGGTGGGGATGATGAGTGGAGAAGTGTGTGTGAAAGAGGAAAATGATAAAGTGGAAGAGAGAGTGTGGCTGCATAGCATGGGAAAACTGGGGTCCACTAATAAAATCATAGATCACAGCTCGTAGCTCAAAAAAATATATAAAAATTTGAGGCAAAAGTTCAGCCCACGAGCTACAACTTTTGCTTGTATCACCTTTTCAAATTCGGAGAGCAAGTGAACTTTAAAAATTCAGCAAAACCGACCGTTTTTTTCCACTGCACAAGGTCCTTGTGGGGTCTTTCTTTGGATGATTCTTTTGAATACCTCCAAGAGTGAGCCCTCCATAGTGCATGTATGCATGCCACCTACCCTTGACCTTATTTGGTAGGTCTATAATTGAAGATATTGTTGAGATCATGATATAAGTGAATAGTACAACTAAAAAAATCAAATATTGAGGGGTCTAAAAAATATGTACATGTCAAATATAAATAATATAAGTGGAAAAAATATAAAGGGGTCAAAAGAAATCTCTCTCATTATGAGGCTACCATAAAAAGATAAATATTTTTGGTGTTCTAATTTTTTAGAAAAAAAACAAAATAGATGTAGGAAGGGAAAAATCACAATAGTGAAAAAATATACACATAAATAAAACTAGCTTTTTTGGATTTTTGTTGGGGTGGAGTTACACCAAATATAAGAGAAGCTTACATGAAATTATTTCTATATGGAATAAAGAGTATGAAAAATGGTAAGAAAAATTGTGGTAATGGTGAGGCAATGTACAGAGCATAAATAACACACACCTAGGTAGAAATATTTAAATAAATACCAAAATAATTATGAAAAAAATCTTTTATTTAGGCCCTATATACAAAGAAATATTTACATACGCATGGGCCATAATATACTTATATTTTTTTTGGCTCAACTAGCCCAATGACTAGCTAATTGAGGGTTTTTTATTTCAGTAATTAAGGAGATATGGGAAAAGTCCCCTAACTCACACACACCTATATACAGTGAAAGGGTGAGGGTAACCATAGCATTTGGGTGAATTTGGTAGGGTGGAGTGACTTACTATGGCAATTATGGAGAGCCGAAAAACGGCTATCACTAGCTTAACCAATATTCTAGATTTTTCTCCCCTGGTACCTCCCCACATTAAATGATCAGTTTAATATGAGCTGCTTGCGAGTCGAGCATCATTTGGTTTGACCATGCCATTTGGTATGCCCTCAACAATCTGCCGAGTATCTTTCCCGACAAAGCAAAAGAATTTCATTTCTCCCTCTTTTACTCATGGCTTGGTGGCCAAGCTAAAGAGCTGGTCTTGGCTCAAATCGCCTTTATTCAGTATAAATCAATTATGTGTGACACCCTCTGGGAACTTGGTTCTGATGAGTGCGGCACACTACTAACCACCTATGGAGGATATAAAGGAATCAAAATCATGGTTGGGAAAATCAAACCTAACATTGATGATGAAGAATCTCAAGTCTCAAAACGCCCCAACACTCTTGTCTCTCCGTCTACGTCTTACACCTCTTTCTTGACTCCCTCCTCGAGTGATTCTGTTATTGGGGGAGGGAGAGGTAGAAGTTATGTTAGAAGCCGTGGTAGAAACCTACCAATCATAAATATTTTGGATATATAATGTGCAGGTACTGAGGAACGCCTGTGGCAGACTTTACCTACCTCTGGAAAATGAAGCGTGTAATATAATTTTTGTACATTGCTTGTTTACCAACAAGATTTTGGATTTCTTTACTCCCCAAGCTATCTTTACAAAATGCTTTAGTCATGTTTTTAGATCTAATATTTTACTAAAGGATGTGATGTTCGGTTGGAAATACTTGCCACCTATCAAGAATCTATTTTATTCAAATAAGTTCCTCCATATTGATGAGATTCCAATCTGTTCTTGTCACCTATTTCCGAAGTTTTGTAAGACTTTCACTTATTTTGGCTCACATGTATGTACATCTAATGTTGAAATTATACCGGATACTTCGGTTAGGAACCTCTTGAGTAAAGGCTTGAATCATATTCCTCCTTTTCCACTTAATCCTCAGCTTGCCTTAGTGGCTCTACTTGAATGCGTGGCCGACTTGGCCTTAAAACTCCAACTGGAGTCGGATACTTACATTCGACTGATCTCAACTCTCACAGAACTTTTTTGGACAAGGATCAGTCTTATGCCGCAAGTATGGCTAAGTAATGATACTACCTGGCTTACGCCTAACATTAAGAAGTCCATTTCTGATGCTAAAGAGAAATGGTTTATTATAGGCCTTGATAGAGCATCGAATAATGCTTCCTTGATATGTAAAAAGTTAGCATTTGAGTCTGCATTTTCCAGACTCAATGGCTTGGATTTTGTAAAAATTGATACCTCTCTGAGTTGTACTGCTACACTTTTAAATAATGAGCTTCCAGAATTAGGGTCCTAACTCTCTGAAAATTCATGTACTCTTCCCAACGTATAAAAATCATAAACATAAATTTAGATGGATTTCTGACGCTTCCAATAGCACTTTTTCCTTGATTACGAATGACATCACCTGCTGCTTAAATTATATTCTGCTTGAATTAGAAGCAATTTGCGCCATCAAGTGTAATGATCTTAAACTATTCAGAAATATAGATTGTTGCTCGTTTTGGATCATAAAAAATGCTGCGGAGTTTACTATTAACCTCCCAAAAAACATTTTTTCGATTTTTACCGTAGACATAACACAATGTTATGAGAATATTCCTCTAAGAGGACCCGATGGTCTGCTTAATACACTTTCTACTCTTATTAAGTTGGCCTTTGCTCACAGAGCGAGATTAGGATATACATGTATCTCAACAAAAAGGCATGTAGGTTGGTTAAAAAAGTTCTAATAAATCCTCACCTTTGATCTTCAAAGAAGAATATTTATATAAATTTTTCTCTTGGCTCTTTAACAACAGTTGCATCCAAGTGGGTGCTACCTCTACAAGCAGATCTTAAGGATCCCAATGGGTTTTTCGTGCTCTTCGATTATGTGTAATCTCTATCTTTGTCACTTCGAATACCAATGGCTCTTAAAAATGTTTAGTAACCCAGCCAATACTTCGTCACTCTCACACTTCTGTCATTCATTTAGGTTTATGGATGACTTGTGTAGCCTTAACAATCCATTGTTCTTTGAAACACTCAAAGATATTTATCCACCATGTCTTAACGTCATTGAACCGACATTCTTAGATAGAGTAGTATGTCTTGACAAATGGGTCATCTCCAAGACACACTTCCTTAATATTGAGATCACTCTGACCCTCCCATTCATGGGTAATTTTTATACTCGTTTCTTTTGGAAAAGAGAAAATCTCAAACTCATATCTTCTGAATTCACAAAAAGGAAAAGCAATAGACCCTTCAAAAACTCATTACACACTTGTCTAGGTATGCTTTTTCTTATTATGTATGCCTCATCAAACAGCTTTATTGCTTTTGAAGAACTACTTGTATTTTTTTCTCTTACTTCACCACTTTATTTATGATGGAAAAGCCTGATTTCTAGAAGGAAATAACCTCTTTTTTTCTTTGTTTCTCCCCTACATATCAAGTAAACCATCCATTACATCATCGCACAAACAACTATCAGAGTAATAGCAGGTGTTTGGACGCTCATTCAGGGCTAGTATACGGGTTGCCAAGACAACACCATACTCCTTAGTGCAAGGAGTGCAATTAAAATACCCTCGTAGTGTCTGCCCATATCCACGATACAAAAAAATCTTTTGTGGAGGAAGAAACTGTGCTAGCAGATATAACCGCTTAGAAAACCCTTTCTTCATTGAATGTTCTACATAATAGTAGTGTGGCCCTAGGCCCATGGCTTCTGTCATCATAGCCAGACGGATTTTTTTTATAAAATGCTCTCGACCCCAAAGAGTCACCCGCGTCACTCTATCCTTATATGTCCACCATTTAGTCTGAGTAACTGATGTTCCTAACTGTGGAAAAAAATGTCGTTCATAATGGAGCAATGTGGTCCTCTTAGTAGACTCTTTTGACTGCTGAAGATGTGCAATGGATATTGCTAAAACCTGATCATCACTAGGAGTCATAGCATATGTTGGATGAAAAAACTCTCAAAAAGTGACTCAAGGAAGATCTTTGTGCACTCACCCTTTCAAAAAGATTGCCCGTCTTTTATAGAACTAAATTGATACCTATACTCATTGTTTATTGATTCAAAATTTCCAAAATTAATTACTCCCTCACTTTATCTCACTTTGTAGTGATTGGCAAATTGTCTACTCTCTTAATGTGTCTAATTTATATGGCATTCTAATTATAGTTGCCTTAGAAATATTGTTGTGTACAGATGGTGTTTTCACCCATTGATGTGAACAGTTGTATGTTTGGTAAATTTATCTACCGGGATTTTCGACCTCTCGACAGTCGGCTAGACAACTTGGCTATCTACCAACTTGGTCAAAAAAGCATCTTTAGCTCACAACCCCCCTTTTTTTGGTGGGTATGCCTTTTAACTTATTAGTTATTTTATCCTCAGTTACCTTAGGGTAAAATTTCCCCTTGATGCTTAAAATTGCTGTGACGTGAGAGAATATCTCTGCTGAGTGATGCTCTATGGGTTACTGCCGCACGTCCTTGTCTACAGAATATGTGAGGCTGAGTGTGCGTAGATTGTGTGGAGGAGCCCTACGCTGGCCGTTTGCATCTGGATCCAGTGCTGTAAATAATCCCTATATAGGGGGTCTTCAATCCAGACATCGTTGGCTGTAGTACCTGCTTGATTGTGGCCCCTTCTGCTATGGAGTAGCTTCTTCTCCTATACATACACTGGAAGGTGAGTCTTTATGACTCACATAGCATTGGGTTCTGTAACCTCTGTTTTGCGTTCATTTTCTGGTTTGCTTTGGTGTCCTCATCATGCTGAAAAAAATTGATAAGGCGGTGATTGATCCGTTGTCCTCAAATCTACAGGTTAACTGATATTTTCTTAAAAGCCTCAAGCATTGTCGTAATCTGGACTGTTTTTTTGCTAATATTTGGATGGGAAATCTAATTGTTGGTATGAATTTTGTATACTGCCGCTCAATATGACGAGGTTGTTTTCGATTAAAGTTATGGGAAGATTGTTTAGACTGATTGTCTTGACAAAATTTGTGAACTACATCTTGACGTTTTGCTGCCAGATCTCAATTTGATAAAGAACTTGACCATGATTGGGAATATCTTGATGGTTGTTTCCATGCATAATAATGTGTCTATTAAAATATTGAGCATAGATCTTTTGAGGCGTAGTACGGCTTATTGCCTCATTTTGGATTTGTTACTTTTGTCTCAAAATCCTAAACTTAGCCATGTAGATTGTACTATTTTCCGACTAGAGTATTACATACATGTTGGGTTGAAGAAAATTTTGAAATGCTTTCTGCATGCTTACTATGGAAACTATGAATGAATATCATATTGTGTGTGACCTTGTCACTAAACCGTTAGAAATCTCGCTTCTTTTTTGGGTTATTTATCTATAGCTTGGTAACTTGTCCTAGATTATAGACATTCTGTTTTAGATCTTACCGAATCTGAATTAAACCTTACTCATTATAAAGTTGTGGCAAAAATCTGGTCCTTCCTGTCCTATACAAGTATGGCTTCTATTAAACCATGCTCTCTTTTACCAAGCTTACCGTACTGGATGGCTACATAAACTAGTCGACTAGCTAACATGGTCTTTGACTTTGTTGAAATCCTAAAAACAATATATGCTGGTATGGTTGACCTAAAGCTATGGCATGAATAGTAGATCGACTGGTATACTAAATAAAATCGGTGCACTTTGACTGTAGCTTTGTTGCTACCTATGCTTGAGACTTAAAAATGATGTCTCTACTATGATTATGCCTGGCAGTATAAATAATTACTATGAATGATGATATTGTTCTTTTCCATGTAATGTAGTGATTTTTGTTTGGATGCTTGAAACTTGAAAATAAATTTTGCAGACTTAGCTTTGCCTGGTTACTTTCTTACAGGAGATAAATTTTAAGGATATTGCCCTAAATATGTTGTTCACTCACTAAGGGAAGCATGACTTCACAGGCGTGTTCTCGTAATTGGACTTTAGCTTTTGCCATATTGCATAAGCAGAGTCTAAACGCTTGATGTCTGTCAAAATGTCATCATTCATAGCCATTTTGATGTAGGCCATGGCCTTCTTATTCAACCTGGCCCACTCTAAGTTAGACAAACCTTGCGGCTTATTCTCTTGCAATGCATCTTCACAATCCTTCAAGACAAGGATACCTTGCATGCGTTCTTGCCAAAGGTCAAAGCCTTGACCATCGAACCGTTTGATTTCCATCAAACTTTTAGTGTCAGATGCGGAAGAGGTAGCAGCCATCTTAACTCAACCACAAGTGTGTATACAAGAGAGATGCAATAGGCTGAAAATTTGAGCAAATAGGAGCAACCACAAGACTTTGCATTCGATAGATCACAACTTCTTTACATGAAACTGTCCAAATTGGAATTTTCAGCTGAATATGTGATTTAAATCACATGTACTCAGCTTTTCACTAAAATCCTTGCACAAAACTTCAATACATGTGATCCCATAAATTTGGTACACTTGCGTATTGCAGTCATAACCTGTAATAACCTGTAAATCACTTGTTTTGACCTAAAAACAGTCTGTTTTGGGCTGTTTTGGCAGTTTTGGTGACGACCTTGACCACGGAAGCAAGGAGCTTCGCGATGGAAGCGGAAATTGTTGCAGGAAAGCAATATAGCTTGCTGTCCAGCAACATGCGCAGGGCTTGTTTCGGACCCTAGGGCTCTAATACCACTTGAAAGTGTGAAGAAGAGGCTACAAGGAGATGCGCGAGGTGAAATAGTGTAGGTCTGGGCCGGGTGCAACCAAGCGTGAGTGCAGGAGAGCAGTAGCGCTGAAGATCAAAAACAACAAAGAGAGAGGGCTCGCACGATTAGGGAAAACTCACTTAATGAGTTTGTGGCTTTCCCACTTTATTATAAGTGACTTTTAAAAAATGTGTCCAGGTTCAATGTGAACCTAGACAAAGTATAAAAATATACATTAAGAGGTCATTTAGGGCGTTTAACCCAACACCACTCACTGGATGACCTTGCTATGCCTCCAGCTTTAGTGAGCTTCAGTTCAGGTCCCACCGGGCGTGTAATATGAGAACAGCTGTAGTAGAAAAACCTGTCCTGGCGCTCTGTGCATGAAGCTTGAGAGCAAAATGCTCGAGAGTCTCACTCAAGTGCCCGACAGTGTGCAGTGCAATGTGATCGCACGAATTTTGTAAAAATACGAAATTGAAACAGTGGATCAACCGACATACTAGAGATAGAAATGACACAATAGACACATGGACTGCTCAATCAAGCCTCAATATACTGCAAAGACCCAAGTGAAAGACAAAATTCGAAGAACATGAAACAGCATATATAATAAAGTTTTTATTGTAACTAGTCATAAATTAATTAGTCATTGGCAACTATTTGAATTGTATCAGAGGTGTATTTTATCTTCTGACAACCGGATAAATCACGTTCTTGTGGTCAACGTTGGTCATTAAGTAGACTATAGCAGCTGAGGAATGCTTTTGTCCATTCAGTGTTTGCATACATCTGCTCTATTTAGAATGACAATTTGTCGCTAACGAGATGATTTGTGCAGGCAGTGGAATTTGGAAGGAAAGTTGCAGCCAAACATTTTATTCGTCATGTCTTGCAGTAAGTACCAAGTTCCTGATTTCTTTGGCATTTTTGAGGGGTACCACATTCTGTTCATTCTTCATATTCATTGCACATGCTCAGGGAAAATTTGTTTGAAGATGGGAATCATCTTTATCGGTTTCTAGAGCATGATCCAGTCGTATCAACCAAATGTTTTAACTTCAATGGAACCACAAATGATGCGGAGCCACTTTCTACCTCAGAGATTGAAGTTAGCCTAAGAAAGTTCACCCTTGCCATAATAGATTCGTATGTTTCAGATGATGGCAAGCGCGTTGACTATCAAAGCATCTCTATGAGCGAAGAGTTCAGAAGGTGAACCTTCTTTTGGTTTGATTTATCAAGACTTACTTAGCTACAGCATAATGAATACAATGATTATTTGTACTTAAAGACCTTTGTCATGTTATGTGCAGGTATGTCAAAATGACAGAATTGCTGCATCGCTTTGATCCTAGCACCCTTTCACAAGAGGAGAAGCTTGCATTCTTTATCAATCTCTACAACATCATGACGATACATGCGATAATTATCCTGGGCCATCCAACCGGTCCATTGGATAGGAGACGGCTATTTGGAGATTTCCAATACCTGGTCGGTGGCTACCCGTATTCATTGTCAGCAATACAGAATGGAGTGTTACGAGGCAATCAACGACCACCTTATCAACTCATCAAGCCTTTTGGACCAAAAGACAAGCGGTTACCAGTATGTATCCTGAATACTACAAAGTAATGGTGTCCTCTAAGTCAGGCTCGTGAGAGATTAACTAATATGTCGTGCTACCATCGAGGTGTATGTCTCATAGTTGTGGGAAAGGGAGAAGGGCGAACAAGCACGGAGATGCTAACAAAAAAATTCTAAAATTTGGAATTTTGGGGAGCTTTCAGTGATTGTATGGAATGAGGGGGGTCGAAACCGAGGGAAATGGGAAGCAAAGTAAAAAATAGGGAAAAAGTCTCAGGAGAAGAGTGTTGAAGTTTACAGATTATAACACATTTAGAACTCAACGGCAAGCTATTAATATTTTTGGCCTTTAGAAGTCATCCTAAGGGTAGCAAAACTCTATTGGGTGGCGAAGGTAATTCAAGTTGCAAATGCATTAGGTTTTCTACCTTAGAACATGAGCTTCTGTCGCTAACAATGGGTGGGTATCCTTATTATGGGTGTAGAAAGGGTGATTTCCTTGTACATTCCTCTTAGAATAACAGACTTGTGGTAATGTAACTTTGATCTCTATCGTCAAATATTAGGAGCTGGATTTTAGTGTAAGCAAGGTTTATGCCTCGTTGTTTGTGTGTCATCCCTTTGGAGGACAGCAGTTGTTTTGCTGCTTTTTTGTTTCTCTTGTAATAAAGTATATATTTCTTCCGTTGCGGTTGCATATTGGTAGCATTACTGATATTTTTACTTCTTGCCAGATAGCATTGCCAGAATCGCAATGTCTTATACATTTTGCGCTAACAAATGCGTCTCGCTCAAGTCCGGCTCTCAAGTGTTACTCTCCTAGAGACATTGATGCGGAGCTTAGGGCGGCTGTCAGGGCTTTCTTTCTAGATGGTGGTGTGGTCATTGACATGGAGTCTAAAACTGTCTCTCTCAGCAAAATCATCAAGTGGTAAGAAGCCTATGCAGGCTTTCAACTATCTTAACCATGTTTCTATCATTGAGACTATACATCCTCCAAGATGGCTAACAGTCTGGAGTTTGTTGGAAATGGTTGCAGGTTTAGTGTTGATTTTGGGAAGAATGAGCTGGAGATATTGAGATGGCTTGTCAATCACTTAGAGCCAAACAAGGCTGAGAACCTGCTGGAGTTGCTTGATGGAAACCAGTTCAAGGTTGTTTACCAGCCTTTTGACTGGAGTCCTAATGTGTAGGTGGGAATGGGCTAATTGTTTATGCATGTTCGAGGTAATGGTTGTACAGAAGGCATTTTCTTTTGAAGCATAGCATAGCCCAGTTGCAGAGCTTTTGACATGCTTCTATTCACATTGTTTTGGGGTTGCTGCAAAATGACAAAGGTTGAAGAAAAAGGTGGATGGGCTCAAAGGTTCTTTAGTGCTTGCATTTGCGACGCTAAACGACACTTTCTTTATCCTACTAGTCTGCTGAAGTTAGCAGTTTTTGGGCTGTCAACACCTCGGCGACAATTAGTTCTTGATGTTTTGAGTTGAAGACCTATATCTTTGCTAGTAGCGTGTTGCGCTTGTGCAATCCAAGCTTGCAGGGCCAAATGGTTTCAAAGTAGTATGAAATCTGAGCCTTGACAAAGCAAGTCATAGTGATGTTAACATACCAAATATACTTTTTCTTTTAGGGTCATAAATTGATCTGTCAAAGTGGTAAGCAAAGTATGTATCTTTATCTCCCCTGCAGGAAGGGTAAGGTTCAATATTCAGTGGTCGCATAGAAACGCTACTTCTGTGAACTTAAAAAGGAGTTGCAATTTGTGTTAAGAATTTGCTTTTTTCTTTTTGCAGTTGTCTAATAAGGGGTTTAATAGTCTGTTGCTTATATACACTACTAGTGTGAGCTAAAAAGGAGTTGCTTATAGCAGAACAAGTATGCGCTACCGAGGTGTATAATGGACATTTATTGATGTATACACCTTTAGATGAATTTCCAACTGTGCATGAGTTTTACCCATAGATTCTTGAACAAGGCCATCACAAAGCCGACAGAGGCATTGCTTGTATTCTTAGAGATATTTTAATGAACATTTTTAAAAAAAAAACATTGCATAAATCTCTTGATTAGTGCCTCATGACGTGCTTATGCTGGCAAACCATTTTCCTTCTTACAACAGGGGCGTTAAGTAAGCATAGTATCATGTATATGTAGGATTATGTGTGAGATAGTTGACATTTTTCCCCCCCTATTTCTATATAGTGGCACATCAAGTAGAGGGTCCCTCTCTTCTCATCCTCTGATGCAGTCCATTGTATTATTTTACCTTATTTGTCATCATTGGTTTCTCAAATAATGTTACCTTATTTGTCATCACTGGTTTCTCATCCTCTTACGTAGTCCATTGTATTATTTACCTTATTTGTCATCGTTGGCTTGACAACCCCTAACTAATATCAGAGCCCATGGCACTACTCCTAGGGCTAGTTGACGGTTTTTTTTCGAAGCAATTGCATCATGTTGCAAATATTAGATTTTGATAATAGCCTAGCTCTTTAGGATACAGCTGGAGGTAAAGGAAACTAATAATCAAATGCCCTTTAACCAAGGGACCTATTTTTGAACTTTTCCAATTCATGTTATCAATTAGTTGCATTTACTATTCCATATATAGAAAAATTGGCTTAGCAATTTGTAGAGAAAGTGCTCTATCGCTTAGGGAAAACCTCATCAACACCTTATTTAGCCCTCATCATTGGTTCTTACAAAAATAGCAAACAGGTTATCAAATCATCCTCTCAATCTCTTCACTATTTACCAAATTTCCTCGGGACAATCATGAAGCATTGTGGCAACTATCATCCCTTGTCAATTTCTTGGACAACAAGGTATCTAGCCTACAACTATCTGCATTATTGAAACTCAATATTTTTTTTTCCACTTGCTTCCATTGGCTATTGGAGAAGTTTTTGCACTTTGGTTGAGAAATATTGAAGCCACACTTCTCAAGCTATTTGTGGGCTACACTAATTTTGAACCATAAAAGAGCATAAATCAAGGATCAACAATTTTAATGTCAAAAATGGCTTTGGTAGGTTATGGTTAGTCTTGGTTTGCTCAATCTATTGAATTTTCAATATTCTTGATTTCTCAACGTATTGGGTTTATTACAAATCCATAGAGCTTTAGTTATTCATTTTTCTTGGATAGAGATTTCAATTTACCCATCCCATCGCGTGTTTCATATGCTCACATTTTGCTTTATGGTGATGACGTTTTTGTACCTGTTGGGTAAACGAGCTAGACAATGCCCAATCACCTAGATTGGGGTAAGACCTATCTAAGTCACCATTATTAGTGCACAATACTAAATTAGCAACTTAGACAAGTATTAGTTTGAGTCCATAGGCTACCGACATGTATGGATAAGAAGTACAAATACTTAGTCTCAAGTTGAGAATAGTTAGTATGACAACTAAGAAGCAGGTAAGACTTTGAACTATTGTATAGAGATATCCATAGACGATCAACATGGCATCAACCTACCATAGGTCTTTCACTTCTAAAAAATGACAATGTTATAATGTTGTCTTGGAAGTGCTCCCAATAACACTTCAACTTTGTCTTCTTCTTGTTGATGTAGGTAGCTGGTAACTGGGCTTTTGATGTCTATTGGTTAGACCTGCAATGTCCTCCCCACTCTCTACGGTAAGCGTATATGATTGTTTCAACTCACCTTAGTTTTCTTTGCTTTAGCTCCAATTTCTTTTTTTCAATCCCTCCCACACTTCAAGAGCACATGCACTCATCAACAAAGTGAACATAGTCATGCAAAGTTGTGATAATGATGTCTAAAAAAACTTTGTAGAGAACTTTCGCTTGAAAATATTGTGGGGAATCCTTCTTGTGTGGAGGAGTCACCCTTTGGAGTGGTGACTGCAACCCCTGTTCATGTGAACAAGCACTATTCGACCTTAGAGGGTAATGAAATCAAATGGAGATTCTTGGTCACATTCACTACTTACAGCAAAGCCTTGGAATGTTAGCTCTATGAGCTGTTTGAAATGGGAGGCTTCAAATTTATCTGCATTCTCCTCTTCAAAGTCGGATGAGGTCTTTGACCACGAGACCTACACATCAAGAACATAGTGAATTTCCTCTAGCCAAGGGGCCACAAAGCCTTGTGTATAGGGGAGCCAAATCAAGGGATGTCATATTATTCCTAGCAGAGGTACACACACACAAACAAAACTACTTTTGTTTTGTATCTTACTTCACCAAATTATTTATGATGGAAAAGCCTGATTTCTAGAAAGAAATAACCCCCTTTTTTTCTTTCTTTCTCCCCTACATATCAAGTAAACCATCCATTACATCATCGTACAAACAACTATCACAGTAATAGCAGGTGTTTGGACTCTGAGCCAGGGGTAGGATACGGGTTTCCAAGACTACACCATACTCCTTAGTGCGAGGAGTGCAATTAAAATACCCTCATAGTGTCTGCCCATATCCACGATACACAAAAATCGTTTGTGGAGGAAGAAACTGTGCTAGCAGATATAACCGCTCAGAAACCCCTTGCTTCATTGAATGTTCTACATAATAGTAGTGTGGCCCTAGGCCCATGGCTTCTGCCACCATAGCCAGATGGATATTATTTTTAAAATGCTCTCGACCCCAAAGAGTCACCCGCGTCACTCTATCCTTATATGTCCACCACTTAGTCTGAGTAACTGATGTTCTTAACTGCGGAAATAAATGTCGTTCATAACGGAGCAATGTGATCCTCTTAGTAGACACTTTCGACTGTTGAAGATATGCAATGGATATTGGTAAAACCTGATCATCACTAGGAGTCATAGCATATGTTGGATGAAAAAAATCTCAGAAAGCGACTCAAGGAAGATCTTTGTGCACTCACCCTTTCAAAAATATTGCCCGTCTTTTATAGAACTACATTGATACCTATACTCATTGTTTATTGCTTCGAAAATCCCAAAATTAATTACTCCCTCACTTTATCTCACTTTGTAGTGACTGGCAAATTGTCTACTCTCTTAATGTGTCTAATTTATATGGCTTCTAATTATAGTTGCCTTAGAAATATTGTTGTGTACAACTGGTGTTTTCACCCATTGATGTGAACAGGTGTATGTTTGGTAAATTTACCTACCGGGCTTTTCGACCTCTCGACAACCGGCTAGACAACTTGGCTATCTACCAACTTGGTTAAAAAAGCATATTCAGCTCACAACCCCCTTTTTTTTTGGGTGGGTATGGCTTTTTTAACCAAGTTGGTAGATTGTGTGGAGGAGCCATACCCACCCAAAAAAAAAGCATATTCAGCTCACAACCCCCTTTTTTTTTGGGTGGGTATGTAAGGGTGAGCGTGCGTAGATTGTGCGGAGGAGCCCTACGCTGGCCGCTTGCATCCGGATTCGGTGCTGTAAATAATCCCTATATAGGGGGTCTTCAATGCAGACATAGTTGGCTGTAGTACCTGCTTGATTCTGGCCCCTTCTGCTATGGAGTAGCTTCTTCTCCTATAAATACACTGGAAGGTATGACTCACTTAGCATTGGGTTCTGTAACCTCTATTTTGCGTTCATTTTTTGGTTTGCTGTGGTGTCCTCATCATGCCGAAAAAAATTGATAAGGTGCTGATGGATTCGTCATCCTCAAATCTACACGTTAACTGATATTTTCTTAAAAGCCTCAAGCATTGTCGTAATCTGGAAATCTAATGGTTCGTATGCATTTTCTATATTGCCGCTCAATATGACGGGGTTTTTTTCGATTAAAGTTATGGAAAGATTGCTTAGACTAATTGTCTTGATAAAATTTGTGAACTACATCTTGACGTTTTGCTGCCAGATCTCGATTTGATAAAGAACTTGACCATGATTGGGAATAGCTTGATGGTTGTTTCCATGCATAATAGTGTGTCTATTAAAAGATTGAGCATAGATCTTTTGAGGTGTAGTATGACTTACTGCCTAATTTTGGATTTGTTACTTTTGTCTCAAAATCCTAAACTTAGCCATGTCGATTGTACCCTTTTCCGACTAGAGTATTGCATACATGTTGGGTTGAGGAAAATTTTGAAATGCTTTCTCCATGCTTACTATGGAAACTATGAATGAATATCATATTTTGTGTGACCTTGTCACTAAACCGTTCGAAATCTCGGTTCTTTTTTGGGTTATTTATCTATAGCTTGGTAACTTGTCCTGGATTATAGACATCCCGTTTTAGATCTTACGGAATCTAACTTAAAAATTACTCATTATAAAGTTGTGGCAAAAATCTGGTCCTTCATGTCCAATACAAGTATGGCTTCTATTAAACCATGCTCTCTTTTACCAAGCTTACCGTACTGGATGGCTTCATAAACTAGTCGACTAGCTAACATGGTCTTCGACTTTCTTGAAATCCTAAAAACAATATATGCTGGTATGGTTGACCTAAAGCTATGGCATGAATAGTAGATCGACTGGTATACTAAATAAAATTGGTGCACTTTGACTGTAGCCGTGTCGCTACCTATGCTCGAGACTATGATTATGCCTGGCAGTATAAAAAATTACTATGAATGATGATACTGTTCTTTTCCATGTAATGTAGTGATTTCCGTTTAGATGCTTGAAACTTGAAAATAAATTTTGCAGACTTAGCTTTGCCTGGTTACTTTCTTACAGGAGATAACTTTTAAGGATATTGCCCTAAATATGTTGTTCACTTACTAAGGGAAGCATGACTTGTTTTTGAACTTGACCTTTGTTTTATACATGGTTGTATGGTTGCATACCTGTTATGAGGTTATGAGGTTATGATTCCAGCTTGTTGTTTTGGGACTATTTTCTGATGCTATGAAATACCAAATCTCGAAACTAATTCACTTGTTGGTTGATGAAGGACAGCCAGATTTGGTAAACTAGGTTGGAAGGTTATGAGCATTTGATCAGTAGGAGTTGATTAAAAACGAAAATAATAAAGTTATCTTGCCTGCTGATGTTTGTTACCAGATTTTTCACACCTCTAAGGATATAACTTGTTAAATAACTGATGCCTCGTGTTTTTTTAAAAGAAAGATGGGTCTTCACCTTTAATAAAAATCTTTAAACATGAATATGTTTTAAACATCACCTACGGTATCAATACTTGATCGAATGACCCCACTCTTGCATAATGAAGACCGATGAAAAATTACTTGTTTAAAAGTAAGTGCTGGTTCGTCTTTTAGCTTGTACTGGTCTATGTCACCTGCTTTTAGCGGATTGTCTATGCCAAGTTTATAGACCTTCCCAACTGGTATGAACGTTACTGGACTATCACTAAGTGAGCGAAACTTTGATTATATGGCTCTTCAGATAAGAGTTGTTGCTGGGCGTACTGTTTCTTCAGTTGGTACTGATTGTGCAAGCTATTGCTTTTTTCCTAGCATACATGACTTCGAGAAATGGAAAGGCTAGTTTTCTATAGATTAAAACAATTAAATTATTTGTCCGTTTTCTTGATCTTGCTTAAAGAATGTGTAAACCTGCCTTGGTTGGTTATATTTAGATGGAAATCATTGGTTAGTAGCATATTTTGCGACTTTATGAGATACTTGATTTTTGAAGAATATGTTGATTATGGCATAATATGAGACTCAGATAAAGAAAGGGCTTATGGTTTAGCCTTGAGAGGAGGCTCACTCTTGAAAAAAAGGGGGGGTATTCCTAGTATAAACTCTAATTTTTTACATATTAAAGAACGGTTTGTTTTTTCATGGTGACATGGATAACAACTGGGATGCCCAGCATCACTTGTGTACAGCCACGTGCTAACAATCTCTCTTGTGGCTATGGAGGTAGGTGAGGGCTACCTTCTTTGATAAAAACATTCTGTTCTTTGTGGTAGATGACTGGGAGCTATTCGCTTACCTGAAGCAACTACACGCCAGAGTCTGGGATGACTATTTCCCAAGCTTTACCTATTACCTTTACTACCTTGTACAAAATTTATTTTTAACTGCAAATAAATTATTGTACTAAACCATGGTACTTGCCTAGAATTATTGGTCTCTGAACTGTATAGTTCGTTTGCGTATGTATTTGTATTTATTTAGAACTGCTACACACACATTAAACGCATAGGAGAGATTGACTTTTATGTGTTTCTCTCTCAGACCTTAGTTCTAGTGTTAATGCCCTACTATTATATAATTTATTATATGATAGTAGGTAGGGGTGCTATCACACAGTCTCAATGGTCCCCCTTGACCTGACTAGTTGAAGGTTGCTAGCACGACCACTCCAAACTATACTCTCACTTTCTAGATTTCCCCTTTTGGTTCATGTCATTTCACTAGTTTATCACTTATGTCTACCAGGTTACGGGAAAGCTCACTGCAAGAATTAAAGTCTGTTCTGACCCTGTCAAACGAGCTCTGATGTCGGAGAAATTACGACTTGCTAAAGAAATAGAAAGCACCTTTCCTTATATTTCTCTTAGGATTCGGCCTTATCTGCATAGGGATGTAAAATTCAAAAAACAATTACACTCTGTATAAGACTACCAGGTCTACTCAACCTTTCCAAAAGGATGTAATCTAACTCCTGTTTTTGAATTCTATGCAGATTGTATCCCTTTCCCAAGGGCTCAAGCTTCGGATGGAACCCCTTTCCATTGCTTCGTTACTTGTGTTAAAGTGTATTCAGGATAGTGAGGCTTCAACCTTGATTTTTGATGCCTCGAAGGATTCTAGTTTGTCTCTTTTCAGCTTATCTCCTTTGACCAATGGATGAAGGTTCTGGATCTCCTTGTTAAGAATAATTCTGATGGTATCAACCTACTTCGAGAATTTACCTCTAATTTGGCGGTTATTTCCAAAGCCCATTCACAAGACTTAGTTTCCTTCTTGTCTAAAGGTTCTGAACTTTCCAATCTCCTCAGAAAATTTTGCGGGCTTAGTCCCATCTTTATTACTGCTCCCTCTACACCTATAGTTCCTCCGCCAAACAGCCTCTTTTGTAGGGATGCCGGCCGCTGCTTTGGAAGATGTAAAAGAATTTCAGAAGGACCTATGTTCACTTAGTGAAGCTTCCCTGTTAGATATGGTGCAGAAGGTATGTAGGGCCTTTCCTTTTCTACCATCACGACAGATTGAAGTAGAATCACTAGGTGTAGAGCACAAACTTTGGTTGTTCCCCAATAAAGGATTTCTTGCACCCATCTCTATGGAAACTTGGGTCTTCCTGGCTAACCTGGCACCTGCCACTATTGAAGAATGCAAACTTAAAGTTCTTAAAGGAATTCAACTCTTGGATAAAGGTGATTTGATTAAAGCTCCGTTCAATATGAACTTCCTTGATGAAAAAATATGCAGTTCGAATACAGGTTTATATGCAAGAACCAAAGGTGTGATGCCTTCAGTAAGAATAATGCTAACTATTACGTGTGGAATGTGTTCAGACCTTACCTTAAATGTGTATGTATATTTTTTGTAACATTTAATGGCCTAATAACTTATGTGTAGCGGAAATTAGCATGAACATAGTGGGCGCGCATTTCATTAGAATAGATTCCTAATGAGAATTACAAGAGTGCTTGGGTGGAGAGAGCAACAAAAAGCATAACACCTAGTTAGATAGCATCAACAATACTTTCAAAAGAGAGAGAAATTAAGCTATTGACAACAGTTGAGGACCGGATTTGCATGGAGCCGGTCCCCCCTCCAAAAGGCTTTGTATTATGGTTTCTCCCATCAAGAGAGACATTGTACAATACAATTCTTTGTGTTCCTTCAAGACTAGCTAGTGCAATGAAGATGGAAGCTTCATGCACTAAGCAAAACACTTAATCAAACACAACTTGAATTATCCCCGTTCTCAGACCCAAGACCTCACACACCTTCGAAGATGGTGAGAGCTAGCAGGGTATGAGAGTAGATTGAGAGGAAGAAGGAGTATCTTACGAGAAAGATGTACATCTCCTCACATAATCACTCATATTAGCATAGCTTAGCTTAGTAATTAGCTTGGTAGAGAAGATGAGCATGCATTGAAGCTTGGCTCTTGGTTGGATTTCCACCAAGTTTTATCCAATTTGGGTCATAAAATCCAATTCCCTTTCAAAATTTTGCCAAGAGCCGGAACTGGACTAAATTGGCCAAAAAGTTGACCAAATGGGATCCAAACTCAAATACAAGCATATGATAATCATGTATACACTATCAGCTACAAGCACAACCAATATGAAGTCATTTTGACACAAAAGACATCATACACGTATGATGTCTCCAGCATGATTTTGAGCCCACTTTGCATATTTTTTCACCTACATACCTTGCATCCTTAGGCCCTGAATAGCTCATGTTTCAATTTTCAAGTCATTTGGATAGTTAAAAGCTTCATTTCGGCTTTCAGTACTAAAAAGACGCTAACTTCTGAAATTGGAGTTACAGGATTCCACCAAGTCATCGGCGACGAAGAGAAAAAGACCGACAATCAAAGATGCTATTGCAGAAGCGGAACCATTTGACATTCCAGCAGAAACCCTCAAGCCAACCAAAACTTGGGTGGAGGAAGCAGTATTGGAGAAAGTGGGAATAAAGATCTACCAGGGGACTTTCAAAGATCCTCAAGGGCAAGCGGTGGATGTACCGATGATCCCACAGGAATTGGTAGATTATAGCAGGTCAGAAGACATCAGCAGGTACCTGGAAAGGGCAGACTTGCACAATTTCTTCACCTCGAGACCATCAGGTGTGGATACAAGAAGAGTGTACGAGTTGGCAATATCCATTCAGAAGGATGGAAAATCCACATTGACAGCCATGGATGGAGAGAAGGTAAAAGTACAGATCACTCCACAGCTAATTGCAGACGCATTGGTCAGGGAAAGAAGGGAGGCCATAGAGGTCTATGGGACCAATAAACAGAATGCGACCTATGAAGATATGAAGGACCCAAGAGCGGCAACCCTTTGCCGGCTGTACAACCAATTTCTTAATGTTTGCAGTAAAAGACCGCAAAAGTATACGACACCACCCCATGCCATTGCGACCACCATCACATGGGCATTAAAGAGAAATATGCCAAAAGAGGTGAATTACGCTCAACACATCCACGAGCAAGTAATTGCCATGCACAACGAGAAGCCAAAATACATAGGAGGAGCGGAAGTTCTGACAAGAATAGCTTATGAAGCTATTGGAGCTAGAGATCAGTGGCCAAAGGCTCCCTCCCAGAATGAGTGGCTTAGAGAAGCCGACGAGGAGGAAGAACAGCCCGAAGTATCCAAGAGGGCATCCACAAGAGCACGCCGAAAACTAGAAGTAGTTTCAGAACCTGAGGAGGATGTGGACGAGCCACTTAAGAAGAAAGTAAAGAAGAAGGTTTCTCCCAAGCAAACCAAAAGTCAGAAAGCGGCAAGAATGGAAAGATTAGTGGAGCAGTTGAGAGCGGAAAGAGATCTAAAGGGTGACTTTGAAGAAAAGTGGGTGCCAGACCCCACTAAAGTCAGAACTAGCTCGGCCAGGCCACATATTGATCAATACGATCAATATATTAAAGCTTATGAGGAGTCAGAGGCTATTTTGGAGCAGCAACCTGTCGAGCCATACACTGAAGAGGAGGTACAGCAATTAAAAGCTGAGCTGAAAAAAGACGACAAGGGGAAAAGGAAAGTAGATGGGTCTACTAAGCCTCAAGAGAAAGATGGGCAAGCCGAAAAAGGGAAATCCAAGGAAGCTGAGGACAAACATCCCTCTATGACTGATGTACCAAGCCCGAAGAAGACGGAAAAAATTGTGGAAGAGACCACAGTAGAGGTGGACACAGATGTTTTGGAAAAGCCAGAAGCCGAGACCAAAGAAAAGAAGATAGATCCAGTTCAGCAAAAGAGAAATGATTATGAGGATCTGGTAGAGATAGGATACACCGAAGAAGAGGCCCTTGAGGCAGTTTATGAGATCACCCTACAAAAACAAGATGAACGGAGAGCGACGGAGAAAAAGACAAAGAGTAAAAAAGAAAGTGAAGAGAAACTGGACGAACCGAAAATACTAGAAGAGCCAAAGCCAGTGGAGGTGGTGGCGGAAAGAGCTTTAGAGTTGACAGATGATGATGAAAAAGATATGCACATGGTGCATGAACTGCTCAGCAAGATAAAAGAAAGGTCCAAGGCAAAGGAAGTAGAGATTGAGACAGCCAAACCAAGGGAAGCGGAGTTGCAGAGAAATTTAGAGAATGCTATGACTGAATCTGAAAGTCATAAAGCATCACTCTATGACACAGAAAACGAGAGAGACGGCTTGATACTCCAACTAGACGAGGCTTCAAGAGAAGTAACAAGTGCACAGGAAGCAAGGGAGCGGATAGAGGATGAGTTGGAGGCGACTAAGGATGACCTCATTGAGCTAAGGGAAAGAGTAGAGCTCCAAGAAAGAACAATCACTAGACTCAGGTCTACCCCTAGAGCTAGCAGAGCAGGAACCGAACAAGAGGGAGCTATCGTACCAGTTTTGGAAGACCAGGTCCGAAGCTTACAAAGAGAGATAAGATTAGAGCAAGTGCAAAGGTTGCACATTGCGGAGGGATCATTGGCCGCAGAGGAGAGGCTCACATTAGAAAATCAAACACTACGGAAAGAGAATGAGGCCCTCCACAAACAGCTCCAAGATCTACAAGAGCAACAAAGGAGAGAGACAGAGACACCACCAGAAGAATCAGGTGGAGCAGCCATAGAGCTACCAGAAACTGGAGAGGCAACCACAATTGAAGATCCAGCCCCAGCTCAAGAGGTGGCCTCGACTTCAAGAATCTCTGAAGAAGAAGAACAAAGGCTCCATGACCAAATAGAAAAGTCAGCAGAGGAGAGTGCCAAGGCGGAAATGGAATGGGAGAGGAGACTCCTAATCTCCATTAGACTTCAGGGACTAGACACAAAAGTGCTCCATGAATAGTGGATGCAACCCAGCCTGCCTTTCCCTTTGATGAAATTTGAAGTGCTAAAGACGAAAAAGAGACTAGAAGGGGAGCAGTATGTCGCTCTTTACGAAGGCGACATCACAAAGGAGGAACAATCAAAGAAGATATTAGATTCACAACCTAGATGGAGGAAAGGTTGGCTGAACAAATACCCAGCCTACCTCATCTACTTGGTGGAGGCACCAAAGGAGATCCGGGAGGATGCAACTTTCTGCGCGGTGCCAAGAGTCAGAAGCTGGAAAGAGCATGGCAGGATTGCAGAAAAGAAGCCAAATTGGCTTAATTATCCCAGGATGCCAAGACCAAAGGCAGGAGAGAGAATAGGTAAAGCCTACATGGTGAAAACCCTAACGGGCACCATCAAGCTCTTTACTGGCTCTCCTGACCTTTCATGTCAGATGCTCAAGAAAATCTGCACAACTCTCTTAGCTTGCATTGAAGTGTTCGCGCCAGATAAAGCCACGACCTCGAGTCTACTATCGACGGCCGACACGGTGTCTGATATGATGTACGATCTTTCATTGCAGCCTTCTCCAAAAGTGTTACACCTCCTATACCAAAGGATTATGTTTTTGCCTAGCTTCCACATGCAAACATTCGAAGAAGCTTTCTACACCGGCTTTTTCACCCACAAAATCAAAATATTCGGCCCAACCTTGATCATCGGCAACCTACGATACGAATCACATTTGCAGATGCTCAAGACGATAGGACTTTATTGACCAAGCATAAAAGTCATGTCAGGGACGACATGAACGTGGAGGGGGGGGAGTGTTGAGCCAGCAGAGGATCACACCCACATTTTAGCTCACACTCATCATTTTGTAACCATTGATTGTAATAAATGTCTTTCCGACATTAATTTTGATTTGAGCCATTCATTAAGTAACGGGACTCAATTGAGTTTCCAGCTTGTAATCCCAAAGTAATTTCACTTGCTGATGTAATTAGTTAGAGATGTTCTCACCTCCAAGGCTGAGGTATATAAGCCAAAGTTTTTGTAACCTAGGCATTCAGATTATTAATCAAAGTGAGTTTTTGAGCGCCGTGACTGTGTCTGAGAGAGAGAGAGAGAGAGAGAGAGAGAGTCTTATCTACTTGCTACGCAAGCTACGGAGCCGCCATTGGAGAAGCGACACCGCCATTGTGTTAGCAACGGCAAAAGCTACGCACAGATACCAAGAGTGCACGCTATCGGCTTCTATGTGTGGTAAGTTCCTACGAGCTTCGGTGTGAGTTTTCTTCCAACTCGTGTGTCAGAATTGAACGTGCAGCATATCTATAGAACCACAACGAGTAGAGCTACACATTAGTACCATCGGGGTCATGTTTCGGTCACCTGTATATTTCGGCCTGTCTTCATACGCGTTTACCGCACGGAGTGGTTATAGGTTGATTTTGCAGTTCAAGTCTTTAGGGTGTTGTTCTTACCTAGTGTATAGACTTCCCCTTGAGTTTGAGATCGATTCAATGATTCTAGATCCTGTTTCGTATAGCATTCGTTCGTAGTACGGATTTTAGTCACTTGCGTATTTTAGAACTTAGATTTGATTTCCTTAGTAGTGATTGTCATTAGAAGGTCGAGTAGGTGATTTGACACCCACCTAGTTGTTTCCATGCTCCTACGGGTCAAGCTCCGTCCTCGTCTGACAAATTCTGTTGTTGGTTGAGTTCTCGTTATTTAGCTTCCGCTAGCAGCGTAACCGCCATAACAGCGGGTTGAACATTTCCTCTTGGGAGGAGTTGGCAATCGTCTAGACCACCATCCTTGTGGAGCCAATTCTTCAGAGGAACTTAGGGCTTCATTACTTTCTTGTTCTTTGGATTCCTCCTCTTGTATGGGAGAGAGTCTCCTTTTGGGGTCTCATCAAGAGGTCTCCTAGCTCTCTCTCCTCTTGGAGAGGAAGGGGAGTTCCATAAGCGCGAAGTTGTTGAGTAACTCCAGCTTGCAAATCAAGGTTCCCCATAGCTTGCTGCAACCTAGCAACAAGATAATTGACAAACATGGGGTCATCATCATTAGCATCTTCATGTGAAAAATGAAAGTTATCAATGTTTGTTCTACTCTCTTGGTTATTGTCAGCCATGCTAATTATACTGATGTGTTTACTTAGTGTATGCTTTGGAAATTCAAAACCTTAGTTGCTACTCCTCTTAGCCTTTGAAAATCATCACTTAAGTATCTACACCCACGACTCAAATTGGTTAATTATAAAGAGTAGTGGAGTGGGTCTAATATTGCAGAGTTTCCGAGGAATAGCTTCTTTGGACTTCTTATGGCTCAATAATGGTAAAGCCGTAGGAAAGTCTAAAAAGACCCCATTATTAAGACCAACGCTCCCGAGGTGTGAACCATGTCCCACATAGTGGGCTCAACAATTCCAATAATAGATCCCAGTCCCACTTACCCTAATATAATTAACAAAGTCAATCATTAATAGGCTACTTAAGGACCTCTCATCTTAATCAAGAAAAGAGAAACCAAATGCTCTGATACCAATGTAATGAAAATGGCCTATGACTTTGAGAGTAGCAAAATTACAAGAATTAAAGAGAGCATTTTTGTGAGATTAATTTGTGAGCATAGAGGGTGAACTTAATTGATGGTAGCAACATAAACAAAGTATTTAATTAACTTGGCATGAATAATACTTTTGCAAGAGAGAGAGTCTAGAGAACTTGACAACAGTTGAGGACCGGATTTATGTGGAGCCACTCCCCCCTCCAATAGGCATTTGTATTATAGATTCTCCCATTAAGAGAGACTTGGTATAATAAAATCTTTGTGTTCCTTGTGACCTAGGTGACGCAATGAAGATGGAAAGCTTCATGCATCACGAGCAAAAAATAAACTTTGTCAAAAGCATTAATTATCCCAAGCCTCAGTCTCAAGGCCTCAAACACCTTCGAAGGTGGAGAAAGCTAGCGGGCAATGAGGGTAGGGAAGAGGAAGAAGAAACATTTTATAGGAGAAAGAATTAGTTCCTCACTTAATATCATCACTCTTCTTGCTAGCATGCATAATAGAAAATTAATGAAGATGGAGAAGATGGCAAGCTTAAGCATTGAAGCATAGATCTTGTTGGATTTTCATTCCATAGCCAAGAGTGTTGGTGTAAGCTCTCAACTTCTCTACTAGCTTGGA
This sequence comes from Adiantum capillus-veneris, assembly GCF_014529385.1. Taxonomy (NCBI): domain Eukaryota; kingdom Viridiplantae; phylum Streptophyta; class Polypodiopsida; order Polypodiales; family Pteridaceae; genus Adiantum; species Adiantum capillus-veneris. Next base: position 53,749,227 of record NC_140935.1, on the reverse strand, counting down.
GAAGGAGATGGAGATCTTGCACTTTGTACTTCACACAATGAGAGTATGTGTGAATGTGTGTGAGAGAGTATACCCCCAAGCATGCCCCTAGCTTCCTTGGTCTACCCTTCCTTGTAGCTCATGCTTGAAGCTCATTGGACCTTCCCAGGCCTAGCCAATCACCTACAACAATCATATCAAGCAAGAAGGGTACGCTTGGTACAAGTGTCCCCCTTTTCCCTTTGAGAGAGAGGACGTGATAAATGCTGAAACAATTAATCAAATTAACTAATTTATCATTGGACCCCTTGGAAGGCCAACCAATAGGCTTTAGGCACACCATGAGGGAAACATGAGAAGGAGCTTGACAAGAGTCCTATTTTCTTTCTTTGTACCAAGATTGCCTTATGTGAGGGTGTGTGTGTTCTCTCTCTAGTCCCCTCTTGTAGGGCTCGCCCCCTCCTTGTAGGGATAGTTCTTGACTTTGTGGAACACCTTACCCTCAAAAATCTTAGTCAGGAAGCATGACAAAGCACCTCAAGCTTGGGTAATGTTCCCACAAGCATCTCAAGCTCCCTAGTTGGCAAGCATGACAAGCACCTCAAGCACCTTAGTTAGCAAGCATGACAAGCACCTCAAGCACCTTAGTCATCAAGCATGACAAGCACCTCAAGCTTGGGCTAGGTTCCCACCTCAAGATCAGCCCTAGCTTACCTAAGGTCAAAGGACTTTTAACACTTACCTTTGGAGGTATTTGATGAATCTAACCCTAAGGTCTTTAAGCTCCAATAGGTAGCCTTGCTCTTTGACAAATCATCTCTCATTTGGGTCCCTTTACCATTGCCCCCATGTCGAGATAGACCCAAAAGCACATGTCTATATTCTAACACATGTTCCCATTTATTCTCTCACATTAAATGATCAGTTTAATATGAGAAAATCATTTGGGTTGGTTAGATATTAGATTTTTATGACATAAATGCCCTGTGTAGTCACCTGCATGAATCTATATAGTCACACATGGACACATTAATATTGACTCTAGGGTAGTTATCACTTCCTCATCATCCATAAAAATTGGATCCACATGTCTTGGTATCACTATATTAGCCTCTAGCATGTGATGTAAAAAGCTGCATATCGCTCATCTCTGTGGTAGAATGCATCTCTCTCCTAAGAGGATCAGTCTATTGTTTCTCGCTAGAGCATGGCTTCTCTAACTCTACATCCTACAAACATGCCACGCACAATACTATGGAGCTCATCTACGAAAGATACATGTTGTTTAGCTGGCGTAGCTAACGGGCACCCTCCTAGTCAACTGCACCTTGTCGAAGCCACATTTTTTATATAATCTATCTGATTTTTCTAGGAAGTATTCTAAAACAGCCTATTCAATTTTGATCCAAGAATTGTAAACTCTGAGCTATAATATTTTATCATATGCCCAAAGCCCAAGTAGTCGACCATTGGCCATTTTGAAAGCCCTAGGTATAAAGCTCAAAAACCTTATTTTGAACACACCTTGAATCTTATCTTTGGGATTTTTCAAGAGCTTTTGATGTACAACTATCAAGTGGCTACTCAACTCAAACTTGTAACTCATTTTTCTCTTGATTCGGTAATCCAAATTAAGTATTGAGAATTACACTGTGTTCCTTATCTCTTGCTCTTTCATTTAAATGCAACCATTTCAAGTTCTATTGTAGTTCATGCATGACTATGTGTCTGTGAGTCTTATCTTCAATTTTGAATTCTTAAATCACGGTTTTTTGTCATTTTGACCTTAGGAGAGTGATATTACACCTTCGGGAGGTCTATTTATGTTGTTCTATTACATTTTTCATGACCTAGTAGATGATGGATCATGATTTTGGTATCTTGTTAGATGGCCACCGGAATTTGTAAAACTGTCTCCTTAGACCAGATATAGCTTCTCTTAAAGTTTTGTGATGATCCAAATCTATTTAATTGTCAAAATGATGTGATGACCTAGAGCGATGAGATAGGACAGAGGCAAATTTTCCGATCATAGAGTGGTGGTTAGATTTTTAAGTTGACATGTTTGCTTGCTAGCTTGCTAGCTTGAGGGATGAAAAACCTAAAGAGTCTTTTTACCCCATCCGAGTTACTTCCCTAAGTATTGACATATTATGTTAGTGCCAGATAGCTATGCTATAGATGCCTATTATGGAAACCCGCTAACATTGGCACCATTATCGAGGAATGATTCTTGGGTGGAGAGTGACCTTAAATGTATTTAAAGCCTTCTTTTCCAGATATTTGTTGTACATTCCATTTACTCTTTAGCATTAAAGTAGCTAGACAAGGATTTAGTGCTTAACAGAGTCTAGAGTCGAGGGACTGGCTAGATTTATCCTTAAGGGCAAAGAGAGTTGTGAGTGAGATACCAAAATCATTTTATTCTTCAAATCTTCTCCATGCTTTGAGATTATTGTCTCATTTTCCATTTTGACTTTAATTTGAATCATTTTGTTCATTTTTGTTCCTAATTTCTTTCCAGCACATAAGAGTAGGGTTGATTTCACAAACTATGGAACCATACAATGGGGCTAGACAACAGATAGAACATACATACTTAAAGATAACTCAAACTTTACAAGAGAATACTGATAAAAGAGCTTGTACATATGGAAAATTTTAGAATTTTCAATTGAATGAAATTATACTACGTAAGTATACATTTACCAAAGAAGATTTTACAAAGATCACATATTAATCATAAAGAGATAGAATCGATAAAATGAATAAAATTGTATTGAGTGAGTATACAATTACCAAAGGAGAGTTTACAAGGATTATATTTTAATCATAAACAATAAAACCAAGTAATGAATGATGATCAACTGCTATCGATGTAGTTCCTACTGTAATCCCAAGGAAGGAACCTCTTACATGCTACCATCCAAAAAAATGCAAGTCCATCAGTATTGGCATTAATTGGGAATATGGGTGTCAATCACCCCTCCCCCTTGTTACCGGTGTCAAACTATGGCCCTAGCATAGATCAAGTATTATGCTTCGACTTGGAGTCATTTGTTTACTATAATGTTTGCATTGCACAAAAAGTTGGACATCATTTCCTTTGTAATTAGGATCATTTTTCAAAAGTCCACTCCAATGCCATCTAATCCAAGACCCTCACATGAAGATTAAGGCTGTTTTAGAAACATTTCAATGATATCAATGTAAAATACTAACTCTTAGTTTAAAAATTTTGCATATATTTGCCAAAAAAGAATAGCATAAAAAATTAGCTTATGGTTTTTCACTCACTAATGTATACTTACCTTGATTGGGGTTGTAAATCCAACATATCCATTTCATTAGGCATTCGTCTACAATATCTAATGTAAACTATGTACCACAAAAGATTATAAACTCCATGTATCTACACATCAACAAGAGCTTGCAATATCCACGTGTCAGCCAAATAAAACACCATGTGAAGTAGTTAGCCATGCATATCTACTTGACTTTTTAATCTTGATCCAAGAAATTCCTCCTCAAAAAGCCTTTGAATTTCAGCCCCAAATAAATTTTGCAGCTTCAAACTCATGAAATCTTGATTCACAAGAATGTAACTTCTATGTCAAAGAAAAATACTATTTACGATACCAAAAAATCACTTTGCATTATTGAGCCAAAACTTATCTATAAAGATAAATCTTTTTAGTTTCTATTGTTGAATCCTCAGGACTGCACATAATAAGGTGAAATCTTTCAAATATATCTTTAGTAAACATTAACTACAAAACCATTGTACCTTGCCATGCATTCCCAATACATACACTAGATTTGTCTCAAGGGTTTCAACCAAATCTAAAGGCCAATACTAAAGTCAAATTGATACTTTTTGTTAAACCTATGTGTCATAACAATGTGCTGTAGCAGATCCCCCCATGCACCATGCTGAATACCAGGTTCCTCCAAATTTACCATCAAGTTTACTATGAGATTGAAAGCAAAATTATATCCATACAAAACTAGAATCATTTTTTCAATATATATAGCCTAACAAGTATTACTTACCAAGGAGGATGATATTTAGCAAGATGCTTAGCCTATATCAATCCAAATGCACCACCACTTGAACTTTTGAGCCTAATGAGCCAAATGCTTATAAAAATAGTTGTGCACAACAAAAAAGTTTTTATTCAAAAACCTACTCAAAAGTCTAGTTTTCATGAGTAGGTGAAGATTCACCTACCTGTATGATCGTAATCGGTGAGCCTAAGGTGTGAAAGGTGGACATATGCCAATCACCTCCATTCATCAATCTCTAGATAGTACATGTTCTGTATTTATTCATATCCAAGCTTGACTTGATTAGCAGTTTTGTGTGTACACTGTGTATTTATGCTACCTAAACATTTATCTTCCCAGCCATGCAGATGTTAGAAGATGGGTTAGCATGCTAAACACCAGAGCATAACCATATTCTAGTTTCATTTTTAAACTAAGAGTTAGTATTTTACATTGATATCATTGAAATGTTTCTAAAACAGCCTTAATCTTCATGTGAGGTTCTTGGATTAGATGGCATTGGAGTGGACTTTTGAAAAATGATCCTAATTACAAAGGAAATGATGTCCAACTTTTTGTGCAATGCAAACATTATAGTAAACAAATGACTCCAAGTCAAAGCATAATACTTGATCTATGCTAGGGCCATAGTTTGACACCGGTAACAAGGGGGAGGGGTGATTGACACCCATCTTCCCAATTAATGCCAATACTGATGGACTTGCATTTTTTTGGATGGTAGCATGTAAGAGGTTCCTTCCTTGGGATTACAGTAGGAACTACATCGATAGCAATTGATCATCATTAATTACTTGTTTTTATTGTTTATGATTAAAATATAATCCTTGTAAACTCTCCTTTGGTAATTGTATACTCACTCAATACAATTTTATGCATTTTATCGATTCTATCTCTTTATGATTAATATGTGATCTTTGTAAAATCTTCTTTGGTAAATGTATACTTACGTAGTATAATTTCATTCAATTGAAAATTCTAAAATTTTCCATATGTATAGGCTCTTTTATCAGTATTCTCTTGTAAAGTTTGAGTTATCTTTAAGTATGTATGTTCTATCTGTTGTCTAGCCCCATTGTATGGTTCCATAGTTTGTGAAATCAACCCTACTCTTATGTGCTGGAAAGAAATTAGGAACAAAAATGAACAAAATGATTCAAATTAAAGTCAAAATGGAAAATGAAACAATAATCTTAAAGCATGGAGAAGATTTGAAGAATAAAATGCTTTTGGTATCTCACTCACAACTCTCTTTGCCCTTAAGGATAAATCTAGCCAGTCCCTCGACTCTAGACTCTGTTAAGCACTAAATCCTTGTCTAGCTGCTTTAGTGCTAAAGAGTAAATGGAATGTACAACAAATATCTGGAAAAGAAGGCTTTAACACTAGAATGGTAACCTAACAGGACATAAAAGTGTCCTTTCAAGGTTTTGGGAGAAAATTCCAAAACCATAGTAGATCCACTCATTTTGAAAAATCCTTTCATGAGCTTATAGTTCAATAACTACTACATATGGAAAAAATGAGAAACTTGTAATTTCTCTCATCCCTTGGTCACTACAAGCCTCCAAAGTTGATGGACCAGTGCATTTTGCCCAAAACAGCAATTTCTTACGGTTGATTGCATATAAATAAGAGTGGGGATTTTTGTAGGACATGAGATAAAATGCCCCGTTAACTTCAATGGGTTGGTGACCAAAACATATGGTTGCTTTTACCTCACTAATTGTTTTTGGGCAAAAAAATAGGTACAAAAAAGTTGTATTTTTGCCATTGTGCGGACCTATCATCAAAGTTTCTATAGTCACGCTCAATACAGATACTATATACATGTTTTCTTAGTTCCCTTTGGTCCTTTGGATTCAAAAGGAGCCAGGGAGCATGTCAAAAGGATAATAGATCTCTTACAATTGGAACCTTGGGGGCAATGATAAAGTGCTAAATACAGCAAACATGAAAAAACTGGGTTTAGCATTATTACCTCTAGAAACCCATAGAAACTACTCAATATCTAGCCAAGTTTTTAGTCTATGATTAGATATGGTTACTAACTACAAAATACACACAATTGGCCTAAGAAACTAGCAATATTGAGAAAGTTATACTTGCTACTCTAAAATGTATCGTATTCTTCAGCAATCAAAAAACTCAACCATCATCATATACTATGCTATATAGCATATTAGGTCCCCAAAAACTCAAGGAAGATTAGATTTATGTTATACATTACACTTACACAATCAAAATTGAATTTGGATATCAAGAAAGCCACCAAAAAATCATAAAAGTGATAATTTTGGCCAAAAAACAGGATTATGCAATTCTTGTAAATTGGTCATAACTTTCAATTTTAACACTTCGCTCTCCCTACAAGCATCAAAACATGTTGAGAAATATGAAGGCCTAACCTCTAGCCATCTAAACTTCACAAACATGAAGTCTAGAGTGGTATAAATGCCAAAAATTGAAAAAAGCCAAAAACAGGACCCGTTTTTTCACACAGTTTAGGTTCAAAAATGTTGTGCAAGAGTAGGGTTAATGGTGAGATTGATACTCCAAAAAAAATGCTAAGTTTTTTTCAGCTCAAAAGGCAACTTTGTGGATATATAGCACCTAGAAAATCATTTTCATACTCTTCAAATAATTCAACCAAAATGGTCACTTAACAAGACACAAAAGTGTCCAAGGACATAAAAGTGTCCTATTACCATTCTAGTGTTAAATACATTTAAGATCACTCTCCACCCAAGGATCATTCCTCGATAATGGTGCCAATGTTAGCGGGTTTCCATAATAGGCGTCTATAGCATAGCTATCTGGCACTAACATAATATGTCAATACTTAGGGAAGTAACTCGGATGGGGTAAAAAGACTCTTTGGGTTTTTCATCCCTCAAGCTAGCAAGCTTGCAAGCAAACATGTCAACTTAAAAATCTAACCACCACTCTATGATCGGAAAATTTGCCTCTGTCCTATCTCACCGCTCTAGGTCATCACATCATTTTGACAATTAAATAGATTTGGATCATCACAAAACTTTAAGAGAAGCTATATTGGGTCTAAGGAGACAGTTTTACAAAGTCCGGTGGCCATCTAACAAGATACCAAAATCATGATCCATCATCTACTAGGTCATGAAAAATGTAATAGAACAACATAAATAGACCTCCCGAAGGTGTAATATCACTCTCCTAAGGTCAAAATGACAAAAAACCGTGATTTAAGAATTCAAAATTGAAGATAAGACTCACAGACACATAGTCATGCATGAACTACAATAGAACTTGAAATGCTTGCATTTAAATGAAAGAGCAAGAGATAAGGAACACAGTGTAATTCTCAATACTAAATTTGGATTACCGAATCAAGAGAAAAATGAGTTACAAGTTTGAGTTGAGTAGCCACTTGATAGTTGTACATCAAAAGCTCTTCAAAAATCCCAAAGATAAGATTCAAGGTGTGTTCAAAATAAGGTTTTTGAGCTTTATACCTAGGGCTTTCAAAATGGCCAATGGTCGACTACTTGGGCTTTGGGCATATGATAAAATATTATAGCTCAGAGTTTACAATTCTTGGATCAAAATTGAATAGGCTGTTTTAGAATACTTCCTAGAAAAATCAGATAGATTATATAAAAAATGTGGCTTGGACAAGGTGCAGTTGACTAGGAGGGTGCCCGTTAGCTACGCCAGCTAAACAACATGTATCTTTCGTAGATGAGCTCCATAGTATTGTGCGTGGCATGTTTGTAGGATGTAGAGTTAGAGAAGCCATGCTTTAGCGAGACACAATAGACTGATCCTCTTAGGAGAGAGATGCATTCTACCACAAAGATGAGCGATATGCAGCTTTTTACATCACATGCTAGAGGCTAATATAGTGATACCAAGACATGTGGATCCAATTTTTATGGATGATGAGGAAGTGATAACTACCCTAGAGTCAATATTAATGTGTCCATGTGTGACTATATAGATTCATGCAGGTGACTACACAGGGCATTTATGTCATAAAAATCTAATATCTAACCAACCCAAATGATTTTCTCATATTAAACTGATCATTTAATGTGAGAGAATAAATGGGAACATGTGTTAGAATATAGACATGTGCTTTTGGGTCTATCTCGACATGGGGACAATGGTAAAGGGACCCAAATGAGAGATGATTTGTCAAAGAGCAAGGCTAACTATTGGAGCTTAAAGACCTTAGCGTTAGATTCATCAAATACCTCCAAAGGTAAGTGTTAAAAGTCCTTTGACCTTAGGTAAGCTAGGGCTGATCTTGAGGTGGGAACCCGGCCCAAGCTTGAGGTGCTTGTCGTGCTTGATGACTAAGGTGCTTGAGGTGCTTGTCATGCTTGCTGACTAAGGTGCTTGAGGTGCTTGTCATGCTTGCCAACTAGAGATCAAGAAAAACTTAGTAGCCCTATCTTTTGTATTAGACAAGACCCCCAAAGAAAGAAACACTGTGTTATACAACATACAACTGTCTCGTGTTTGGCTTAGGCATCTACTCAGCTAAGCATATCAAGCCAAAAGAAATCACCATGACTAGATTGTGAATGAGTCACCAATCCTTTCTATTAACAAAAAAATGAAGTAGAAATTTTATCAACAAATGTAATGACGTTATGCATTATATGTAAAACCCCCACTATATTTTGTATGTTCAACTACGATACACGCCTGGTGTTTCAAGACCAAAACGTAATCGTTATCAAAAACCTCCACCACAATATGCAGTACAACCCAAACCAAAGTGTGTAGTACAACACCCAATCAACACTAAAGTGTGCCATAGGCTCAAAAGCTACACTATCATTATGCCATCAACCCAACAATAACCAAATATCAAATGCAATTAAAGCCCATCTAACCTGGTAACTTCTTATACAATGTAGTATATACACCCTCACTCAAAAACTCTACGCTAACCTTCATTGTATAGTCCTTGAAGACACAAGGGGAATAGCACTCTTACCCCCCCTCTCTTTTTACCCAATGTATCAGACCAATTAGTATGAGTAACTAGATGAATCCCTGTTGTTAGGTGCATCCTACCCCACATTGACACCAGTAGTGAAAATCATAGTCTATAGCTTTAAACGGTGAGTCAATATGGAAAAACACAAGCCAATATTTAGGCCTTAGAAGATTTACTAAGATCTCATGTGAAGTGCATGGGATCCGACCCAGTGCTACATATCCCTATACACCAAAAGATGGCCACAATATCGTGTTTAGAATAGTTTCTACAAAGTATATTCCAACCTTGACCACAATGATGAAATATCTACAACATTGAAGATATAAACCAAAAGACTATGTGTTTTAAGAGAAACCAACTTTAAGTAAACAGTCGAAAAAACCAAGGCCCCATGTTTTTGGCTGATGTAAAGTAAAAAGAACAACATAATTTTGCAGAGCACGGCAAGCTTGGTAGTTTATCAACCTAAGAAGGTGCACCACGTTCAACCAACTCCATAGCACCTGTTGGGTGAAGAAGGGAGTGAGGGAAGCTATAGACGCACACACACACACCAGTAGATTCACACACACACACACAGCAAGAAGCTTGATAGCTTGAAGCTCCCTCACTTTGTTATTAGAAGTTCAAGTGAGTATGAGAGAAAGATACAAGTCTCCCTAAGTACAACGTACCACCACACATGCGTATAGTGTGTATATGTGGTTACACGGGGGAAAAAACCTCCAGCCAGCACTAGAGTAAAAAGTGCCCATGTATAGGGAAACGGTTCACATCAAAACTACCCAAGGGACACGTGAGTGTAACAAACCCCCCTAGAGTGAATGATGTGAACGTGTACAAGGAGGTGACAGATCAGCCCCGACAGGTAACAAGCCTAAAGCTTTGCGAAAAGCTTCAAACTTTTCCCTTGGAAGAGCTTTGGTGAACAAGTCTGCCACATTGTCTTGTGTAGGTACATACGTCAAATCAATATCTCCTGCATGTAGCCGCTCTTTGACATAGTGATAATGCACCTCAGTGTGTTTTGTGCGAGCATGAAACACTAGATTCCTCACAACTGCCAATGCACTCTGACTGTCAGTGAAAATGGTCGTAGACTCATGCGGCTTCATGCATAAATCCATCAAGAGACGTCTGAGCCATACACACTCCACCGTAGCCATGAATGCTGCCCTGTACTTAGCCTCACAACTGGATGTGCCCATAGTTGACTGCTTCTTACACAACCATGATATGCATGATCCACCAAGAAGAAAGTAATTGCCACTAGTGGACACTTGTGTATCATAACAACTAGCCCAATCACTATCTGTAAATGCATGCAAGCATGGCTAATTATCTCTACCATAGAAGAGACCAAAGTTCATAGTGCCTTTGAGGTATCTAAAGACACGCTTCACAGCTTGCCAATGCTTAGTGCCGGGGCTATGCATAAACCTCCTCAACTGGGAAACAACATACTGTATGTCTGGCCGAGTGTTGCATACATAAATTAAGCATCCCATATCTTGTTGGTAGAGAGAAGTGTGAAATGCATCATCACAATCCTCAATTGAGAACCTGAATCCTATCTCAACAGGAGTTGAAATGGACTTGCAATCCTGAAAACCAAAACAATGAAGCAGCTTCCCAATGTATTTTTCTTGATGCATGATAATACCCCCCTCAACGGAAACAAACTGGATACCAAGATAATAGCTCAAATGACCAAGATTTTTGATCTCGAAAGCTTGTTGCAAATCAGTCTTTCGTTCCTCAATTTTTAGCTCACATGACCCAGTCAAAAGCATATCATCAACATAAAGGACAAGCACAATCAAGTCATTGCCATCTTTGCGTACATAAAGTGTGTTCTCAATTGGACTACATTGGAAACCAAGAGCAATCAAGTGCCGATGCATCTTCTCATACCATGCACGTGATGCTTGCTTAAGCCATACAAAGCCTTTTGCAAGCGACATACTTTACGCTCCTGACCTTTGATGGAAAAACCAGGAGGTTGTTTGACATAAACCTCTTCATGTAAGTCACCATTCAAAAATGCAGTTATCAAATCCGATTGATGCACTTTCCAACCACGCTGAGTAGCCAATGCAACCATAGTATGAATGGTAGTCATGCGTGAAGTAGGCACAAAAGTCTCCTCATAGTCAATACCATATTGTTGCACATAACCTTTTGCAACAAGTCTCTCTTTGTAGCATTCAATACTACCATTAGACTTTCGCTTAACTTTGTTAACCCACTTAGTACCGATTGCATGCTTACCTTTAGGTAAGTCACATAACTCCCAAGTACTATTCTTGGAAACCGAATCCAATTCGGATTGCATAGCAGCCATCCACTCCTCATTTTCAAATGCATCTTCAAAAGATAGTGGTTTTTCATTACATGATGTTGCAATGAGAGCTACATCCACAAAATCACTCGATACATGGCGACTAGATGATCTTGTTCTACCATGCAAAGGAGCACTCAACTTACTATCTTGTAAAGTTTGCTTCAGCCATCTTGGCATTGCTTGTGCATCCCCGATAGAAGTGCGTTCCTTATGTAATTCATGATCAACTTGTACATCATCAATGGGCTGAACTTCATGCTGATTTTCAGCCATGTTTGGATGCAAATTTTCAACTCTTTGAACCTCATTTGGCTGCTCTACATGGTCATTATCCAATGTACCACTTTGAAACAAAGGCATAAGTGTATCAAACATATCTTGTGACCCAATAGTTGGCTGCATTTTACATTCAAGCAAGGGATGAGCTGAATTTTCAGCAAATACCACATCATGACTTACAAGAATCTTGTCCATTAATGGATGATACAAACGATAACCTTTAGTTTCAGCACTATAGCCCACAAAGATACATTTTATAGCCTTGTCTTGCAGTTTGTGACGTTGTTGTGAAGGCACAAGAGCATATGCCAAACAACCAAACACAGGCATATGGCTCACCTTTGGCTTTCGACCATTCCAAGCTTCATAAGGTGTAGCAACTCTCAAAGCTTTAGTGGGACATCTATTCAAAACATAGTTTGCACACATGAGCGCTTCCATCCAAAACTTATCAGGAAGATGCTCTCCTTTAACCATACAACGTGCCATTTTCAAGAGAGTACGATTCTTACGCTCGGCAACACCATTTTGTTGAGGTGTATATGGCACAGTACATTGTTACATAATACCTTTGTCACGAAGAAAAACATTAAACTCATGCGACATATATTCCCCACCACGATCTGTGCGAAGAGTAATAAGTTTGTTGCCACTAAAATTTTCAGCCATAGTCACAAAGCTTTTAAAGCATGCAAAAACTTCATTCTTTGCTTTCAATGGATACACCCAAGTATGGCGAGTAGCATCATCTATGAAGGTAACAAAATATACATACTGTCCAAAAGATGGAGTCTTCACAGGACCACATACATCATTGTGTACAAACTGTAATTTTTTTGTAGCATGAACAGAACCATCCTTCGGAAAAGAGGCACGATGCCAAGTATACAACCTTCACAAGCATGCTTCTCAATGGAGCCAAGTGTGGGCAAACCAGCAACCATATCACGCTTTCGTAAATAGAGCAAGCCATTGAAGTTTAAATGACCAAAACGTGCATGCCATAAATTCGTTTTAGCCATAGAAGGAGTATGAACAAGCAAGGCATTTGATGCATGTCTCTCATAAGTATCACTACGATACAAGCCATTTCATTACGTCCCAGACATAACAATAATATCACCATTGCTGAAGTCATGAACCATACATTTGGCATCCACAAAATGTACATGAAGACCCGAAGAGGTAATGGTAGGAACCGAAATCAAGTTCTTCTTTATGCCTGGCACATACAAGGCATTCTTGAGAGTCACAACACCCCCATTTGCAGCCGTAAGCTTTATGTTCCCAACTCCAATGACAGGGTAAGAGGCATTATTTGCACAAACAACATGCTCCCCGCTTTGGTGCATCTTGCCAAGACACAAAAAACTTCTTACATGATGTTATGTACTTGGAAGCACCACTATCAAAGTACCAATAAAGATCAGCCTCACGCACTGTCATACATGTAGAATGTAATGAAGAATCATATGTGCATGTAACAACACAAGCCCAAACATCTTGAGTAAGATTAGCTTCATCATCCTTTGCATTACTCGTGCTCTCAATGATAGACATGCCTGATTGCTTCTTCTTATCATTACGCTTTGCAAGCTTTCTACATTCCTCAATGGTATGTCCCGACTTTTGACAATACTTGCATCTCTTCTTTTTTGTGAATCACCATCACTAGAAGAACTACTGGAAGAGGGAGTTTGGGGCTTTGGTTTTGATGTGCCCAAAGCTAGTCCGGACTTGCTTTTACCTCTTTGAGAGATAGCAAGTGCTTGAGTTCCCTTAATCAAACCACTTCTATTCATTCTAGATTGCTCTTCTTATAAGAGAAGTGACACAACCTCATCAAAAGTATACATGTTGGGATTTCCTTTTGCAACCAAACAAAAAGTAGTAGCAAAGCTTTGAAAAGAATATGACAACCCTTTAAGCAAAGTGGAGATGAGAGAATTGTCCGAGATAATCTCATCTATGTTTGCCAATTGCTCTTTCAAATCCTTAATCTTTGTAACATATACATCAACGGACTCACCTTCAGCCATATGAATTTTCTCAAGTTGCTTCCTCAAGTAAGCCACACAGGCTTCATTGTGCCCAGCATACAAAGAAGCAAGTACATCCCAAGCTTGCTTGGATGAAGTGCAAGACTGAATGTGCAGAACAATATGACGCTTCACAGAAAGAGCAATCAAAGCATGTGCTTGGGCATCCTTTCCATCCCATCTAAGCTGATCCTATGTAGGTGGAGAAGATAAAGAAACAATTGTTGAAGAGCTACTTGCATCTGTAACAGTAGAAGTAGAACTGCCAGGTCTCTTGTCTACATCCGCCACAATGTTCCATAGTTGCTTTGCAACAAGCACATGTTTCATCATGTAAGACCACGTCGGATAATTGGTCCCATCAAGCTTATCCTCAGCTTGAAGCATGCCAAACAAGTCATTGTTGCTTGCCATAGCACCCACGAACAATAAATGGGCAAGAAATGCACTCCCGACAAAACCTGCAAAAAATCTGTAGACCTGTAAATGTTGTTACAGCAAAGCCTTAATGTGTCAAGAAATTCTTATTCGTGATATCATTGCGTAGTACTCGTTCTTAGCTTCGTTTTGAGTCCTAGGTTGAGCAAAATGGACACCTAGAGCACCCGTGGCGAGCAAAACGGTGACTAGCTGTCCGAGGTTGCACCTCCTACAAAACCTAATATGAGGTATGGAGGAAGGAGAATGCTTGTGGGAGCTAAAGATCCTGCTTTGATACCATTGTTGGGTGAAGAAGGGAGTGAGGGAATCTATAGACGCGCACACACCGTAGATGCACACACACAGAGCAAGAAGCTTGATAGCTTGAAGCTCCCTCACTTTGTTATTAGAAGTTCAAGTGTGAGTATGAGAGAAAGATACGAATCTCCCTAAGTACAACGTACCACCACACATACGTATAGTGTGTATATGTGGTTACACGGGGAAAAAACCTCTAGCCAGCACTATAGTAAAAAGTGCCCATGTATAGGCAAAAGGTTCACATCAAGACTACCTGAGGGACACATGAGTGTAACAACACCATGGTAAGCATACAAACGGAAAATCCCTCTCTCACTATTATCCCATACACACACAAACAACGCAAATCCAAGGCTAAGTGAGGGGCCAAAGCAACCCTCACCTTATTATATAGAAGGTCCCGTAGGTGAATGTGCCGCATGGAAGATTCATTCGATCAGCACAATCTGCCTAACTCCCAAGGTCTAGGAGAACGAGCGATGGCCACCACAATCCTCCCTTCAAAGGTGCTATGGTAGGCTAGAGGTGGAGTATCAGTGAGTATGCATGAGACTACAAAGAAGAAGAGAGAGATTCAATAGTGATAGAGCGTAGACCGTGATGATGCTTAATGAGATTTCAGAAATCAAGGGATTTCAAGTGGCATGCAAGGGACATGTTCCCACGTACTCGGTCATAGTCCTTCTTCAAGGCCATAATCCCACAAGGCCATAGTCCCACATGGGGTTTAAGTACCAACTAATGGTGCAATTTTCCTAGTTGTGAATAATAGGAATGATGGTGAAAAATATATTTTTCAAGGAGGTATGTGTCCATATTGTCACAAAGGTGCCAACTATGGGTGAAAGAAAACCCAAAAAAAAACTAAGTAAAAGAACTAGCGTGTGTGTGTGTGTGTGTGTGTGTGTGTGTGTGTGTGTGTGTGTGTGTGTGTGTGTGTGTGTGTGTGTGTGTGTACCCACCCTTTCCCAGGCGCCATACACAATGGATCGGTAGTAGGCCATTGTGTATGGCCTACTCCCTAATTAAAGAGATAAGAAAAGTCCGATTAAGATTTAGACTAGGCTAGTGGTTCAATGAGATAGCCTGGAGGGTAAAAATTAGGTCATTTCTTTTGAACCCATTGAGGTAAAATCTTCGAATGAAGTTTAATGCCTTCCGAAGCAATGAAAAAATTAGAAGAGGAATACATGATCATATGAAGAAGACTAAAACAAATATCAAGATCCAATTTGTGTGGTCTATTACTTTTTTTTCTATAAATTCTATAGAAGGAATGCTAAATTGGTCCCTTTTCCAAAAGAACCAATAGTCAAAGTCACCATTATAGGGATTGCATAGCATAATATTGATATTGAGCAATTGCAAAGAGGTGGAGAATAATCCAAAAGGAGTATTAAATCCTTCTCCATATGTAGGCTCAATCAAAAGGAAATTAGGGTAAGTGTAGTCTAACTCTTCAAAGAAGGATTTGTTATTGATGCTCAAAATATCATCCATATATTTGTATGTATGTTTAAATGTAGAGAGTTTATGACAGGGTTTTTTTTATGTTTTAAAGTTTCAAGAAACCATTTGTATTCAAAATAGGCTAAGTATAAATTGCACATAAGGGGTGAGCAAGAAAATTCCATAGGGATACCAAGCCTCTAGTTGTAGCATTGGCTACTAAAGTGAATAGAGCAATTATCAAGCAACCAAGTAATGTGATTACTTAGCTTCTTTTCATCAAAGTGGAAGTTGTGAGAAGAGGCGGCTTTTTTAATCCATCTAGGCTTATTTACCAGAGAGATATAGGCAAAACCTTTAAACGAGCATTTTGAAACGTAATCTTAATCATTTTCTTCAAAAACTTCTTCAATCCTTTATCCCCATTAAGGAGTATGTTTTCACAACGACGAGTGATGTCTACAAATCCAAGATGAAATATTTGATTGGGGAAGTTAAGAGTGACATCAGTGAAGTTTTTAACCAGCCAAAAGGGGTTACATGAACTTCAACAAAAATTTGAGCAAAGTTTTTGTTTAACATCACAAATTGTCTCAAGCTCTAAAAGAGCAATGTCAAGGCATACCGTGATATCTTTAGTAATCTGGGTAAATATCCCATCAGAGGCATCAAAAATCCAACAAAACTTATGTTTGTGATGTTTGTAATTGGGAAACATGACTGGAAGTTTGATCGACTTTGGGGAGTAACCCATATTAATTAGGTTATTTAGTAATATTATTAGTGACCTCCACATGAGAGAGGTTAAGCAGAGTAAATTCACCACTAGAAAGGCAAGAGTGAGCAGCTTTCCAAGCAAGGTTTTTGCAAATAAAAGTGGGGGAGTTGGTGCTTTTATCGAGACCAATAACAAACCAATTTCGTGCAACTTTTTGAAATTTCACTCCCAATTCTGGTGTGATCCAAGAGCTCTTTGTAGATATCCAATTTTTTAGGTAAGAGGGAAACCTTTTTGGAAAAAAAAATGATAAGCTAAATAGCTTAAGTCTAGTAGGATCGTCCTCCAATCGGAGAGCTCTGAAAATGTCAGTTAGGCAGCTGAGTAAAGCTAAAAACTCTAAGCATCGGTTCTTTGGAAAAATAGGGATGTGATCTAGTCCTTTTGAAAAAAAGCTTTGAATGGTGCAGTCATTAAGCACATTTAGATCACAAGTGTAGACATGCTTGTCTATCACAAAGTCCTTACAAAAAGTATATTTACTACAGGCACAATTAGGGATATTACTGTGTCTAATAAAATCATTATTGTATAGACTAGAGTTTTAATCGGCTGTTGATATCTGTAGAGTCATTAATTACTTTAAGATCACAAGTGCAGGCATGCCTGCCTAATCACCAAAGTCTTTACAAAAAAGCATCAAACTTTTCACAAGAAGAATCCTTCCTTTCCTTTTTTGGTGAAACACATTGACACATAGCGGCTCCGACGGACCATTCCAGAGTGGAATTCCCATGAGCAAGTTTGGCTCCTGGACGACGTTTACAACCACAAGAGGCTGGTTGTTCCATGTGTTTGATTTCTAATCGATGAATTTTTTGAAAGATTTCAGCATTTTTATCACAAGTTGCATTCTTTCCAATGTAGATTATGTGGCACAAGTGTTTTCTCATGTATGACTGTGTGGGTCACTTCAAAGAGTAGTTTTAACACGGTCTTGTGCGGTTCTGCTAAGGATGCATTTGTGGATATAGCATGAGCTAGGTATATCTTGCACGTGGCAGATTCATAGGTTTACAACAATTATACAAGAAATGTTTTTGGTATAATCCAAATCATTACAAAGCTTTTAGAAATTAGGCTTGGGGTACAAAAATTAGGCTTTTGGTATGACGTTCGCTGTGGACCAACACTCTCCCCTCCTAAATTATGTCTACCATGACATGATTACTATCGTCGTGATGGTCTAAAGTTTTCTTGATTATAGGCCGCATCTTTCCATACAAGTGAGGTGTATCTGGTAGCATTTTTCTGTGGTATTGGGCCAAAAATGTTTCTCTTTATTGTGAAAAAACCTGTATATATCGCCTCCTCAAATGCATGTAAATGATAACTTGGAAGAAAGATAACCTGCCATGGTAACTGTACAAGATTGTCTCTATAGGTGGTTTGCTCAATTCGAAACCGAGATTTGTTTCCTACAGAATTGGGTTTAAATACCAAGAGTAGTGCCCCACACCAACGCTAAAATCCACAATGCAAGCTAATAGAGTCTTTCATATCTTTACAAGCATTCGATACGAGAGGTCAAGAGAGCCAAGGAAGAGTTCTATGGTGCCCCATAGGGTATAGGATTTTCTTATTCTCTCTCCTTCCCCTAGTCTTGACAATATAGGACAATTAAGCCATGTGGGATGGCTTCTTTGCATTACTTGGTACTGCTGATGAGTATACATTCGCTTCAATGGACAATAAGTAGAATCATCTCTCCATTGCTTGGGTGTTGAGATGAGGTAGACCATATTTCCTCGATACTTTTGTAGCCATGCTGCTTGCCACTTGGGTTGGCTATCAATGATCCTTTTTCATTCTGGTCTTTTGAATCTTCTCCTTCTCTATCATACACTGCTTGTTGAATTTCATTTGCTAGCTGCTTCTTGATCTGTAGATTCTCGTACTTGAGAAGAGGATATGGAAGCATGGTTGGTATTCATTTTGGTTGCAATTTGCCTCTATCTATTCTTTCCTTTCCCAATGACTCTAGAAGCTCCTTCTCAGGCTTCATGGCTTCCTTCCAATATCCTTCCCTTTCTTCAAGTATCTCTGCTTTAATCCTCTTTTCTTTCTTAGCCATTATTCTATCTTTTGTCATGGGTCCACTCGCTTGCTCTGTAGGGTTGGCTTGCTCTTCAAATTACTCTATTGTTGGTTGCTATGGATGGGGTTCAATTTGGCTTGTTTTCTCTTGGTCTTTGTGTTCATGTGTGGGGGGTTCAGATCCCTCCCCTTGTTGATCGGAATTCGTATCTTCACCCCCATAAGCTTCCAAGAGGTTGTTTAGACCTCCTAAGTTCCTTGTAGTCCTTTGATGTTGCCCTTGTCCATATCCTTCTTCATCATCTGATTCATCTTTCCTTCTAGTCTTTATGAGCTCATAGTTGTCACGTTGCAATTGTTTTAATTTCTCCTTCTCCTTCTTGTCCTTGTCGGCTTTATCTCTCAGTTGTTGGATCTTATTATGAGCTCTTCATTCTCAACTTGGATTTTGTTTACTTTTTCTTTGGCTATAGGTCCGCCATTTCCTTGGTCTCTTAGAACTTCTAACTCCTTCCTGAGTATATCCTCCATGCGCATTGAACTCTCAACTATCAACCTCCTCTGTTGTCACTCAAGCTCTAATTCCCATTATAGATCTTCTATTTCGCTTGTATCTTTTGAGGATTGAGTTGTTGCACCTTTTTGCCACCTTAATCTTTCCATTTCTTGGACTTGGATGGCTACATGGACTCTCAAATCTTCAATTTCTTCCTTTAGTAGGGTAATTTCCTCCCTTGTTTGGCAATTTAGGTCCTCTTTGTACTTCCTTTCAACCTTGGAGATAAACAAATTATCCATAAGTTTTCTATTTTCTTCATCTAGTTGTTTCACAGTTCCATCTCGTGTTGATTGTCTTGAATCTATTTCTTTTTCTGGAGTTCTTAGACTTAATGTTCCTTCTCTTCAAGCTTGTCAGTCAACTTTTCTTGATCTTCTTGTATTTTTGGTTCTCTTCTTGTAGCACCATGTTTTGATATGTCATGACTATATATCTGCTTTGTATTTGTTCATCAAATCATGGATCTGTTGTACGTGTTTCTCATTTAGCATTCTCACTTCTTCCACTTGCTGGCTGCTAGATGCTTTATTTGTATTCCGTCTCTTCTTCTTTCATCTTCTTGGGTCTTCTTTTATTCTTTGTGCTTGTCTTCCTGCTACTCATCATTCCTTGGAGGTTCATTTTATTTTTGCTTCATTTGTCTATCTTGGTCGTTTCTCTGTTTGTTAAGAAATTGGGCATTTTCTTAATAGTACATCAGATTTAATATAAAGCAAAGTATTTCATTAAGAGGATTCTTTATGAGAGAAGAGAAAGTGTTTGGATGGAGTCTACATCAAGAACCCTGTAGCTAGTTAACTTAGCATGCAAAATAACATGTGTAGAGAGAAAGAAATTGACAACAATTGAGGACCGGATTTATTTGGAGCCCGTCCTCCCTCCAAAAGGACTTTGTATTATAAATTATCAGTCTACTATGTTGTTCACACCTGCTTTGAATGGCATAACTGAGTGCATGAATATGACTATTCAAGAGAGGGTCACTTCTATACTATCTATAGAAAATTTACCTCAAGAGCTTTAAGGGGAGGGTGTTATGATATTGGTGCATATAATTAAAAGGTCGCATAGTACATCGTTGAACTGCAAGATTCTATAAGAGACATGGAGAGGCAAGAAAGAAGCCTAATTATGAAATTTTACGTGTGTTTGGGCGTGAAGTGTCATAAAAACTAATATCTAATTCTCCTAAATGATTTTCTCATGTTAAACTGATCATTTAATATGGGGAAGTGCCAAGGGAGAAAAAGCTACAATATTGGTTAAGCTGGCAGACCGGCCACAATAGGGATCCAAAGGAGGGAAAATAGGGATCCAGAGGGGGGCCATCTGCAAAAGAGCAATGTGCAACAATGGGCTTAAAAGACCCTAAGGTTCAGCCCATTAAGACTTCCAAAATGCTAAGGTTCCAAAGTTCAAAGGTTTTGTCCAAAGGTCAAACATTAGGGAAATTGGATGCTTTGTGTGTGTCCCAAAAGTCTTCATGCATCCCTAATAGGAGGGGGCAAGCCCTAGTTGTAAGAGATGAGAGAGAAAATCTCTCTCTCTCTCTCTCTCTCTCTCTCTCTCTCTCTCTCTCTCTCTCTCTCTCTCTCTCAAGTGGCATGAATGTGCTATGCGTCGTTTGGAAGCGGTAAAGAGAGCATATTATGCATTTGAGAACATGTGTAATGCGGGAAACATCAAGTGTTGGGTTCTCAAGAAGTATCTTTTTGATGCATTGGTGACACCGGTTCTTCTTTATGGAGTTGAAGTGTGGGGTGGGAGCATCTCAAAGTCTACTTGGAAAGAGTTTGAGAATGTCCAAAAGCGTTTTCTTACAAACTTTCTCCAAGTTAAGACACAAACACCATATATGCTCCTACTTCTTGAGTCGGGATCTCTTCCAATTGAGGTTATGGGCATGGAAAGGGTTGTGGAGTACATGATAAAGATGCATCAAAACCCCTCACATAGACTTCCTACAATTGCATGGGAAGCAAGCAAAAAAGTTCAAAAGACGCATAAAAGCAAGATCTTGAGCACGGGATGGATGCAAGACATAAAGAAGTGGTTTGGGAGATGGGATGCATTACACTTGCTACATGATGCTTCAATTGACTCTCAAGTGAATGAAGCTTTTCTACAACGCCAATGTATTACGGCTTGGGAGAAATCTGGTGGGTCACGCTTCATACATTACACCACCTATATTGCCCCCAACTACAAAACCATGTTCTTCACTGAGAGAGGAAACCGTACTCACACTTACATGCTTGAGCCTATTCCCTTGTCCACGATACGCTCTATCGCAGCAATTTGGCTTAGCTCCCATTTCCTTCGATGCGAGATAGGGCGTTGGGGCAATGGAGAAGAGTCAAATCGATTGTGCACATTATGCTCACTGCAAGTTCGAGAGTCTGAGTACCACACACTACTAGAGTGCTCAGCTTTTGATCACATCCGAACTTGCTTCTCTCACATTTTCAGCCATAACTTAGATCTACACACTTTCCTCTCCCAGCCAAAGTGTGGGCTCTCCATTGCGACTCTCATCACTACAATTTTGGAGCATCGAGAGTCACTCATCAGCCATACACATACTACATCACATGTAACTTTGGTCCCATAGGTCATATTTGACCTCCGAGGACGATAATAAAATCTATCTATCTCTCTCTCTCTCTCTCTCTCTCTCTCTCTCTCTCTCTCTCTCTCTCTCTCTCTCTCTCTCTCTCTCTCTCTCTCTCTCTCTCTCTCTCTCTCTCTCTCTCTCTCTCTCTCTCTCTCTCTCTCTCTCTCTCTCTCTCTCTCTCTCTCTCTCTCTCTCACACACACACACACACACACAAGCTCTCTTTACCCAAAGCGAATGAGGGACACATGTCAGCTCCCTAGCCCAGATGCCCACAAGGTGTACTCAAATCCTATTGGATGACCTTGGAGGTGGACCAATGAGAATTATGCTAGAGTAAGTCTAGTTTAATTAATTTAAAAACACTTAATAAAAGAACCTATAAGAATTAAGCTCTCTAGAAGACTATTGGATAGTCTTGCAAGGGGTCCAATGAGCATTGAGCAGCCCAATGGTTTGCCTGATTCCTATTGGCCAGGAGGCAAAGGGGTCCAATGAGAGTTTAGTTGCATTTATTCATTACCTAAAGCTCTCACAAAAGGGGAAAGGGATACACATGTCAAAAGGCTATCACTTATGCTGCTTAATTTCCATTGGTGGAGGCTGGGGAGGTCCAATAGGATGTGAGCATGAGCAAATAGCAAGAGGAGTCCACCAAGAGAGAGAGAGAGGGGGCTGATTTTTGAAAGGCATTATTGACTTACACACTCACACAATCTATGTGTGAAGCAAGAAGACTCTCTCTCTCTCCTTCTCAAGCTTTAATAAAAAGCTTACCACCTACTCCAAGCTTGTGAGAAGGGAGGCCTACACCAACAACTCTTGGCTTTGTGATGCAAATCCAACCAAGAGCCAAGCTTCAATGCATGCTCATCTCCTCTACCATGCTAATTACTAAGCTAGCTATGCTAATATGAGTGATTATGTGAGGAGATGTATATATTTCTCGTAAGAATACTCCTTCTTCCTCTCAATCTACTCTCAAACCCTGCTAGCTCTCACCATCTTCGAAGGTGTGTGAGGTCTTGGTTCTGATATCGTGAGGAAATTGATGTTGTGTTTAATAAGTGTTGTGCTTAGTGCTTGAAGTTTCCATCTTCATAGCACTAGCTAGTATTGAAGGAACACAAAGGATTGTATTGTAAAATGTCTCTCTTGATGGGAGAAACCATAATACAGAGCCTTTTGGAGGGGGGACCATCTCCATGCAAATCCGGTTCTGAACTGTTGTCAATCGCTTAATTTCTCTCTCTTTTGAAGTATTGTTCATGATATCTATCTTGGTGTTATACTTTTTGTTGCTCTCTCCACCCAAGCACTCTTGTTATTCTCATTAGGAATCTATTCTAATGAAATGCTCACTATGTTCATGCTATTTTCTGCTACACACAAGTTACTAGAGCATTAAATGTTACATTGGTATCAGAGCACAAAGTTTCTCATTTCTTGCTCAAGAAGGGAGGTCCTCAAGCTAGCTATAAATGGTTGGTATTATTAATTGCATGTGAGTAAGTAGAATAAGGATTTTTTAGCCTTGCAGTGCTCCTGCCTTCGTGCAGTTAACGGGGCATCACCATCAAGAGCTATGGTCTTAATAGTGGAGTCCTACGGGGCTTGCCTATGGCTTAACCACTATTGAGCTATTAGAAGCTTGACAGGAGCCGGTGTTGTTTTGGTGTTGAACGACCCTCTCTTCTATTGCTTGGAATTAATGGTATTCGAGCCACGGGTATAGTAGCTTGAGTGCTTTTTCTAAAGGGGTAAAGAGGAGTAGCAACTAGGGCTTGAAGTACCAAAGTACACCTAAAAGTTGTTAGAATGGTTGACAATAGTAAAGAGAGTGAAATTAATGTTGATAACTTTGATTTTGCTAATGAGCAGGCTACTAATGATGCCCCGATGCTTGTTAACTATCTTGTTTCTAGGTTTCAACAAGCCATGGGAAATCCATCCTTCCAAAGTGAAGTGCAAGAGCAGCTTCGTGCTCATGGGATTCTCCAAGCTCCCCACCATGATGAGAGAGCACCTAGGAAGCCTCCTTGCAAGACTTCCAAAATAGGCCTCTCTCCAATTTGGGAAGAAGAAGAGGATCCATATGAAGGACTCAAAAGTTTGCTTCTTGATGACGCATCTCCTTCTGAAAGGAGAATTCAAGAGCCTCCACCGAAGGAATGAGAAAGAAGTGAGTCTCTTGCCACCTCGACGGAGATGGCTCCACGAAGACGGCGGGCTAAATGCTCTCCATCACCTCCAAAACGGAGAAGACCATCACATACTTCTCCATACCTTATTACAAAGAGGGATGACAAAAAGCAAGAGAAGAAAAAGGTGAGAAAGAGGACACCCTCTTCTCCATCTTCTTCATCCTCTTCCTCTTATGAAAGTGACGGTGAAGACAAAAAGATCAAGGCAAGAAAAAGGCGAGAAAGAGGTCACCCTCTTCTCCACCTTCCTCAAATTCTTCATCTTCTGAAGAAAGTGATGGTACAACTTTTGAACCATAAAAAAGAAGAGGCCATAGGAAATCCTATGCCGCATGGAAGAGGTTGTCCAAGATCAAGAAGGTCAAAGAGTGAGGGAAGAGCATCTCTTTCCTTACCTATGATGGCACCTTTGGTGCTACGGACAAAGTCTTGGACTTTATCCAACAATTTGATGTGGCGTTTGGAGATGAGGCCTTCACGGAGTCCTCTAAGCTACGTACGCCATGTAGCTATGCACTTCAAAAGTCCGCCAAGCAATGGTGGTCTAGCCTACGGGCCAACTGTGAAAGCTCCACAAACATGGAAAGATTTACGAGCTTCTATTATGAAGCAGTTTTTGGCCACCGATGCCAAAGACAAAGTACTGACCGAATGGCGAAGCTTGAAGCTCTCTCCCTACGAATCCATTCACAAATATGTAGACAAGTTTTGGGACTTACAACTCAAATCCATTGTCTTCAAGATGTTGGATTTTGGAGAGCTAAACCAACAATTTTGTGTGGGTTTAACTGATTAAATGGTGGAGTATGTCAACTCCCAAAGGCCACGAAGCATATCGGCGGTTATACACCATACTATGGTGGCTTCTCAAATCAATTTCCAAACGGGGGCTAAAAGAAATTTTAAGCCCACGGAAAAAAAGGGTTCCAATGAGCCTAAGGGGAAGGACAATGTCCAAAAGTCTCCTAAGGGCAACTCCAATAAAGCTAAAGAGAAGGGAGTTTACAAAGGAAAAAATAAACTCTCTCCTGAAAAGCTTGAGCATTATCGCAAGGATAACCGCTATTTCAAGTGCGGCAAGCAAGGGCATGCGTATCACGCTTGTCCCCAAAAGAACACCCGCCATGAACCTCCTAGAGCTACCTTGGTCAAAATCCAAGAGGAGGAAACTCACCACAAAGGATCTCCTCTATGCCATGCTTGGGGAAAGGTAAGAGAACATGATGCTTTTATTCTCTTTGACCTTGGTTCTATTCACAATTTCATATCCACAGAGTTGCCACCAAGCTAGGCATACAAGCCTACGAGATGGGAGATGTCCTACCCACAGATGGTGCTTTCAAGGGGCAAGAAGCTTCAGTCATTCCCTTAATCAGGAAATTGAGGCTCCCTGTCCAAAGCTATGTGGACAAAGAGGACTTTTTATCTCTCCTCTCAAGCACGAGGATGTAATCCTAGGGGCACCATGGTTTGATTGCATGGTTGCCAATGTTAAATTCCCTGAAAGGAGAATCTCCTTTAAGTTCAGGGAAAAAGATATGTACATAGATGCTAAGGAAATGGGTAACACCATACATTGTACATACACAAGCTTTCAACAAGTCAATAAAGAGCTCTATTTTCGTGTACATGATCTTTGTTAAAGATTCTCAAAATGAATCTAATGTTTTGTCAAAAGAAAATATACACAATCAGAAGGAATTAGAATTATCCAATTTTCTCAAGGGGTTTCAAGATGTCTTTATTGACGACATCCTTGTGAGCTACCTCCTAAATGAGGCAATGATGATTATGCAATTGAACTTCTTCCAAGAAGTTCACCGCCTGGCAAACCTCCTTATAGAGTTTCTCAAGCTCAACAAGAGGAGATTATGCAGCAAGTGCATGAGTTAGTTGAGAAGGGCATGGTTAGTCCTAGCTCATCTCCATTTTGCTCGCCTGTGCTATTAGTGCAAAAGAAAGACGGCACATATCGTATGTGTCTCAACTATAGAGCACTAAATAGGATCATTATCAAGGATAGGTTTCCCGTTCCACGGGTAGAAGACCTATTTGATAAGCTACAAGGATCGACCTACTTCAGTAGGATTGACCTAAAAAGTGGCTATCATCAAATAAGGATAGCTGATCAAGACATTGTAAAGATCGCATTTCGTACTACGTTTGGTCTTTACGAATACACTGTCATGCCTTTTGGCTTGACCAATGCACCAGCCACATTCAACCGCTTGATGGAGAAGCTATTCAGGCCTCACCGAACCTTTACTGGAGTGTTCTTTGATGATATCGTAATCTACTCTAATTTATTAGACGAACACAAGAAACACCTCAATATTTCAAGTTTTAAGAGAGAATAAACTTTATGTTAATCGAAAGAGAAGTGAATTTTTCTTACAAGAGATTCAGTATTTAGGTCACATTATCTCTCAAGATGGCATCCAAATGGATCCATCAAAGTTAGAGGTAATAAAAGGATGTCCTAAACCAAGGAATCTTCATGAGCTAAGAAGCTTTATACGTATGTGTGCATACTATAGACGCTTCATAGAAAAGTTCTCACTAATAGTAGCAGAACCATTACATGACCTAACAAAGAAAAACGTTAGGTACACACGGTCTGCCAAGGAGAACAATGCTTTTGAAAAGCTTAAAGAAAATCTTCTCTCTCAATCTGTGCTTGTTGGAATTAGGGTTGCAGAGAAACGCACACAGCTTGGAGAAGACAAAGGAAGCTCAAGGCACACAATAGAGAGTGTGTTACTTAGTATGCAATGGAAAGATAGATAGCCCTAGAGTGATGGGCGTATATACAATGCGCGGGGGAAAAAACCTCCTAAAGAGGGAAAAAATGCCCCGGCGGTCCTAGTGTGTTCACACACATCACTACCACATGTATATGGTAACAAATCCACCCTAGAGTGATGCGGTGAACAAGAGCTGGCACATGAGTAAAGGGAAGTGCCATGCCCTGAGGACATGATCAATCCACAAAGGGGAGTAAGGCCAAAGCTTTGCGGAAAGCTTCAAGCTTCTCACGAGACAACGCCTTTGTGAAAAGATCTGCAAGGTTGTCCTGTGTTGGCACATAAACCAAGCTGATCTCTCCTACTGAGAGCCTCTCCTTGACATAGTGGTAATGCACCTCAATGTGCTTTGTGCAAGCATGAAAAATTGGGTTCCTCGCAACTGCCAATGCACTCTGATTGTCAGTGTATATAGTGTTGGCAGTGTCCTGTCCAACACCCAAATCATGCATAAGGCGTCTCAGCCAAACACACTCAACCGTAGCTTTGAAGACTGCCCTGTACTCAGCCTCACAACTTGAAGTGGCAACATTAGGTTGCTTCTTGCTCAACCATGATATACATGAACTGCAAAGCATGAAACAAAAACCACTTGTGGACACTCGCGTGTCAAAACAACCAACCCAATCTGAGTCCGAAAAAGCATGCAAGTC
Organism: Adiantum capillus-veneris; assembly: GCF_014529385.1. Classification (NCBI taxonomy): domain Eukaryota; kingdom Viridiplantae; phylum Streptophyta; class Polypodiopsida; order Polypodiales; family Pteridaceae; genus Adiantum; species Adiantum capillus-veneris. The sequence goes on along the minus strand of NC_140935.1, from coordinate 53,721,692 downwards.
TGGCGGCAATGATCCCCCCTTGGGATAAAACAAGCCAAGATGTAAAGTGCCACTAAGGTAGCGGAAAATCCTCTTGACAGCCTGCTAATGCTTAGACCCTGGGCTATGCATAAATCTGTTGACCTGTGAGACTGCAAACTGAATAATTGGGGCCTCGTGTTGCATACATAAATGAGGTAGCCAACAACAGTTTGCTAAAGAGTGACATCAGCAGGATCGCCAGCATCATGTAGACTCAACTTCAAACCTGTTTCCATGGGAGTGGCAATAGGTTTGCAATCCTCAAGTCCAAACTTACATAGCAATGTCTCTATGTAACTTTTTTGACACAAGGAAATACCACCATCACACTGCTTAAACTGTATACCCAAGTAATGATGCAACAGCCCCAAATCTTTCATCTTGAAAGTAGCATTCAAATCAGCCTTAAATTCAGCAATATGTCTCTCATTTGGTCTAGTGATTAGCAAATCATCGACATAAAGAACCACAATGAGAAGTACATCACCCTCACGCTTTACATACAATGTGCTTTCTGTTGGACTGTTACGAAAGCCTCGTTTAACCAAATGAGTGTCAGCTTTCTCATACCAAGCACGAGGAGATTGCTTCAACCCATACAAAGCCTTCTTACATCTGCACACTTTGTCCTCTTGTCCTTTTATGACAAAACCGCGAGGCTACGTTACATAAACTTCCTCAAATATGTCACCATTCAAGAAAGCAGTAACAATGTTTGATTGATGTATATCCCAACCAAAATGAGCTGCCAATGCACATAGAAAACACACAATAGTCATACGACAAGTGGGAGCAAAAGTCTCTTCATAATCTATGCCTTTTTGCTGTGCATAACCCTTTGCAACAAGTCCAGCCTTATGGCGATCAATCTCACCATCCGGTTTGCGTTTCAACTTGTAAACCCACTTCGTAGCAATGGCCTTTTTGCCAGGGGGCAAATCACGTAAAGTCCTTGTGTCATTTTCTATAAGTGCATCATATTCTGATTGCATGGCAGCCATCCAATTTTCTGAATTCTATGCTTCATCACAAGACAGAGGCTCCTTAACATCATGTAAGCTAGACATAGCCAAAGCATAACAATCTGATGCATAAGATGCATGGCGAGAACCTCAACGAGTACGACTAGACAAAGGTGCATCCAATTTACTGTCATGCAAAGTGTGCACCAGCCATTTTGGCATACCTCTAGCCTGCTCATTTTCAGCCCTTTCCTCATCAAGTACATCATGTACATCTGCATCAGTAATAGGCTGATCTGTAACATTTTCAGAAACCCCCATAGGCTGTACATTTTCCTCATTGGAAATTACATTCGTATTTCCACCATTGAAAAGAGGAAACAAAGTGTCATAAATGTCCTATGAGCTTACATTAATGTCTCTAGTACATGACAGCAAGGGCTAAACAGAATCTTCCACAAACACTACATCCCGTGAAACCAAAGTACGCTTTGTTTGCGGATGATATAACCTGTAACCTTTGCTTTCAGCACTATAACCAACAAAAATACATTTGACAGCCTTATCATCCAATTTTCTGCGTTGTGTTTGTGGCACCAAAGCATATGCCAAACAACCAAAAACACGCATGAGCTCAATAGAAGGCTTTCTATTATGCCATGCTTCATATGGAGTAAACGACTGCAAAGATTTCATAGGACACCTGCTAAGTACATAAGTGGCACACATGATGGCCTCAAGCCAAAAAGAATGCGGCAAAGCTTGACTTTTGACCATACATTGTGCCATTTCCATCAGTGACCTATTTTTTCTCTCAGCAACACCATTTTGTTGAGGTGTATAAGGCACTGTACATTGGTGTTTTATCCCACGACTAGCCAGAAATGCATTAAATTCATGAGACATATACTTCCCCCCCTCGATCGGAACGGAGGGTGCCCATAGTACATTTCGAGACATTTTCAGCCATAGCCAGAAATTGTTTGAAGCACATCAAAACTTCGGACTTTGCTTTAAGCGGAAATACCCATGCATGCATGGAGTAATCATCAATGAAAGTCATGAAGTAAAGCTAATTGCCCAAGGATGGAATTTGCATGGGCCCACAAAAATCACTATGCACAAGCTGCAACCTGCATGTGGCCCGAACTGAACCATCCTTTGGAAACTTAGAACGCTGCACCTTACCCAAGATATGGCCTTCACAAACATGTTTGATATGTGGTTCAAGAGGCGGCAAAGAAGAAACCATATCAAATTTCTGCAAACGTAGCAAACTAGCAAACTTTAGATGACCAAAACGTGCATGCCAAAGTTTTGTATTTGAAATAGCCCTTCAATTCGCAACAACATTTGTAAAATTTTGTCCACACTTGTCATACAAAGTGAGCTTATACAGCCCACAGCGCAAAAGGCCAGATACAACAATTTCATCACCAAAACTGAGATCATGAACTGTACATCTGTCATCCACAAATTTGACTACAAGTCCAAGTCTAGCAACTGTGGATACAGACAAGAGATTCTTCTTGATCCCAGGTACATAAAGTGCATCAACAAGTGTGAAGGAACTACCATTTACAGCAGTAAGCACAATCTTTCCAACTCCTTGAACCGGATAAGAGGCATTGTTGGCACAAGTGACTGAATTCCCATGAGGGACAGACTCGAGAGAGGTAAACAATTCACGATGTGAGGTAATGTGCTCTGTAGCAGCACTCTCGAAATACCACACATGCAGCAATTGACAAGCATGCATCATGGACAACAGGATTGTAAGTGCACTCTGCGCTAAAAGCCCATTCTGCATCAATATCAGCAACACAATCTCCTTTCAAAGAAGACTCAACAATGGCTGCATTTGTAGTGGAACCAGCATTTGCAGTGGAACCACCCTCTTTCTTCTTAGCCTCTTTGGCCTTCAACTTAGGACACGACTTGATCAAGTGATCATTAGCTTTACAATAATGGCAACGCATCTTCTTTTTTCCCTTATCACCAGAATTTCCAGACAAATTGCTTCCAGCAAAAGCATTAGGAACAGAAGTCTTGCCACTCGCAGTAGAACCGTAAGAAGTGGCTGCATTGCTGTTACCACCCTTTCTTTGAGAAGCAATAAAAGCCTGTTCAACTGCACGTTGCCTAGTTTTGTTTTTTCTAGAAAGTGACTTTTGCAACAGCAACGTGCATAATGTATCAAACTTGACATCTTCAGGATTTCCTTGGTTCATCAATCTCCAAGTACTAGCAAAAGTTTGGTAGGAATCTGGTAAGGCATCAAGAACAGTCTGCACAAGGGAACTGTCTGAAATGACTTCACCTGCAGAAATAAGTTGCTCATTGATATCCTTGACACCAACAAGGAAAGTATCCATATCATCTTCCTCATGCATAATCTTCGACTTTAGCTCTTTACACAGCAAAGAAATTTTAGCCTCATTGCGGCTTGCATAAAGACCTGCTAGAATATCCCAAGCCTGTTTTGCAGATTTTGCTGAACGAATGTGAGGAACAATGGTGCGCTTCACAGAAAACGCAATCAATGCATGAGCCTGCGCATCCTTTACATCCCAACGAGCTTGTTATACCGTAGGCAAAAAAACTCTAGTAGCAGCAATCCTTGCAGCAAGACCTGCAACATCCTCAACATCGCTTACATCCTCAAAACTAGGACGTACATCAATGCCCTGCACAATGTTGTAGACGCCCTTTGACACAAGAACATTTTGCATCATATAAGCCCACATAGGGTAGTTGTCCCCATCCAACCTGTCCTGAGCAGCAAACATCTTGAACACATCTGTGTTGTTGTCAGCCATGGTAAATGGTGCACTTGATGGGAAAACTGGCCCGAAAGTAGGAGAAACGGAGCGGGAACAACACGTGCTATATAGCACAAACGATAGAAGACTATAAGGCACCTGTGATGTAGAAAACGGCACTGACAAAAATCTTGCACATAATGACGAAATAGCCTGTGCAGTACGTATAGTGGAAACAGAGGCCGAAATGAGCCCCAATCTAAAATCTGAGCAGACTGAGCTCTACGAGTTCCCCCGAAATATTTGTCGACCTGCGAATGCTTGCCAAAGCTCACTCAAATCGGAGAAACTCAGCAGGTGTGTGCTGGAGCAGCTAGCGACTAAGTCCGGGAGGACGTAACCTACTCTGATACCAATTGTTGGAATTAGGGTTGCAAAGAAACACACACAGGTTGCAAAAGACAAAGGAAGCTCAAGGCACACAATAGAGAGTGTGTTACTTAGTATGCAATGGAAAGATAGATAGCCCTAGAGTGATGGACGTATATACAATGCTCGGGGGAAAGAACCTCCTAAAGAGGGAAAAAATGCCCCGGCGGTCCTAGTGTGTTCACACACATCACTACCACATGTATATGGTAACAAATCCCCCGTAGAGTGGTGCGGTGAACAAGAGCTGGCACATGAGTAAGGGGAAGTGCCCGCCCTGAGGACATGATCAATCCACAAAGGGAAGTAAGGCCAAAACTTTTCGGAAAGCTTCAAGCTTCTCACGAGACAACGCCTTTGTGAAAAGATCTGCAAGGTTGTCCTGTGTTGGCACATAAACCAAGCTGATCTCTCCTACTGAGAGCCTCTCCTTGACATAGTGGTAATGCACCTCAATGTGCTTTGTGCAAGCATGAAAAATTGGGTTCCTCGCAACTGCCAATGCGCTCTGATTGTCAGTGTATATAGTGTTGGCAGTGTCCTGTCCAACACCCAAATCAACCATAAGGCATCTGAGCCAAACACACTCAACAGTAGCTTTGAAGACTGCCCTGTACTCAGCCTCACAACTTGAAGTGGCCACATTAGGTTGCTTCTTGCTCAACCATGATATACATGAACTGCAAAGCATGAAACAAAAACCACTTGTGGACACTCGCATGTCAAAACAACCAACCCAATCTGAGTCCGAAAAAGCATGCAAGTCTGGTGGCAATGATACTCCCTTGGGATAAAACAAGCCAAGATGTAAAGTGCCACTAAGGTAGTGGAAAATCCTCTTGATAGCCTGCCAATGCTTAGACCCTGGGCTATGCATAAATCTGTTGACCTGTGAGACTGCAAACTGAATAATTGGGGCCTCGTGTTGCATACATAAATGAGGCAGCCAACAACAGTTTGCTAAAGAGTGACATCAGCAGGATCGCCAGCATCATGTAGACTCAACTTCAAACCTGTTTCCATGGGAGTGGCAAAAGGTTTGCAATCCTCAAGTCCAAACTTACATAGCAATGTCTCTATGTAACTTTTTTGACACAAGGAAATACCACCATCACACTGCTTAAACTGTATACCCAAGTAATGATGCAACAGCCCCAAATCTTTCATCTTGAAAGTAGCATTCAAATCAGCCTTAAATTCAGCAATATGTCTCTCATTTGGTCTAGTGATTAGCAAATCATCGACATAAAGAACCACAATGAGAAGTACATCACCCTCACGCTTTACATACAATGTGCTTTCTGTTGGACTGTTACGAAAGCCTCGTTTAACCAAATGAGTGTCAGCTTTCTCATACCAAGCACGAGGAGATTGCTTCAACCCATACAAAGCCTTCTTACATCTGCACACTTTGTCCTCTTGTCCTTTTATGACAAAACCGCGAGGCTACGTTACATAAACTTCCTCAAATATGTCACCATTCAAGAAAGCAGTAACAATGTTTGATTGATGTATATCCCAACCAAAATGAGCTGCCAATGCACAGTAGTCATACGACAAGTGGGAGCAAAAGTCTCTTCATAATCTATGCCTTTTTGCTATGCATAACCCTTTGCAACAAGTCCAGCCTTATGGCGATCAATCTCACCATCCGGTTTGCGTTTCAACTTGTAAACTCACTTCGTAGCAATGGCCTTTTCGCCAGGGGGCAAATCACGTAAAGTCCTTGTGTCATTTTCTATAAGTGCATCATATTCTGATTGCATGGCAGCCATCCAATTTTCTGAATTCTGTGCTTCATCAAAAGACAGAGGCTCCTTAACATCATGTAAGCTAGACATAGCCAAAGCATAACAATCTGATGCATAAGATGCATGGCGAGAACCTCAACGAGTACGATTAGACAAAGGTGCATCCAATTTACTGTCATGCAAAGTGTGCACCAGTCATTTTGGCATACCTCTAGCCTGCTCATTTTCAGCCCTTTCCTCATCAAGTACATCATGTACATCTGCATCAGTAATAGGCTGATCTGTAACATTTTCAGAAACCCCCATAGGCTGTACATTTTCCTCATTGGAAATTACATTCGTATTTCCACCATTGAAAAGAGGAAACAAAGTGTCATAAATGTCCTATAAGCTTACATTAATGTCTCTAGTACATGACAGCAAGGGCTAAACAGAATCTTCCACAAACACTACATCCCGTGAAACCAGAGTACGCTTTGTTTGCGGATGATATAACCTGTAACCTTTGCTTTCAGCACTATAACCAACAAAAATACATTTGACAGCCTTATCATCCAATTTTCTGTGTTGTGTTTGTGGCACCAAAGCATATGCCAAACAACCAAAAACACGCATGAGCTCAATAGAAGGCTTTCTATTATGCCATGCTTCATATGGAGTAAACGACTGCAAAGATTTCATAGGACACCTGTTAAGTACATAAGTGGCACACATGATGGCCTCAAGCCAAAAAGAATACGGCAAAGCTTGACTTTTGACCATACATTGTGCCATTTCCATCAGTGACCTGTTTTTCCTCTCAGCAACACCATTTTGTTGAGGTGTATAAGGCACTGTACATTGGTGTTTTATCCCACGACTAGCCAGAAATGCATTAAATTCATGAGACATATACTTCCCCCCCTCGATCGGAACGGAGGGTGCCCATAGTACATTTCGAGACATTTTCAGCCATAGCCAGAAATTGTTTGAAGCACATAAAAACTTTGGACTTTGCTTTAAGCGGAAATACCCATGCATGCATGGAGTAATCATCAATGAAAGTCATGAAGTAAAGCTAATTGCCCAAGGATGGAATTTGCATGGGCCCACAAAAATCACTATGCACAAGCTGCAACCTGCATGTGGCCCGAACTGAACCATCCTTTGGAAACTTAGAACGCTGCACCTTACCCAAGATATGGCCTTCACAAACATGTTTGATATGTGGTTCAAGAGGCGGCAAAGAAGAAACCATATCAAATTTCTGCAAACGTAGCAAACTAGCAAACTTTAGATGACCAAAACGTGCATGCCAAAGTTTTGTATTTGAAATAGCCCTTCAATTCGCAACAACATTTGTAAAATTTTGTCCACACTTGTCATACAAAGTGAGCTTATACAGCCCACAACACAAAACGCCAGATGCAACAATTTCATCACCAAAACTGAGATCATGAACTGTACATCTGTCATCCACAAATTTGACTACAAGTCCAAGTCTAGCAACTGTGGATACAGACAAGAGATTCTTCTTGATCCCAGGTACATAAAGTGCATCAACAAGTAAGAAGGAACTACCATTTACAGCAGTAAGCACAATCTTTCCAACTCCTTGAACCGGATAAGAGGCATTGTTGGCACAAGTGACTGAATTCCCATGAGGGACAGACTCGAGAGAGGTAAACAATTCACGATGTGAGGTAATGTGCTCTGTAGCAGCACTCTCGAAATACCACACATGCAGCAATTGACAAGCATGCATCATGGACAACAGGATTGTAAGTGCACTCTGCGCTAAAAGCCCATTCTGCATCAATATCAGCAACACAATCTCCTTTCAAAGAAGACTCAACAATGGCTGCATTTGTAGTGGAACCAGCATTTGCAGTGGAACCACCCTCTTTCTTCTTAGCCTCTTTGGCCTTCAACTTAGGACACGACTTGATCAAGTGATCATTAGCTTTACAATAATGGCAACGCATCTTCTTTTTTCCCTTATCACCAGAATTTCCAGACAAATTGCTTCCAGCAAAAGCATTAGGAACAGAAGTCTTGCCACTCGCAGTAGAACCGTAAGAAGTGGCCGCATTGCTGTTACCACCCTTTCTTTGAGAAGCAATAAAAGCCTGTTCAACTGCACGTTGCCTAGTTTTGTTTTTTCTAGAAAGTGACTTTTGCAACAGCAACGTGCATAATGTATCAAACTTGACATCTTCAGGATTTCCTTGGTTCATCAATCTCCAAGTACTAGCAAAAGTTTGGTAGGAATCTGGTAAGGCATCAAGAACAGTCTGCACAAGGGAACTGTCTGAAATGACTTCACCTGCAGAAATAAGTTGCTCATTGATATCCTTGACACCAACAAGGAAAGTATCCATATCATCTTCCTCATGCATAATCTTCGACTTTAGCTCTTTACACAGCAAAGAAATTTTAGCCTCATTGCGGCTTGCATAAAGACCTGCTAGAATATCCCAAGCCTGTTTTGCAGATTTTGCTGAACGAATGTGAGGAACAATGGTGCGCTTCACAGAAAACGCAATCAATGCATGAGCCTGCGCATCCTTTACATCCCAACGAGCTTGTTATACCGTAGGCAAAAAAACTCTAGTAGCAGCAATCCTTGCAGCAAGACCTGCAACATCCTCAACATCGCTTACATCCTCAAAACTAGGACGTACATCAATGCCCTGCACAATGTTGTAGACGCCCTTTGACACAAGAACATTTTGCATCATATAAGCCCACATAGGGTAGTTGTCCCCATCCAACCTGTCCTGAGCAGCAAACATCTTGAACACATCTGTGTTGTTGTCAGCCATGGTAAATGGTGCACTTGATGGGAAAACTGCCCGAAAGTAGGAGAAACGGAGCGGGAACAACACGTGCTATATAGCACAAATGATAGAAGACTATGAGGCACCTGTGATGTAGAAAATGGCACTGACAGAAATCCTGCACAAAATGACGAAATAGCCTGTGCAGTACCTATAGTGGAAACAGAGGCCGAAATGAGCCCCATCTAAAATCTGAGCAGACTGAGCTCTACGAGTTCCCCCGAAATATTTGTCGACCTGCGAATGCTTGCCAAAGCTCACTGAAATCGGAGAAAGTGAGCAGGCGTGTGCTGGAGCAGCTAGCGACTAAGTCCCGGAGGACGTAACCTACTCTGATACCAATTGTTGGAATTAGGGTTGCAAAGAAACACACACAGGTTGTAAAAGACAAAGGAAGCTCAAGGCACACAATAGAGAGTGTGTTACTTAGTATGCAATGGAAAGATAGATAGCCCTAGAGTGATTGACGTATATACAATGCTCGGGGGAAAAAACCTCCTAAAGAGGGAAAAATGCCCCGGCGGTCCTAGTGTGTTCACACACATCACTACCACATGTATATGGTAACAGTGCTTACACTACCGGGTCTCTGAAAGCCATTTGAGGTCCAATGTGATGCTTGTGGTAATTGCCTTGGAGCTGTTTTGCTCCAAGAAGGGCACGCCATACGCTATGAAAGTAGAAGGCTTGACCCTGTTGAGCAAGCTCTAGGCATATATGAAAAGGAGCTCCTTGCAGTTCTACATGCCTTAGACTCATGGAAGCACTATTTATTGGGGACTCCTTTCATTCTACGAACGGATCACCAAAGTCTTAAGTACTTCATGACGCAGACCAAGCTCTCCGACAAACAAATGAGGTGGGAAAATTTCCTTTCGCAATTTCATTTTCATATTGCTCACATTGCTGGCAAGCATAATCAAGTATCCAATGCACTCTCAAGATGGCCGAGCGTGAATGCGGTTTCCATAGCAACTCACAATGATCTATCTTCTATGATATATGAGTATGCTATTGATCCCAATTTTAGAGATGTGATTTCAGCCCTTGCAATAGGAAAGAAAGAGGAACCATTTACTTTACAAGATGGTTATCTTCTCTATGGCAATAGACTATGCATTACTAACTCACTCCGTGAGAAAGTAATGTATGAATCTCATGCTCCTCCTTATGCGGGGCATAGAGGGATTCAGTCTACCCTAAAGGGGATTGAAACATATTTCTATTGGCCTACCATGAAAGCAAACATTCTAAATGTGTGGTAAGCCAAAAGACGAAGTTTGATAGAGGGAAGCAACCTGGATTGCTTCAACCTTTGCCAATCCCTAATTCACCATGGGAGAGCATATCCATGGATTTTATCTTTGGATTGCCTAAGTCTGTGATCCATGGGAATATGGGAATATGGACAATAGTAGACAGGATTAGTAAACAAGTTTATTTTATACCTGTCAAAAAGACTATCAAAGCCCATCAAATGGCAACCCTCTTCATTTCACAAATCTTCAAGTACCATGGCTTGCCAATGTCTATAGTGTCAAATAGAGATCCTAGAATGACCAGTAATTTTTGGAAGGGTCTGTTTGAGAATTTAGGAACAAGGCTAAATTTCTCTTCGGCCTATCACCCGCAAACGGATGGCCAAAGTGAAATAGCTAACCTAAAATTCTCAATCTACTAAAAGCCTATGTAATGGAAGTAGATCAAAGATCCCAATGGGAGAAGTACTTACCCTTAGTGGAGTATGCCTACAATAACACTGTACATACTTCCACGGGAAAAGCACCTTTTGAGGTAATTGAGGGAAGATCAAAAAGTACCCTACTACTTAAGGTACATGGGAAGATCTGCACTGTAGATGAGTATAGCCGAGACCTACAAGAATCTTTCCAAAAGAGTAAGGATGCTATCTCTATCTCACAGCAAAGGTAAAAGGCTGTTGACAAGCACAGTAGAGCCCAAGCCTTTTAAGAAAATGATTGGGCCTTACTCAAAATTCCCAAGGCTCGACAATGGGCAAGAATCCTATGGGACACCAAAAGTACTATGCTAAGTTAGCAAAAAGGTACATGGTCCCTTCCAGATTCTTAGGCCAATCAATGAAATGGCCTATCAACTCAAGTTGCCCAACCATTGGCTCATACACAATGCTTTCCATGTGAGCCTATTAAACCCTTACAAAGGAGAGCCACCTCAAGAATCAACTATTGAAGACCCACCGGAGATCGAGGACCAAGAAGAGGTGCTGCAGCCCAAGTCCATTCTCCAACATGAAGACAAGGTACTAAGAGGTGGTAGACTATCCGACGATATCTTATTAAGTTTAAGAATTATCCTTTTGAAGATTCTAGATGGATGCAAGGCATACAATTAAAGGATAACCTAGACCTTGTCAATGCTTACAATGCTTCCCTAGAGTAAGCAAATGTACAAATGTTAAAAATGAACAAAGTTTTTGTCTTATAAGACTCTCCTTTTCTTTATTGTGCAAAAAAATGAAGCAGTATGCATGATTAGATCAAGTTTACGGAGATGACGTCTCTCAAACACCAAGTAGAGCTTGTCACTCTACTATGGAAGATTGATAGAACTAATGCGTAGACATGCTTGTGGCAGCTTAGTCTCTCAAGTGCCAAATGGACTAGTCATCCATTCTGGAACGATGTCATAGGGTAACATAGCGATCCTCTACCCGCTAGAAAAAGGACTAATATGATTTATCTTCTCTACCCCATAGTCGAGGAAGACTATGATTTCAAGAGAGAGGTAATGTTATAAAAACTAATATCTAATTCTCCTAAATGATTTTCTTATATTAAACTGATCATTTAATATGGGGAATCGAAGTGCCTGGGGAGAAAAAGCTAGAATATTGGTTAAGCTGGCAAACCGGCCACAGTAGGGATCCAAAGGGGGGGCCATCTGCAAAAGAGCAATGTGCAACAATGGGCTTAAAAGACCCTAATGTTCAACCCATTAAGACTTCCAAAATGCTAAGGTTCCAAAGTTCAAAGGTTGTGTCCAAAGGTCAAACATTAGGGAAATTGGATGCTTTGTGTGTGTCCCAAAAGTCTTCATGCATCCCTAATAGGAGGGGGCAAGCCCTAGTTGTAAGAGATGAGAGAGAAACTCACTCACACACACACACACACACACAAGCTCCCTTTACACAAAGGGAATGAGGGACACATGTCAGCTCCCTAGCCCAGATATCCACAAGGTGTACTCAAATCCTATTGGATGACCTTGGAGGTGGATCAATGAGAATTAGGTTAGAGTAAGTCTAGTTTAATTAATTTAAAAACACTTAATAAAAGAATCAATAATAATTAAGCTCTCTAGAAGACTATTGGACAGTCTCCCAAGGGGTCCAATGAGCATTCAGCAGCCCAATGGCTTGACTGATTCCTATTGGCCAGGAGGCAAAGGGGTCCAATGAGAGTTTAGTTGCATTTATTAATTACCTAAAGCTCTCACAAAAGGGGAAAGTGGAACACATGTCAGAAGGCTATCACCTATGCTGCTTAATTTCCATTGGTGGAGGCTAGGGAGGTCCAAAAGGATGTGAGCATGAGCAAATAGCAAGAGGGGTTGAGCGAGAGAGAGAGGGGGCTGATTTTTGAAAGGCATTATTGACTAACACACTCACACAAATCTATGTGTGAAACAAGAAGACTCTCTCTCTCTCTCCTTCTCAAGCTTTAATGGAAAGCTTACCACCTACTCCAAGCTTGTGAGAAGGGAGGCCTACACCAACAACTCTTGGTTTTGTGATGCAAATCCAACCAAGAGCCAAGATTCAATGCATGCTCATCTCCTCTACCATTCTAATTAATAAGCTAAGCTATGCTAATATGAGTGATTATGTGAGGAGATGTATATCTTTCTCATAAGAATACTCCTTCTTCCTCTCAATCTACTCTCATACCCTTCTAGCTCTCACCATCTTCAAAGGTGTGTGAGGTCTCGGGTCTGAGAGCGTGAGGGAATTGATGTTGTGTTTAATAAGTGTTGTGCTTAGTGCTTGAAGTTTCCATCTTCATAGCACTAGCTAGTATTGAAGGAACACAAAGAATTGTATTGTAAAATGTCTCTCTTGATGGGAGAAACCATAATACAAAGCCTTTTGGAAGGGGGACCGGCTCCATGCAAATCCGGTCCTCAACTGTTGTCAATTGCTTAATTTCCCTCTCTTTTGAAGTATTGTTCATGCTATCTAACTAGGTGTTATACTTTTTGTTGCTCTCTCCACCCAAGCACTCTTGTTATTCTCATTAGGAATCTATTCTAATGAAATGCTCACTATGTTCATGCTATTTTTCCCTACACACAAGTTACAAAACCATTAAATGTTACATGAAGCATTCTCACGTGCCTAAAGAACTTAGAAAGAAGTTGGACCCCAAGTCACACAAATGCATCTTCATTGGCTATGGTGCAGATGGAAAGATGGGTTATTGTCTTTGGCACGTGGAATCTCGGAGAGTTGTTCATAGCTCACAAGTGAACTTTAAAGAATCAAAGATGCATAGACAACCTGTGAAAGGAATTGAATATTGCAAAGTAAGATTTGAGGAGGTAGCCTCATGTCCAATTATGAAAACAACTCGGTTTACTAGCAATGTACCTATTACTACTAGTGTTCCAGAGAGATCTAATGATGCTCTTGAGAGAGCAAAGCCGAGCAGTTAGGCAGTGAAGAGATCTACACATGTATCTCATGCCCTTGAGCAATTGCATCCAAGATTAGACTATCTATTGGTTACTGACTGTTGCGAAGAGCCTACCTGCTACCAAGAGGCTATTGAGATGGAAGATAGTGGGAAGTGGAAGTATGCAATGCAGTTTGAGTATAACTCGATTATGGAAAATGAAACTTGGGAACTGACAGAGTTTCCAGAGTGAAAACAAGCCTTACCTTGCAAATGGGTGTATAAGAAAAAGTACAAGGAAAAAGATCTCAAGCCTAAGTATAAGGATAGATTGGTTGCTAAGGGATTCAAGCATAAGAATGGCATAGATTTTGATGAGATTTTATCTCTACTAGTAGTCAAGATTGCATTGCATTTGGTGCTTGGACTAATAGCCACTAAGGACATGAAAGTTGTCTAGATGGATGTGAGAAAACGAATTTCCTTCATGCGGATCTTGATGAGGATGCCTACATGAAATAGCCACAGTGTTTTGAAGTCAAACATGAGAAGCCTAGGAGGGCAGAACTGGTGTGTATATTGCATAAGGCATTGTATGGCCTAAAACAAGGCTCTAGGTAGTACACAAATTTAGACAAATACATGCAGTCTCAAGGGTATGAAAGGAGCTAGGAAGATCACTTCTTGTATACTCGAAAGTTGAACGATGGTTCACTTATATCATCTTAATACTTTATGTTGATGATGTGCTCATTGCTGGGAAGTTTAAAGATGAGATTGCCATCTTGAAAAAGTCACTTATTATGCAGTTTCCTATGAAGGATTGAAAAGATACAAGTCACTTTCTCGATATGTGTATCAAGAGGGATTAAAATATGAAATACTAGAGTTGTTTCAGGAAATGTGTATCCACAAGGTCTTGCAATGTTTTAATATGCAGGGGGCAAGGCTACATTGAGTATCCAAATGCACGCATATAAAAAAATTAGGAAGAATGATGATCCCAAATTTGATGCCGAGAAAGCAAAAACGGACAAGGTGCCATATCCTTTAGCAATTGTCGTCAGTCTTATGTACACCATGGTAGCCACAAAACTGGACATTGCTTTTACAGTGGGAGTGGTTAGCAGATTTATGGCAAATCCTGACAGAAAGCACTCAAAAGCAGTGAAGCATATCTTGAGATATGTGAAAGGTATGGCAGACAAGTGTTGGCTATGTTTTTCTATATGCTAGAGCACCATGCCATGGAGATCGATCATAGGTGTTGAATGTCCCTTCGTAGGACATGGTGAGCACTTTGATTCTATTCTTGCAAGATTTCATGTAGGTCAACCTAGTTTCTTCCTTTATGTAAGTAACTACTCACACAATGGATTCAAGCCGAGGCTATGGAGTCATGCTTGATTAAGAGCATAGGAAGAAAAAGAGGAGAAACTTGCATGTACAAGGATACTCGACCAAAAGAGTTGTGAGTGCTCAATTTGTGCATGTGTAGAGAAAGAAGGGGAAGAGGAGAGAAGACACGGGGAGCGGGTGGAACAAACTCTGAGAAGAAGGGGGTGAGAGTGCTCCTTATTCCTTGTATATGTACAATGAATAAGGAGAAAGAGTGGGTGACCGGCATATACAAGGTCTGGCTTGGGGTAAGGCACACTGCCTTACTCCCAACAACCTCCCCCTTAAAGGCAAGTGTGCTAGTAATTGAATCTACTATAGGACCTAGTAGAATATACAATGATAGGTGAGAAACTCTCTCATCCTACACCCATTGTCTCTCTCACTCGATCTACATGCAACCGTGTTGGCTCTAGTGATACGCAAGCGTGAAAATTCACGTTAGAGCTTGCATGCAAATCCTACAGAGGCCCTATATGGTCTGAATATCTCTAAAATGCTCATGATAATGGCATGGCATCTGAAAATCCTTGCTACAAATGCTTCCACTGCAGCTGTTACGTCGAGCCTTGACACAAGTAGGTCGCACATGAGACACTCGAACGCTCACCAAATATCTACAAACCTGGTTGTATTAGCCTCTTCAGTGCTATGTGCATGCATTGCATCATCATGGCTACTCGTTATGTATGGATGTGTCATTGCTGACACTAGGATGGCTATGCCCCCCATGCAATCACTATCGATCTGCAATGCATATTTAAAGACTGCTCTCTAAGAAGTATACGACATCCACTATCTGCTAACTGTCTCACTTGGATCAAACTTTTTCTTAGTTTAGGAACATAATGCACATGACAAAGTGTATATTGATGCACCATCGGGCAATGACAAAAAAACATATCTCGCACCTGTAATGTCATATGTTAAACCATCAGCCAAATGCACACAACCAAGTCTACCACTAGAAAATGTACTAAACCAACCACAACATGGCGTGACATGGAAAACAACATCATGATCTAGTAAACAATGTGAATAAAGTGTGACATCCATTGACATATATGCAAGAGAAATAATAGAGACAAATGTGACAACACTGTCACTGGCATATGCAACCATCCGAACCACCTCTGTAACTTGTGTCAAAGCCAGATCTACATCTCGCATACATCTCCTCTGCTACCTCATACACTTAAAGAAACATTGTCTAATGTGCCTTGTGTGACCACAATACAAACAATGCAAATATCACCATGAATGAGACCTCCATCTCTCAGGACTCATCTCTACATACTTAAATGTTGCACATGTTTGTTATATGAATTTCAAGAAACCAAAATCATGGCGAGAAATTATGGGAGAAATATAATAGAATCTCCCTTGTAAACTAAGCAAAATCTTAACCATAAACTATGCCTAGCAAAAGCGTACATAAAACCCATATTTTGGGAAGTTAAGTCCTCCAAATGGGCTTTGCCCTGCATGGTCATATACGGCCTTGCCCTGCATGGTTGTTTATGGCCTCAGACACTGTATACAAAGCCATGTTCCATCAAACTTGAATTGCCCTGCCGGTCCAAGATCCCCTCCTCAAGAGAGCCTTGGAACCATGTGTTCTCTTGCCTGCATTCTACAGATATAGTAGTAGACTTGTTGCAAAGGAAGACACTGTTGTGTCGGAATCAAGCCTTAGATTGTATATTCATGGTCATTAACCAATCTTGCATGCCTTTCATGGCAGGAAACCTTGCTTACATGCTTCAACTATCACTGATCAATTGATTAAAAATAGGAAGTGTTCACCTTGTTTTCCGTGACATGTGTTGATGCGTCATAAAAAAAATCACCTTGGCCTTGTCCATTTGTCCAATCTTGGAGCCCTTCGAGACCAATTTGAGAGAAAGTCTTGTATATTCTTTGGTTTCGTTTTGTATCTAGCGACACGCTGGTTGTGTTTGCATTGAGGCTTTTAAAATTTACTTTCCTTTTTCGGTCTGATGCTTTGTGGGGATCAAGATTTAGAAGTCCCTTGATAAGACCCTAGGAGCTTTGGGGTGCCAAGACTTAACCAAAGTGTGAAATTCAATTTTTCCATGGCAACAATGAGAGAGAGAGAGAGAGAGAGAGAGAGAGAGAGAGAGAGAGAGAGAGAGAGAGAGAGAGAGAGAGAGAGAGAGAGAGAGAGAGAGAGAGAGAGAGAGAGAGAGAGAGAGAGAGGTGTAGATTGGGTTGCAACAGAGCTATGGTGACCTAGACAACTCCTGGATCTGTGTCGGGTATTGTGCCACTCTCCAGGGCAACCTCATCCCCCCCCTTTGCACCCAATTTGTATCGCTCAAGGCCGTCCAATTCCTCCCTTGCACCCTTATGGGCTGCCCTTGCACACATCCAACAACTGCTTGTGTGGTGCACTCATAGTAGCTACCAATCTCTCTTGGTCGCACCCTACTCCTACCCTTTGCAAATTGCCATGCTTTCGACAAAGATCAAGGGAAAGACAATGGCTTCGTTGGCCAGCTTCTTGCCACAGAGAGAGAGAGAGAGAGAGAGAGAGAGAGAGAGAGAGAGAGAGAGAGAGAGAGAGAGAGAGAGAGAGAGAGAGAGAGAGAGAGAGAGAGAGAGAGAGAGAGCTCCTCTCCTCTTTGCTCATTGTAGCCTTCCTACATGGCAAGTCGTCTCCTCTCCTTGACTCTCGGTTGCCTACACACCGTAGCCCTTGGCAACCTTCTTAGAGGAAAGGGAAATTGGGAGAGAGAGACATAGTTGCCTCAGAGCACCTTGTGGCCACCCTGCACCCTTGGTGGCATCCCCTCACCACCACTTGCATGCATTGCATGGTGCCCATGTGGCTCTCAATCTCTCATGTAGTAGCTTTTTAGCGCCACCACCCACCCTTCCTCTTTGTGGCAACTCACAATAGTTTGTGTATGGAGCGAGCAGCCTTTCTCCTCCCCTTGGAGTCCTTGTGTAGCAGTCTCTTGCTCCCGTAGGCTTTATGGAGACTCCCTCACATACTAACCTCCTTCAAATTCCTGCGCTTGTGTTGCCTTTTTGCGCCGTTTTGGGAGGTGTTGTAGAAATGTAAAATGATATGCAGGCTAGGGTGCTTCCTTGTGGAGCTACAACCACGGAAAAAAATGTAGGTTGTCATGCTTTTTTCCCCCGTGCATGCCGTGGCCGCATGTATCCTTTACCTCTTCAAAAAGCGCCTTGTGCACGCCCTTGGAGACAAAATTTCAAGAGCCATGCACTCTAAAACCTTGCTCTATTGAGCATCATGTCTTGGTTTTGTGTACATGCGACCTCGAAGGTGGCTTACACGAACCATGCATGCTTACATCAATTTTGCAATCAAGCATTCAAAAAGTTAAGTAATGATTGCATGCATCAATTGAACATGAATTAGCACATGCAAATGCGATTAAGCAATTGAAACTAGAGATTAATCAAATTCTAAACTAAACAATGATAAATTCCAGTAGTTACATCAATTCTTGATAGATTTGTTTGTAGATCTGCTTTCCTCTTCATGGCGAGCCTACATGGGTATGCGACTGGCTTGTGCCTGTCAAGATCTCCTCCTTTCTTGCTCTCCTTCCTCCTTCTTCAAGGTGAAGAGCAAGCATGAGAGAGAGAGAGAGAGAGAGAGAGAGAGAGAGAGAAGCCCCCAAGTTCTGATACTAGTGTAAGACTACTAGAGTTCAGGCATGCTAGTAACTGAAGGAGTACGAGCGAAAGTGCGACGCGAGAGAGAGTGCGAGAAGAAGAGCACGACGATATGGTGAACTCGCTCTACTGTAATGTGTAGAGCATAGTGAGTTCTTATTAGGTTTTTACAAAAGAATATGTGTACATACCTGGCGGCCTGCCCACTTACCTGGGCGACCACATTGGGCTTTATACCCCAACAACTTCCCACTTAAAGTCCAATGTGGTACTTTAAGTGTGAGAGAAGCTACTATACAAGCTAATATACAAGAGATGTAGTACCCTACACCTAACTGCTTGCGAAAATGCGCAAAGCTCTTTGAGGGAAGTCCTTTTGTAAGTAGATCAACAGGATTTTCTGTGGTGTGAACTTTGACAAGCTGAAGTTGCTTATCCTCGAGCATTTCCCTGATGAAATGATACGTCACATCCACATGCTTTGTCTTTGAGTGATAAACTGGATTGCGAGCCAATTGTATAGCACTTTGACTATCACACTATAACACAGGCATCTCTTCTTTGATTCCCAAATCAGTTACTAGTCGATTAAGCCAAATTGATTCTTTGCATGCCTCTGATGCTGCAACATATTCAGCCTCTGTAGTAGACTGAGTAACACAATCTTGTAATCTAGAACGCCATGATACTGCTCCACCAGCCAATGTAAAGACATACCCTGACGTAGACCTTCGGTTGTCTAAGTCACCTGCATAATCTGAGTCTGTAAAACCCTTTACACTTAGCTCCTGACTCCCATAGCATATACGCATACTCTTTGTAGCTTTCAGGTATCTCAATATTCCTTTCAATGCCTCCCAATGTTTCTTGCCTGGGTTTGACATGTATCGACTTACTACTCCCACTGCAAATGCAATGTTTGGGCGAGTAGCAATCATTGCATACATCAAACTACCCACTGCAGACGCATATGGAATCTTATCCATTTCAGCCTGTTCTTCCTCAGACACAGGACAATCTTGTTTGCTAAGTTTCACATATGGTGGCAATGGAACACTCAGTACGTGCCTTTCCCTTCTCCATATTGAAATGTTGCAAACATAAATGGAACACTCAGTGCTCTATTTGAGTCATAAATGTAGTTTTGTAAATGTCTTCATCTGCCATTTTTATCTGACTCTGTTTGAGATAACCAAATCAACTTCTTTGATCTGTCTCTCTCAATGCGCATACCAAGTATATGACTTGCCTCACCCATGTCTTTCATGTCAAACGATTTTGCCATCTTTGACTTCAAAGCTGAAATTTCTTCCAAGTGCTTGCCAGCAATCAACATGTCATCCACATACAAAATAAGGATCAGCCAACTACCATCCTTAGCCTTCTTTGTATATAGACAGTGATCAAACTCACTACGTTTGTAGCCTTGAGAAAGCATAAACTTGTGGAATTTATGGTACCATGCCCTCGGTGATTGTTTTAAGCCATAAAGACTCTTTAACAACTGGCATACCCAATCTTCCTTGCCTTTCTCAACAAACCCTTCTGGCTGCTGCATGTAAATTTCCACATCTAAATCACCATGCAAGAACGCTGTCTTGACATCCATTTGGTGCAACACCAAATCTAATATGGCAACCAATGCAAGAAAGCATCTCAATGTAGTCATCTTGACCACCGGAGAGAAGACTTCATCAAAGTCAATGCCTTGTTCTTGCTTAAAGCCCTTGGCAACAAGCCTTGCTTTGTACTTTGGCTAACTATCATGAGCGGTGATCTTATACCTGTAAACCCATTTATAGGGTAGAGCCTTTTTGCCCCATGGTAATTTAACTAGCTTCCATGTCTGGTTTTTATGCAAAGATGTCATCTCTGACTGCATGGCCAATTGCCAATTCCCGGAGTCCTTCGTTTGCACTGCTTCCTTGTAACATGAAGGCTCATTGCAATCAGTCAACATGAAATAGTTCATAGATGGAACAAACCTATCAGGAGGTCGCGTGACACGTTCAGATCTACGCACAATAGGTGGCTCAGGCTCAGCCACAACCTGTGGTTCCACTCTATCCTGTCCTGGCTCCTCTTGAGCCCTGACATTTTGTCTTGCACGTGCAGGTCCATCTTCTTGGAAGACAACTCTTCTAATCTCCTCAACCCTCTCTGGTTTAGAATGATATTTGGATTCATTAAAGTGAACATCATTGCTGCGGACAACCTTTCTGGATTCGGGATCCCAAAGTTTGTACCCCATCTCGCCAGAATTACCATAGCCTAGAAAGATGCACTTTCTACTCTTTGGCTCAAGTTTGTTCCTAAATTTCTTTGGAACGTGAGTATATGCCTCACAGCCAAAGACTCTGAGATGCTTGTATGAGGGAATTTTGCCTGACCATACCATCTCTGGCACTGAATCCTTCTGCAAAACCTTGCTAGGAGATCTATTTACAAGATGAACAACTGTTGATAGAGCTTCAGCCCAAAACCCATTTGGCAGCTGTGCATTAGACAACATACTTCTGACCTTCTCTTGTATGGTCCTATTCATCCTCTCAGCAACACCATTTTGAGGAGGATTGTAAGGAGCAGTAAGTTCACGTTTTATACCTTTTGACTCACAAAAGTCCTGAAAGGCCTTTGAAACATACTCTCCACCATTGTCAGTGCGTAAGCATTTAAGCTTCTTGCCACTCTGATTCTCCACAAGTGTCACAAACGTTTTGAAAACACTCAACGCTTCATCCTTGTGCTTGAGAAAGTAAATCCATACTTTCCTCGAGTAATCATCTATAAATGTCATAAAGTAAGAAGCTCCCCCTAGAGATAGGTTAGGCATAGGTCCACACAAATCACTATGAACAAGTGCCAATTGTGTATCTCTTCTATTGCTTCTATGCTTATGTGGCTGCTGTGTTTGCTTACCATACAGACAATGTTCACAGAATTCAAAATCATTAAATGAAAAGCCAGGAAAATAACCAGAACAAGACAAGATTTCCATTCCCTTCTTGGACATATGTCCTAACCGGTTGTGCCACAAAGAAACGTTCGGCTGCTCGGTTACATTGATTACATTTTTAGAGACATTTGATACATAAATCATGTAAAGTCCTCCAGACTTTACTCCATGTGCTACTATCATAGAACCCTTGGATATCTTCCACATGTTCTGTCCAAAAGTGGTGACGTATAAGCCAGCATCATCAAGTAAACCTGTGCTGATCAAGCTCTTTGTAATTGCAGGAACATGTCTCACATTCTTCAGCGTGAAAGAAGAGCCATTCTGAAACTTCAATTGAACATCTCCAACACCTAAGATCTCACATGTCTGCCCATTGCCTAGCCGAACATGATCTTTAGTGGTCACATAAGAAGTAAACCACTCCTTGTTTGGAGACACATGAAGTGATGCCCCTGAGTCTATAATCCAGTCACTCAGTGCATTTCCATCAGATGCTGTAAGAAGAGCTGAGTCCATTGTATTCTTCAAGAAGTAGATGTCTCCTAACACTAGACTGTCATCCTCTGCAACAGTGTTTGTCACATTTATTTCTTGAATCTTCACTGAGGACTTGTTCTTCTCACCATGGTCTTCAGCTTTCTCTTTGCCTTTTTCTGCTTTCCATTCTCTGCAGTCTCTTTTCATGTGACCCTTCTTGCCACAATGGTAGCATTCTATGTCACTCTTGCCTTTAGCATTGCGGGACTTGCTACGAGACTGATTCCTCTTTCCACCTTTGTACTTTTCTTTGGTCCTTCCCCTGACAACTAAGACTGTTCCTTTGCCTTTGTCCATTGTCTTTCTATTGGTTTCTTCAGTAAGCAGACTTCCTTCTACACTTGCTATGTTCAAACCATCTGGAGGTGCAGAATTACTCAAAGCTGTGCGAAAAGTGTCCCAACTTTCCGGCAATGTGATCAACAGGAACATAGCTCTAATAGGTTCATCAAACTTGACACCTTGAGCTGACAACTGACTATAGATTGTGTTGAATTCATTCAGATGATTGGACATAGGTGTCCCTTCTTTCATCTTCAAGTCAACAAGCTTCTTAAGCCAGTATACCTGTGAAGCTGCACTTTGCTTCTCATAAAGATCACTCAGCTTTAACCATGCTTGATAAGCCGACATCTCGTCTGCTACATTGAAGTAAACGCTTTCTGCCAAAGTCAGCATAATGGTAGAAAGTGCCAATTCATCCATTTCGCTCCATTCATCTTCGTCCATATCTTATGGTTTTATCCTCTTGAGCTTTATAGGTTTTATCTGCTTCTTTTGTACCAACACGTGCCAAATCTGCTTCTTCCACAATGGGAAATTGTTTCCATCCAGCTTCTTGATATTGTAAAGAGCAGTGTCCTGTGATCCAGCCATAGCTACGCTTCACAATGGTTTACTTTCCTGGGAAAAATTCGGCAGAGTTTCCCCTGTAAACTGACCTCTGAACCAATATCAACCTGTCAAATGAACCAAGAAAGCTTCAGATTCTGCATAAATTTCGGCAGAGTCTACTTTGTAAAATGGCTCTGGTGTACTCAAAAACAGACCAAAACCAGCTCAAAAAACACTCTCTCTGACACTGTAAGCTGCGGGTAAACCTGTCCTGCACCTGTACTGTCTCTCACTATCCTGTCACTGTCCTATAAGCATAGACTGCGACAATGCCTCAACGGCAGTAAAGCAAAGATGCAATCCCAACTGTCTAACTCATAGTCAATACATCCTAGCTGCCTATCTAAGGGTGCTCGAGGGATCGCTCCAAGACCTGTATCACCGAAAGGATCTCAACATTGAGAATCCCCCAGCTCAATAAAACCTCACTCGACCCTCAACAAAGGCTGCAGTAAATCTGACAGTACATAGACTTCCCACAAAGTCATACATCCACAAATTTCCCACTGTATGCTGTAACCGCTGCGGCGGTTGTTGGCTGCGTGACTCACAGCCAGCAAACCCTCAACAAACATACATCATCTCTGACAATACATCCCATGTGGAAGTACCTGCAATGTCAGGATGAAATCTGGAATATCAAATAGCAAACACAAGCTACCTGATGAACTAGTGGATGTTGCCTACAGTCTGTGTGTAGATACGCCCGTGTCGTATGTGACACACCTCCAAGAACTATGAGCCGTCCTTCGATGTGTAGACAGCCACAAATCAACACTCTGGGAGTGTTGATATCCTCAGCACCTACAGTTGTAGGCCGAAAACCCCAAATTTGCAGAGTCGGATTTGCACCCGTCGAGACCACGTAGTCGAAAATGGCCTGCGCAGACCTTTGTCGAAGCCGAACGGTGGCCGTGTCTTTGCCTGTCGAATTTCACTCCAATCTGAGCTGGTGACTCTAGTCTCCTGCAGTGCTGCCCCGAGCCTCGATCTAAGCTCTGATACCAGTTGAAGGAGTATGAGCGGAAGTGCGAGGCGAGAGAGAGTGCGAGAAGAAGAGCACGACGATATGGTGAACTCACTCTACTGTAATGTGTAGAGCATAGTGAGTTCTTATTAGGTTTTTACAAAAGAATATGTGTACATACCAGGCGGCCCACCCACTTACCTGGGCGACCACATTGGGCTTTATACCCCAACAGTAACCTCCCAACCGTGCTCTCTTATAGAGCCCCACCTAACATACATGCTTGAAATGTGGCCACGAATTTCCCTCATACCCACTGTAGGACCCTGACCCTTGCCCTTACCCCCCTTTAAAAAAACAAATCCACGTCTACTGCACATGTGAGCGAGTCGCCTACCAGAGATCTCCCTTTGCCTCGCCCACTCCAACAGTCTAGAGAGAGAGAGAGAGATCACCACTTTCCTCACAGTCGCCCACCAACTTTGTGCTAATTTGGTGAGTACATATGTGTGTGTGTGTGTGTGTGTGTGTGAGAGAGAGAGAGAGAGAGAGAGATTTTGGGGCATCTTCTCAAATACTCATCAACCACGAGTTTGGATGTGCATGTCTACAACGGCTTCTGCAATCGAATTGGACTCAAGGGGGCTCAGGAGTGAACTATGGATTGAATTTAAGGGGGCGTTCAGAATGCGCATCTCATACACTCGTTCATTGCCTTTTCCATGTTTGTGCCATTCACACACAAAAGCTCATCAAACAAACTAGAAGTCAAATGCTCCAACAACAACAACGACGCGCTAAAGCTCTTCATTGGCTACTCCGCGGTGGAATCTAGTGCTCACAGTGTTACCTGTGAATGGTGCTGAAAAGAACATGGAGGTTCTGATTGTCCGAGGGGGGCACCTTCTGTTGTGGGATGTCCGGATACTGTAGCGCTCTAGTCTAGCCAATACTTGGATGCCAACTTATGGGCATGCACCTCTCAATCGCGCCTTGTTCTAGGCACTCTGAACCAAGTCTAATTCAAATTTTATTAGGGAAAAATACCAAAGTACCCCTCTAATTTGTGGAAATTCCCACAAATTTTTGTTGTCCATTGGATGACAACAAAAATGGCCGAAGGAACAGTACTTAAAATGGCCGAATATCTACCTGGCTTGTCCGCTAGTTTTAAAGTCTTCACCGCATTGTGACAAGTCTAGTAGACGCTGCGTCTCTTCTGCTGCTGCTGCTTTGTTGGTGCCTCGTGGAATTTGAGAGCAAGAGCGCGCAGTCATGCCAGAGGGAACTGTCGAAGTGGAGCTCGTTAAAGCGCACGGCCTTAAGGATGTCGAAACCTTTGGTCTCTCTCTCTCTCTCTCTCTCTCTCTCTCTCTCTCTCTCTCTCTCTCTCTCTCCTTTGAGCCAAAGTCCACCATTGTGTGTGTGTGTGTGTGTGTGTGTGTGTGTGTGTGAGAGAGAGAGAGAGAGAGAGAGAGAGAGAGCGAGCGAGAGCGAGAGAGAATTTTGCTCCAAACCCATGTATGCATCAATGTAGCGTGGGTTATGGTTGCAGGGGAGTCTGCACTTCATGCGATACTACACATGCTTGCTGTTCGTTCAAGGCATATTTTGGTGGTGTCTTGCTTTTGAATGTTGGTCCGTTTTTGCAGGAAAGTCTGATCCCTATGCTACAATCACCATCGGATCTCAAAAGCAGCAAAGCCGAATTGTCCATGGTAAGTCTCTGTATCTTATTGGATTGTATACGAGCAATCTGCTCTGCCCCTCACTGATTGTTCATGTATGATGCACTAGAAGTGCAGTAGAGATGCCGGTTAACCTTCTAATTTCAGTAGGATCGACGTGTTCTGATGTGTATGGTACGCCACGGTTTTATGGTCTGTTACGTATCGTATCCTCGTGATGCACTTCCGTATGCCTCTTCTCCCAAACGTTGATCTTGTGGATTCATTCATGATTTTAGTTATTGGGAAACTTCACATTGCGAGGTTTTCGTCCCATTTAATGTTTCTATTAGTGCTAGGTTTCGTTATGGCTGAGTCTGCCCTGCATCTCTAGAGTTATGACAGAAACTAAGTATGCACAAGTTTGTACTGTTGTATGCTCGTGCATGTGTGTGGGAGTATGTATTTCTATCTAGTTCTACACCCACTATTGGGCATTGACGACATTAGCGGGGTTGATAGAGCTGATCGTTATATTGTCTAGCTATGCACATATGTTTTCTGATGGGCTTGAATGCATTAGACTCAGCATGTAGTTCAATAGAAGGGGTTATGTGGTTTAGCATGCCCATGTGGATGATCTAGTGGATTCAATCCAGTTATTGACGGTCATAATTTGTTTTTCTTTTGTTTTAGCTTTGGGGAGCTGGTTATTAAGTCCCATTTTGTACATTTTTAAGAAACAAAACGGTGCAAACCAAAGAAGACATACACAGATAGAACTAGAAACGAGTAAAAATCTACGAACATGGGTTTTTAAAGTAAAACCTTGATATGGAAGGTTCTATATAGAGATGTTTATGTATAGTGGCTGCATCTCATCTCTTGTGTTTCCAGCTTCTGGTTTTCGGACCGTAGTCAGCAACAAATAATTATTGATTATGCCTTTTTCAAATTAATGTTTGGCAGATGGAGGTGAGAATCCGGCATGGAATCAGAGTTTTCTGATTGAGATTCCAGATGGTCCACAAGAACTCGACATTGAAATTTTTGATCAGGAAAGGCGCGGTATGGATGAGAAGATGGGAACTATAAGGTGACCACCAGGCTGGTTGGGCGACGTTTAGAATGCTTATCCTATGCAATATATAATGAAGTGTTTTTGTTCCTCCCCAGCATCCATCTTTCTGAGCTCTTTATACAGAGGCATATTCCACCTTGCAAGTACAAAGTTCAGCGGCCCGATGGAAAGTTTCAAGGAGAGCTTGAAGTGGGTCTCAAGTTTTTTCCGAAGGTTTGTATCCGCATTCTTGTTGTTTGTTTTGATTCTGACGGCTCAAGGGAGCACACGGGGTGCTCGTTTTGAGTGGACAAAACATTTATTTTTGGCCAGTATCTGGTTGTGTGAATGATGCCCGGACATCTCTCTCTCTCTCTCTCTCTCACACACACACACACACACACACACACACACACACACACATACTCTTTTGATATTGTTGCCCATTGGAGTCTAATTCATATTCTCTGTGTAGGTTCATCATGGAGCTTTAGAGATTCAACTTATAGAGGCACATGGTTTATTAGATACAGATACCTTTGGTGAGGCACTTTTTCATCAATTGTCATGCTTATGCTTGTTGTTTTCATCTGAAAATCATGTATGCATATATGCAGGAAAGTCTGATCCCTTATAAATGAATTGTTTTCAGGAAAGTCTGATCCTTATGCCATTATCTACTGTCAGAAGGAGTTTCAAAAGAGCATCGTAATTAATGGTATGCATGAATTGTTTGGCAAAATTATCTTGTCAGCTGACAATTGTGCTGCTTGGGAATTCAATTTTGTCAGTTGAGGCCAGGGGAAAACAAGCAAATTCGTCGAAAAGAGAAATGTAGTGAGAAAATGTGGAAAAATAGCTGAACTTTGGAACATTTCCTTTTTGAAAAATCATAGTAAGGAACCGTGTATGGTTAAGAAAATGATTTGCCTCGAACACTGGTGAGGCATTTTCCATACGAGATGGACTGCAAGTGTTCACATATAAAATCTTTCTTTGACGCAGGTACGAGTGATCCGGTGTGGAATCAGAAGTTTGTTTTCGATGTGAACAGCGAAGTTACGGAGATCTTTATAAAGCTTTTCGACAAAGATGACTTGGTGGCCGACGATGTGCTAGGATCTTTTCTGTGAGTTGAATTTTTCTTATTCAAGGACCGACCAATCTACAGTTTCTACTGAGATAGACTTGACGCGCACCTTATCTACCATTTGTTGTATTGCAAGCCATTCATCTTTATGTATGCACAAATTAGCAGATGGTAAGTTCAATTATGTCTGCCCTATCTACTTCCTAAAAGTTATTTACTACTTCCTATTTAATACTTCTTTCAGTGCTAGGCTTCAATATGGCTGAGCCTGCCTTGCATCTCTAGAGTTATGATAGAAACTGCGTGCGCAGATCTTTGTATTGATGTATATTCTTGCGTGCATGTGTGTTTGTGTGTGTGAACTAAATTTTTATCAAAAGTGGTGAATTTTACCAAAAGCTTGAAGTATTACAGTAAAGTATACAGTAATTTAAGGGGGACAGGTTTAACCATCCAAGTATACAGTAATTTTGAGGGGGACAGGCTTAACCATCCAAGTTCGATAAGAATTTGAACCAATTTAACAAGCAATTTATGCCAAAGAAACTCCGATGCAATCCTAGTCTTAGAAAAGCCAGGTTTAGGAATAAGGTTTTGGCTGGAAGAAGTAAGTACTGGTTCCAGTACAATGACAACGTGTGTGTGTGTGGGCATATAATTATCATTATTTCTACACCCTTTGTTGGGGGTAGTGGGGATGTCATAGTATTGAGTCAATGCTATGCATGATGGAGCTGATGGTTATATTGTCTTATGGGTGACTACCATGAGTTTATACCTTGCAGTTTCCTCTGAAGGTGAGTCTAGGCTTATCCTGGATTCATCCAGGTATATGTTCTACAAAAACCTTTACATTTTGTTCGTTGACATGTATGATCGATGAGCACCCTGCAATCGAATGTGTAGGGGCCATAGCTCTATCGCAGGTTGTTTTAGACCATTGATAAACATATCTTGTCTGTACATGCTTTCACATGAAACTTTTGATGGCATTTCCATCATACTGATTGGGTGAATGTGCGTGCAGAGTACCTTTAAATAAGGTTTTCACTCAAGGCCACGTACCTCCAACTCGGTACAAGATTATGGGTGTGAAAGGACAGCCGCAAGGGGAAGTCAGTCTGGCTCTCAAGTTTACTCCAAGGGTAAGGATTTGTTAATACCAAAGGATGGACTTGAAGTGCTTAAGCTGAAGTACATTGTAATCTTGCATTTTCTCCAGGGGTGATGGTTCCTTTTTCTTTTGGTTGTATGCGCGAACGTTACGGCGAGGGTGCTTGCGTCAGCACGGCATCGGAATTTTATCTCTTTTGGGTGAACTTTCTTGTGGAAGCTTTAAGCCGAGTGGTGGTTTAGCAAAGAGGACTTGTTTGCTCTACAGTTTGTGCTTTTTGAACATGGGGGTTTCCTTCAAACATGAGATATAAGTATATTATGAGATAATGTTTGGCATGATTTTTTTTTTGAAATAAGTATCTATAGGCTCTTTAGATTCTTAAACTGTCTTGTCAAGGCCTCTCTCTCTCTCTCTCTCTCTCTCTCTCTCTCTCTCTCGTGGTAAATGTACCAGGATTTTGACTCTTTGGATAGATCTTTGAGGTCTATTGGATTTACATTGAAAACTCCTCTCTCTCTCTCTCTCTCTCCCCCCCCCCCCCCCCCCCCCCCCCCCCCCAAGTGTGGTAGATTGGTTATGCCATTTCCCTCTTGAATAACAAATCTTGAGTTCAACTCTCCTCGTCAGTTAGATCTTTAAGGTCCCTTGGGACAGTTTCCTACGACGTCAAAGCAATCTTCTTCTTCTTCTTCTTCTCTCTCTCTATCTTGGGGTTGTATTCAATGGACCGGTGTTTTCACTAAGGAGAGCATCAGAGACTAGACTGACGAGAGCATATGCAGCTTTGGGAGGACCGGGGAGGATGTGTTTGCAGGTTCAGTTTCAGGAACCGCGAACAAAGCTATGGCTCTTTGACACTCTAGTGACTCCAGCTATGCTCTATGGAGTTTAGGTATGGGGACCTTCAGTAGACCACCATGGGAGAGCTGGTAATACAGATGGATGGAGATGTATGGAGAGGCCTTTGGTCTCTATGATCGCTCGGTTGATTGGAGCTAAGGCCTCAGTACCACATGAGATTATCCGAGCCGAGCTAGCCGCCCCCCCCTCGTGGTGGAGGCACTAACGAGATCAGTTCCCTTTATGCACGGTTTATGGGATCTCCCCAGAGACGGAAACGCTCGGCTTGCCCTCGAGTCATCTCGACAACTAGCTCTCAAAGGCGATACAGCATGTTGGTATGGGCAGATGGCATCATGGTTCCAGTCGCATGGTCTCAATATGGATAGATTACCTCCGCTTCAATACTCCTTGGATGCACCCTTCTTGTCTCTTACACGGACAGAGATCACCAAGCTCATACGTCAAGATCTGATTCAGCTAAATACCAAGAGCACATGGATACAGCCGACACAAGAGTTGGGCACGAAGATGGCCTTCTACAGAGAGCATCTTCTCCAACTCGTGGAGGACGGCTTTGTGACTAGGCCACCATATATGGATATACACTTATCTCATGGGATAAGATGCGCTATTGGACAGACACACATCCTCACATCAGCTCCAGATCGAGACTGGCCGATTCCCAAGGGTGCCGGCAGGAGCCAGGATATGTCACCTATGTAACTTAGAGCCAGAGACAGAACTGCACTACACATGCCACTGCCCGGCATACTATGAGATACGCGGATGCTTCCACTGCTTGTTCAGAGAAGGGTTTGGACCTTTTTCTAGAGTCATGAGATACAAGGATAGAAGTGTCTCGGATTGTTCCTGCTAGAGTTGCGTAGACTTAGGGAGAGCTTGCTGAGGACATCAAGGGAAAGATAGTCTCAGAGACGAATCATAGAGTTCTTTACACCAGACAGAGGAGAGCAAATGGAGCAGTCATTACATCCTACTGATACTAGAGGTACACTGCTTGACAGAGCCACTGAACTTGGCAGATCCAGATGTCCACGACCTCAGGGGTCTCCCACTACTGACGAAGGTTGCAATAGAAGATACAGATCACTCTAGCTCGACATGCAAGACGCCCAACCAAAGTTCTGACCATGGAGGAAGTCGATGAGATCCGACAACGACCGATGAGAGATTTCATCTAAACCCACAAAACCCCCTCCCCCTCCCCCCCCTCTCCCCCTTATTCCCTTTCTCCTTAGTGCCTTAGTGCTAGTTCTTTGTAACTTGATAGCTTTGTAACTTGGTAATTTTCGTACTTAAGACATCGTATCAGATTCACCAATTGTAACTTTTTGGTCTCATAGGTCATTTTGGCCTTTTGAACATGTTAAGATAACATTTCATTTCATTTCATTTCTCTCTCTCTCTCTCATGTTATCAAGGTGTGCTGCCTAGATAGTCCTTTGTCATCTTTCTCAAGTGCACTCAATAGCTCTCTATAGATGACGTTATAGAGAGCATACTCCAACTAACACAGGGTGGATATGTGATCAGGCCAGCCAATATGGACACTCGTTTATCCTATGGTCATATGGACACTCGTTCATCTAGTTGATCCTATGTGTGCATCTTTTGGGGGTGTGGGTGGGATGGATCCAAGCAAATACATGAGAGATGGTTTGACCACTTGTTGGCTAAGCTATATGAATCAAGCAGAGTTGAGCTCTTAAGTAATACTGGTAGGTGTTAAGAGCAAGAGGATAGATAGAATCTTGAAGGTAGTTCTGTTCGGATGATTGTATTTGCACCTTGTGGACCCGCGGAGCATGTGTAGTCTTAGGGATTTTGGGGTAATCTTTTAGCTCACACTCTATATCTTACATATTTCTAAAGCCAAGCATGCTTGCATGCATGTCTATGTGCATGGATACAACCTCCTACATAGGAATCCTTGACACATGCTTCTCATGCCATGCTCACATGCTACACATTATAACCACATGCTATGTGATGTAGCTCACATGCTACTTGCCCTTTACCATTTGTGGTGCAAATCCGTCTCACCTTTATTTCCACTTTCCTTCTTGAGCTTACATAAGGTTATCATACTAAGCTTGTAATCCTCTCTCTTATTCTACACCATCAAGCAAGGTACACTATCTTTAATCTCCTCACTCTCTATTGTTATGGTGCTCACATAATGATGATCGTTAAATTGGTCTATCCATCACAACCATTACAAGGCGACTACTTATATTTCCCTTTTGCATGGGATTTGATATGGGGTACCCTTGCATTGTATCAATGTATGGTTGGATGAGCATGTTGTACAAGAGGTTGACTATTAGGGATAGATATTAAGGTGTGAAGTAGGTTTTGGCTCTCTTACATTATTTGGACCATATATTGATGAGATTGAGTCTTTCTTGGACAAAGGAGAGGGAGCAACTCTCTTGTATGGGTGTTGGTCTCTATCTTGGTACATCTAGTGCCAAGTTTGGGAAGTTCTGGCACTTGAGGATTTTTGTAAAACTAAGAATATGGTTTTTCATACATCGTCACTGTGAGGACAAGGAGCTATTCACCCACATGGTATGACAAGGGGGATTATGCCAAAGCCGATTGATTTGGTTGATGCTATGATGAAGGGTGCTACTGATTTCTCATAGAACCATTGAAATCAAGGTGAGTGATCTAACTTCGTAGAGTTGCTTGAGTCGGAAAATTTACGGTGACCAAATTGACAAGGGTACAAGACAACCACCGGGGCATGCAAACTCTATAACTACTTCAATCATTATTGATTTTATCGGCGAGTGCATTTACTTTTATGACTATAAGTTTTTGTCAAATTCTTGAAAGCAAGATTATATTATGAAGATTCCATGACTACAAAGATAGGGATCTTTTTTATGGCACTTGATATTAGTCAAAAGGGTGATAATATGGTCTAGGAGTTCATGGAGTTCAAATTTAACTACATAAACACAAACTTTGTTTTGCAAAGAAGATCAACACGGAGGGTTGATATATCAACATCAATATATAAAACATATTTTATATGTGGAGAGTATGAGTTGTCATGGACAATGATACTGACACCATATTTTCATCTGTCATGATGGGTCCTACAATGCTGATCACTTGTTCTATGAGGATCATTACAATAATCATTTTATATAACTATGTGGCTAGGATTGTCCATTCAGATATGATGATGATTATGCTTGCAAAATTGGCAATGATTCTTCCTTATAAATAGAATTTACAATGCACATTCGGTAATATATACCTACTTTTCCTTTTAGGAGATGCATCAAGATATTCAACTTATGATGTGTTTATGCTATGAACATGTTGAATTTTTGTTTACATCTTCTCAATCTACATGGCTATTTGTCGAGATAATTATGAAGTTTTATACATCTAAGGGGAATTCATGTAAGAGAACATCCTTGTGATTAAGAATTGATTTTCCACTTGTTTTTGAGGATGAAAATATTTGTAATGGAAATAAATAAATATATACTAACTACAATTGACGAGTGGCAAAAATTATGGACTATGGAAAATATTTGTAATGGAAATAAATAAATATGTACTAACTACAACTGACGAGTGGCAAAAATTATGGACTATGCAAAAGGATAGCAAGTGTATGGATATCTCATTATTAAAATGCTTTTTATGAGCTGTGCTCACTTTATGTTTGAGTGTAGTTATTTTGAGCATTTAAAAAGTCTATAGGTATATATGTACAAGAGGAAAATGCCCACTCTTATACAAGAGAGGGATTGCACCCAATGTGTGTTTTTTTTCTCTCTTCTCAGCTATCCTCTCTCACAGTGCCGGTGTTGCTTTCCGCTTTAGGAGATGCACTTGCACATGCTCTGTTCTATATTTCGCTCTCTATCACTTTCAGATCAAGTGGGTTTTGATTACATGTCTATGTGCTCTTTAAGATATGTAGATCTATTGATTTTATCAACTGTAGTATGGTATTTTAAATTTTTTGCAAATCCTCTATGCTCGCGGTTGTAGCAAACTACCTACAAAATACACAAAAGACCATACTGCAAATGACAAAATCACATATGCATACCTAAAAGATCATAAATACATGAAAATTTAAAGTGAGTTTGATATGAGAGAAATAGAGTGACATAGAGCATGAGAGAAGGTGGGAGTGCACCTCTCGTAGGGCAGAGTGCTACATCGATATGACGAGAGAGAAGATCGGAGAAGAGAGATAAATGTTGGAATTAGGGTTGCAGAGAAATGCACACAGCTTGGAGAAGACGAAGGAAGCTCAAGGCACACAATAGAGAGTTTGTTACTTAGTGTGCACTGGAATGATAGATAGCCCTAGAGTGATGGGCGTATATACAATGCTCGGGGGAAAAAACCTCCTAAAGAGGAAAAAATTGCCCCGACGGTCCTAGTGTGTTCACACACATCACTACCATATCTATATGGTAACAAATCCCCCTTGTAGTGATGCGGTGAACGAGAGCTGGCACATGAGTAAAGGGAAGTGCCATGCCCGGAGGACATGATCAGTCCACAAAGGCGAGTAAAGCCCAAAGCTTTGCGGAAAGCTTCAAGCTTATCACGAGACAATGCCTTTGTGAAAAGATCTGCAAGGTTGTCCTGTGTTGGCACATAAGCCAAGCTAATCTCTCCTGCTGAGAGCCTCTCCGTGACATAGTGGTAATGCATCTCAATGTGCTTTGTGCGAGCATGAAAAACTGGGTTCCTTGCAACTGCCAATGCACTCTGACTATCAGTGTACATAGTGTTGGCAGTGTCCTGTCCAACACCCAAATCAGCCATAAGGCATCTGAGCCATACACACTCAACCGTAGCTGTGAAGACTGCCCTGTACTCAGCCTCACAACTCGAAGTGGCCATAGTAGGTTGCTTCTTTGCTCAACCATGATATACATGACCTGCCAAGCATGAAACAAAAACCACTTGTGGACACTCGCGTGTCAAAACAACCAGTCCAATCTGAGTCCGAAAAAGCATGTAATTCTGGCGGCAATGATCCCCCCTTGGGATAAAACAAGCCAAGATGTAAAGTGCCACTAAGGTAGCGGAAAATCCTCTTGACAGCTTGCCAATGCTTAGACCCTGGGCTATGCATAAATCTGCTGACCTGTGAGACTGCAAATTGAATAACCGGCCTCGTATTGCATACATAAATGAGGCAGCAACTGCAGTTTGATAAAGAGTGACATCAGCAGGATCGCCAGCATCATGTAGACTCAACTTCAAACCTGTTTCCATGGGAGTGGCAATAGGTTTGCAATCCTCAAGTCCAAACTTACATCGCAATGTCTCGATGTAACTTTTTTGACACAAGGCAATACCACCATCACACTGCTTAAACTGTATACCCAAGTAATGATGCAACAAACCCAAATCTTTCATCTTGAAAGTAGCATTAAAATTAGCCTTAAATTCAACAATATATCTCTCATTTGGTTCAGTGATCAGCAAATCATCGACATAAAGAACCACAATGAGAAGTACATGACCCTCACACTTTACATACAATGTGCTTTCTGTTGGATTGTTACAAAAGCCTCGTTTGACCAAATGAGTGTCAGCTTTCTCATACCAAGCACGAGGAGATTGCTTCAACCCATACAAAGCCTTCTTACATCTGCACACTTTGTCCTCTTGGAGTTTTACCGAATGGCGAGTGACCATTCTCGAGCAAAGAAAAAACCGAGCGACTTTCTCACAAACATCCCAAATCTTGTGCAAAATAGATAATTGCCTCCCAAATTAGTGATCCTAGTTTTTCTAAACAGGATCGATAAAAAATTTCACTCCATGGTCGCCCAGAAGAAAGAGTAGCTCTTAATGGATTGGATAATCGAGACCCAAAAAAATGGGCAACTGAAGTTTGGGTTGTAGAGGTCCAAGGCAACTAATGAGAATGCATTCTTTGTCGTATAAAGAAGTCTCTCTCTCTCTCTCTCTCTCTCTCCCCCAAGTGTGATAGATTGGTTATGCCTTTTCCCTCTTGAATGACAAGTCTTGAGTTCAATAACTCTCCCGGTCACCATCTTTAAGGTCGTTTGGGATAGATTCCTACGATTTTAAAATTCTCTTCTTCTTCTTCTCTCTCTCTCTCTCTCTCTTTCTCTCTCTCTCTCTCTCTCTCTCTCTCTCTCTCTCTCTCTCTCTATATATATATATATATATATATATATATATATATATATATATATATATATATATATATATATATGTGTGTGTGTGTGTGTGTGTGCACATGCAAATTTTCACAAACAAAAACCTATGTGAGATAGTCCACGCCTCCTCAGCTTCATTTGGTAATACTATGTATTTGAAGCTAACAATAACCCACCTTGATTGTAGTTGCCTCATATTTCAAAAACAAAAAACCCAGCCTGAAGTAAGTGAGCTTGCATTGTTGATGATACACACACACACACACACACACACACACACACACACATGTACATTGTTGTAGATATGTGCACACGTACACGCACACACATAGCACATGCACATACATACTACTATACAAACCTACACTATTTTTTTTTAGTGATATCTAGATTAATAATGGATAGTGAGTGCTTATCTGACTGTATCTAGTTAGATGCAGATTCTTGGTGTCACACATTGGACTTTATGGCATGAAGAATAAAACAAGTTTGTAGAACATAGAGTTTAATTTTTTAGACCCGAGTTATAAGGAGGCCCTTCAACCTTCTAGATTTCAGGGGAAGCAGCTCCTCTTAAAGCACCGAGTGAAGCTTCCAGCAAGATAGTTATTTAGAAGTCTACATTTAATTATCCTTACACACCAAACATTGCATAGTCATAGTTGTAGAAGGGATTGAATATGTGTCGAGTAGTCAATCCAAAGCTATGGTCATTACAGGGATTGAAGAGAGAGACCTCCAAAAACTATAAAATGAATTGAATTTTGTACGTTTGTGAAATTGATTTTCTCTGAATACTATTTTCGATACACTCTTTGACTCTCTCACTCGCTCGCTCGTGCTTCAGGACTCTGCAAATGAGTTGAGGAACGTCGCTCTCTCTCTCTCTCTCTCTCTCTCTCTCTCTCTCTCTCTCTCTCTCTCTCTACCAAAGCCTTTAAAAAAAACTATTGGAAATAGTCTGCGACGGCGTGGACTATTTCCATTAGGTTTTTTTAAAAGGCTTTGAGTGAGCACTAGCGAGTTAAAGGGTGGAGGAAGGAGAAAATCCGCTTGGAAAATTCATGAAAATACGATTAAATTATAAGAAATGTTTGTTATTTGGAAAATTTTCCTATTTGAATCTGGAATTTCGTACGTTTGTGAAATTGACTTTTCCCGAACACTTACACTCATGCCGGCACTCCCGTGCACTCTCTCTCTCTCTCTCTCTCTCTCTCGTCACGCGCTTTTGGTAGTTGAAACCAATGTTCCAAAAAAATGTGTCTCAGCTTAATATAATCGTGCCGTTTTCAATTTCAAAAAGGGGAAAAGGAGGTTGAAGCAAGGGGAAAACAAGAATTTCGCCCCAAAATAGAGAAAAATAGTGTAAAGTGACATAATTTTCTAAAAGGAATTTTGCATGTTTGAAAAGATGATTTTTCCCGATCAGTGAGAAACGTCTCTCTCACTCACTCACTCACTCTCTCTCTCTCTCTCTCTCTCTTTGCGACTGGAGCTGCGGAAGCCCGTCTCTCTCTCAGCGTCTTCCACTCAGTCTTCCACGCACGTTTTTGTTGCAGCTTTCGCTCAATTGGTTGTTGCTCTCTCTCTTTGCGACTGGAGCTGCGGAAGCCCGTCTCTCTCTCAGCGTCTTCCACTCAGTCTTCCACGCACGTTTTTGTTGCAGCTTTCGCTCAATTGGTTGTTGCTCTGGCGCAGGTTTTTGGATTTTACAGCTGCTGTCGGCTACTGCAGAACATCAAACAAACCCAAAAGCTTGAAGATGCACTGCAGTAGGTCGACTTGCATGGAATTAGCTGAAGCTGGTGCTGAAAGTCACTACAGCTCCTGCTGTCGAAGGCATCATAGGGGCTTCTTCAGCAAGTGCTCGTGCTGGATGTTTAGGCCGTCATATATCGCTCTACTGCTAGGTGGTAACATAGCCATTGCTCATTGCTTGTTGGCAAGCACACCCTCCCCCGCCTTGCGCTCTCGTTGACGAAGAGCACCCGAGATGATCCTCCGAGGGGGTGTCGCCCATCTCTTGGCGGGTCCGTAGAGACACCATTTCCTTTGACCCAATGAAGCCAACCCACTATTGTGCCGCCGTTCTGTCGGATTCCAGCCTCTCTCTCCCCCCAAAAAGTTTAAAAAAACCTACTGCAAACAGTCCGCGCCGGCGCGGACTGTTTGCAGTAGGTTTTTTTTTTTGCTATTTGGGGAGAGAGAGAGAGAGAGGGGGAGATTTCTCAAAACACAGAAAGCGATTAGCCGCGCCAATAGTTTATCTGGTCTGAAGCTTTAATTTCTAATTAGTTTTACGAGTTCTTCCACTGATGTGGCATTAGCCTGCCGATTAATCTCTCTCTCTCTCTCTCTCTCAGCAAAAACTAAAAAAAACTGCTGGAAACAGTCCGCGCTGGCGTGGACTGTTTCCAGCAGGTTTTTTTTTGTTTTTGCTGTGTGAGAGAGAGAGAGAGAGAGAGAGAGAGAGTGTTGAGAGAGAGGGTTCTAACATAGCTTCCGATATCAGACGAGCGAGAGAGAATTCTAGTCTCCCGAGTGATAGAGAGCATTTGTAGACCAGAGACGCGTGCATGGTGGAGTAATCCAAAAGACGACATCTGTAGACCAGACCTAGAGCAATCCAAAAACATCCAAAATTAAAAAAAAAAGCCTCCTTAAACAGTCCGCGCGAACTGTTTGAAGAGGGTTTTTTTGTAAATGAGTAAATTACCAAAACTCCTTTAAAAATTTATCGAAATTCCCAAAATACTTTTCAAATTTTAAAAAATCCTCCAAATACCCCCAACATTTTGTCATAAATTCCGAGAATTTCCCAAAATACCAAGGGGTTGTGAGATTAAATTTCTCCAAAGTTATAAAAATTAGTAGCTTTTCAAATACAGACTGATTGTCTATCAATACAAGATGTTAAAACTAGGATTTGAGTTGGTTATGCAGGCTTCGGAGATGAATTGCTTCATTAAATTAAACACGGATCTGGTTTCTAAAAAAGAAATAAAGATAAGAAAATATTGAGCAATCCAACCAAAATAGATACAATGGTATTTTGGGAATTTTTGAAATTTGAGGGGTATTTTGGGAAATACCATAAATAAGAGGGGTGTTTTGGTAATTTTCCCTTTTTAAATTTTTTGGAGAGAGAGAGAGAGGGGGGGGGGGGGGGGGGGGGGGGGGGGGGCTACTTGTGCTTGTGGGATTGTTTGTTGTCTGTTGCATAAAAGAGGCATTTGCATGTTATCAACCAAGCCAAGCAGGAATGTGTACCGGATTTGTCTTGTTGCATCCATACTTGTAAACATTTCCCAACAT
The DNA here is from genome assembly GCF_014529385.1 of Adiantum capillus-veneris. Lineage (NCBI taxonomy): Eukaryota > Viridiplantae > Streptophyta > Polypodiopsida > Polypodiales > Pteridaceae > Adiantum > Adiantum capillus-veneris. The sequence continues at coordinate 53,682,571 of NC_140935.1, read as the reverse complement.
ACTTGTAAACACTTGTAAACATAGGACTACTCAAGAGATGCTTTTTTCAAAGAGAGAAAGATAGAGAGTGTTGATATGTTAGCGAGCTTGAATTGGGAAGGGAGGGCGGGCGGGGGGAGAGAGAGAGAGAGAGAGAGAGAGAGAGAGAGAGAGAGAGAGAGAGAACATGGTGGCGACCTCCAAAACTCAAAAAAAATTCGAATTGGCAGCAAGCAAAGTTCTCAGAGACAACCATACACAGCTCCTACTAATGATATAAATGGCAACAACCGATGTGCATTGCACGAAAATTTAATAGCCTTGAGCTTCCTTGCTGTTTGTAAAAGCTAAACTATTGTATGTCTTTTGCTGTGTGAATGTCTTTTATGATTTTTTAAAATATCAATCATGTTTGGATCTGCTCGGTTTTATGATCGCTCGAAAAGTTTTTCTCGGAGTTTGGAATTCCCCATCCTCTTGTCCTTTTATGACAAAACCGCGAGGCTGCGTTACATAAACTTCCTCAAATATGTCACCATTCAAGAAAGCAGTAACAATGTCTGATTGATGTACATCCCAACCAAAATGAGCTGCCAATGCACATAGAAAACACACAGTAGTAATATGACAAGTGGGACCAAAAGTCTCTTCATAATCTATGCCTTTTTGCTGTGCATAACCCTTTGCAACAAGTCGAGCCTTATGGCGATCGATCTCACCATCCGGCTTGCGTTTCAACTTGTAAACCCACTTCGTACCAATGGCCTTTTTGCTAGGAGGCAAATCACATAAAGTCCATGTGTCATTTTCTATAAGTGCATCGTATTTTGATTGCATGGCAACCATCCAATTTTTTGAATTCTGTGCTTCATCAAAAGACAGAGGCTCCTCAACATCATGTAAGCTAGACACAGCCAAAGCATAACAATCTGATGCATAAGATGCATGGCGAGAGCCTGGACGAGTACGACTAGACAAAGGTGCATCCAATTTTCTGTCACGCAAAGTGTGCACCAACCATTTTGGCATACCTCTAGCCTTCTCATTTTCAGCCCTTTCCTCATCAAGTACATCATGTACATCTGCATCAGTAATAGGCTGATCTGTAGCATTTTTAGAAACCCCCATAGTTTGTACATTTGCTTCATTGGAACTTACATTCGTATTTCCACCATTGAAAAGAGGCAACAAAGTAACTGTCCTGTGAGCTTACATTACTATCTCTAGTACATGACAGCAAGGGTTGAACACAATCTTCCACAAACACTACATCCCGTGAAACCAGAATACGTTTTGTTTGCGGGTGATACAACCTGTAACCTTTGCTTTCAGCACTATAACCAACAAAAATACATTTGATAGCCTTATCATCCAATTTTTTGCGCTATGTTTGTTGCACCAAAGCATATGCCAAACAGCCAAAAACACGCATGTGCTAAATAGAAAGCTTTCTATCATGCCATGCTTCATATGGAGTAATAGACTGCAAAGCTTTCATGGGACACTTGTTTAGTACATAAGTGGAACACATGATGGCCTCAAGCCAAAAAGAATGCGGCAAAGCTTGACGTCTGACCATACATCGTGCCATTTTCGTAAGTGACCTGTTTTTCCTCTCAGCAACACCATTTTGCTGAGGTGTATAAGACAATGTACATTGATGTTTTATCTCACGACTAGCCAAAAATGCATTGAATTCATGAGACATATACTCCCCCCCTCGATTGGAACGGAGGGTGTCCATAGTACATTTCGAGACATTTTCAGCCATAGCCAGAAATTGTTTGAAGCACATAAAAACTTCGTACTTCGCTTTAAGCGGAAATACCCATGCATGCCTGGAGTAATCATCAATGAAAGTCACAAAGTAAAGGTAATTGCCCAAGGACGGAGTTTGCATGGGCCCACAAACATCACTATGCACAAGCTGCAACCTGCATGTGGCCCAAACTGAACCATCCTTTCAAAACTTAGAACGCTGCATCTTACCCAAAAATACAGCCTTCACAAACATGTTTGACAGGTGCTTCAAGAGGCGGCAAAGAAGCAACCATATCAGATTTCTGCAAACGCAGCAAACTAGAAAAATTCAGATGACCAAAACGTGCATGCCAAAGTTTTGCATCTGAAATAGCCCTTGAGTCTGCAACAGCATTTGCAAAATTTTGTCCACACTTGTCTTACAAAGTGAGCTTATATAGCCCACGGCACAAAAGGCCAGATGCAACAATTTCATCACCAAAACCAAGATCATGAACTGTACATCTGTCATCCATAAAGTTGACTACAAGTCCAACTTTAGCAAGTGCGGATACAGACAAGAGATTCTTCTTGATATTCCAGGTACATAAAGTGCATCAACAATTGTGAAGGAACTGCCATTTGTAGCAGTAAGCACAATTTTTCCAACTCCCTGAACCTGATAAAAGGCATTGTTGGCACAAGTGACCGAATTCCCATGAGGGACAGACTCGAGAGAGGTAAAAAATTCACAATGTGAGGTAATGTGGTTTGTAGCACCGCTATCGAAATACCACACATGTGAATCTGCAGCACCTGACAAGCATGCATCATGGACAACAGGATTGTTAGTGCACTCTGCGCTAAAAGCCCATTCTGCATCAACATCAGCAACACAGTCTCCTTTCACAGAAGACTCAACAATGGCTGCATTTGTAGTGGTACCAGCATTTGCAATGGAACCACTCTCTTTCTTCTTAGCCTCTTTAGCCTTCAACTTAGGACACGACTTGATCAAGTGATCATTAGCTTTACAATAATGGCAACGCATTTTATTTTTGCCCTTAACACCAGAATTTCTAGACGAATCGCTGCCAATAGAAGCATTAAGAACAAAATTTTTTCCACTCGCAGTAGAATCATAAGAAGTGGTTGCATTGCTATTACCACCCTTTCTTTGAGAATCAATAAAAGCCTGTTCAACTGCACGCTGCCTAGTCCTGTTTATTTTGGAAAGTGACCCTTGCAGTAGCAATGTGCATAATGCATCAAACTTGACAACTTTAGGATTTCCTTGGGTCATCAGTCTCCAAGTACTAGCAAAAGTCTGGTAGGAATTTGGTAAGGCATCAAGAACAGTCTGCACAAGGGAACTGTCTGAAATGACTTCACCTGTAGAAATAAGTTGCTCATTGATATCCTTGACACCAGCAAGGAAAGTGTCTATGTTATCTTCCTCATGCATAATCGTCGACTCCAGCTCTTTACGCAACAAAGAAATTTTAGCCTCATTGCAACTTGCATAAAGACCATCCAATATATCCCAAGCCTGTTTTGCAGATTTTGCTGAACGGATGTGAGGAACAATGGTGCGTTTCACAGAAAACACAATCAATGCATGAGCCTGTGCATCCTTTACATCCCAACGAGATTGTTCTACTGTAGGAAAAACAACTCTAATAGTAGTAATCCTTGTAGAAAGACCTGCAACATCCTCAACATCGCCTGCATCCTCAGAACCAGGACGTACAATATTCGAGACACCCTTTGACACAAGAACGTGTTGCAGCATATAAGCCCACATAGGGTAATTGTCCCCATCCAACCTATCCTCATCAGCAAACATCTTGAAGACATCTGTGTTGTTGTCAGCCATGGTAAATGCTGCACCTGATGTGAAAACTCCCGAAAATAGGAGAAACAGAGCGGGAAAAACACATGCTATATAGCACAAATCGTAGAAGACTGTAAGACACCTGTTATGCAAAAATTGACACTGATAGAAATTCTGCACAAAATGAAAAAATTCCATGTGCAGACTAGCCAGTAGTGGAAACGGAGGCCGAAATGAGCCCGAATCAAAAATTTGAGCAGACTGAGCTCTAGGAGCACACCCGAAATATTTCTCGATCTGCGAACGCTCGCCAAACCTCACTGTAATTGAAGAAAGTGAGCAGGAGTGTGCTGGAGCAGCTGGTGACTAAGCCCGGGAGGACGTAACCTGCTCTGATACCAATTGTTGGAATTAGGGTTGCAGAGAAATGCACACAGCTTGGAGAAGACGAAGGAAGCTCAAGGCATACAATAGAGAGTGCACTGGAATGATAGATAGCCCTAGAGTGATGGGCGTATATACAATGCTTGGGGGAAAAAACCTCCTAAAGAGGAAAAAATGCCTCGACGGTCCTAGTGTGTTCACACACATCACTACCACATTTATATGGTAACAATAAAGGATACAAATACTAGGTATTATCTCTCACGGTGCAAGAGTCAACATTTTTCTCTTACATATATTTAATTATAGATTTTTTTGAATGCTACAAAATGAATACCGATTGTTTTCCTGATGACCATAGCTCATAAAGAGTACTTAAATAATGAAATGTCCATAAACGTGCTATCTTTTCACATAGTTCATATGCTTTTGCAACCTATCAATCGTAATAATTACTATCTAATCTTTATTACATACCTTAAATAATGAAATTTTTATAAACTGGTTATCCTTTGGATAGTCTATAGTCGATTTATGCTTTTGCCACCTGTCAATTACAATAAATAACTAATTATCAATTTTCATATGCTAGAAAAGAAATTGTTCTCAGTTGTTAAGTTAAAAATCTACAAATCATACTTCACAAAAATAACAGTTGAAATTATGTGTCAGAAGTATCATGCAACAAAATAAAAGTCATATTTTAAAGAAACAAATTTTCTTATGCTTGTCGTCATCCACATAGTACATATCCCATATCACAAGAATAAGCAGTATATGTTATTTTATGATGGATCATCATTGGTCACACTCATTGCTTAATAATCAAATTCTCATAAATTTCACGTCCAATTTCATAAACAATGCCGACAACCAATCATCTTAAACCAAATCCAAATCCAAATCACTTCCATGAGATACCGAGGTAACAAAGCCATACTAGGGACAATGATGGCCAACCATCGTAGCATGATTTTGTGACCAGTGTTCCCTAAATTGGTGAATTGATATCAATGAGATGTGTTGCCTAAACCAATGAATTTGTACTTAGTATTATTTAAACTAGTGAATTTGTCGTTTGTTGGTGTGTTTTCTAAATCGATGAAGCTGCACTCGTGCTACCTAAATTGACAAATCTGCATAGTTATTTGGTGTTGCTTAAGGCAACAAATCTTCACCAGGATGAGTGTATACACACTCCTTGAATCGGCGAATGTGTATGCATGTGACCAATGGACTAGATAAGACATAAGCAATGAAACATTTACTACCTGTTTGATATCAGATTGCTGTAGATTGGAATAGTGAAGTACGTACAAAGTGTTGTTGATCATCCCAAACTCAATATCCCAAATTACATGAGCTTATGTGAATAGTTTTCTAGTTTAACAATTAATCATCCAAAGAGTAATTCCAATCAATACAAATACAAGTCACAATGTTAGAGATGGTTGATTTTAGGACTGACAAGATACTAGAGGTAAGTAGAAGAGCAATGTCTTTTAGAAGTGTTTGACGATATTCTCCCTTGTTGCAAAATTGCTTAAGTGTAGCTCCTTAGGTATATCTGCAAAGAGAGTTACTTAACACTAGGTTGGTAATGGGACACTTTTATGTCCTTGGACATTTTTATGTCCTATTAAGTGACCATTTTCCTTGAATTATGTCAAGATTTTCAAAATGGATTTTGAGGTGCTATCTGTCTAGAAAGTTGTCTCATGAGCTGAAAAAAACTTGACATTTTTTTGGAATATCAACTCCATCTTTTGAACATTGTCCTTGCACAACATTTCACAACCTAAACTGTGTGAAAAAACGGGTCCTGTTTTTGTCTTTTTTCAACTTTTTGCAACTATACCACTCTAGAATTCATGTTTGTGAGGTTTATAATGCTAGAGAACTATCTATAGTAGTCTTCAACATGTCCTGATGCTTCTAGGGAGGAATAAATGTTAAAATTGTAAGTTATGACCAAATTACATAAATTGTCAAATCCTATTTTTAAGCGAATTTTAGCTCTTCTATGATTTTTTTGGTGGCTTTCATGATATCCAAATGCAGTTTTGATTTTCTTTGTCGCATATTGTAACATAAAGCTAATGTTCATTGAGTTTTGGGGCACCTAATACCCTATTTTGCATAGTAGACAACGATGATTGTTTTTTTCAATTATAGAAGAAAACGAAACATTCTAGTATATCAAGTATAGCTTTTTCAATATTGTTAGTTTCTTGTGACAACTACATGCATTTTGTAGGTAGTAACCATATCTAGTCATAAGGATCAAATTTCGCTAGATATTGAATAGCTTCTATGGGATTCTACAACTCATAATGTTGAACCCAGTTTTTTCATGTTTGCTGTATTTAGCACTTCATCTTTGTTCCCAAGATTCCCCTTGGTAAGAGATGTATTATTCTTTTGACATGCTCCATGGCTCCTTATGAAACTAAAGGACAATAGGGAACTAAGAAAACATGAATATATTATTTGTAATTGAGCGTGGCTATAGAAACTTTGATGATAGGTTTGCAGAATGGTAAAAATTCAACTTTTTTGTACCTATTTCTTTTGGCAAAACAAAAAATAGTGAGTGAGAAGCAATCATATGTTTTGATCACCAACCCATTCAAGTTAACTAGGGAATTTATCTCAAGTCCTACAAAAATCCCTAATCTTATTTTTATGCAACAAAATGTAAGAAATGATTGTTTTGATGAAAATGTACTGGTCCATCAACTTTGGAGGCTTGGTGTGACCAAAAGATGAGAAACTTTACAAGTTTCTTATTTTTTCCATGTGCAGTAGGCCTTGAACTATAACCTCATGAAAGGATTTTACAAAATGAGTGGATCTACTATGGTTTTGGAGGTTTTCTTCAAAACCCTGAAAGGACACTTTTATGTCCTGTTAGGTTACCAACCTAGTGTTAAAAGAAATTAAATAGAATGATCATTTATCAAACGAGTATATTAAACCACATTTATCTGCATAGATTAGGAGGCAGCATATTATTTTTACATAACTATAAAAATTTTCTTCGTGCTAGGTTCTTAGAAATTTATATTTCTATAAGTAGGGATTGTTTTATTTTCTTTATTTTCTAAGTTTTTTAATATAGATGCCAAGATTGTATGATGGTGGATGACAACACCTTGTGTCTGATTCTTTTTGTTGATTAATTAAATGCTAAGCTTCTGTAGTATTGTGGTGGATGATAAATAAACAAATCACCTATTGTTTAAGTACGGTAGTACTTTTTATCTCTATAAATTAACTTGGCATACTTCATGTTTAACACTTTTCTCTGCTAAGCATAAAACAATTGTTAATAAACCATTTTAGATTCACCTTCTATTTTATCGTGTCTAAATTGAGAGCATGGGTAACCGATCCCCTCATATCAATGCAAGCACTTACTATTGTGTTGTACCCATTGTGCTTAACCGTAACACTCTCATTGTCATCTTTAACTTCTATTGCACAAGATTTTGTGGATGCGGATGCGGTGCGTGCAAGAGAGGGAAGGAGAGAAGGGGAAGGGAATGAAGAGAACACAGAGGTGTTTGGTGGATCTTGAGAGTATAATGCTCTCTATCTCCTTATTTACATTATAAGCAAAGAGTAGAGTAAAGATGGGTGGGCGCCTGGTCATAACCCAGCCACGAGACTTGAAACCTAACAATCTCCCACTTGAAGGCCAACGTGGCCCATGTGGCTAAATAATTTAGGGGCTAGAATGTACAACTATACAAATGTGAAGCATGACTATAGCTTCACCCTACGCCCATCATCTCTATGCAATGTGCAAACCCCTCTGAGGCTAAGCTCTTAGTTAGAGCATCCGCTGGGTTTTTATCCGTGTGAACTTTGACGAACTCAATGCGTTTGCTAGCCAAAATATTCCGTACCACATGATACCTGACCTCTATGTGTTTCAATTTGGAGTGAAACACGGGGTTCTTTGCTAATGCAATTTCACTCTGACTATCACAATGTAGCACTAGAGTCTGGTGTATATCAAGGTCTCCCATTAGACAAGATAACCACACAAATTTCTTACTAGAACTAGAAACTCCAACATACCCTGCCTCAGTGGTGGAAGACAAAGTGCAATTCTGGATAATGATCTTCAAGAAACTGCCGCTCCAACAAACAAGAAAACATGGCCAGATGTGGATCGCCTAGTGTCCACAACACCCGCATAATATGAATCAGTGTATCCAACTATGGATGCATCACTGTTCCCAAAGTGTAACCACTTGCTATTTGAGCCCTTGATGTATCTCAAGATGTGCTTCACTGCTTCCCAATGCTTTCTTCCTAGATTTTTCATAAATATGTTGACCACTCCCACTGCATATGCAATGTCTAATCGTGTGCTAACCATGCCAAACGTGAGACTATGGAGGAATACGGCACCTTTGCCATCTTTGCCTTTCAGCATCCAATTTGGGACAACCATTCTTGCTAACTTTTTCGTATGCTTCCATTGGGGTACTCAATGCTTTCCCCCCTTCCATATTAAAATGTTGCAAGATCTTGTGAACATACTCTTCCTGCGGAAGATCAAATATACCAAGTTTGCGATCTCTCTTGATACGCATACCAAGAAAATGATGCGAATCACCCAAATCTTTCATAGCAATATTCTTGCTTAAGGTATCCTTGAGAAGTGTAATCGCACCTTTTGACTTCTTGGCTATGAGCATATCATCAACGTACAAAATCAAAATTATGAGGGAACCATCGTTCAACCTCCTTGTGTACAAACAGTGATCCTCTTGGCTCCATACGTAACCCTGGGACTGAATGTACTTATCAAACTTGATGTACCATTTCCTTGAGCCTTGCTTTAATCTATACAAAGATTTCTTGAGTCTACACACTAGTTTTTCCCGTGTTGGCTTCTCTAGCTTTATCGCAAAACCTTCTGGCTGTTGCATGTAGACATCCTCTTCAAGATCCCCATGAAGAAACGCTGTCTTTACATCCAGCTGGACCAGTTCCATGTCCTTGATGGCTACTAGACCAAGCAAAAGATGTAATCTAGTCACCTTGACCACTGGAGAAAAGATTTCGTCAAAATCCGCGCCTTTCTTTTGCTTGAATCCTTTTGCAACCAATCTAGCCTTATACTTAGGCTCGGGATCATCTGTGATATAATTCTTCTTGTACACCCATTTCCATGGCAATGCCTGTTTACCCACAGGTAACTCTATCTATTCCCAAGTTTCATTTGCTAAGATCAAGTTATACTTAGATTGCATAGCCTCTTCTCACTTCACGCTATCGTCCATTTGAATGGCCTCTTTATAGAAAGTGGGTTCACCGCAGCCAGTGACTAGGAAGTAGTCCAATCCTGGCTCAAAACGCTCACGTGCACAAGATATACGAGTAGATCTCCAAAGTTCGTGACTGCTGGATTCCACTCTCTTTGGAGAAAAATGCGTGTGTGTGTACTAGTGTTAGGTGCATCACTAGCATACTACAAGAGGCTATTCATATTAGCGACGCTCACACATCGACGCTCAAAAAAAAAAATCCCGGCGTCGCTATGAGCGTCGCAAATTTACTTGTAAATTTGCGACGCTCATAGCGACGCCGGCTGGGCTAAAAAAATAACAGAGAGCGCCCAATAACGAGGCTCTTTACCCTCCCCTTCTTTGCCCGCCCCCACACCAGCCACAGCATCGCCATCTACGCCAGGTTTTGCGCGGCTGACTGTTCCTAGCAGCTACACACCTCTACCTACTCCGCCAGGAGCCAACCCACTCGACACTCCTCGCTTCGGGGCCCAGACGCCGGTGGAGACACCTGACGTCCGTACCCCCATCGACACGCCGCTAGAGACCCCTGCCGGGACACCCAGGTGCACGCGTCACCGGCCAGAGGGCTTGCCTTACTCCGTCGACTTCAGCAGCGGCATCATCATGGATGATGACGGCAAGAAGGTGATCTCGCGCATGCGTGGTCTTTGCTCTCAGCTGTTTAGACACTACATACTAAACAAATGGAGTGAAGTACCAAGTGATTTAAAAAACAGAGTCATCAGCATACTTCATGATGAGTTTCCCGTTCCAACACGGGATCATCGCTTCAATGAAGACCTGATGAAGATTCGAATGCGCGAATACTGCAAACACAAGCGTTCCGAAGTGCAAAAAGCAATCAAGCATGGGTGGAACAGGCCAGATTGGCTGGCCAAAGAAGATTGGAATAATGCGAAGAAAGCAGCGCACGAGAATCCCGACAAGTGGAAGCAATAAAAGGATGCAGCCAGAGCGCGAGTAGAGGCAGGGAGCTCGCACCACTTGGGGAGCAGTGGATGGGCATCATTTGAGGCCGATTTTGTAAGTGTTTTCGCATTGCTCTTTATGTTCGATAGTTTAGGGTTTATGAGTTTTTTAATTCTAACATAATGAAATCTTTGTATGTTTTGACAGTGGTCGATGACAAGACGTGATCCCACACCGTACGAGTGCGAGTACGCAGGCAGGAAGGGCTTAAACGCCCTGATGGACATTCTCAGTTCTCGCGGCGGCGTGGTTAGTATTAGGGTTTACTCTTTTCTATTTTTTGTATTGTTTTATAAATGTCGTTATATGTTTATACTTACTGAAAGCTGTCTTATTGTCTTTTTTTGCAGAATCCGACAGATACGCCGCTTGGACGTGATGAGACGTCTGACTAGACGACGTCAGTTTAGCCGTAGCTAGATAGCATTAGTTTAGGGTTTCTCATAGCTTATGTATCATGAGACGGATTTTATACGTCTTTTTGAACCATGTATATTATTACATTTGTCACCGCAGTTCATTTTGCCAATCAATTCTTTATGCCTATGATGTTGTACAATTGTCATTATCACATTTGCCAATCAATTCATTTTGCCTATGATGTGTACAACTGTCAATTTTACACTTGTCAATTTGCAAACAATGCGTCTTGTGGGTGACTATTTTGGGTCTATTATCTACCCTTGCACTTTTTTTAAAAAGTGAATCAAGTACAATATGGTTGATGGGTGGTAGGGCATTCAATGCCCTGTCACCAAAAAAAAAATTCTCTCGGGCGTCGCTATAACCGTCGCTATTTATGGCTCTGGAGCGTCGCTATGAGCGTCGCTATAGACTTCTGTGTAAACATCGCTATAACCGTCGCTATGACCGTCGCTATGACCATCGCTATGAGTGTCTCTATATAGCGACGCTCTCGTAGCGACGCTATTAGCGACGCCGGGGGTTATAAAAACCCAATGTATTTCCGTCGCTAACAGCGTCACAAGAGCACACAACCTCTTGTAGCGCACGTCCAACATTTTGTGTAATTGGTGGTGAGGTAACATCCTCAAATTGTACTCTACAATACTCAATGTATTTCACTGGCTTTCTATGCATCTTAGACTCGTTGAATATTACCTGTAAGTTGCGTATAACCTTCTTAGATTCCGGGTGCCAGAGACGATATCCCATCTCTCGGTTCACACCATATCTAATGAATTGCACTTGTATGGTTTGGGGTTTAGCTTTTGTCTAAGCTCTTTTGGCCCATATGAGAATGCCTCACACCCAATGGTGTACCAGGTGACCGATTGATCAAGAAAGAAGCCATCATAATAGCTTATCCCCAAAATTCTTGAGGTAAGTTGGCTGTAGAAAGTGACCCATTCTTGAATGGTTCTATTCATCCTTTGAGCCACACCGTTTTGGGAGGGTGTGTAAGGTGTGGTAGATTGTCTTCTAATGCCTCGTTTAATGCAAACGTCCTTGCACTCAGAGGAGATGTACTCGCCTTCATTGTCACTGCACAAAGCTTTAATCTTTCTACCCAATGGTTCTCTACCAATGCTAAGAACTTCTGAAAGACACTAAAGATGCCACTCTTTTGTTTCAAGAGATAAACCCACACCTTTCTAGTAGAGTCATTTATGAATGTTCGGAAGTATAATGCTCCCCCTAGAGACTTGACTGGCATAGGTCCGCATAGGTGGCTATGAACGAGATCTAGAGGATTCCCTAACTCCTTGTCCAGAGGCGCTGATGTCAACCTAGTCTGTTTGCCATAGATATAATGCTCACGTAAAGAGAAGTTGGAGTAGTATAACACATGGATATAACCTGAACGTTGCAAGAATTTCATTCCCTTTTGACTCATATGTCCTAGTCGGCTATGCCACAACTCTGTAGATGACAACTCGGCTACACAAATAGAATTATCTATCACAAAAGAGACATAAAGTGAGTACAATGAGCCAGATTTCTGGCATTTATGCATGACCAAATTTCCCTTCTTGATAATCCAAGAACCATGAGAAAATATGGTAGTGTAACCTAAATCATATAGCTGCCAATTATGCAGCATAAACTCAGTGCCATTATGCATAGAAAGCTTGAAGAATCTCAAATTGCAAGCGAGTTTTCTCAAGCAATCCCTAAATCAATCAGAACACGGTAGAAGATATACATAAAAAATCACAGAACATTGAGGGTGTTTTCATTAATTTAAAGCATCATAATGCAGAGAGGGTGAAAGTATGTGTTTCTATCTAATTCAAACTTTTTTTGTTAGAGGTCAAGCCTTGCTCACCAATATAATGAAGTTGATGGGTGTTCTCAAACCACGGTGGACATTCAAAAAGAAAATGTATATTCACAACTTGAAGACCTATCCCTCCAATACCAAAAATCTCTCGTATATAAAATCTTTGTCTTTTTTTAATATATGAGTCTGTAATGAGGGTGAAGGAATATGAGCTTGATATCATGCAAGTAAGTTTGATAATGACATGGCCTCATAGGCTCAATGCTAATATAGCCTTGCCAGAAAGATCATAGACATATGCATGTGTGGCAAAGAATTCTGGCATCGTACTATTAAACAACTTCGTTTGCAAGCCTTCTCATTTTGAGACAACCATGTAGGCATAGGCCAGGCAACATATTTGATACTGCCTTTTGTGAACAAGTTTAGAGCAGGATCACACAATCAATCAATTCTTCTAATAATTATGCCTTGGTGGTCATGTGAGAGAAGGCTTTGAGCAAATTAGAAATGTGCAACAACGTTTGGAACTATGCATTGCAATTAAATGGGTTTGAGTGGTGCAAATTTTATAAGATGTTGGATGTTGCAAGCATGATATGGATTCCTAGAATTGGCTACAACATCACCTCCTTGCTCCCCAGTGTGCAGGCCAAGACTCTCTCTATCTCTCTCTCTCTCTCTCTCTCTCTCTCTCTCTCTCTCTCTCTCTCTCTCTCTCTCTCGTTCTCTTTCTCTTCCACGTTAGTGTGAAGTGCTAGAGAGTTCATTTTTTGCAAGAAAAAAAATTTTATCGACCTGCCTCTTGCATTAATCAATTACATCCCACTTGGATCTCCTCTCTCTCTCTCTCTCTCTCTCTCTCTCTCTCTCTCTCTCTCTCTCTCTCTCTCTCTCTCTCTCTCTCACCACATTAGTGTGAAGTGCTAGAGAGGCTAATTTTTTTTAAGAACAACAACTTGATCGACCGGCCTCTTGCATTACTCAACTATATCCCGCTTGTCTCCTCAGAGTTTCCCCTAGAATAGAAGAAAAAACTCAACCAAAAGCAGTAAAATCACTGGGTAGTAAAAATTTTTGATGTAGTACTCTTCTCTTTTGGAAGCACTACTTGCAGCCATGATTCAAGAGAATGTAGCCAAAAACTTTATGGCAAATTGCCTGGGATAATTTCGATAGAGTTTCCCCTAGAACAAGAGCAAGAACTCAAACCAAAAGTAATAAAATCATTGTTTAAGAACAGCTATAAGTGCCAAGAACGCATAAAATGGACTCGCGAGAAAAATTCTACAGAGTCTCCTCTATAGAAGGAGCAAACTCTTAAACCTGATAGACCAAAAGTAGAACATAAACTGCTTAAAAGAACCATTGGGCATAAACTACTGAAAATCAGTACTATGTAACTGCCAACTGGACGTCAAAATCACAAGAAACCTCCCAAATACATATCCTATGGTGAGGGTACCGTAAGTGGGGAACTCCAACTACCTGTATCACCAAAGGTATCTCAACATTTGAGAATAATCCAGTTCAAAGAAAACCTCATGCAACGACCCTCCAAAGGCTAAACTAGACACAAAATGACTAGCCATAGTCTCAGAAAGGGCTCTTCTGGATTTAGAGAACTCCTCTTTTAAGTCTTTGATGTCCTGCATGTTAGCACTTGCAATCAACATGTCATCAACATACAACATTAGGATGATGAACTTCCCATCTCCCAAATCCTTTGTGTAGATGTAGTGATCTGAGTTGCATCCAGTGAATCCATGAGCCAACATCCATTGATTGAACTTCAATTACCATTGTCTTGATGCTTGCTTTAACACTAGTTTGGTAAGCTACCAGGACATAAAAGTGTCCTTTTACGGTTTTAGGAAAAAAATCAATACTCATAGTATATGTGTGAATTTTCAAAAATCCTTACATGAACTTCAAGCATAGAACCCACTCCAAATTTTAAAAATAAGTAACATGCCTACCTCTTGATTTCTTGGTCATAAGCTTCCAAAGCCACTGAGGTAGTGTTGCATTTTATCAAAAACAACATACTTTCATGGTTACCCCCATGGTACACCATTATAAAATTGTTCATGCTACAAACCTATTTTTCCCATGAACTTCAATGGGTTCCTAGTCTTAGTATATGGTTTCTATGGCCTCAAAAATTCTTAAACTGTGTAGAATTAGATACAGAAAAGTGGCATTTTGTGCATTCTGCTGACCTATCCTCCATGTTTGCTTGCTTACGGCGATATTATGCACTATATAATCTGTCTATTGATATAGCTTGGTACTTCACCCTTGTATTGACACCCAAAAACTATCAAAGACATGCAAACATAGGCTTAGTATGATCATTCTAGACACAATCACAAGACACAAAAATTGTGAGAATGAACAAACTCGGTTGCACATTGTGCCATCCTAGCCTCCTTAAAAAATAGCTACTTATACCCAAATTGGGTTTGTATGCTTAGTATGGACCTAAGCTAGAAGTTGACAATGTTCATTGAATTTAATGACCAATAGAACATAGTACATTTCTAATTCAAAATGAGTGAGATTTTGGTAAAGTGGAATTTTCTTTCCGACTCTTTAGGGTATTAGGTCCCCAAAACTCATGAACGAAGTCTTACATAGTTATGAGATGATATGCACAATCAAAATTACCTTTTTATAGCATAAACATATCCAAAAAATTCATGAAAGTATAAACTTCCTCCCTAAATTTGCATGGAAATGTTTTGATAATTGGACAATAACTTTGAATATATACAATTGTCATGCCTTAGAAGCATTAGAAAACCTTTAGAATGGCAAATACTAATTATGCAGCACCCTAGAAGCCCTAGAATGGCATTCTACCGTGGTCTATGGCCAATGTTTTGGAAAATGATAAAAACAACACACTTTTTAATTTTTGGGCCAGTTTAGGTTGGGAAATGCTTGCCAAACACAATCTTAGAGCCAAAATCAATAGCCCAAAAAAAATTCAAGTTTTTTTCAGCTCATTTAGCTATCTTTGTGAATATCAAACATTAAAATACCAAGTTAGCATCTCCTACAATAATTCTAGGAAATTGCTTGGTTAACAGGACATAAAAGCGTCCAAGGACATAAAAATGTCCTGTTATCAATAGTGTTGAACCATACAAGCTTTTATTTAATATGAAAACCATTTTCTCCTTATCTTTTACTTCATATCCCTTTGGTTGAAGCACGTAAATTTCCTCCTGTAAGTCATCCTGAGGGAATGCCGTATTTACATCCATTTGCTCCAGAGTTAAGTTATGAGTAGCGATAAGGCTTAAGACAAGCTTAATTGAGTTCATTTTTACAATAGGAGAAAATATTTTATTGAAGGCAATACCTTTCTTTTGAAAAAACCCTTTTACCACAAGCCTGGACTTGTACCTTTCCTTCCCACCTTCTTCTTTGTTCAACTTATACACACATTTGTTCTGCAGTGCCTGCTTACCTTTGGGCAACTCAACCAACTCCCATGTTTGGTTGCAATGTAACGAGTCCATCTCCACTTGCATGCTCTTTATCCATTCTTCTTTGGATTCGTGTAGCATAGCTTCTTTGTATGATTCCAGCTCTCTAGAATATGAGACCAAGAGATGGTTGAAGGAAGGAACAAACCTTTTTGAGGTCTACTTGCTCTCGTAGATCTTTGGGGAATAGTTTGAGGCTCCTCATTTGGTTGACGTTGTTGCACGTTGTCACCATTTGCACTCCTTGAGTCTTCACCATCCTCAAGTTCCATGTACTCATCACCTATTTCTTTTGTTTTTTTTCTTTCCAAATAATCTTTCTACATAATTTTTTTGTTGAAAATTACATCCCTACTCCTAAAGATTCTACCATCTTCAGGATTCCATATGCGATACCCAAAGTCCGCTTCTCCATAGCCAATGAAGAAATAATTTTTGGACTTTGCATCTAGCTCTGACCTTAGGGTTCTATCTATGTGCATAAAAGCCTTGCACCCAAACACTTTGAGGAATGCATAACTCACCGGTTTACCTATCCATGCCTCTTTTGGAACTCCCCTATCCAATGCCGTCAAAGGTTATGATTAAGTACACAAACGTACTTATTGCTTTCACCCAAATCTTAAGCGATAGGGCTGCATAAAGCCACATGCTTCGTGCTCGCTCCATGATTATTCTGTTCATCCTTTCAAAAATGCCACTTTGTTGAGGTGTCCTTGGGGTTGTCCTTTGCCTCCAAATGCCATTGCTAGCACAAAAGCTTTCAAAAGCTTGGCTGCAATATTTGCCTCCATTCTCGGATCCAAGGTATTTAACCTTGGTACCTACTTCATTCTCCACAAAGGCTTTCCATCTTTGAAATATGAAAAACACACTGGATTTATTCTTCATCACATAAACCCATGTTTTCCTAGTTGCATTGTCTATGAAAGTTACATAGTACAATGAGCCACCAAGGGATGGTGTACTCGCAAAACCCCAAACATTAGAATGAACCAATTCAAGTTTTTTCTTTTTCCTTTCATTTCTTACCTTTTGAAATTTTACCCTCTTTTCTTTCTCGTCAAAACAATCTTCATAGAACTCCAAGTCCACTTATTTCAAACCTGGTAGAAGCTTCTTTGATTGAAGGATTTGCATTCCTTTGGCATTCATATGCCCAAGTTGGTAGTGCCACACCAAATTGTCAACTTGTATAGTCCTTGCACAAGTTCAAAGCTGTGTGCTTATAGTACATAAGTAAAGTGTACCAACATTTTCTCCTTTGGAAACCACCAAAGATCCCTTTGAGATCTTCCAACGTTTGTTTCCAAATGCAATGTTGCGACCTTCATAGTCTAATTGTCTTGTAGAGATCAAATTCTTGCAAAGAGAAAAAACTTGCCTAATATCTTTAAGCTTCCATTCATTTCCATTAGCATTTTTGACACAAACTATACCTTTGCCGACAATTTCACAAGCTTCATTATCTTATAGTACATAAGTAAAGTGTACCAACATTTTCTCCTTTGGAAACCACCAAAGATCCCTTTGAGATCTTCCAACGTTTGTTTCCAAATGCAATGTTGCGACCTTCATAGTCTAATTGTCTTGTAGAGATCAATTCTTGCAAAGAGAAAAAACTTGCCTAATATCTTTAAGCTTCCATTCATTTCCATTAGCTGTTTTGACACAAACTATACCTTTGCCGACAATTTCACAAGCTTCATTATCTCCCAAGTATAAAAACCCAAAATTATCTTTGGTGAAACCTTGGAAATGCTGCTTGTGGGATGTCGCATGGAATGAAGCCTCGCTATCCACTATCCAAGAATTGAACAATTAGAGCATAATGCTCTACTTTACCTACCACATTGGCCTTCGATGTTGACTTGTTTTCTTGAGACTCTGTGTGACTTGCTCCTCCTTGAGTGATCACGACCCTTTTGGTTTTTGAACCTCTCCTTAGGTTTTCCTCTTGTTTTTGTTGATAGTGCAACACTTGATGATTCAACTGTGCTTCTCCTTCACATTTCCTCACTTAGGAGAACACCCAAAACGTCATCAAACTTAAGAGTATTTGTGCCAGAGATAGAGTTACTTACAACCATCACAAGGCTGTCCCAACTATCTGGTAGAGACGATAGTATAAGAAGAGCTTGTACTTCACTATCAAAATTGACTTTCACCAATCAAAGTTGAATTTCACTGATTGAAGTTGACTTATTTTGGTGTTAAAGTCATTTAGGTGTTCTGTAACTGAACCATTCGTGGCCATCTTTAGATTGAACAAGCGCTTCATGAGAAATACCTTATTGGATGTTGATGGTATCAGTAGAGGCCTCAACTTCACAATGCACCACAATAGTCTCCTCCACAAAATATTTTTTCTGTAGAAGAGGCCTTCTTTTATAGACCAAAATCACTACAAGAGGTTGTGTGCACTTGTGACGTTTTTAGCGACGGAAATGCATTGGGTTTTTATACTCCTCGGTGTCGCTAAGACCGTCGTTAACAACGTCGCTACGGGAACGTTGCTATATGCATAGCTATAAGGGTCTCTGTGAGGGGTCTCTATGATCATCGCTATATAGCGATGGTCATAGCGACGCTGGTAACGACGATTGCAGGCCTTCTATAGCGACGCTCATAGTGATGTTGCAGAGCCTTATATAGCGACACCCGAAAGTAAAATTTTTGGGTGACAGGTCATTCAACCATATTGAATGTTTCAATAATATAATAAACCAAAATGAATCCAAGATAAGCCCACATTCACCTTTGAAAGAAAGTGCAAGGTATAGACCCAAACTAGTCACCCACAAGACAATATAACCATTAACTCCATCATACATAGTATTGTTTGCAAAATAAAGATACAAAATTGACAAAAGTAAATTGATGAAAGTAAATCAATGACAATTGTACACATCATAGGAAAAATCAATTGATTGTTAAGCTTTGCAAATGTAATAGTTACAATACCATTGTCATTATTGAGAAAATACATGGTTTTCCAATAGTTACAAAAAGACGTATACACATCATCTCATTATACATGCTTAATAAAGGGGAACTAATGCTATCTGGCTATGGCTAGATTGACGTCGTCTAACTAGATGTCTCATCATGTCCAAGCGGCGTATCTGTCGGATATTGCAGAAAAATACAATAAGACTTTCTGTAAGTATAAACATATAATTTACAAAACAATCTATTTTCTTAGCTTATCATTAAAATACAAAAAATGTAAAAGAGTAAAGTGAAATACTAACCACCTCAAGAACTCAAAATTTCCATTAGGGAGTTTAAGCCCTTTCTGCCTGCGTACTCGTGCTTGTACAGTGTGGGGTCACGTCTTATCATCGACCACTATTCAAAACATACAAAGAATCCATTATGTTAGAATTTAAAAGTACAAATAGATGTAACTACCAAACATAAAGAGCAATGCAAAAACACTTACAAAATCAAACTCAAATGATGCCCACCTCCCGCTCCCCAAGTGGTGCGAGCTCCCTGCCTCTACTCATGCTTTGGCTGCCTTCTTTTGTTGCTTCCACTTGTCAGGATTCTCGCACGCTGCTCGCTTTGCATTATTCCAATCTTCTTTGGCCAGCCAATCTAGTGTGTTCCACCCATATTTTATTGCTTTTTGTACTTCAGAACGCTTGTGCTTGCAGTATTCACGCATTCGAACCTCATCAGGTCTTCATTGAAGCGCTCATCCCAACTTGACACGGGAAACTCGTCATGTAGCATGCTGATGAATCTATCTTTTAATTCACTTTGCACTTCACTCCAGGTGTTGAGTATGTAGTGTCTAAAGACCTGAGAGCAAAGACCTCACATGTGCAAGATCACCTTCTTGCCTTCGTCATCCAAGATGATGCCGCCGCTGATGTTGACCGAGTACGGCAAGCCCTCTTTCCTGTGACACGTGAACTTGGGTGTCTCGATAGGGGTCTCTAGTGGTGTCTCGATAGAGGTATGGATGTCAGGCGTCTCCACTAGAGTCTGGGCCCCAAAGCGAGGAGTGTCGACTACGATGACTCTCGGAGGAGTATCTAGTGGTGTATAGCCAGGATAGGCCGATAACCACGTAAAACTTGGCATAGATGGCAATATCGTGGTTGGTGTGGGTGCGGCAAAAGAAGGGGAAGTTAAGGAGCCTTGTCAAACACGAGGCGGTGTTGAGGCATCAGCGGTAGCATCCCCACAGCAATCGCCGCCGCCACCACTAGAGCATTGGTGCCTAGACGAGTGTGAAGATCATCTTGTCGACACTAAAGCTTCGGAGCGTGCTGAATTGTCCAAAATAGAGGGAGACACTGAAGGAGTAGGACGACGTGATGGTGCTCCAGAGCGATGACGCTCCTCGTACCACCTTCGCTGTTGGGCTGACAAAGAAGAAAGCAACTCATCATCATCCATACGTGCATTAAACATACGAACATTAAATCTTCATATTGATTAAATGGAAAATAAAACATGGACAAGTAGAGAGAGAGAGAGAGAGAGAGAGAGAGAGAGAGAGAGAGAGAGAGAGAGAGAGAGAGAGAGAGAGAGAGGACTCATAAAGGGGGAGGGATTCCTGTGTAGAGAGATCCCGTTGAAGTTCTTGTGAATTTGTAAAAGCACTACGCTTCTGGTGCGATGGAGACTGACACTGCAATCGCGAAGGAGGTGATCGGTCTCTGCTCATAGATGCTGCTCGCCCCACCACTAGATCTAGTTGATCGGGTGAAAGAGATGCTAAGAAGCATTAGTAGTGCTTCTTAGCGTCTCTTCATCTGATCAACTAGATCTAGTGGAGGGACGAGCAACATCTATGAGCAGAGACAGATCATCTCCTTTGCGATTGCAACCTCAGTCTCCATTGCACTCGGAGTGTAGTGCTCATTGTCCATGATTGTGAGAACATACATGGAGCATATGTACTTGGAGTGGACGCAATGACGATTAAATACACGGAGAAATTCAAATTAGCCCTAAAGGAGGAATAATTCATGGAGGACTCTGAAAGGGTTACAAAAAGGACCTTCTTGGAATGGGTTCCAAAGCCAAAAGAAGGACTTTTCATCACCAAGCTATTGAGAGAGTTTGAGCAGCGCTATGCTCAACTGTCAGGAACAGAGTGGGCTACTTCGGATAGTGAAAAGACCAAATTGTGAGGTCATGAGCTTCAAGAAAAGGTAGAGCTACTCCTTGAAGACAAGAATACAGAAGGCTGAGTGGAAAGAGGTTGAAGATGCAGTCTCATTGCTTGCTAAGAGGCAACGTCATAGGGACAAGATGGTGGTGAATGGTACTACCTCTCCTCCTAGCACATCAGAGATTCCATAAAAGCCTACTTTTGTGAGTCCAAAAGGTGATAATTCAATGCTTGATGAGCTTGTTAAAGCTAACAAGGATTGAAGAGAAAGGACAACCTGCTCCGTAGGACAACAATCCCAAAGCAAAGAAGGATATGTGCACAGATGCATATGGAGTGATGGCACAGACCATGTCAGAAGGGATTGTGATAGCTTTAGTGATGCCTTAAAAAGAGATCTTGTGTTTTTTAAGGATGGCAAGATCCATCTACGGGAGATAGGTATGCCATTAGAAACTAACTTTGGAAAAGGAGGTATGCAAAGGTTAGTGGAGGATATGGCGACTAGTCAGGCTATTTCTATAGTGGAGGCTACTACCTATGGGGCAAAGATAGAGCTAATTCCAAAGAAAGTGTTAAAGTATATGGGTGGATGCATGAATATGTGGCCCGGTTTTAACCGGTTGAAATTTTCTTTTGGAGGCTTAAAATTTAGGGGGTATGAAACTGGTGTTATGGGCAAGAATTGTTTGAATGAAATAATCGTGTGGAGGAAACAAAATCTTAATAATCCTGTGGAGGATTCAAAAACACGTGTGGAGCCCACGTCAGATGAATGTTCAGTCGAATGTTTGCATGACTGTACTTCTCCATATCTCTGTGACTTTCTCCTTCTGCGCCTTTCTCAGCTCACTCTACAGCCCCCTGTGCACGCTTCTTATCCTTCGCTATGGATAGAAACCTAAGAAAGATCCCAAGGAATGCAGCCGGACAGGTCTCCCCCACAAAGACCCGACATTCTCCCACGAAGGTATGTCACCTCTCTCTGTCTCTCTCTATGTTGTGTACAACGGACCTGTATGTGTAGTAGAGTATTGAGGTGTGGATATATTGAGTAATGAATATGGATTTATTCTTTTCAGAGACAGAAGTTACAGCCTCCTCCCAAAATCAGCCGCTTTGTTCACCCCAAAGATGTGGAGGTGCCATTAAAGGCATTCTGCACGACAAAGGAGGATTTTCACAGGGAATATGGGTTAAGTCTTGAGGGGAAAGATGTTAGGAAGTTGACAGATGTAGATGTGCCTATATCCAGCTGGATGAAAGTTTTCACGTGTCTTCGAGTGAAGGAGAAAAAAGTGCCGATAAAAACAGCAAGGCCGGATCACTACAAGGCACTCTACCAGCTCTACAAGCAGGCAATCCAAACCACCAAACTATCTGCTGGGAGTTAGTTTGCACGCGGATATGTTTATTTCGTATGCACAGGTCCGGTAAAGTGGGCTGAGTTTGCATCTGAGGTGGTCAATGAAGGTCACTTAGATAGGAAAAGAGAACAATGGAAGTTAGAGACTTCCCAAGTATCCACAGGAACCCCAAGTGGTTCTGCCATCTTGTTAGTAAATACCCCATGACAATGTATCAGCCAAGTGTCAGAAGGCTAAGGATTTTGTGGTCAAATCTGTTGCTGATGTGCACCGTTGTGAGGGTGCCCTTGACACCATCCGGATGCACTTCCCTGACGATGCCAATGTACCAACAAGCTTGCTTGACAACCTCCAAGAAAAATTTGACCAAGCAAAAGCCACCCTACAACAGGCATAGGTTTGGATGTACAATATACTATAGTCTATATACTGTTGTGGAATGATTACACAATAATACCTATAAAGTATATTGATTACTATAAATAATGGTAACATACCTGCAAAGTAACGGTTGCAATACCGGTATTGGTATTCGCTCTATTGGTGAACGTGTTACTATAAGTTCTATCAATGATCACAATAACGGTATGAAAGCAACATAATACAGGTATAACAACAAAATAATACCTATATAGTAACAAAAACAAAAAGTAGTTTAACACTAAAGTAACGGTATGATTATAATAACCATATTGTACTGAAACTCTAATAGTGAAAATGGTGTTATAAGTTTTACAATACCGGTATTATGGCTCTATTATACCGGGATGGGTAGAATGTGGTACCACAAAACCGAATAATGAAAAAACATAATAGTAGGACAATAACATCAATTCGGTAAGGGTAGATAACAATACCGGTAGGATGTTATCATACCGGTAGGATTATATCCTACCGGTATGATTACATCCTACCGGTATGATTACATCCTACCGATATGATTACATCTTACCGGTATGATTACATCTTACCGGTATGGTTATATCCTACCTGTATGATTATATCCTACCGGTATGGTTAGATCCGCGCGGTATGATTACACCCTAACGGTATGATAAAATCCAACTGGTTTGATGTTATCCTTCCGATATAATGTTATCCTATAGGTATGATGCTATACTATCCAGTATAATAACATCATACCGGTGGGATAACATCATACCGGCAAGATGTAATCATACCGGTATGATAACATTATTATACCGATCTTCAAGCATTCATACCAATTTTATACCTGTTTGACATTGTCTGATAACAGAGGTCTCTTGCCTACAAGAGACCTGTTTGACATTGTCTGATAACAGAGGTCTCTTGCCTACAAGAAGAATTATCCAAATGCTTGGAGCGTGAGGAAACCTTTGGTCTCTATGTCACGTTTGTGACAAACATGATTAGTCAACCAATGCTACTTGAAACCATAGTCTTGCCTGCAAGAGTTTCAGCTCCTGGACATAGTGTTGTTCTCATTGATGTGTGCAATGCTTGTGGTGTAAAAATTCATGATCACAATCTCTCAAGCCATGTTGTTCTATTACCTTGTTCACATGCATACCATGCATTCTACTATGCTCACTTGGCTGAGAAAGGAAAGTGCCTGCTTAAGGATTGCCCCGGAGTTATTCTTGCAGAAGACCAATCCCTTATAAAGAAGAATCCAGTTGAGCCATGCCCAATAACAGGTGAGAAAAGTGTTTCAACGGGTAAGAAACACACCATTGTTTTAATCAGGTGGTTGATTTTTGTCTTCTCTGATGTTTTTTCAGAGTCAAGCTGCTTCAGAACTACTGTCGGTAAAGACACATGGAACGATGCAGTGATGCCTGCATACAAGACACCTGTGGAGGTTTTGCTTGATAAAAGTGTCCCTGGTAATGCTGAGAAACCTGTTTCGGAAACAAAAAAAGAAGAACAAAACTTTGAGGTAAAGGAGCAGAGTATGACTGGTGCTGAAGGAAAAACCCAGAATGAGGAAGACGATGTGTTGCTAGACACTGGCGTGCGCGTAATAAGATCAAAGACCCCGAGAAAACGAGGCCAACGTGGCAAGAGTAAGTTTTTTCATTGATTAAGGCTCTAATAAGTGATCTTTTGCTGCACATCTTTCTAAAGCTGATGGTCGTGTAGATGTCAGGCTGGAGGGAAGTCCCAAGGAGAACCTTGCTCAACATATAAGAAAGGCAAAAATAAAATAAAATTGAGAAGACTGCAGATGAGAAGCTTGAAATGGGGCAAAAAAGAAAGGAAGAGGAAGAGACCCAGGGGCAGCCAGAGGAGGAGATGGACATAGAATACACTAAGGAGATGCAGAATACCGGCATAAGTTCTGACCCTAAACCCAGAGCCTGCAAAAGATTATAGTTTGCCCCCCCTATGTTTCTTTTTATGTAACCACTTCTGAAATTAATATAAATTTCTTTCCCATTCGACATCTCTTTCATCTTGTGCCTAATTTTTGAACATTGTGTATTTTTATTGAATGATTTCAATCTATAGATATGTCCTTTTGTGTAATTTTTCATCTGCAAATATGTTTTCAGTTGAAGAATGGCGCCTTGCAGATAGGTTCAGGGCTGACAAGCAGAATGGCAGGGCTGACATTCGTGCAATATGGAATTGGGTGTTGTCTCCTCTAGTGCTTGTGTTTTCTCTATGGTATAGACTGTGTAAAAGAATCCCAGTGATATGGCCAAGGCCACCACCTCCATTGAGCGTCCATCGTAGGGTTCTCATTTTGGACCTTAATGGCTTATTGCTCAAGACATTTGATGAAAAATATGGTGAAGAATTGCCCTACTGGCCAGAAATGCGGTATGTTGTTGAAGGGGATACACAGTTTTGGGTAAGGCCCGATGTAGAAGTGTTTTTGAATTTTTGTTTCAGATGGTTCGAAGTGTGGATATGGAGCTGCTGCGAGTTTGAGAAGCTCAAACGCACACTGGCGATAGTGTTCCTAAACCACCACAAAAGATTCAATAGAGTGGTAAGTCAGGCGTAGTGCACAAGGGCCCCTTTTAAATTGGGCACCACAGATAAACCGGTGTTCCACAAGAATCTTGAAAATTTTCCTGACCTACCACCTGACACACTTATCTTTGATGATTCTGGATATAAGCTAATGTTTAATCCATTGGGGTTATTTCTTGTTTTTCCCAAGCTAGAAAAGTTGTCTAAAGAAGTGCGCGCCTGTTTTTTGTCAACCACTATCATAAACTGGCTGGCATACTGGTTGATCTCTAAGGAAATAATTGAGTATACAAAGAGGACTGTAATTTGTGAAGACAGACAACTTGACGACACCTATGTGCGTCGTTTTTATTGGAAATGGCGGATTGACTTTTTCCAGAAGAAAAGAACATATTTTTTAAATTAAAAAAAAGCTTCATAAAGTCTGTGAAGTGGGCAACTTTTGTCGATGTATTTTTTTGTTGGTGGATGTAAATGGAGAATTACTCAACCTTCTTGTCAATCAATGTAACAAAATTCATGTATAATACATTTACAAGCAAGTTGCACAAAAATACGTTGTATTCTATATTTGAAGTACCTTGCAAATAAAAGGAGAGAGGGAGAGGAACAAAAGAGAGAGAGAGAGAGAGAGAGAGAGAGAGAGAGAGAGAGAGAGAGAGAGAGAGAGAGAGAGAGAGAGAGAGTCTGATACCGGTATGATACAAAGAAGTTATTGGTATGATACCGGTAAGATACTCAGAAGTGACTGAGAAGTGACAGAGAGAGAGAGAGAGAGAGAGAGAGAGAGAGAGAGAGAGAGAGAGAGAGAGAGAGAGAGAGAGAGAGAGAGAGAGAGAGAGAGAGAGAGAGAGAGAGAGAGAGAGCTGAGCAGTGACAAAGAGAGAGAGAGAGAGAGAGAGAGAGAGACAGAGAGAGAGAGGGAGAGAGGGACTTGTATGATACCGGTTTGATACTGAGAAGTGACTGGTATGATACCGTTATGATACTGAAAAGTGACTGGTATGATACCGGTATGATACTGAGAAGTGATCGGTATGATACTGAGAAGAGAGAGAGAGAGAGAGAGAGAGAGAGAGAGAGAGAGAGAGAGAGAGAGAGAGAGAGAGAGAGAGAGAGAGAGAGAGAGAGAGAGAGAGAGAGAGAGAGAGAGACTTGTATGATACCGGTATGATACTGAGAAGTGACTGGTTTCAAACATAGTTCAATTTACAGTTAAAGACAGAGTCAAAGAAAAGGATTTTGCCATCATGTTTGTACTATTATTGTACTTATACTGTAGTCTCCAACTTTTATGATACCAGTGCAAAACCATTAAATTGCCGCCTTTATAGAACTAGTTTATTTAAAACGTAAGGACATGTAGTGATTCAAAGGGATAAACAAAGACATTTTTTTATTTTAAAAAGGAAGCTTGGACAAAAAATTTAAACAAACTGATTGCTGCAGCTCAAAAGGCATACTATTGTAGATAGACTCACTGACATCAAGTGATATTGTATATAGTTTTGAGTTGCTGGGATGGGGTATCATGGGGATTTTGATTGCCCGAACAAGATGTGAATATATGAACACCTCTGGCTTTTTGTCCAAAAGCTCGTAGGTCTGCTCATTTATCATACAATAGTAAAACCCTTTGATAGCATAGGATCCTCGCCCAATAATATTGCCCTAGTCATCTTCAGCATCTGAATGAAACTCCTCAATAGCTACAGTGCATTTCACTATATAGAAATACACTTTTTCTTCATTGTCATTTGGTGCGGGAACAACAAAATTATCACCAATAATAAGAGGTTGACTGAGGGTGTCATGGTGTCCTTCATACGCTGCATCTTCATTTATTTCGTCATCATCGTCTTCCCCTTCTTCTGCAGGCTCCAAAATAAGGTATGTCCAGAATGGAACGTGTGACTTGCTCACACATCTCCTCCACTTTTCCTGTTTACATGCACTACAAAAACAAGATAGTGAACGTGTTCTCAAAGCAGTTGTATCATGCTCTGAATATGCAGAAACAGAGTGCATTGAGCGGGTATTTTTTACAACCTTCACATCCCAATTTTTTCCCCTTTTGACATCCCCCAATTCAATCACCCAAAAAATATTGCTTACATAACGGGCGTGGGATGCATAGGTGGCTATAGCACCATCTGACAAGGTCCGTCTCAATAATGCCACAACATCTTTAGCACAATCTATCTTTGGGTAGTTTGGTTGCAATTGGTATTGAGTTAAAGACCTTTTTATCACTTCTCCCGCACCGTCGTGTTCTCCCTTACCATGGCCGGATCGAAAAAAGTTCCAAGACATTTTTCATCCCGTAAAAACACTGTACTTGCATTTTATTCAATGGATAGAAGAAGATCAATATACTCTTGACACAATAAAATTACCAAAAAAAACATGTATTATAATATGACTGATGTTAGACAAGCATTTTATTACAACTTTAATGCCAATATTATAGGTCTCTATATTAAAACCACCTTCAGATAATGTTTGTTAGAACATGGTATACCTGGCAAGGAAATAGAATGGTCTTCTTGTTTTGAATTGTGAAGCTGCTCCATCAGACCATACCAATGACGCCTTATGTTTAGACCAAATTGCTTTAGCCATTCTGCATGTTTCAAAAAACAGTGTTGAACAAAATGTGTGTCATGTTGCTTATCATCTGAAATGAAGAAGTCAATTGTCTTGTGGATGTCACCTGCATAATATAAAAAGCATAAATTATTGAAGCTTAATACAAAATAAATAATACTGATCTAGGGTGATGTCGTTACCTACAATTCGGAAATATGTTATGTGCACAAAAATAGTTACTTGATTTGAATAGTAGTGCATGGGCTGAATCTCATTTTGTTCTTTGAAACTATAATTTTCAGCAAAGTCAACAACTGACACAACAACATCTTCTGGAAAGCTTTGTATACATTTCTTATATTGTTTTGCTTGCCATCTATACACAAAATTATGCAATATTTATTTCTTAAGATGGTCTTTGAACATGACTGAGAGATCCTGGCATGATATTTCCTTATGCGACAAGACTTTCCTTTTCTTCTTCTGACCGTCACGCGTAGTTCCTACTTCTAGGTCCTAAAAAATCTTCACCACAATCTTTTTAGCAATAAATGCAGCCTCTACAGCACAAAAATCTAACTTATCCGGGCCACACCTTTTACATTGACCACTCAAGCAGGCAAGGGCATGGAAGGTGGACGTATCTGATTTTGGACACAGTATAGAGTCCAATAAGGCTGTTACACTCTTGATAGGGTTTGTTGGTGCCTTGCATCCACCATTGTCTTTGCATATGTTGCATTGACATTGGCAAGCTTTTCCATGCAAACCGAATATAGAACTTCGCATGTGATTTATTGCATCCTTTAGGAAGGACATTTGAACATGTGAAATGCAGCATCAAGTATATCGGTCTCTCAATTTCCGCACAAAATATGGCTTCATGTACTCAAACGCACGATGCCTTATATCAATTTCAGGTTATTGTTCTTTGAATTTGAGAAAGAGCTCCACATACAATGAAAAACATATATGGTTAAAGAACATTGAAGAAAACTGCAGGTTTTTATTATCTTTGAAGAAAACTGTTACATTACTATAAACCAGTATTTTTATTTCAAACTAGTATGTTTTTTCACTTAATTGGTTAGGCAAACTAGTACATATGAACACATGTCCTTGGTACGTACCAGTGGTATATAAGTGTCAACCAATTCAAATGTTCTTACTGCTGATGTAAACCAGTCTTTTCATTCAAAACCGGTATGTTATTTACCTAACCAGTACATGTCAGCACTTAACCACGATGTATACCAGTGAGAAATAAGTGTAAAAGAAATGAACACATGTCCTTGGTACGTACTGAGGCAAGCTTTTCCATGCATGGGAACCCCCCCATATATTTTTGCCCTTTTATCAAAATATTTCCCATTATATAAGTTACTTTTGATTTTTTCTTTCTTTTTTACAAACGTTTTAGCCTTTATTAAATAAATAATACTTATGCTAATCAATCACGATGTAGCATAATAAGTAAGCTTTCTTTGTTGATCTCTCTTTTGACCTTAAATATTAAATATATATATATTCTAGTATTTTCTAATATATTTTTTTCATGTATATATATTAGTCCACTCTACCAAATATTTTATTCACTAGTTTTCATTTTCAAACCTCAACCCCACTTTCAAATTTCAATAATACCTCCATCTAGATGATTGCCAATCTTTTCAACACTCTAGGTCATGTTTTCATACACATGAAGGAGCTTACACTTGAAGGCAAGAGAGAAGTCCACTCAAAGGGGACCACCAAAAGACTTTTACAGCCACAAATAATACATTATTTGGCTGAATTTTTTAAGTAAAGAAGAACCCCGAATCTGAAGGAGCGTTCAACATAAAAGATGTAGCTCGTGATCTCAACTTTTAGCTCAATTTTTTTCAGAATTTTTGGAGTTATGAACACGGAGATATGATTTTTGTAGTGGACCCCAGTTTTCTCATGTAATGGTGACACAGGCCATCCCCACTTTTCTTTCTTCTAGAATGGCTATGGTTCTACAAGTCTTCAAGCATGATTACAAGAGACAAGGCTCTTTTAATGAGGTCTTGGCTAGTCTAGAGTAATTCTATCACCATTTTTGGAGGATCCATCCTCATCACCAAATATCCACCTTCGACAACCTCTCTTATAATTTTCTTACCTCTCTCTTCTCTCCCTAATAAGCTTATGTCTATCCAAAGCTAGACTATTGTAAATATTTCCTATCCTCCACATCCTACCCACATTCTCTCTTCTCTCTCTATTGACTCTGGTATTTTAAATAATGAGGAGACAAGATGGGAGCCACAGTCACATGCACCCCGTTTTCCTAGTCACCAAAGTGGGACACTCACCTCAAATAGAAATATTGCTAAATCCTTCCCTCCTTCCCTATATAAGGAGGCCATGAGAGCTCACTTGGGGGGAGATAACACACACACACACACACACCTATCCATACACACTCTTGTGCTACATGCTCTCTCTCTGTCTCTCTACCTCACATTCTATAGTCATGTCCAATCCCCGCACACCTCGGTCTAGAGGTGCACGGAGATCAGAACCACCGGGTTATAATCTCGTCTTTATTGGTCAATACCTATATTTGTGGGTACAAGAAATCTACACACCCACGTCTACATGATACTGCATGTAGTGGACAAAACCCCTTTGCCTCCTCTCTAGCTGTAGCACTTCACTTCATCTTAACATCTTTTCACAGTAGATCTTTTCACTGTTCGTCTAACTCTAAACCCTAAACCGTAAGTAATTCTTGCGTGGACTCGATCTAACGTAAATAAGCGTAAATCTAAATAAACGTAAATCTAAATCTAATCTAATATAACGTAAATCTAAATCTAATCTAATATAACGTAAATCTAAATCTAGCTTAAATAAACGTAAATCTAGTTAAAAATAAACCTAAATCTAATTTAATGTAAGTCTACATATAACCTAATCTTTAACGTCTTTTGAGATAGTTTCCTACGACGTTATAACTCTCTTCTTCTTGTGTGTGTGCGCGTGTGTGGATGTGTGTGCCAATAAAAAGAGATAAATGGTATAACCTTTCTATCACCCATGCCAAGTATGATAGATTGATTATGCCATTTCCCTCTTGAATAATAGGTCTTCAGTTCAACTCCTCGTCGGCTAGATCTTTAGGTCTTTTAATTTTAATTAGTTTCCTACGACGTTAAATTAGTTTCTCTCTCTTTCTCTCTCAATGTGTGTGCGTTTTTTTGGATCGTATGCATGTTTTCTCTCTCTTTTCCTCTCTCAATGTGTGCGTTTTTTGTTTATGCATGTTCTCTCTCCCTTTTCCTCTCTCAATGCGTGCGCTTTTTGTTTATGCATGCTCTCTCTCTCTTTTTCTCTCTCAATGTGTGTGTGCATTCTTTGTTTATGTATGTGTGTGTGCGTTTTTGTTTTTTTTTGTACTCTCTCTCTCTCTCTCTCTCTCTCTCTCTCAAAAACACTATGTGTGTGTGTGAGAGAGAGAGAGAGGGAGAGAGAAAGAGGGGAAGGGAACATGAGAATGAGGAGAGGGAAGGAGCATACCTGGCTCTCCTTCCTCTCCTCGTGTGTGTGTATGTGTGTGTGTGGAGAAGACAAAGAGAGAGAGAGAGAGAGAGAGAGAGAGAGTGAGGGAGAGCGTTACCTGCTCCTTGCTTGAGGGCGCCGAAAAACTCAGATCTCAGATCTAAGTTTTTGGGCGCGCTCCGTTATTTTTTTACCCCAGCCGGCGTCGCTATGAGCGTCGCTATAAGCGTCGCTATGAGCGTCGCAAATTTCTTTGTCAATTTGCGACGCGCATAGCGACGCTCATAGTGACGCCGAGATTTTTTTTTTGAGCGTCGCTGTGTGAGCGTCGCTCATATGAAGAGCCTCTTGTAGTGACACACTCATGATATTCCTCGCCATCAACTCCCATCTCTCCATTATGCCTCCTACGATCTTGTTCCCTTCTCATTTTCGTGCCATACGCTACCTATTGTATTCATCTTTTGCAAGCAATCAACACACTCCATCTTGGTGCCATACTTTGTGTCGCTTTGGATACATCTCATTGTGAGTATGGTATATTCTTGTTCCTTGCCATTTTTTTTCGGCTTATGTTAAGGTGTGCGGATTCGCCACCACACACACACACTCTCTCTCCCTCTCATATTCCTATCATCTTGCTACTTCCATCTTAAGGTGTGCGGATTCGCCACCTTTTGTATGAGAAGTGAGCATACTTGCATATATCCCTGACCTCGTTATCTTCCTTACTACATGCATGCGTAGCGAGCCCATTCTCACTCACTCACCACTCCTCTCACCTTATTCTCCGACCACCCCATTCCACATTTGGGCGTGGATCTTGAAATTGTTTTCCATGCATGCTTCATTGTGTATATGTATGCCTCCTAGCCGCATATCTTGCTAGGTGGTGCCCCTATTGTGTATTCCCCATGATGAGGCCATTGTGCATAGTCTTGGTGTAGAGGCCACCGGGTCTATTTTTTTCACTTCCGCCTCTCATTTGGTGCCCCCACGGAGGAGGGCTCTTGAAACCCTTCAGTTTACAAGACTGAAAACCCTAAATTGTTGTGAATGGATGAATGAGTATGAAGGATTTTCTAACTGGACGACAGAAGAAGAAGAGCTCCAAGCACAACTAGACGAACTCCGCATCTCCATCGAAGATCGAGTGCCAGGCGTAACGGTAATCGATTTGAAGTGGGAGAGTCAACCAACGCGCCAACCCCAGTGGATATACATAGGCCAAGTGCCAAGAAGAAGAAGGAGGAGGTGGAAACCATGTCCGCAACCTACAACCAACCAACAACAACAAAATGGAAGGAGCTCTGCACAATAGAGAATCAACACTATTCTACTTTGAGAATCGGGTAACTCAAGTCACCGAGGTAATTATCATAGTCAGTTTTCAAGTCGCACTTGATGCTGCAGCACAGATAACAGAAGCATTGGCTCACACTCTCACTAGAGAAACTAGGGATCTACTGAGTTTGTTTCAGGAAAGAACACCACCCTCTCCTACAAGCTTGGACAGTGACTAAGCACCTCTAAGCTTCACATGAATCAGGACAACCTACTGAGGCGGTCGGGGGTGGGCAACAAGAGAGGCGACCTCTAAACACCCCTCAAGGCTCCCGTGCTGCTCAATTGGGGCTGGGGCAACCACAAGCACAACACAACAACAAACCCACAGCCAAATCCAAACAAGATAGGGGCACCACCTAGTTATGGTATGCGAACTAGGACGCAAGAGAGATTTTGGCACAACCAAGAAGATGCACCACACAACACACACAAACAACCTCACACCAAGACACACACAAACTGGACTAGAGAGAGCTAGAGCAAAGGGAAGAGAGAGAGAAAAGGATCTTGCGTAATACCTTATTTGTGACTTGCAAATGGAGATGGTTCGTTATGATGTATTGTAGAACTTGTATAAAACTCACTCAATGCTTAGTGATTGCTAAACATTGCCAAAACACACACACATTGTCTTAGGGTGTGGGAGACCTCTCACCACAATACCCTCTTACAATGGACACAAAACTGGCAATGAAAAAACACACTAAAACACTTTCTAAAATCAAGATCAACTAATAAAAACTCAAAATACACAAGTCACCTTGAATTCACCAAACCGTATTGCACAAATGGAAGGACGAAGATTTGAACGTCGAATCACGCCTTTGATGCACCAAACCTCAATTTATTGATGATAAAGGAGCATATACAATAGTGGTTTTGAGATTTGTGAAACTCACGCTCTCTCACTTTCAATGTGTAGCTTGAAAGCTTCTCTCACACCAAGAGTGAAGCTCACAAGTGGTTGCTACACCTAAGTCTCTCCTCACGCATAGAGTGTTGGGGTGCTATGTGAGATGTTGGAGGTTGTTTTGCAAGAAGGAGAGGGGCCTATTTATAGGTTGGAGACCCCTCATTAATATTATTGGAAATCCTAATTTATAAGCTAACAAATCAGGATTATGATTTTTTTGAATATCAAAACATTGCGGGCCTTCTTTCTCTGCTTGAGTCATGGGTGTGGGCTCAAAAGAGAGCATTATTGATGGTAGATAAGGTGAAAGTAAGTTAGGAGAGGGAGAGAGAGAGAGAGAGAGAGAGAGAGAGAGAGAGAGAGTTACTATACACATGTCTTGAGGTGAGGTGTCTTTTATGGTTAGGTCAATGGCTATTTTGTGTTAGTATGTTAGTGGTTAGTGTTAGTAATCACTAGAAAGTTAATGATATATTTACAATGGGTAGAATGGGTGGGATGGTTGGAGTAAGATGGTTGAATGAAGTGAACAAATCCTTGTGATGGTGAAGCTTGAAGAAGTTTTTGACTTACTTGTGTAGGTTCTCAAAATGACCATCGATCTTCTTCTTCGTCTTCTCTTCTTTACGCCACCGCTGCCAAGGTTGATCATCGTGATGAAAATGGTAATTCCGTTGATGAGATCTTTTGATTTGCAGAGGTTAAGCATGGTACACATGCTGAATTTATGTATATATATAAGGAGTAAGATGGAATTGTACTTTGGAGATAATAGAGAGAGGCATAGAGATGGTGTATGTACATGGAGAGCTCATATGAGAGCTATGGGAGTAAGTGGGGAGGTTAATGGTGAAGAAGGTGAGAGAAACCATTGAAGGTGCAGGTTTGAGTGAGGGATTGAGAGAAATGTGTGTGTGTGTGTGTGTGTGTGTGTGTGTGTGTGTAGAAGTGTGGAAAGAGGTGAGAGAAGACTATGGGCTACTTGTGAAAAAAGTGGGCAGACTGGGGTCCACTCAAAAAATCATAGCTCACCGCTGGTAGCTCCAAAAATCATGAAAAAATTTGAGGTGATTATTCAGAGCGTGGGCTACATTTTCTCATTTGACCACTGCTCCAAATTCGGAGTGGAGATAGGTGCCAAAATTCTCACCAAAAAGCCTGTTTTTATGCTTGCAAAAGTCTTTTAGTGGACCCCTCCTTTGTTGAATTTGTACAATGCATCCAAGAGTGAGCCCCTCCTTTGTCATATCATAATACAAAGCATCCAAGTTGCCCTTGACACATGCATGGAGGAGGATTATTGGTGAATAAAGAAATATATACATGGTGGGACTAGTGTATGAACTATTCATGGACTTTAGCTCAATGAGCACATGGTGTTAGAATAATGAGTAAAAATAATAATAAAAATATGGAGGAGTTATGGATATGGAAAGATATTGGAATCATATGATATGGTCCCTCTTTGAATTATTTTGGGTGAAAGAGGAAAAGGTATGCAAGTAAATAATATGATAAACTTGACCAATGAGTAGAAATCAATTTTTTGTTTTCACGAGGGTGAGGGTGAAAATGTGGGAGTGATTTGTATAAAGGAAAAATATGAGGTTAGAGTATGTACATATTGGCAAATAAAAAATAAAAAAAATAAAAAAATAAAATAATTATGGTGTAAGAGGATGAAAGAAGGTGTACATAGGTTTAATAAAACACATACCTAAGTAGAAATATTTAAATAAAATACCAAAATAATTATAAAAAATCCCTATATTTAGGCCATATATACAATGAAATATTTACACACAAAGAGGCCATAATATACTTTTTTATTATTATTATTATTATTTTTTTTGGCTCACCTAGCCCAGTGACTAGCTAGCTGAGGGTTTTTAAGAAGATATGGGAAAAGTCCCGTGACTCACGCACGCCTATGTACAATGAAATGGTAGGGATAGCCATAGCGTTTGGGTGATTTTGGTAGGGTGAGGTAACTTAGTATAGCAATTATGGAGAGCCGAAAAACGGCTATCATTAGCCCTCGCCAAGGATGATGGTATATTCATGTACCATCATAGAGCATCTTTTCCAAAGAGAGTGCTTTAGAGTCCTTGACGAGATCTTCATTGTTTGGCCCCTCAGAATTTTGGCTGGAGTTACACTCATGCTTCATGTAACAATACTTACATGTGACAGCGGCCTTTGGACAGATCTTTGGTAGATCCTTTGGTAGAAGGCGACTCAAATAGGGCTTCAAGCGATACCCGTTTACCTTCCTGGAGAGCTCTTTACCATTCAAGTCCATAAGCTGATAGTAGCTAGAATTGAAAGCCTTCTTGACTATGTATGGCCCTTGCCATCTAGTTTCAAACTTGGCATCAAAACGATTGTCAAGTCGATTGTCATACCTTAGCACAAGCTCTCCTTCCTTGATGCCTTTGTCCTTCAATTTCTTGTCGTGCGTTTCTTTCGCTTGTGTGGCTTTCCTCTTGTAGCACTCGTATGCTGCTTCTCTTTTCCACTCAAGCTCCACTAACGTAAGAAGTCAATCCATCCATACCTCTTGATCATCTTGTGCTGATTTGCCATGAAGTCGCATTGTTGGAATGTTTAGCTCAATTGGCTGTAAAGCCTCTTGACCATAGACCAAGTGAAATGGTGTGAACTCCGTGGCTTCCCTATATGTGGTTCGATACGCCCACAAGGCACCATCCAAGAAGTCATCCCATAATTTTGTCTTGTTTTGCACCATCTTTCTAATGATTCCTGCAATGACACCATTAGCCTTCTCCACCAAACCATTTGACTGTGGGTAGTATGGTGTGCTATGACGATGTAGAATGTGAAGCTCTTCACAAACTTCTGTGAGCAATCCTTTTCTAAACCCTGGACCATTATCAGAAACAATCTCCAAAGGTGTGCCAAATCTACAACAAATGTAAGTGTAGACGAATTTGCTTACTGTCTTCTCATTTACCTTTGCCACACTTTGTGCTTCCACCCACCTAGTCATATAGTCTACAGCCACTAGAATGTAGAGTTTACCATTTTTTGTCCTAGGCAGAGGACCCATAGCATCAATGCCCCACTTTTCAAAGGGTCCATTTGCAAGCACTATTTGCCTCGGGCCATGCACCAACCTTCTATTTCCATTTATCTGACAAGTGTGACAGCTTTTACACCAATGTTGAACATCCACATGCAAACTTGGCCAAACATACCCCGAAAGCAAAATCTTCTTCACAGTTAATTCTTGGGCAAAATGACCACCACATGCCTCTTCATGCAAACCTTTTAGAATGGCTGGAATTTCCTTGATAGTTGGTACTCGTCTGCACACTTGATCCTTCCCTCTTTGATAGAGGGAGCCTTCTAGGAAGAGATATACGCTTGCCTTCTTCATGAGTCTCCTCTTCTGAGCTTTTGTGAAGTCTGGTGGAAACTCACCCTCCAAAATGTAGCCAATGATGGGAGCCAATGACTCCAATCCCTGGTACCTCGGTTGCTTCACAGTAGCCGCCACCATGATGACCTGCACTTCTTTCTTTACACATGCAACGGCTTGTTGTGCAAGTAAATCAGCATCTTCATTCTGTTTCCTAGGAATATGATATAGTTGCACTTCTTCAAATTGATTAAACAATCTACGAATGGCATGAACTTTTGTCCGTAAGATCTCATTCTTGCATGCCCAAATGCCTAAAATCTGTTTAACAATGAGAAGTGCATCTCCCTTTACCATGAGGCGTTGTATCCCTTGGCCAATGCACATCTTCAAACCTTGAAGTAGAGTGTCATATTCTGCTTCATTGTTGCTAGCTGAACTTGGTAGATTGAACTTCTCTTTCATGACCACCTCTCCACTTGGGTTGAGCAACACTAGCCCTCCCCCTGCTTTTCCTGTGGCTCGTCGAAAAGCTCCATCAAAGAACAAGGTAAAAGCATTGGGAATACTTTTTGGTGGTGGCAATGGTAGGGTCTTTACTTGAGGCACCTTAATTTCCTTCTCATGTACCCTATAAGTGAGAATCCCTGCCAATTGTGCACGCACACTATCTTCTACCTTGAAAGAGTATTGGAACTCTTGCAACTCCATAATCCACTTTGAGATCCTAGTACTAAGATTCATTTGAGATGACACCCAAGGGAACAAATTTTCTGCAGTGAGAATTACAAAAGGTTTTGGTAGCAGGTAGGATCTAAACTTTCTCACCGCAAACATGAGAGAAAGCATCATGAGTTCTGCTTCTGTGTAGTCTCTCTCCAAAGCATTCATGACCCTACTAGCAAAGTAGATGGGTCGCATCCTTGTACTGTGGGGATCTTGTTGTAGCAACACAGCACCAATTGTTTCCCTTCCAACACTAGAGCTAACAAAGAATGTGTACTCCCAACAAGGAGGCATGAGTGTTGGTAGCTCTGACAAAATGACTTTAATGTTACAAAAATACTCTTCAAGCTCATCAGACCATGCAAATTCTACTTGTTGTGTCAACTTTTGCAAAGGGTGAAGTAACTCCGAGGCTAAGTGAATGAAGCGTGACATATACTTCACCTTTTGAATGAATGAGATGACCTCCTTAAGACTCTTGGGTGATGGTAGCTCAATAAGAGCCTTTGCCTTCGAAGGATCCACTTCAATGCCTTTGTAAGAAACTTTATGACCAAGCAAGATTACTTCATCCTCACCTATATGGCACTTGTCAGGGTTGAGTTGACCTCCCATGTCGTAGAGCTTCTTTAAACCTTCTTCTACCCTTTGTAGATGCAATGATTTTGAGCTATAAATACAGAAATCATCAATGAACACCCTAATTGACTTTCCAAAGAATGCTTGAAACACCATATTCATGAAACGTTGGAATGTTGCAGGAGCATTTGTCAGACCAAATGGCATGACTCTAAAAGCATAACAACCCCAAGGAGTGATAAAGGTTGTTTTCAATTGATCCTCCAGTGCAATCCCTATTTGAAAGTATCCTGAGTAACCATCGCACACAGTGTACTTCTCATGACCAGCTACCTCATTTAGTATCTCATCCTGGAATGGGAGGGGAAAGTGATCTCTCTTTGTTGCCTCATTGAGGGGACGGTAATCCACACACACCCTCCACTTGCCGTTCTTCTTAGGAGTGACAACAACAGGAGAGACCCACTCGGAATTCTCCACTGGATAAATGAACCCTGCTGCTAGAAGCTTTCTTACCTCCTTGAGTAAAGCCTGCTCCTTGATGACTCCTAGCCTTCGTAGCTTCTGAGCCTTAGGTGTGGCCTCTGGCTTCAACTCAATTTTGTGTTGAACAGCATCTACTCCACGCACATCGGTGTAGTCTTTAGCAAAAAGCTGAACTCCTCGCTTTCATCCTTTGTAAGTGTTGTTGATAGCATACCTTCCAGCATCCCTTCATCTTGATATTCACCTTCGTTCTCTTGAGGACCTACCTCCTCCAAGCCTTGACAAGAGGTTTCTTGGTTGCTTGGCTTAAACCTTACCCCCATGACTTCGATGGAAGACTCCTCTTCAGTAATGCTGCCGCTACTTTCTTCTTCTGAAGTGCTATCGGTCCAACCTTCTTCTGTCTCACTTTGAGATGATTCTTCATGGAGCTCCTCTTGGCGTTGCTCCTTCATGTCAAAGACAACCTTCTTATGATTGTCATTCCTGCAAATTAATTTCCCACTTTCCCAATCCTGCAAAGCTCGCATTTTCATTAGCCATGGTCTCCCTAGGATAAATGGGTAACCATTTCCTTTGGTAGACATGACATAGAAATCCACTGCCTTCTTAATGCCAAAGGCCTCCACAAAAACATTTTTACAAATGCCTACGCACCTAGCCTTGCTATTGTTTGCCATCTTGACCTTAATTTCAGGTGTCTCATGGATGTGCATGCCTAGTTTTTGCATGAGTCCCTCTGTCATGATGCAAATTTGTGCACCCCCATCCACTAGACCTTTCCTAACCAATCTTCCTTTGATGTAACAGTCTAGCACCGGTGTAATGTCCTCATTCATTTCAGCTTGTGCAATTTTTACAACAGGAACACTCTCTTTTACCTTTCTCCTAGTGCTAACTGCCCTTGTTAAATCCCTCCTAACTTGTGGACATAATGCAAGAAATTGAGGCCATGAAATATCAGGACCCTTACCTCTCATGTCTTCCAACAAGTTGTACGGAGCCATACCATGTCCAAGAGGGAAGTCTTGGAGGTTGATACGACGTCGAGTCCTCTTGGTTTCCTTGGTTTCCTTTGCCTTCTTGCCTTGTCCATGGTCACTCTGTGATGTGACTCCTTCTTTCTCTTTACCTTTTCGTCGGCCACGCTTAATGCCATTGGCTTCCATGTCAACCTCATTTGAATTTGTCACCTCTACCACATGCACATTTGGATCTGGCAAAGGTGGAACTCCTTCTACCCCTTGTGGAGGTGGTCTTGGTCCATTTGGCCTTTGTAGAAGCCTTGGTTGTTGACCAGCTCCTTCTCCTGCATTCATCACTGGGTAATTCAAGTTAGGCCTCCCTGGCTCCCCACGGGGCCAAGGACAATTATACATCCCATGTCCAGACTCTCCGCAATTCCAACATTGCAAGACTCTCCTAGGTCGTGGATCTCGCTCTTCAGACTTCTTTGCTTGTCCCTTTGGACCTACAGCTTGTGCAAGGTGAATTGACAGGCTGCTTAAAGATTCATTTAACTTCTCAATTACTTCCGCCGTTACCTCAGGAATCTCCCTCGATGTTGATGCTTGTGACTTACCTTTGGGTCTAAGACCTTCTATTGGAACCTCTCCCCTTAAGCACTTGAGTTTCCTATACTTCTCAGCAGCCCTAGTTTCAGCTGCATCAAAGGTAGCAGGTGCACCCGCCTCAACTTTTACCTTAAGGTCAGGAAAGAGTCCGGCTATGAACCTCTCCTTCTTTAGAAATTCTACACCATCACCAGGGTTAGCAACATTTCGTATCCATAGAGCCCAAAGACGTAGAAACTCTTGCTTGTACAAGTAGTAGTCATCTAAGTCTTTTTGCTTATGAGAAACAATGTCTTGCCATAGTTTTTGAGTGTTTTGGGGATCAAAGAAGTATCTCTTAAAACGATTCAAAACTTCTGTGTAATTCCCCTTAACTTCCTCAGGCAAAGAGTCAAACCAAGTGCTAGCATCTTTCCTAAGGACCACCTCAAACATTTCTACACGTTCTTGATCAGTTACTATCCTCTTGATACGGCAAGACATCTTGAAATTCGCTAGAAATAATTCTGCATCCTCTCCAGGCTCTCCAAAGAAAAGAGGATATCCAGACATTTGGCGTTGGATCTCCATTGAATTGATTTCAAAGTGACGCGTTTTGTTTTTTCTTTCTTTAAAAGATCTACACAATAATATTCTCTAAATTGCAATCTATTCTACAACAAAATAAAAATATTCACATCAAATGACCTATGATAATCAATGAGAGGTAGGATGACAGGGTTTGGTGACGCGAGAATTTCTCCTACTCTTTGGGCACCAAACATGAACACCATACGTTGTTGAAAATGGATTTTTCTACTAATTGCAATGTTTATTCTAATGTGTGGAGTGAAATGAAAGGGGAAAACCTCTATTCTTGGGCCATTATCCATTGTCTATGCATGACCTTATGCTTAAAACAAAACAAAAATATAGACGTCCAAACTAAGGTCGTACCTAATGAGAGGCAAAATAAAAGGATTTACTGATGCGTTTATCTTTGCCAACCTAAGAGGACCTAAAATTCTACGAATTACACGTTGAAATTGCAACTTAGTACTAACAATTATGTGTACCTTTTGCCTTGCAATGGGAATGAAGGGATCATACAAATTCTCGTGATTCATGCAAGCTACTTGATTATGCTAAAGGTTGAGCCTACACAAAACATACACAAGCCTGTCCTCCGTGGGGGCACCAAAATTGAGGCGGTCCGGGGTGGGCAACAAGAGAGGCGACCTCTAAACACCCCTCAAGGCTCCCGTGCTGCTCAATTGGGGCTGGGGCAACCACAAGCACAACACAACAACAAACCCACAGCCAAACCCAAACAAGATAGGGGCACCACCTAGTTATGGTATGCGAACTAGGACGCAAGAGAGATTTTGGCACAACCAAGAAGATGCACCACACAACACACACAAACAACCTCACACCAAGACACACACAAACTGGACTAGAGAGAGCTAGAGCAAAGGGAAGAGAGAGAGAAAAGGATCTTGCGTAATACCTTATTTGTGACTTGCAAATGGAGATGGTTCGTTATGATGCTATTGTAGAACTTGTATAAAACTCACTCAATGCTTAGTGATTGCTAAACATTGCCAAAACACACACACATTGTCTTAGGGTGTGGGAGACCTCTCACCACAATACCCTCTTACAATGGACACAAAACTGGCAATGAAAAAACACACTAAAACACTTTCTAAAATCAAGATCAACTAATAAAAACTCAAAATACACAAGTCACCTTGAATTCACCAAACCGTATTGCACAAATGGAAGGACGAAGATTTGAACGTCGAATCACGCCTTTGATGCACCAAACCTCAATTTATTGATGATAAAGGAGCATATACAATAGTGGTTTTGAGATTTGTGAAACTCACGCTCTCTCACTTTCAATGTGTAGCTTGAAAGCTTCTCTCACACCAAGAGTGAAGCTCACAAGTGGTTGCTACACCTAAGTCTCTCCTCACGCATAGAGTGTTGGGGTGCTATGTGAGATGTTGGAGGTTGTTTTGCAAGAAGGAGAGGGGCCTATTTATAGGTTGGAGACCCCTCATTAATATTATTGGAAATCCTAATTTACAAGCTAACAAATCAGGATTATGATTTTTTTGAATATCAAAACATTGCGGGCCTTCTTTCTCTGCTTGAGTCATGGGTGTGGGCTCAAAAGAGAGCATTATTGATGGTAGATAAGGTGAAAGTAAGTTAGGAGAGGGAGAGAGAGAGAGAGAGAGAGAGAGAGAGAGTTACTATACACATGTCTTGAGGTGAGGTGTCTTTTATGGTTAGGTCAATGGCTATTTTGTGTTAGTATGTTAGTGGTTAGTGTTAGTAATCACTAGAAAGTTAATGATATATTTACAATGGGTAGAATGGGTGGGATGGTTGGAGTAAGATGGTTGAATGAAGTGAACAAATCCTTGTGATGGTGAAGCTTGAAGAAGTTTTTGACTTACTTGTGTAGGTTCTCAAAATGACCATCGATCTTCTTCTTCGTCTTCTCTTCTTTACGCCACCGCTGCCAAGGTTGATCATCGTGATGAAAATGGTAATTCCGTTGATGAGATCTTTTGATTTGCAGAGGTTAAGCATGGTACACATGCTGAATTTATGTATATATATAAGGAGTAAGATGGAATTGTACTTTGGAGATAATAGAGAGAGGCATAGAGATGGTGTATGTACATGGAGAGCTCATATGAGAGCTATGGGAGTAAGTGGGGAGGTTAATGGTGAAGAAGGTGAGAGAAACCATTGAAGGTGCAGGTTTGAGTGAGGGATTGAGAGAAATGTGTGTGTGTGTGTGTGTGTAGAAGTGTGGAAAGAGGTGAGAGAAGACTATGGGCTACTTGTGAAAAAAGTGGGCAGACTGGGGTCCACTCAAAAAATCATAGCTCACCGCTGGTAGCTCCAAAAATCATGAAAAAATTTGAGGTGATTATTCAGAGCGTGGGCTACATTTTCTCATTTGACCACTGCTCCAAATTCGGAGTGGAGATAGGTGCCAAAATTCTCACCAAAAAGCCTGTTTTTATGCTTGCAAAAGTCTTTTAGTGGACCCCTCCTTTGTTGAATTTGTACAATGCATCCAAGAGTGAGCCCCTCCTTTGTCATATCATAATACAAAGCATCCAAGTTGCCCTTGACACATGCATGGAGGAGGATTATTGGTGAATAAAGAAATATATACATGGTGGGACTAGTGTATGAACTATTCATGGACTTTAGCTCAATGAGCACATGGTGTTAGAATAATGAGTAAAAATAATAATAAAAATATGGAGGAGTTATGGATATGGAAAGATATTGGAATCATATGATATGGTCCCTCTTTGAATTATTTTGGGTGAAAGAGGAAAAGGTATGCAAGTAAATAATATGATAAACTTGACCAATGAGTAGAAATCAATTTTTTGTTTTCACGAGGGTGAGGGTGAAAATGTGGGAGTGATTTGTATAAAGGAAAAATATGAGGTTAGAGTATGTACATATTGGCAAATAAAAAAT
This sequence comes from Adiantum capillus-veneris, assembly GCF_014529385.1. Lineage (NCBI taxonomy): Eukaryota > Viridiplantae > Streptophyta > Polypodiopsida > Polypodiales > Pteridaceae > Adiantum > Adiantum capillus-veneris. Next base: position 53,638,503 of record NC_140935.1, on the reverse strand, counting down.
AAAAAAAATAAAAAAATAAAATAATTATGGTGTAAGAGGATGAAAGAAGGTGTACATAGGTTTAATAAAACACATACCTAAGTAGAAATATTTAAATAAAATACCAAAATAATTATAAAAAATCCCTATATTTAGGCCATATATACAATGAAATATTTACACACAAAGAGGCCATAATATACTTTTTTATTATTATTATTATTATTTTTTTTGGCTCACCTAGCCCAGTGACTAGCTAGCTGAGGGTTTTTAAGAAGATATGGGAAAAGTCCCGTGACTCACGCACGCCTATGTACAATGAAATGGTAGGGATAGCCATAGCGTTTGGGTGATTTTGGTAGGGTGAGGTAACTTAGTATAGCAATTATGCTTGATACGAGCTTCTACAATGTCGAAATTGATCTGGAGCACTTGTGTGTGTGTGTGTGTGTGTGTGTGTGTGTGTGTGTGTGGGACATGGACTCATAGGGCTGGGACTTAAACAATGATTGCTCCCAATTTGGTGATGATAGTTACCTCAAGGCTCACGTTGTCGGCGTCCTTTGTGAGCCAGTCCCCCAAGGCCCCCACAACATGACACATCCGGCAATAAATGAGGGGCAAAACCAAGAATACCACTGCTACAATTGTGGGGAGGATGGTCATGGAATGTACTACTGTCCACAACCAAGGAGGCAGAATTTCAACAGAGGAGCCAGGCAAAACCAAGTTTCACCACCAAGAGCAAGACCACCACCACCGAGGGCACCACGACAAGCACCACCCATGCAAATCTTACAACCACCGATTCAACCACAACCACCACCAACACCACCACAACCTCTCATTCCACCCTTACCCCCACCACCAGTTGGCAATCAAACAGTAAGCGTCATCAGTCTTGAAGGTAAGGGAAAGGAGAAAGTGGAGGAGGATAAGACCAAGGTTAAAGAAGTAGATGCCATTGGGGTAAAACGCGCTAGGCATGGTGAATCTTCTCAAAAGGAAGAAAAGATGAAGAATAAAGGGGAATCTAGCAAAAAGCCGTCCAAGTCACGACGTAAAATTGACATTGAAGATTTCTCTTTGGGTGAATGTTCTAAACCATATGATTTGGTTCAAGATGTTTCTATGCAGGGCCCAAAAATCACCTGGCCCCAGTTACTCCACCTAGCACCTAGGGTGAGGAGACAATGGACAAAGATGGTTAACACGAGGCGACCAAAGCCAAAGATAGCTGGGGCTATCTCTGGGAGGAATCTAGACGACATACTACCAGTGATGGATGCTTACATCAAAGGGCAACACATCTCCAATATCTACATCGATGGTGGCGCACAAATATGCGTAATGAGTGAAAAAATGATGCACCGTTTGGGTTTAGAGGTGAGTCGGCCGGCACCATGCCGAGCCAAAATGGAAAATAATTTAAAAGTCCAATGTGTTGGTGTCATAAATGCAGTTAGGATAAAGGCATTCAACACCGAGGTAGATGTGGACATCTTTGTCATGCCACAGAAAGGGGAGGGCTATCCTATCATTCTAGGGAGGCCTTGGCTTATGGCTATGAGAGCTAAGCAGGACTGGGACACCGGCATAATCTAGATGAAGGATGCAAAAGGAAGGCCAATACTTTACGACATGAAGATAGGTCGACAACGCGACATGGATCTAGAAACCTCCGAGGATGAGTTTTCTAGTGGTGACTCTTCAACCACTTCAGAGGAGGAGTCAACAGTGAGTGAAGAAAGTGATAGTAGCATTGAGGTGATGGGGATCATTCTCAAGGACCCTAAGAAGATGGAGCAACCTGATGCCTCATCATCAAGCCAAGGGGAGACACTAGGTATACAACCTCTGGTAGAAGCAAGTAAGCTACATCAAATGCTCTCTAGTGAGTTGTGTGGGAAGGAGCGTGAAGATTATATTTTGATGCTAAGTAATTTTACCACATTGTTCATTGATGAATATGATAAAATCACTGGCATCACAGTAGTTCAACATCACATTAAGCTCAAGGAGGGAAGTAAACCTGTAGTGCAGAAGCTCAGGCGGCTAGGAGTAATTCAACAAGACGCCCTACTCAAAGAGGTGAGAAAATTGCTAGAAGCCGGTTTTATCTATCCTGTTGAAGACTCAGAGTGGGTTTCTCCAGTGGTAGTCACACCAAAGAAGAATGGTAAGTGGAGGGTTTGTGTTTATTACAAGCCTCTTAATGCAGCCACAAAGAGGGACCATTTTCCTCTTCCTTTTCAAGACGAAATACTCAATGAGGTAGCAGGACATGAGTGCTACACGGTATGTGATGGCTACTCAGGCTACTTCCAAATTAGCATCGCTGAAGAAGATCAAAAGAAGACAACCTTCATCACACCATGGGGATGTTTTGCTTATAGAGTTATGCCTTTTGGTCTCACTAATGCTCCAACCACTTTTCAGCAATATGTGACATTTGTTTTTCAGCCATTCTTTGGAAAATCAATCCGTGTTTTTATTGATGACTTTTGCATCTATAGCTCTCGCTCTCTTCATTTGGAGAAAGTTTATGAAGGTCTAGCTAGGCTACAAGATTTGGGTGGCCAACTCAATGTGGAGAAATGCCACATTGGTGAAAGCAAGGTTACTCTTCTTGGCCATGTGATCTCGGCCAACGGCATTGAAGCTGACCCAAGCAAGGTTCAAGCCTTGGTGGCTTTGACCTCTCCCACCACAACAAAGCAATTGGTCTCTTTTCTTCAAAAGGTGAGGTATTTGAGTAGGTTCATTCACTTGCTCTCCCAAGTGGTTCTCCCTTTACAACAAGTTACCCATCAAGAGATCTTCACTTGGAGTGAAGAAAATGAACAACAATTCAATGAGGTAAAACAAATTCTAGCTTCACTTCCCACCATAGCACCTCCAAAGTGGGACGAGCCATTTTATGTAAACCCTAGTGTTGGCAATGACACACTTGGGGCTGTATTGATGCAAAAGGATCCTCAAACTTCTTTCATGCGTCCTATCTACTTCTCTAGTCGACTGATGACCCCATCAGAAAAGGGATACACGGCAATGGAGCACATGGTGCTTGCATTAATGTTTGCTACCACCAAATTTCGCTCTTATTTATTGTCTAGACCATTCATAATCTTAACAATGGAAGAAGTATTTCCTTATGTAATGCAGCACATGGATGTTTCTTCTAGGATTTCCAAATGGCTCACAACGCTACAAGAGTTTGACTACACAATGCAAGTGGAGAACTCCACAAGGGCCAGTCTAGGAGGTATTCTCACTCATCGCCACTATGAAAAGAAGCTAAAGATAAAGCCAAATGATCAAGATATTACACCCGTGCTGGAAGTCCGTAAGGTAGAGGAGGCTCACTCTCTTTTCTTTGATGGAGCCTACAAGAGGAAAGTGGACAAAGCTGCAGTAGGCATTGTCATCTTCAACGAGCAAGGGGACAAGGTTTTCTCCATTGGGAATCTCTTGGATTCTCACTCTAACAATGAGGCAGAATATGCAGCTTTAACTCTTGGGTTAGAGTGGTGTGTGACACAGGGCATTCAACGGTTAAATGTATTTGGTGATGCCATGCTTTTAATAAAACAAATACAAGGAACTTGGGCTTGTAAAAATCATATCTTGCTAGGCCATTTGCGCAAAGTCAAGGAACTTTTAGGGAAATTTCAAGTTGTACAATTACATCATGTCCCTCGAGCAGAAAATCAAGAAGCAGATGCTCTAGCTAGAGAGAAGTTGCAAGATGTTTAAGTGGTGGGTGCTATCAAGTTGAAGCTGCCTCTCTTCCAAGGTAGTGATGCTATGCCTGACATCATGAGTTTCTTGGACACAGGAGAGTGTCCTAAGGATCTTACTAAGGGCCAAAAGCAGTGGCTTGTGCGCAAGGCAACAAAATACCGCCTTATCAATGACGACCTCTCCTGCAAGGGTAAGGATCAAATTCTTAGGTGTGTAACTCTCTCTAGAGAGATCACTGAAATCATTTCAAGTTGCCATGATGGTGTTTACGGAGGACACTTTGCACTTGACATCACTAGTAGAAAGATTCTACAAGCCGGGTTTGTATGGCCTAGTCTACATAGGGATGTGCATCATTGGTGTAAAACATGCAAGGAATGTCAAAAGGCAGGGGATAGGAGGCTCACATATGAGCCACAGACTCCTATAATCTCATATGGACCATTTGAGAAATGGGGAATTGATGCTATTGGGCCTTTGCCAAGGAGCCAATCAGGTAAATTTTATATCATCATGGGTGTGGACTACATGACCAGGTGGGCTGAAGCAGTTGCCACCACCCGGATTACAGCTAAGGAAGTGGCTAAGTTCATATTTGAAAACATTTGTTGCCATTTTGGCACTCCTCTTGAAATAATTTCTGACAGGGGACCAGGTTTTAGAGGAGACCTTATAGGAGAGCTAATGGAGAAGTTAGGTATCTCACGACGACACTCAACTCCCTACTACCCACAATGCAATGGTTAGGTGGAAAAGGTAAATGGTATGATTTGCAAGATCATCACTAAGCATGTAAACAATCACAAAAGTGATTGGGACAAGCATCTTATGGCTGCACTTTGGGCTTATCGCACTTCATTTCGCACATCCCTTGGGTTCACACCATATCACTTGGTGTTTGGTAAGGAAGCCATTTTACCCATTGAAGTACAATTGGCTAGTCTCGGGGTGCTAGCTGGGCAGGTGGAACGTCCTAATGCTCATCTCCACAACCACATTCTTGATCTAGAGAGGCTTCAACTAGACAGAGAAGATGCTATCAACTATTATGCAGCACAGGCAGAGCAACGTCGACTTACCTTCAACAAGGGACTTAGGGCAAAAGGTCTCAAGAAAGGTATGTTGGTCCTACGGTATGATAACAGGTTTGACACTAGGAAGGATAAAAAGTTTTCACCCAGATGGGAAGGGCCATTTGTCATTAGAAAGCGCTACGCCAATGGCAGTTACCGATTGATGGATGCAGATGGTAGGCTCCACAAAACACGTGTCAATGGATGGAGGTTGAAGCAGTACTTTTTGAGATTTGATCAAACATCTATGATGGAAATCCCCAAGGAGGGAGACTCCTCCACCTCAATTGAAGAAGAATCAGGTACAACGCTAGAGGCATGAATACCTCTAGCCTTAGGGGGAGGGCTAATGAGGCAAGCTTTTCCATGCATGGGAACCCCCCCATATATTTTTTCCCTTTTATCAAAATATTTCCCATTATATAAGTTACTTTTGATTTTTTCTTCCTTTTTCACAAACGTTTTAGCCTTTATTAAATAAATAATACTTATGCTAATCAATCACGATGTAGCATAATAAGTAAGCTTTCTTTGTTGATCTCTCTTTTGACCTTAAATATTAAATATATATATATTCTAGTATTTTCTAATATATTTTTTTCATGTATATATATTAGTCCACTCTACCAAATATTTTATTCACTACTTTTCATTTTCAAACCTCAACCCCACTTTCAAATTTCAATAATACCTCCATCTAGATGATTGCCAATCTTTTCAACACTCTAGGTCATGTTTTTATACACATGAAGGAGCTTACACTTGAAGGCAAGAGAGAAGTCCACTCAAAGGGGACCACCAAAAGACTTTTGTAGCCACAAATAATACATTATTTGGCTGAATTGTTTAAGTAAAGAAGAACCCCAAATCTGAAGGAGCGTTCAACATGAAAGATGTAGCTTGTGATCTCAACTTTTAGCTCAATTTTTTTCAGAATTTTTGGAGTTATGAACACGGAGATATGATTTTTGTAGTGGACCCCAGTTTTCTCATGTAATGGTGACACAGGCCATCCCCACTTTTCTTCCTTCTAGAATGGCTATGGTTCTACAAGTCTTCAAGCATCATTACAAGAGACAAGGCTCTTTTAATGAGGTCTTGGCTAGTCTAGAGTAATTCTATCACCATTTTTGGAGGATCCATCCTCATCAACAAATATCCACCTTCGACAACCTCTCTTATAATTTTCTTACCTCTCTCTTCTCTCCCTAATAAGATTATGTCTATCCAAAGCTAGACTATTGTAAATATTTCCTATCCTCCACATCCTACCCACATTCTCTCTTCTCTCTCTATTGACTCTGGTATTTTAAATAATGAGGAGACAAGATGGGAGCCACAGTCACATGCACCCCGTTTTCCTAGTCACCAAAGTGGGACACTCACCTCAAATAGAAATATTGCTAAATCCTTCCCTCCTTCCCTATATAAGGAGGCCATGAGAGCTCACTTGGGGGGAGAGAACACACACACACACACACACACACCTATCCATACACACTCTTGTGCTACATGCTTGTAGCATGAACCCTAATCACATAATCACAACACCATCATCATCACCATCACCATGCACAAAAGATGAGTACCACACCTCCACACCACTTGTAATTAAGGGTTGAAGGCACAATTTCAAGAAGAAGAAGGGTGGACACACTCATGATATTCCTCGCCATCAACTCCCATCTCTCCATTATGCCTCCTACGATCTTGTTCCCTTCTCATTTTCCTGCCATACGCTACCTATTGTATTCATCTTTTGCAAGCAATCAACACACTCCATCTTGGTGCCATACTTTGTGTCGCTTTGGATACATCTCATTGTGAGTATGGTATATTCTTGTTCCTTGCCATTTTTTTTCGGCTTATGTTAAGGTGTGCGGATTCGCCACCACACACACACACTCTCTCTCCCTCTCATATTCCTATCATCTTGCTACTTCCATCTTAAGGTGTGCGGATTCGCCACCTTTTGTATGAGAAGTGAGCATACTTGCATGTATCCCTGACCTCGTTATCTTCCTTACTACATGCACGCGTAGCGAGCCCATTCTCACTCACTCACCACTCCTCTCACCTTATTCTCCGACCACCCCATTCCACATTTGGGCGTGGATCTTGAAATTGTTTTCCATGCATGCTTCATTGTGTATATGTATGAGTCCTAGCCGCATATCTTGCTAGGTGGTGCCCCTATTGTGTATTCCCCATGATGAGGCCATTGTGCATAGTCTTGGTGTAGAGGCCACCGGGTCTATTTTTTTCACTTCCGCCTCTCAGTACCAGTGGTATATAAGTGTCAACCAGTTCAAATGTTCTTACTGCTGATGTAAACCAGTCTTTTCATTTAAAACTAGTACATATGAACACATGTCCTTGGTACATACAAGTGGTATATAAGTGTTGACCAGTTCAAATGTTCTTATTGCTGATGTAAACCAGTCTTTTCATTTAAAACCGGTATGTTATTTACCTAACCATTACATGTGAGCACTTAACCACGATGTATACCTGTGAGAAATAAGTGTTAAAAAAAAAATTACTGGATATGTAAACCAATATTTTCCTTTCAAACCGATATGTTTTTTACCTATTTGACATGACAAACAGTATATGTGAACACTTGACCAGTACATGTGAACACTTAACCACGATGTATACTAGTGAGAAATTAGTGTTAAAAGTTTTTCACTGGTTATGTTAACCATTTTTTTACCTAATTGGTATGACAAACAATACATGTGAACACTCGACCAAGATGTTTACTGGCATAAAATGTGTAAACGGTTTTAAATCTATTTGCTGGTTATGTAAAACGGTATTGTAATATCAAACTGCTATTAGTTTTTATATAACTGGTTATGTTAAGTAGTATGTCTACTACATACCACATATACACTTGGCCCAGCTGTAAACTACTGTGAAAATGTATTAACCAATTGAAATTGATTTACTCATTATATAACCGGTCTTTTCATTTCAAACCGGTATTAGTAAGTGCATAATTGGTCGGGTTAACTAGTACATCTTTCACATACCACATATATACACTTGACCAAGTTCTATACTAGTGGGAAAAAAGTGTTAACCAGCTCAAAATTAATCTACTGGCTATGTAAACCAGTTTTTTCATTTAAGATCGATATTAGTTATTACATAACTGGTTAGGTTAACCAATACATCTTTCACATACCATATCAAGAGTTGTTTAAGATGCTTATACTGGTCATGGAAACCCATATCCGATATTTATCTACTTTTAACTAGGACCAAATACATATTCAATATTTCCATTCATAGTTTTTTCATGCGGCAACCATACTGCATATGCATACGAGTATGAAAGTATGGTTCAAGTATGGTAAAACTGCAACCATACTTTCATACTTGACCTCAACCACTTGTGTATTAGTAAATGCAAACCGCATTCGCTCAGCCCTTATGATCTGTTGCATCGATTACCACACTGCAGATGTTCATGACCCATTGCATACAGAGAACCTAGTGCAAACCTGCAAACTGTATTCGTTTAGCCAGTTGCGTACAGAGAACCTAGCACAAACCTGCAAACTGAATTCACTACTAGTGCTGACTCGGAGCTGTCAATATTGGGGAGCAACTACCATGTGGAAGAGATGAGGCAAGGCTGCGAAGCAAGGAAGGGAATACTATGAACGCTATGTAGGTAGGAGCAGACTCGCAGAGTACAATTTCTAGGAAATTTGGGGTTTTTAATTTTAGTCCTGTTTGTTTATACATATCATATGCGTGTGAAAGTATGCGTTTGCAAATGTATGTTTCAGCAAACATACGCGTATGATAAAAACTATGTTTCCATTTATATTCTCCTTCACATCCAATATTTATCTACTCTTAATCTAAGACCAAATATAGATTCCCCTTATTTCCATTTATAACTTCCTTCATATCCGATTTCATATCTACTCTTATCAACCCAATTATAGTGAATATAGGTCATGAATGCAAATATTAGAAAACAAAAATGGATATAGTGAAGCAAGTTATTACCTGAGATTGTTTAAGAAGATGCATAGGATGTTTGACATATGAATTTCTTCCAATACGCTTTCTGCACACATCCTTCTTATTGGGTGAAACACGAGTGTTACACATCCAAAAAGCTCTTTCTCATCAGGTGTTATGAAACCATGATCCATGGGCTGTCAAGCACACAAAGAGATTGGCAAATTGCCATCACCTCCTGCCCTCAACCAATTCTTTGCAGCTATGAAGTTCCTCTTGTGCAAATTTAGCAATTTAGATGTAGTTGAAACATTCAATTTTAAGGTAGATGTACACTCAACATTCATAAGCATTGTGGTGATGAACCTTTTAAAAAAGAGCTCTTGTTCGCTCTTGGGTAATTTGATTGCATCTATTGTGTTGCATATGGATTCCATGAAGGTTGTTTGTGCCCTGGGCATTTCAAGGTCTCCAAGAGAAGGATGATTGACAAACCTGCACAAAATATCTGAGTGTGATGCAACATCGAGGGTCTTTGTACGTCGATTGAAGAGCATAACAAGGTCATTGCAAAGTCTTTGACGCTTTGCATCATCAACACCATTTTGATCATTATCTTCCTCACGTGCAACCTGCTCAAGCTTGTTCTTAGCACGTTGCTCCCTCTTTCTCCTAGCATGATATTCCTTGACCGCATCAACAACATACCTAGTGCACAGTTCACAGTGAGGATGAGAGAAATCACATACAATGTGAGATTCTTGCTCCATGCTAGAGAGGGAGAGATTGAGCGAGGTGATAGGCCTACAGAGAGCAAGAGCAGTATATGACAACAATAGATGTGTGATAGCCCTACAAAGTAAAACAACAATCTGTGCTCCTACACAGAGAGTTAGAGAGAGAGAGGAAAATGAGAGAGCGGGAAGACAAAGAGCTGGCTGATGTGCATAGTTAAGAGCTACAGAGCCGTCTTCTATATTTGAAAGAGAGGTGTGAAAATAGTAATGGTGTAAAGAGCTCGTTGACGTGCATAGTTAAGAGGTACAGAGCCGTCTTCTATATTTAACAAAAAGCTGTGGAAATTCTATATTTAATTAATACTCTGTTCAAAAGAATATATCAAATTGAACTAATATAGATGGTTTTATGTACCGGTTATAAAACCTCTGTCCGGGACAAGGTTTTTGGTCCACCTATTCATGCATCCACCCATACTCCATATGATTTTGAGGAGGTTGACAGCTTGTGGCTATATGCAGTAGCCTCAGTCGAAAAAGGGAAGGTAACTAAATAGATATTACATGAAGCTGGTGATTGCATACGCCATACAACAGGTTGGGATGACCCTGTGGACTATTTATTAGTGTATGCCTATCTTGCAAAATGCTATAACAATGAAGAAATTGTGGAAGAGAAGCGCAGATGTGAGAATGGAGATGCAGATTCTTCTACTTCAAAGAGGGTTACAAGAGCTGGTGGAAGAAAGGATCCATGACCTTCTTATGAGGCTCCACCACATGTGCCTCCTCCTCCTAAGATTCCAATGGAGGAGGCATTTGCAGGGAAGAAGAAAGAGCAAGGGAAAGCTAAAGCAAAAGGCCCTGCATACAAACTACAATCTGAAATTGAAGCTGCCACAAACTTAAAGTAGGTATTGGAGGAAAGTATTTTGAATAGAGAAGTTGAGTTTACCTTGGGTGAGGTTCTTGGCACTGCTAAACATGAGTTTCATGAAGAATTTATAGATATCATAAAAAGAAAGAGGCAAACTCTCACTGAGTCTATTCCTCCACAGTCTGAGGGTGAAGGGGAGTCACTTAAGGCACATGGAATACATGTCCAAGAGAGTGATTGTGATGAAAGTGTACGTGGTAGGATGCTACTACTCTTCTCGAAGAGATGCACATGCTAGACTTGCAGATGATGATGATGATGATGATGAAGCCTCCTATAAAAGCCACTACTCCAAAAGTCATTGGGCAAGAGCTACAACAAAAACCTTAGTCAAGGTGGGTGATCTTGAGGAGCCATATGTTGCATTGATAGATCATGGCTCTGAGATCAATCTTATGTCCAAGGGTCTTTACATGAAGGGTAAGTGGCCGATACACACAGACCATGGGTGGATGATTAGAGCTGCAAATAACTCATCAGGAGAGCTGTATTGGGCTTGTCCAAATGTGAAAGTGAGCATTGGTAATGTGAAGGATGAGCAAAATTTCTTTGTGCAGGAGATGTCTTCATATCCTCTTATCCTTGAGAAGCCATACATCGCAGCGTTTGCATGGAAACAAAGGTCTTGGATGATGGTTCTGCTTATGCAAGGGTAAAGAGCACAAATGGGAAGCGAGCTGTGCAATTTTCGACTGTGTGTGAATCACAAGAGGAACCGCAATAGTCTTTGTGAGAGTATCCTCTACCAAAAGCAAACAAAGAGTTCAAAGTGTACAAGGAGACAAGGGGTTTTGGCCATGTACCATCGTGAAGCAGGATTGCAATGGTACAAGAAGGAAAAGATTCTTGCCTGACCCAAAGTGAGAAGAAGCTTTTTCTACAGGTTTCCAGGGATTAACAGAGCATGGGTCAGTATGTTTTAAGAAGCTTTATGATATGAAATAAGTGCACGAAAATATGTATATAGTGTATAGAAAACATGAAAGAAAATGGTTACATAGAGGATAGTGAATACATTTCAGGTTTCTTTGAAAAAGTTTTTCATGTAGATACTATGCCTGAGCTTGAAGCTATGATGGATTCTAGCATGCAAGATGAAACCCAGATTGTGGAAGTATGCTCTATGGAAATGTATGATGTGATTGAGGCTTTTGAAGATAAAAACGATTTCAATGCTAATGAAGGACCAAAAGTGCCTGTGGAGACCAAGTATAAAATGGAGGCAAAGAAAGTGAGACCAGTGGCCTTACCTTTACCATCAGATTGCAGGAAAAAGCTAGAGCAAGCTTCTTTGCAGCCAAGTCTCAGGGATCCAAAAAGAACTGGACACAAGTTCACAATGGAATCCCTAAAAGAGATAAAAAGTTGGCTGTGAAGAGTTTTTAACAGAAGAAGAGTTTTAAAGAAATGCTTTCAAGACATGGTAAGGCTTTTGCTTTCCAGCCACATGAGATAGGGTGTGTTGATCCTAACGTTGTTGCACCTATGGTGATCTTCACTATCCCTCATGTACCTTGGAATCCACACCCAATTCCGATTCCGAAAGCACATTTTCCAAAGTTAATAGAACTACTCAATGAAAAGATTAGCATGGGTATCTTGGAGCCTTCTCGTGTGCCATATTCAAACAGATGGTTCACTGTTCCTATGAAGAATGGAGCTTTGCGGTTCATAAAAGATATGCAACCTGTAAACAAGGTTACCATCAGGAATGTGGGTACAGAACCTATAGTGGCTGAATTTACAGATGCGTTTGCAGGAAGGTCAATTTACTCAATGGGAGATCTCTATTCAGGGTACGATCAATTTCAGTTAGCTGTTGAGAGTAGAGATCTAACAACTATGAGAACACCTTTGAGACTGGTAAGGATGTGTACCTTACCTCAAGGAGCAACAAATTCAGTTGCACATATGAAGAATGGGATGAACAAGGTTCTACGTGACTTCATACCTCAAATCACCATGCCATTTCTTGATGATGTGCCCATCAAAGGATGTGAAGACAAAGATAAAGATGAAGCTATGGATTCAAGGGGGTGCCGTAAGTTTGTTGCAGACCATATCAAAGATTGTGAGAAGATTTTGTCAAGGTTGGAAGAAGTTAATCTTACCATGTCATGGCAAAAATATGTATTTGGAGTTAATGAACTGTTGATTGTGGGGCATATGTGTGGTCCTTATGGTAGAAAGCCTTGTCCAAAAAGGATGGATGCAATCAAAAACATGAAAGAACCATGTACAACTATAACTGAAGTTCAAAGATTTCTTGGTGCTTGCGTCTTCTATCTTATTTGGATACCAAATTATGCACATGTAGCAGATCCCCTTTATAAGTTATTGAGAAAGAATCAGAAGTTTTGATGGGAAGAAGAGCACACAAATGCCATGAGAAAGCTAAAGAAGCTACTTCTTTCATTGCCAACCTTGAGAAAGGTAGACTATGCATGTGAGAGACCTATCATTGTGATAGTGGGCACGAGTCCTACAGGGATAGGATGGGTAGTAGGGCAAGATGATGATGAGAGAAAAAGGAATGTGGTGAGATCACAAGTAAAAATGGAACTATGGGGGGTGGTTACAACATTGAGGTGTGACAAGGAGTACTTGATAGGGGAATCAGTGGTTGTGGAAACTGATTGTTTGCCTCTTCTTGGTATGATCACAAATTATCCGACTCCTGATATTGCAATGTTGCAATGGATAGCCTACATAAAGTCCTTGAATCCTGAGCTCAAGCATATTGCAGGGAAAGACAATCCAATGGTAGATATGCTATCTAGGGCAAGGTATGAAGATGAACAAGACACAATTATTGAGGGAGATGATGTAGGCACAAAGTTTTACACTATGGATCATGCAAAGAGTAGTCATGCATGTTTTGTGTCTTCACTTGAGTACTTTTCAGAGGAACCATATGAGGATGAATGGCTCTTGATAGGTTGCTACTTAAGTACTCCGTAGAAGCAAGATGATTGGACTGAGCAAGAATTTAAGAGGATAAAAAGAAAAGCATATGGATACTTCTTAAGGGATGGCTACTTATGGAAGCATCCTAAACAAAGAGATGGAACACCATTGCGCGTAGTATGCGATGAGGTTACTCAGTAACAAATCATTTAGGAGTTCCATGAAAGTTTATGGGTAGGACATTGAGGTGTATGGGCAACATTTGCCAATTTAAAAGAAAGGTATTGGTGGAAAGGGATATATACGGATGTGGCTTAGTTTGTGGAGTCTTGTGTGACATACCAAATGTATTCAAATGTACGGCATCGTGATGGACTACATCCTACTTATCCATTAGCCATGCATTCTAAATGGGTTGTGGACTTGGTTACAATGCCTTTGGGACTTTGGCAAATGAGTTATTTGGTGCTTGCAAGAGAAGATTTGTCTAATTAAGTTGAAGGGCATGCATTGAGAATAAAGTGTACACAAGCTATATGTAAATTTCTTCTTGAAGATGTGATCTGTCTCTATGGGTGTGTGGGAAAGATAACTACAGATAGAAGAGAATTGGATGTTGATGAAGCAAGGGAATTATTCTCTAGAATGGGCATCAAACTAGATTTAACTTGTGCTTATAACCCAGAGGGAAATGGCAAAAGTGAAAGAGGGTATCCTCCAATAATCAAAGTTTAGATAAGGCTTGTGAAGGTAAGCTTGGAGAGTGACCAAGGTTACTACCATTTGCATTGTGGACTGACTATACAACACATAGTTCAGTCACTGGCTATATGCCCGTTGAATTAATGTATGGTCAAAAACCTGTGATGCCAATTGAAGATGTATTTCTTACATGGAATGTATTGCCACAGAAAGATGAAATGAGTATAGAAGACCTTCTTGCATTGCGCATACGGTAATTGGAAAGAAGGCCTGAAGACATTGAGCTTGCAAAAGCTCGACTAAAGAATGCAAGGTTGAAAAACCAAGACAGATTTGACAAGATGCATAGGCTCAGAACAAAAGACATTGAAGAAGGTGATTGTGTGTTGGTGTATGATAGTAGCCTTGAAAACCAGCACTCTACAATAAGGAAGCTTGCAAAGAGATGGTTTGGTCCTTATGTTGTCAAACATGTACCTCGAAATGCAACTTACACCTTGCGTGAACTGGATGGGACAGAACTGAAAATTCCCATTGCAGAAAAAAGGATTAAAGTATTCAAAAGAAGAGGGGATGTTGATCCATTTGATGCACAACCAAGTGAGGAGGATGATGACGCCAACTATATGCAAACTGAGGATAAAAGTGAGAATATGGCGTCTGACCATGAGTTTTAATGCTCTACAAATGTTGTTGTGGCACATACCAGAGGATGTGCAGGTTCAGAGGGGGTGGATATCGTGCCGTGGCACGTACATAGTGTGAAATAAAAACATTCACCTCACCCTTGACACTTCTTGATGTATGCAAATGAAAGCAATCATGTACATATTGTGATACATGTTGAAGCGTCTACTACGGTCATTATCATGTACATATCTATCCAGGGAGCCGTCGCCCTGGATGTGGTGCATTTGCATGATTTTACACTTGATAAGATGCTTAATTTGGTTTGAAAATGTACATAGTCCAAGTGTTTCATGGTGGCACACTCATCTCGCCTATAAAGATTGATGCGGGCAAAAACTACCAAAAATAGCAGCTAACAGGCGCCGTTGCAGGATTGCATGGAAAGTGACCCAAAATGGTATATTGACAAAACATGATGCTTATCTATGCTTTTTATGATTATGCAAGTGACCCCACAAATTTGTGGATTTTTCTGACTCTGTTTGGGATTTCTCGCATAAAAAATGAGCTGAAAATGACCTAGTTTTGGTCCAAAGTGGCAAAATGGCCCAAAAATTGACACATCAGCTCATATTTCCAGGGGTAAGAGAGAGAGGGCTGCTTTTGACAGAAAAAACCTGCAATTTTTCACTACTGTGTAATGGCTTCCATGGTTGCTCAATCTATGTGTAGTGCAATCCCGCCTCTTCGAAATCTTGTATCTGAGCTAGTGAGGGAGTGTATTAGGGTTTCCCCTTATCAAAATGGTGTGTGGGATTCACTTTAGAAGCTCTTAAGTCTTTGAAAAATCAGAAAATTGTCGTCGTAAAGGTGGAAGTGCGAACATTCCTAAAAACTGTTTGATGTTATGACTATGTAAGTGGGGGCAAGGCTACAGCATACCATGAAAGAGGTTTGGGTGTTGATTGAGAATTGTGCTTGTAGGAGCATTGAGGTTTCATGGATGAAAATTTAGTGTTTTTAAATTGTCTTTTAAAGTAAAATTGAATGTGATTTGGTGATCCTTTCATCATAATCTCGACTACGAGAACAACCAAAATTCCAAGCACGATTGGAAAGAGGGTTTGTGACTTTGCTGTCACGAATGCTCTTAGATTTTCTGTTACCCTTAGAAAGAGGGTTGGTGATTCTCCACAAATACGTTTTCACAAAATTTTTGTGACTCTCATCACAAACTCACAGCCAGAGGTTTTGCACCTTCCCAGTCAGACCGCACACTTTCCGACAACGGGCTGATGTGGCCCAACTCTCCACAATTATAACACATGGGCGTCTGCCTCCAGAACCTACCATCGCTTTGTCCAACACCATTCCTAGGTCTTTCTGCACCTCCTAGCTGATTTGCAAACCTCCCACGACCTTAATTGTTTCCCACATTACTTAGCATGTTTAGGCTAAGATTCTTCATTAGATCTACCACTTTCCTCATGTCTTCCCTTAGCCCATCATCTTGGATTACTGTAGTGACCACTGATGGCATAACCTGAGGAGTAACAGGAACCACTGGTTCATAAACCCCTAGCATGCGACCTGGCAAAGAATCCCTAGGCTGAAACTCAGACCTCCTGGGCAAAGACTCTACTCCTAGATGACTCATTCTTCTTAGCTTCCACTCTTTGTTCCTCGCTACCTATAGTGCATCTTCATATGTCCTAGGCTTCTTTAGCTCCATTGTCCAACGTATATTCTCTTAAAGACCAGCCAAGAACCTGTCCTTCTTCATCATGTCAGGTGGGGGTACCTGTGGTGCTAAGGCCTTGCACATCCTCTCCCATGCCATTGAAAACTTACGTATGTATGCATCTACTGGCTCACCTTCTCTTTGCATCAAACCCTGTACCTCTTACCACACTTTGTCAGGATCCTTTGTCCTCACAAAATCAACTTCAAATCCATGCCTTAGATTGTCCCAACTTAATCTCACAGGTGGATCCGCCGTACGCAACTCCTCTTCAAATGCTTTGGACCAAATTCGTGCATCACTCTTCAAATTTTTTTGGAGAAGACATAACATTTGTGCATGATCGTGAATCTGATTGCTAATGCAGGCAACTTCCATCTTTTCCAAAAAGTCTTCCACATTTTCATCACTTCTTCCATGAAATTCTGGATAAGAGAAAGCCATGGATACTCAAGTTCTAACACAGGTGCAAGAACCCAAAACTTTTTATTAATTCAATCCCCAAAAACTTCACTGGAGCTCATATATAGATAAGGACAAACACATGCACATCAAATGAGTTCTCATAGTTAATCATTGGATTTACACTACAAGAGGCTATTCATATTAGCGACGCCCACACAGCGACGCTCAAAAAAAAGAATCCCGGCGTCGCTATAAGCGTCGCTATGAGAGTCGCAAATTTACAAAGAAATTTGCGACGCTCATAGCGACGCTGGCTGGGGTAAAAAATTAACCGAGCGCGCCCAAAAACTCAGATCTCAGATCTGAGTTTTTCGGCGCCCTCAAGCAAGGAGCAGGTAACGCTCTCCCTCACTCTCTCTCTCTCTCTCTCTCTCTCTCTCTCTTTTTCTTCTCCACACACACACACACACACACACACACACACACACACACACACACACACACACACACACACACACACGAGGAGAGGAAGGAGAGCCGGGTATGCTCCTTCCCTCTCCTCATTCTCATGTTCCCTTCCCCTCTTTCTTTCTCCCTCTCTCTCTCTCTCACACACACACATACACACACACATAGTGTTTTTGAGAGAGAGAGAGAGAGAGAGAGAGAGAGTGTACAAACAAAAACAAAAACGCACACACACATACATAAACAAAGAATGCACACACACATTGAGAGAGAAAAAGAGAGAGAGAGCATGCATAAACAAAAAACGCACGCATTGAGAGAGGAAAAGAGAGAGAGAACATGCATAAACAAAAAACGCACACATTGAGAGAGGAAAAGAGAGAGAAAACATGCATACGATCCAAAAAAATGCACACACATTGAGAGAGAAAGAGAGAAACTAATTTAACGTCGTAGGAAACTAATTAAAATTAAAAGACCTAAAGATCTAGCCGACGAGAAGTTGAACTCAAGACCTATTATTCAAGAGGGAAATGGCATAATCAATCTATCATACTTGGCATGGGTGATAGAAAGGTTATACCATTTATCTCTTTTTATTGGCACACACATCCACACACGCGCACACACACAAAAAGAAGAGAGTTATAACGTCGTAGGAAACTATCTTAAAAGACGTTAAAGATTAGGTTATATGTAGACTTACATTAAATTAGATTTAGGTTTATTTTTAACTAGATTTACGTTTATTTAAGCTAGATTTAGATTTACGTTATATTAGATTAGATTTAGGTCTCCATAGACTGCGATGCCTGCATGAAGCGGGTGAAGAAAGCCCTCAATGGAATATAGGGTATTGCTGCCTTCACTCATGGTGGGCTCCGTCGATCCAAAAGTACTGGTGAAATGTCTTCAGAAGATAGGGAAGAAGGTGGATCTTCAGGGCGGCAAGAGTCACTACATCCTCGACACAATGACCATCTAGACAACCTCTAGTCATTAGACTTACGTTAAATTAGATTTAGCTTTATTTTTAGTTAGATTTACGTTTATTTAGATTTACACTTATTTACGTTAGATCGAGTCCACGCAAGAATTACTTACGGTTTAGGGTTTACAGTTAGACGAACAGTGAAAAGATCTACTGTGAAAAGATGTTAAGATGCTGTGAAGTGCTACAGCTAGAGAAGAGGCAAAGGGGTTTTGTCCACTACATGCAGTATCATGTAGACGTGGGTGTGTAGATTTCTAGTACCCACAAATATAGGTATTGACCAATAAAGACGAGATTATAACCCGGTGGTTCTGATCTCCGTGCACCTCTAGACCGAGGTGTGCGGGGATTGGACATGACTAGAGAATGTGAGGTAAAGAGAGAGAGAGAGAGAGAGAGAGAGAGATAAGACGAAGAATGCTAATAGAATATTAAATTTGTTGTCCAGGTTATAAGATTTTTATCCTCATTATGAGTAGCGACGAGGATGTGGGACTGTCCAACCGAAACACCTATCTCTCAACGAGGGTCTTATGTCCTTGTAATCAATGCAAGCATGCTGTGCGACGGACAAGACGTGTTTCTTTGCAGCACGTTCGCGAATTTGGCGAGTTTGATCCATCTATTATAGATCGAGTTGTTGCCAATTATAACTCGTCGGACTCTGACGCTGGCCAACAAGCAGCAATCTTGCAACCCAATAGACGTGTTCGCAGGCGCTTTGGTCAAGCAGCATATGTGAGGCCACAAGATGTAGCCTCTGACAGCTCGGGGGATGATCATGCAGAGCACATTCCCAACGAGGCAATGTTTGAGCCCGAGATTGATGAAATGATCGAGACGATCATGGATTCAGAAAGGCTTATCTATGATGATATGAAAAGTGAAGCCGATACGCCATTGTATAATGGAGCACGTATGTCTAGATTGAAAGCACTCCTGGTTCTTCTCAACATGCAGGCAAAGTTTGGATGGAGTGACACTAGCGTCACAACGCTTTTCAGGTGATCTATTACAATTAGTTTACTTTAATAGAACTCTAAATGTATAATGATCTGATAGATTTTTACACGACTGTATCATATTTTTATGTTGTGTAGATTGCTGAAAGAGCACATACTACCAGCTGACAATATGATGCCAGATTCCCGAGATGAAGCAAGAAAGATTTTGCGAAACTTGGGGATGGATTACAATTCTATCCACGCTTGTCCTAATGACTGCATTCTTTTCAGAGGGGAATACATAGACATGGAGAAGTGTCCGAAATGTGATTCCGAAAGATATCGAGTAGATCTCCACGGGACAAAAATTCCACAAAAGGTTTTGCGACATTTCCCTTTGCTTCCTCGCATCAAGCATTTCTTCGAATGTAAGTCCATGGCCGCCCTAGCATCATGGCATGAGGAGAATAAATCTTCGGATGGTGTGCTACGAATTCCTGCAGATTGCGTAGCGTGGAAACATATAGATGGAACATGGTCGGATTTTGCCAGGGAAGCTCGAAATTTGCGCTTAGGCCTGGCTATGGATGGCGTAAATCCATTTGGTCAAAGATCAACATCTTACAGTGTATGGCCCGTTGTCATCGTCAACTACAACATTCCCCCGTGGTTGACTACGAAGAAGGGGCACCTATGGCTAAGCTTGATTGTGCCAGGGCGATATAAAGTGGGGAATATGGATGTGTATCTTCGTCCACTATTGGAAGAGCTACAATAATTGTGGATTGGCCTAGAGGTGGTGGATATGAGCCGACACACAGGACGACGGAATGCTTTGATCAGAGGCATTCTAATGTGGACCATGCATGACTATCCCGGGCTAACAGAATGCTCAGGTGATCTATTGACACTCCTCACTCAGACACTGTAAATCTTTTTTTTTCCCATAGTTGATCTATTATCATGTGTATACATGCAGGGCTTCAAACAAGCGGATACAGAGCATGTGTCACATGTGGACCTAGACTGAATGCACGTAGGGCACCCTCACTGAAGAAGCAAATCTACGAAGGTCATCAAGCGTATCTTCCAGAGAATCATGTGTTACGCGACGGCTTTTTGGGAAGAGAGCCACCAAGGATGTCTGCACAAGCATGGTTAGAGCAGAAGGAGATGTGCGATGACGGATTGCCTCCAGGGATGAAGAGACTATCTCTATGGTACGAGTTACCATACTGGCCCCGACTCATGATCAATCACTTGCTCGATCCAATGCACATATTCAAGAATGTGGGTAATCTACTATGGGACCATTTGACCGGCAAGAAAGATACTTTGGGAGCCAGAGTTGAACTTAGAAATGTGGATCGTATGGAGCAATATTGGCCGCAAACAGCGTCTGATGGATCGATAAAACTCCCTAAAGCACCATGGATTTTCACAGGAGCCCAAGAACGCAAAGTAAAAGAGACCATTCGATCTTTGCGGACCCCCACTGGCGTAATGCACTCGCTCAGAACGTGTTTTACTAAAGAAGGAAAGCTTACCGGTTTGAAGTCACACGATTGGCATAAAATGTGTCAGGTACGTTCATAGTGGACTTTAATATCATTGCATAAAATGTGGACTTTAATATCATTGCTGCACATACTTTACAGTTTATTTTACCGGTTGCCATTGAGGGATGTTTGTCTCTCGACATCCGTAACACAATCTACAAACTTGCAAAGCTGGTGCAATGGATCTCACAAAAGGAGATCAACGTAGAATCCATACCATTCGCCAAACTAAATGCTGCGGAGCTTGTGTGCATGTTTGAGAAACATTTTCCTACTACAATGCTAACCATTCAGGTGCATCTTCTTGTTCACATAGTTGATGAGGTGGAAATAGCTGGCACAGTTCATTCTAGATGGATGTTCTTCTTAGAGCGTTTCATGAAAACGCTTAAGGGATATGTGCGTCAAAAGGCACGTCCGGAGGGTAGCATGGCAGAAGGTTGGTTGGTATCAGAGTCCCTAGTGTACATTGGAGAGTGGCTAGATGGATTTGATAAATCCCGGGACACGCTATGGCGAACCATAGATGATGAGCGCATATCTGGGATTGTCATGTGCAATCTCGGTGTTGAGAAGAAGATGACGGAAGATCTAGAGGCTAAAATCAACCGATTTTGCATGCTTCACAATCCAGTGATGCAAAAGTGGATTTCACAATATGAGGATGCAAAGCAAGAGCGACAAAGGGCACGAATCGAGTGGAGACGAGGAAGACGACCATCGATGCACTATCCAGCGGTTCTGGAGAGCCTACCAACCTTCATGAGCTTAAGATGGTTGCACAACCAATTGAAAAGCGCACAACAATGCGGTGACGAAGTGACTGAAGAAGAGTGGGAGTACTCTCGGGGTTGCGCGACCAAGGTAAGTTTGCAATGTACGACTAGCAAGTGACTTTATTTATAAATGTTTGAACGGCCACTCATAATCTTTGTTCGTTGTAGTATAAGTCATACACAGCAGCATGGTGTAAAGGTTGACATTTTAGGGTGGAACGAATCGACAAAAAGCGTTTTACTCAAGATTGTGGAATCATGGCAAAATTTGAACAGTCTAGTCGACGACGTTCCTCTGATGCAGATCCTGTTGTGGCGGAACTCACTTACTTCGGCACGCTGCAAGAGATTTTGAGGATCGATTACAGAGGATTTTTTGTCGACTTGTTCGACGTGCAATGGTTCAAGATAATCATGGAGGGTCGCAACGCTACTGTGCGTAGAGGAGAGTCTGGTTTTCTTGAGGTGGATTCTACTAAGAAATGGACTGACCTAAGAGACACTTTCGTACTACCCGAGCATTGTGAACAAGTAAGTATGTAAATAGTTAACATCCCCCTTTTACAAGTTATGTGCTTGAAAGCTCTCATGTAAGTTATGTGGCTCTGGCAGGTAATATTTCATCCTACAAAGTCTACATCAAACTGGTGGTACGTCATAGAGGTAGCCCCTCGTAGTGCAAGGACGTATGAAGGCTACCATGTGCCAATCACAACGACATCAATGGAGGAGATCAGAGAAGATGCTCAATCAGAAGCCGCTGCGGTGGTGCCAGACGAGCATCAAGATGCTACTACTCTATATGGGGTGCATGTAGAGGAGCTACAAAATGAAACAGAGGATATGTGTTTAAACGAAGAGCTCTATATAGATATAGGAAGTTATGCTGAGTTATGCGAGGATGAGAGAGAGATCTCTTAAAGCCACAAATATTGTATTTGAACAATTTTGCTCCGTGTTGTAAAAGCTCTGGCTCTCTAAGTACCTTCCATGGTGTATAACGCTCTTTTCTACTCGCGCTCACATCTTTTGATTGAAAATTCTGAGTTTTCGACTTGCCTCTTCTATCACTCAATTCATTGCGTCATTGTATTTATATGCGTCATTACGTCATTGTATTTAATGGTCTTTGCGTGATTGTCTACTCTATTCATTCAATATTAAGTTTAAATATTCGTGTGTTTAATGCAGGTATGGATGATGAGGAGTTTCTTTCTTCTTTGTCACCGCAGCAGAGACAGTGGTACGTGGAGCGTCATCGCTCTGGCGCATCATCGCGCGTTCCTACTCCATCCGCATCTCCCTCTCTTTCGGAGCATTCGGTGCGCTCCGAAGCTTCGGCGTCGACGAGACGATCTTCACACTCGTCTAGACACCGGCGCTCTAGTGGTGGCGGTGGCGGTTGTTGTGGGGATTCCGCCACCGATGCCTCCACACCGCCTCGTGTTCGACGAGGCTCTTTACCCTCCCCTTCTTTACCCGCCCCCACACCAGCCACGGCATCGCCATCTACGCCAGGTTTTGCACGGCTGACTGTTCCTAGAAGCTACACACCTCTACCTACTCCGCCAGGAGCCACCCCACTCGACACTCCTCGCTTCGGGGCCCAGACGCCGGTGGAGACACCTGACGTCCGTACCCCCATCGACACGCCGCTAGAGACCCCTGCCAGGACACCCAGGTTC
The DNA here is from genome assembly GCF_014529385.1 of Adiantum capillus-veneris. Classification (NCBI taxonomy): domain Eukaryota; kingdom Viridiplantae; phylum Streptophyta; class Polypodiopsida; order Polypodiales; family Pteridaceae; genus Adiantum; species Adiantum capillus-veneris. Next base: position 53,615,238 of record NC_140935.1, on the reverse strand, counting down.
ACGCGTCACCGGCCAGAGGGCTTGCCTTACTCCGTCGACGTCAGCGGCGGCATCATCATGGATGATGACGGCAAGAAGGTGATCTCGCGCATGCGTGGTCTTTGCTCTCAGCTATTTAGACACTACATACTAAACAAATGGAGTGAAGTATCAAGTGATTTAAAAACCAGAGTCATCAGCATACTTCATGATGAGTTTCCCGTTCCAACACGGGATCAGCGCTTCAATGAAGACCTGATGAAGATTCGGATGCGCGAATACTGCAAACACAAGCGTTCCGAAGTGCAAAAAGCAATCAAGAATGGGTGGAACAGGCCAGATTGGCTGGCCAAAGAAGATTGGAAGAATGCGAAGAAAGCAGCGCGCGAGAATCCCGACAAGTGGAAGCAACAAAAGGATGCAGGCAGAGCGCGAGTAGAGGCAGGGAGCTCGCACCACTTGGGGAGCGGTGGATGGGCATCATTTGAGGCCAATTTTGTAAGTGTTTTCACATTGCTCTTTATGTTCGATAGTTTAGGGTTTATGAGTTTTTTAGTTCTAACATAATGAAATCTTTGTATGTTTTGACAGTGGTCGATGACAGGACGTGATCCCACACCGTACGAGCGCGAGTACGCAGGCAGGAAGGGCTTAAACGCCCTGATGGACATTCTCAGTTCTCGCGGCGGCATGGTTAGTATTAGGGTTTACTCTTTTCTATTTTTTGTATTGTTTTATAAATGTCGTTATATGTTTATACTTACTGAAAGCTGTCTTATTGTCTTTTTTTGCAGAATCCGACAGATACGCCGCTTGGACGCGATGAGACATCTGACTAGACGACGTCAGTTTAGCCATAGCTAGATAGCATTAGTTTAGGGTTTCTCATAGCTTATGTATCATGAGACGGATTTTATACGTCTTTTTGAACTATGTATATTATTACATTTGTCACCACAGTTCCTTTTGCCAATCAATTCTTTATGCCTATGATGTTGTACAATTGTCATTATTACATTTGCCAATCAATTCATTTTGCCTATGATGTGTACAATTGTCAATTTTGCAAACAATGCGTCTTGTGGGTGACTATTTTGGGTCTATTATTTTTCCATTGCACTTTTTTAAAAAAGTGAATCAAGTACAATATGGTTGATGGGTGGCAGGGCATTCAATGCCCTACCACCAAAAAACAATTCTCTCGGGCGTCGCTATAAGCGTCGCTATTTATGGCTCTGGAGCGTCGCTATAGTCTTCTGTGTAAACGTCGCTATATGCATCGCTATAGGCGTCGCTATATGCGTCGCTATAAGCGTCGCTATATAGCAACGCATATAGCGACGCTCTTGTAGCGACGCTCATAGCGACGGTTTTAGCGACGCCCGGGGTTATAAAAACCCAATGTATTTCCGTCGCTAACAGCGTCACAAGAGCATACAACCTCTTGTAGTGTTACAACAGGCAAAGGGCATTCCAATATCTCTCTTAATCTTCTTGGCCTGAACATAAAGACTATGCACTACTAGAAAAGGAGTGAATTGAGGTCTGTTTTGATCATCCTTTAAAGCCAACCATGCAACTCCCAAGAAGACACACCTGACTTATCTTCTGATTTTTCCAGAATTTCAGCAGAATAACAACATAAATGGCTCAAAATACCAAAAAACCAGCCATCACAACTTGGAAAAATTTTGACAGAGTTTCCCCAGAAGTAGAGCAGTAAGAACCCAAAACATAGACTATATATGTATGCATAACCTGCCAACAATAGAACTCGAGAATCAAATAAAAATCACTAGTACATAGCCTATGGAAAGGTCACAAAAAGGGTGCTCTAGCCACCTGTATCACCAAAACGATCTCACATTTGAGAATCCCCCAAGCTCAATAAAACCTCACGCTATAGATCCTCTCAAGAAAGATTATGCAAATCTCGTATAGTCAAGTCTCATAAATGACTATCTTTCAGACCAAGTCTCAGAAATGACTGGGATTGCCAAATAAAACTAAGTATGGCTCCACAAAGGTGTACAATGGCAGTATCCACAAGTAATGTAGAATACTAGACAATGCGCTCAAGTAGGTGCCAAATGATGCATACCCACGACAATTGCAAGTGACTTCCACTTGCCAGAATATCACTCTACTCCAGCTACCTGTACCTGTGTGAATCACCTGTACCTGTACTTATAACCTGTAACCTATAGTCTATAATCTAAAACCTGTAGTCCTGAAGCTAAAGGTACTCGAAGAAGATCCTGAGTGGGGCCACCAAAAGAATGCGAGCGGGATGGAAACACACACAATGTCTCTATGATCACCCGACGCAAAGTCTTGGGATCACACACACACACACACACACACACACACACACTCTATGGGTCACCACTCGGCTTACACAGCCCACCTGGTAGAGACAGGGAAAACACCAGTGAAGTGAGAGGAGAGAGACTATTCATTTGCCCACTCAACACAGAGGCACACACACATACACACACACCCAAAAAAAGCAGCTCAAAAGAGGAAGGTTTCTGATGATTAGATACAATTGAGCTTAAGCCAACACCAATGGGGCAAATAGCTCACACAATATGGATGAAATATCCCAGATACAATCATAAATTGGAGTAGAGACTTCACTCACAGGAGAAACTTACACATCCAAAAAAGAAGGAAAACATGAGGAATTTGGAAAAATGGACAGCACCATTGCGTCCGGAGTGGCCAAAAACCCCAATCTACAATATCAAAGTGCTCAAATTCGACCTTGGATGAGCAGTTTACGGCCAAAACAGGCTCCAAAAATAGCAAAAACTAAATTGCGGCTGTTCCTCCTCTTCTCTCCACATTTTTATGGTCTCTTTCTCAGGTGTTTCATTGTCCACACTTCACTTTATCACTTGGGCACCTTTGGCCTTTTAGTTGACCTCAAACGGACCCCGAACATGCCAAAAACTGGCCATGCAGTGCATTTTTGTCACCCTTGTACATCCATCCGCACACGTGGCACTATACTTTTTCCAATAATGCATCTCACAACCACATGAAGTGGCCCCCAAATATAGTCCTGATAATGGATTCTTTTCATATTTATCACAAGAAAACACCCACATTGTGTCCGTACTTATCCACGTGCAAGTATTGACCGAATTCGACCTCCTGACGCCACTAGATGCCATGTGACGCACGTGCTTACTCATGGAGTCGGCCCGTGGATAGCTTCCTTGAGAAATTTTATGTGCTACCAACTCCTCATTATTATAGAAAAACACACTGGTACTGGTGATAATGAAAATCGATGTATTATGTACATGTTGTCCTACCTGTACACATGTGGGCCCCACGTAACCACCTCTCTATGGAAAATGGGCAATCCTTTATTGGAGGCACCATGCATGTGTATGTACATATGTGCAATCACGTCTTCCAAAAAACTCCTAACAACGCATACACTAAGGCCTAACCATAGAAGCATTATGTGTGAAAAGTTTGGCCCCATCTATGTGGCACCTTATACGGCCCACTTAGTTGTGAGTAGGGTCCTCCAATTTCAGAAAAAGAAAATCCTTTGAAAACATCTCAAATGAGTAATTGAAGGGTGAGTCTAGGAAATGAAAAGCCCCATGACACTTAAAGGTCAAAAGACTCATCATATCCATATAACGAGGTGATTGGAGTGTTCATTCATATATTTATACTTTTCTTTTGGTATTCCTTTTCTCTAGTGTTTTTTGCAATTTAGAGTTTCTTTGCACCATGCACTTTATACATGTAAGCCATGAATTTATTATTTTTGAGCCATTAGGAAAAATGTATATAGATTATGATCAAGGCATAAGCCTTCATGACTCCCCCATGCACTCCAACATGATAAAAGTCTATGTTCTTTATCTCCTCGAGGTAGTATGTCAACTCAATATGTATGTGAAATTTGGTGCCATCGTGCACCATGGGTATTCTCTCTAGGATGTTCTTTCTTTGGTGCAATGGTTAGAGACATGCCCAATGTGTAGGCTTTGATGTCTTAGTTGTAGGATTTTTGGGGGTGAGAAAATGAAAATTCATAAAAATTAAAATGATCTCCATTCAAAATGTCTTGAGACTTCTTTGTTGAGGCACATGTAAAGATTAAAAATATGGAGTTCTCTGATATGCTGATGCTAGAGCTGATGAGTTTGTAGTAGGATGAATAGTTCTACCTATGTATGAGAGAGACATAGCCATCCCACTGTGAATGATGAAAAATTCATTATGTGATGATGTACTGCATGCCACTGCCGTTGAGGAGGCAAGTACAACTAGGTTTGCACAAATTTTGTTAGCGTTGTTGGGGAAGAGAGTTACAACAAGCACAATTAATGTAGACAAAGCTTACTACTGACAACTTGAACACGATTCTGAAGCTTGATTACCCAAACCAAACAATTAACAGTACCGCTGCTTAAATTCTTTAAACTCCTTACATCAGTTTAATCTGCCTTCATTGGCTTGCCAAGCTTGCCTTGATAATATTTCTCTCCTTTGTTCTTCCTCTGCTGCTTTAAGATCGAGAGAGAGAGGAATCCCAGAAAAATGATTGATTATGGCTTATGGAAGAGATTACGGCTTGGATTATGGCCTTTTTGATTACAGTGGCTATGGAGGCTTGGATTAGAGTGAGATATGGAAGCTTGGAAAAGGATTAGAGTGGGCTATGGAAGCTTGGAAAAGAGTTAGAATGCCCAAAGCTTATGGCTTCCCCCCCTGCTACAGCAGAGAACGAAAAATTAAATATCTCCTAATTGGTGCAAAATTAGCCCCTGTGCGTGAGATGCAAAAATTCTCAAAACGCCGTTTACCTTAAGCCATGGTGACCCGTTTTTAGAAAACGCCTGTTTTAGAAAATTTTTACAGACTAAGACTGTTTCTGCCTCCCTCATGTAGAGGTGTGAAGTCTCTCACACACTTTCCTTTTGACCACTAACCACATGTCTTCCTCTACCCAAGTTGCCTTGTATGTCCTAAGAGCCTTTTCACATGTAAAACCTTTTCTTCAAGCATAAAATTTATATGCTTAGGCCTTCATAACCACATAAAACATACACTTCCTGGATTTCCTTGCTTGTTCTTGAGCCCTGGTCACTGCTCAATAAATGTGTGAGCTTGAAATAGACTTTTTCCTGCTTCTCTTTGCTCTTTTTCCCATCATGGAAGCGAAGCTGCATGACAGCGTTTGGGTGCCTCATCCTGTACGACCTACTAGTCTCAAGGCCCGACCTAACAACTACAATGGGAGCATTTGCAATAAGGATTGTTAGTCGTACAATAACTGACAATAGCATGATGAATTTTGGAGCTATGTAGACCATACAAAGTTTTCTATGGGATTTGCATGCAATCTCTAGCATGGATACACACACTCATCTATCACTAGAGCTGATACAACCACATGTAGATTGAGTGAGCGAGCTAGTGGGTGTATGTTGAGAGAGTCTCTCACCTATTTTCTTGTACATATTAGTAGCTTAGCTAGTAGAACCGACTCATCGGTGCATCGCCATTGTGCGGGAGTATGTTGGGATAAAGGCACACCGCTTTTAAGTGGGAGTATGTTGGGGTAAATGCATTATATCTCTGCCCATAGCCGGCTATTGCTTATCCATGATCAGGTGGCCGATCTTTTTCCCACTGTGTGTACACCCTTTTTCTTATTTTTCATATACCAAAAAGAATAAGGATCTCCCTCCTTTCTTTGGCTTGAGGGAAGCTCCACCTACATAGTGTCATCTCTATTCCTTTGCTCCTTCCCCGCACACACACCTACACAAATATCCTCTTACATTGATCCTATAACGTGGTGCATACAGATAAGTTAGGGCTCTATATTTTTGTTTTAGTTTTGTTTAATAAAAGGTTGATGTCTTTTCCCAGTGATGTGATTCTTGGAGGTCAAATACCTTGGGGGTTTTGAAAAAAGGATTCTATTTATGTGATGATTTCATGTGTGATTTTCTTCTAATCATCCCTAAAGCACAAAACAACCTTCTTTTATAATTAAAAAATTCTAGCTTGATGCTAGGAAGAATCAAAAGGATTGACTATGGAATTAACTAATGACCTTATCTGCCCTATCAATAGTAAAACTAACAAAGCTAGAGTCCTTAATTCATTGACCTCTATAAGTGCCATTAATTTAAATTATATTGTGTTTTAATGTATAATGATCAAACATGTTTGTTTAATATTTTGTCACCGATTAGTCTTTATGCTTACTCACTTTATATAGTTTTTAATTACTCGTGATCTTATGAGAATGTAGCTACTATGCTATTTTCTTATTGATTTTCACTGTTCAAGTAAAGCTAATGAGTTGCGATATTGGAGAGTATGTGTTCATTGTTGTCGAACTAAACCTCGTGATTGTGAGCACATCCATGGGCCACTACTCTCATCAAGATGTCTACTATTGCTTACCATCCTCAGGACCCACTCTAGTTGGCACACCCATAGATTCCAAGGACGGAATCTACATAAAAGAGGGGGGGCATGTTAACCTAGGATGGTGCATTATATTTAGTCATGGGCCAAGCATTTCGGTCTTGTAGGTGCATGGTCAATGACTGGGTGATTGCCGATGAGAGGTGCACCACAAACTTTATGAGATAAGGATTTAGTGTTGATTGATTGATTGTGGATGTTGTATGTGACCAGAATGGCCCACATAAAAGACAATGTAATCTAGTTTTGTGGTCATTCTCAAAAATATCAATGTAAAATGCTCTTTCTCACCTTATCTCTTCCATAATCCTATGGCTATTTGTGTGTGAGTGTGTGTGAGCATGAGAGAGGGAGGGTGTGTGGGCAATCAAGCATCAACAATGGTATGATGATAGCATGGTGGTTGAGCAACAAAGACAAGCTCCCTATTCACTGTAGTACAATATTTTCTCCAAGAGGGTGACATAGTGAGGTGAATGACACACTATCTGCATATGTCAAGCTTGTTTGCAAGAATTTTGTGTGTTTTAGCCTTGGTGGCTTGTCCACAACACATAGCAAGGCCCCTTGTAAATGACAATGGGGCAAAGATTAAGCTGTAGTAATCTAGACCAGCACAACCTCTAGCACCAAATACTCAAGGTACTAATGCATTTGATTCTAAAGACCCTCCATTAGATCCATTTTTTATAAGACCACAGAAGGGGTAAGAGTAGCTGATGACATTGAGGTATAGAATGATATCAGGGTTGCCAAATGTCAAACGCAGTTACCAAAAAACCAAAAGATATAGAAAATCAATAATGATCACTTACTGTGCATTAAGAGGCATATCTTTTTGGGTATTTTCCGGTAACGAAGATAAGGCAATCCCCATGCTTGAATGCCACATCAATAATGATTGCTATAGTCTCAAGGCGCTCAAAGAGTGGAACATTCATGGCTCGAATTAGAATCAGTAGAGAGTGTGGTGATCTCTCTCTCTCTCTCTCTCTCTCTCTCTCTCTCTCTCTCTCTCTCTCTCTCTCTCTCCCCCCCCCCCCCCCCCCCCCCCCCTCCCGCCCTTGATACGGGAGAGAGCAACAAGAGATAAAGAGAGAGCTTGGGAGCTCTTTTGGTGGTAGAGAAAAGAGAGAAGAAATCTAAAGGTGAACATGATATCACCACCACTTGCATATGCAAAATGTATCTATACCAAAGAAATGTACAATAGCAGTGTTCAACCTTTGTTTAAACCAAGCAAAGTCAGTGCATATACAAGCGCCAAGTGATAATACAGGCACAACAAGTAGCAAAGACTAAAGACTATGATAAACAATCCTCACTAGAGCATAAAATTCATAAACATGATGCTCCATACGCATCCTACAAAACTGCATGCATAATCTAACAACTTACCTATAGCCTATAGAACCAAAATCTATGACTATTTGTAACATGTAGCCACTATGAGCATATGCAAATATCACTCTTGTGAGAGTGGATATAAGAACACTAATCTACATTTGAAACTAACAAAACTTATCAAAGTGAGAGTCGAAACTCAAACACTTTCAAAGTGGGAGTCACGCTCCACCACTAAACCATCAAAGAGTAAACTACAAATACATAGAAAGCACGACAAGAATTTAGGACATAGAAAATAGAGCAAGAATCTAGGAAACAATGACACACTTTCCCTTGTACTTTAGGAAAAATCTCAAAATTCTCTCCAAAACACATAGATCATAAACAAACACTCAGTGTCTACTAGAAAGACCATAGATGGTATACTTAGTTTCATTTCTCTAGTAATGAACTAACTTGTTGAAAGAACTTTTCCATCAACAATGTTACTTTCTGTACAAGGAGAAATTATGTGTATCTATGGGCTTTGACACATGGCACCATATTCTTTATAAGTGTCATGATAGTCTCAATCTAGGTCTTCTCAAGATACATAAGGCCTATGCAATACACTGCATGCAGTTTTATTGGCCTTGCCTAGATAAGTATGTCCATTAATATAATACCAACTATTAAAAGTGCTAGGTTAATAAGGCATAACAATTAAAGCAGAAGGATTGCTTCATCCACTTGAGGTTCATGAAGGTAAATAGGAAAGTAGCTCCATGGATTTTATTATAGGTTCCTACGATTAACCATGGCCATGATTCCATTTAGGTTGTAGTTCATCATCTCACTAAGATGTGTAGGTTTATTCCTACCAGGTGAAGAGAATAAACACAAGCTCACACTCACTCTTACCTAAACCATGCGGGAACAATCTCTATCCCTAGAACATTCTAGGCCTTCCATCATAAGCCTATATAAGAGAAGGCTCTCAAGCATGTAACTCAAGCTCTCATTTTGCATAATAGAAGGTTGCATTCTCTTTCTCTATTGTGTACATTCTCATTTACACTCACACACACTCACTATGAATGCTTCACATGAGCATCCACCCTAGCCGAGGCCCAACAACTGGTATCAGAGCTTTGAATGATCCTTGGCCTACTCATGTGAACTTCCCTTCTCTCTAGGAGTCTCTCTCTCTAAGCCCACGATTTTTTCAGCTCTCCCTTTCCTTTAGGAAAAGTTGGGCACTAGCCCACATGCCCACTTGCCACCTCTTCTACCTACTTTTGACTTTTTGCCACTTTCTCTCTCTTCTCTCTCCTCAAGGGTGCCCAAATCTAGGCGTGGGATTTTGGGGCTGATTCTTCTTCTTCCTCAGCTCCTCAAGCTTTAATGGAAAGCTTTCTCAACTTCATACTCAGCCCATAGCTCATATCCACCCTTTCCTACATCATTTCAATGCATCTCCTACCTCACTAGCTCTCATTTTCTCTCTCTAAGCTCTTTCTCATAACCAAAGTTTGAGATTTGCTGCTGTAATTTGAGCATTCTCAGCCTCATAATATCACTAAAATCTCATCATTAATCCATCATTAGTCTACCATAAGTTCTCTACACATTGCGGGCAATGCGGTGAAGACTAGTACCACAAAACTAGTCAAGAAGTACATGTTTTAATTTTCTGTTTCATAACAGAAAATTTCCAGCCCACATTAGCTCAAAAATTGGTGGTTTACGGCCTCGAGAACCTTTATCAAAGATCGGGCAACCTCGGTGCTTCATTTGGTGTCATTCTACATCAATTTTGCGGTCATTTTAGCTCATTTTGGAGGCATTTTGAAGGCACTTTTGGCTACAACTATTGGTGGAGTTCAAAACAGCAAATAGAATTTCAGATTTGACTCCAAATTCAACATCAAATCTCAAGGCAAAGCTGAGTTATATCATCCCCATCTACTCCGGCACATTTGGAGTATATTTGGTAATCATAATTGTCATTTTTGTGCTTATTCATAATCCCTTTTTTTTCATTACCGCATCTCCCATTTCTCACATGCTTTTGTAAAAGGGTAGACACCATTTCAAGAGTCTTGAAATAGGACCCCCTTGCTTGCAATTTCACATATCACTAAGCATTATGGGTAACAAGGAGATAGCTATGTTCAATGGCATCGGATTTCACACATGGCAAGTGAAACTCAAGGGTCATCTAATGAGAAAAGGGCTATGGAGTATCATAACCACTGATGCACAAAACCTCACGGCACAACAAATCCGAGAGCGTCAAGCCAAGGATGAGAAAGCCCTAGGCATTCTCATCACTAGTGTGGCGGATGATATCATTCACCACTTAGATGAAGCCACATCGGCCAAGCAAGCATGGGAGACTTTAGAACGCACATTTGGGGCAAAATCTAAGCACTCTAAAATATCTCTCAAGATGCAATTATATGGTCTAGCAATGTATGAAAATGAAACACTATCTAGTCTTGTTAATAGGCTAAAAAGCTTATGCACTCAACTTTCATACATTGAGTGTCATATAGATGATGATGATAAAGTTGCGGTTCTTCTAAAAGCACTTCCTTCTACATATGACAATATTGTAACCGTACTTAAGGAAAAAGAGCCTATCCCTACACTAGAAAGTGTAATCAACTCTCTCCAAGAGGACCATAACAACAAGCACCCACACAATGAAACTAATGCATCAAAAGCACTCTATGTTTCAAGTTCAAAGCACACCAAGGCTTGCAAGCATTGCGGGAAGTACAACCACTTATCTTCCGAATGCTACAAAATCAAAAAATGTGTGAAGTGCGGGAAATTGGGGCATCCACCTCAATTTTGTAACAAAGGCAATGGCGGCAATGGCGACAACGGCGGCAAGAAGGTTACCTTCAAAGGCAAACGTGTCAACTATGTGCAAAGTGAAAGTGATGATAGTGATGATGAAGATCAAAGAGCTCACTCCGACAATGATGAAGTGAATATGGTAACTTCCGCTTTCTCTTCACCCTCTACTTCTATTTCTTCTTCAAATAAACATGCTAAGGGCCAACTCAAATATAGCTACAGTGAAGGAAATGATATTTATTAGAAAGAAGGATGCTACCCTAAACACACTATGTTGAATCTCAATTGTGAAGTTGCATTTCTCATGTGAGAACCTCTTATGTTGTATCTTTGTAGACATGAGTGATGAATCCAATTGAGAACCACTCATGATCACATTAGAACCTTAAGTGTTGAATCCATCTCTCTATGTTGTAAAGAGCATGAATGATGAATCCAATTGAGAACCATCATGACTCTTACCTTCTTCCTGTTGAGAACCTTAGCTTGTGTGTAAGCATGTGTTTAAGGGGGAGATTGAAGAGAATAAACACAAGCTCACACTCACTCTTACCTAAACCATGCGGGAACAATCTCTATCCCTAGAACATTCTAGGCCTTCCATCATAAGCCTATATAAGAGAAGGCTCTCAAGCATGTAACTCAAGCTCTCATTTTGCATAATAGAAGGTTGCATTCTCTTTCTCTATTGTGTACATTCTCATTTACACTCACACACACTCACTATGAATGCTTCACATGAGCATCCACCCTAGCCGAGGCCCAACACCAGGTTTATAACCAAATTCCCAAACTAGCAAGCTTATTTTTGGAGAATGTTTACAAGTTATATGGTTTAGCCAATACCATTGTAAGTGATCGCAATCATAAGTCCAATAGCCATTTTTGGTGAGCAGTATTCCACAAGTTTGTCCCTAAGCTTTGTTTAATTGTGACTAATCAGCTATAGATCAATGGTGAAAGTTAACAAGTAAAGAAAGTTATAAAAGAAATGTTACAAACTATGCTAGTAAGAAACAATATAATTGGGAAGATACTTGCCAATCATAGACTTTGGTTACAGTAGTGCTAATCATCTTTCTATAGGAATTAGTCCTTTTATGCTCATGTATAGCTTTTAACCCGACTCTCCTATTTTGGTTGGGTTAGCAATCAAGAAGTTCTAGCAAGTCAACATCTTTTGTTAGAATCATATTTCTATGCTAAATCAAGATTGTTTAATTGTTAAACAAACTCAAGATAGATATCGTAAATATGCTAATGAGAAACATCGGCGGTGAGTCACTTTTGAAAAAGATGATTTTTTTTTTCAAAGTCCTAAATCATTTAGAAACTTTGGCTTTGCCAAAAAATTTTATGGTCCACGGACCCTCGCACTCAGAGAAAATCAAAAGACCGATGAGACTACTGTTGGTTACCAAAAGACAAAGGGTCTCTTGGAATCATCAATGAAGAGAATGAGCAGAGGCATGTACATGTGTGTGCAAAAATGGAGAAGAGAGGAGAAGAAGAGACACACAGGTTGTGGACTCCTACCACAATGGTGATTAGGGTTATGAATCTTTATTGTTTTATGTAGTATGAATGGTCAGTGCTAGTTCTGAGTTAGTATCCAACTGCCCGACACTCAGGCATGGCACATTGGGCTTTACCACCCCAACAAAGAGAATGAGCGGAGGTGTGTACATCAATGTAGAAGAGAGGGGAAGAAGAGACACACATGTTATGGACTCCTATCACAATAATGATTACGGCTATGAGTCAGGTTATTGTTTTATGTAGTATGAATAGTCAGTGCTAGTTTTCGGTTAGTGTTCGACCACCCGACACTCGAACATGGCACATTGGATTTTACCAGCCCTAGGTGAAGTTGTAGCTTTCCCACATACACACATGGCAAAATTCAAATGTGCACGTGACGTCCCCTCCTTCTTAAGGTGAGGATGTGCTGAGCTTCACTCCTCGTCAGTCCAGAGGGAGCCATACCAGGTCCTTTTGTTGTGGCCGTCGTAAGGATAGCGAACCTTAAGGTGAGGCTAGCGGATCAACTATCCTGCAATCCACATGACAATAATGGAAATCCTAAGAGACAATCAAAGATGAAGGAGAGTGAGAGATGGAACGTTTAAACCCCCTCTTACCATACTTACCTGTCTGTCAAATACTTCACCATTGAGGTCTTAGACTTCTACTTTTGGCTCTTTGGGTACTTTTGGTCCTTCTGGTACTACTAGATCTTATGGTACTATAGGTACTTCTGAAAGAGTACTTACCAATGAAACTTCCTCGACTACCCCTAGATTTGGTCGTGGAGGTTTCTCATGGGAAACAAGCTTCGGAACTGGAGCCGACCCCACTTTAGTGTCCCATTCCAAAGTCTTGTACCATGGCAAACAAGTAAAGAAAATCGTAATAATGGGACATGGTGTGGTCATTAAGGCCCTTATCACATAGGGTTTCTCAGAATCCTTGGGAATGACATCCCAAGTGTCCCACGCAATGTGCAGCCTAGACGCACTAAACCACCGGATGCCCAAAATCGCATCATAGGTTAAAATTTTAGTAACAAGAAAATCACATGAAAACTCAACAACTTGATTGTGCCAATTGACACATGGAAATGGCAACTTAACCTTTTCATATAACTAAGACACTGACACACTCATGCTGTCACAAAATCGAAAACGTACAAACTTAAATACCACAAATCACAAATCAAATAATTGAACAAGAGAGATAGGGAGAGAGAAATTGACACAGCGCTTTGGTGCGTGAAAGAGAGAGATACTTGAAAGAACGAGAGGAAAGAGAAGCGTCTGGTCTATGTCCTGTCATCTTCATCTCCCCTTTATGAAGGCCCGTCCCATAGCCCTTTTCTACAGTAGTGCGTCGCATGTTCCTTGAAGGCGTACACTCATTACACACCAATCACCCCTCCCCTTTTTGGGGAGAAGGCAATGGTTCTAGAGGAATCTCTGAGAGATGGCTTTCATGCTCAAAAAATCCTTTCAGGTCAAACCCTAAACATGGCCTCCATTGCTAATGCCCTAATCACAGCAATGGCCCCCCCATTGGTCACGATCTTGCCGAACCCTTTATTCCACAGTAACCCTAACTACCTAGCCTATTCCCACTTCCCCTCCAACAGTAGACGTGGCCCCTTCCCCAATGTGCAGGCAGTGCAAGAGAACTTCAGCAATCAGCATGTTTCTTATGCTTCAATGGCTGCTATGGGCCCAAACCAAGGGCACTGAGTGGTAATGGCAAGACATAAGGCCAGATACTTCTTCCCAAACACGAATGCTAACATTCAAGGTAACATTTATAACAGCGTACCTGCTCATCAATTTGTTCACAAAATGGGGGGGCAAGATTAGGCCGTTAAAGTAGGAAAGTGTAACCCTCCTAGTACTAACTAGGTTCCTGTCCACGGTGAGTTCCCTCATGAGAAAAATGCACCACCCTTCCCTAAGACCACTGAGTACTCTCAGGACCATGAAAGGGAGGTGGAAGGAGAATAAGGAGAACACTTCCCAAGAATAGAGCACTAAACAGGGTTTTGAAGAAGACCTTTCCGAAGGCGTGGTGGTCCCTCTAGATGAGCTCAAAGACTCGTTTAACAAGCTTCAAGATAGAGTCATTATAGGATTATGTTATGGGGGTAGGCTCTCTATGGAAACGCTAAAAACCTAGATTTGGCAGAACTGGACAAGTAAAAGGATCAAGATTTCCCAAATCCAATATTTTCCTAACAACTATGATCTCTTTTTTTGGCCTGACCCTGAATCAACCTTACAGATCAATGGCTCATTAAAAACACTCCCCTTTCAATCTTTAATTGGCATGCAGGATTCAACCCTAGAGGTCCTAAGCCCACTAAAGCTCCTGGTTAGATTGACTTCCGTGATCTTCCTCTGGAGTTATATCCTTGGCTCAAATCTATAGGAGGGTGTTTGGGTAGAGTCGTGGGACAGAGAGCCATCTCCAATGGCATCAATCCTAAGTGGGATCCTCCATTTTTGGTAGAAATTGATCTCATTAAATAATTAAAGCAATATGCCTCCATCAAAGACAATAGGGGTAGGGTCTTTACACCTACAAAAAAAGCTATCTACAAAACCCTTCCCAATGCTTGCTTTAACTGTAATAAACAAGGCCACTTTATTAAGGACTGCCTGACATGAAATCGTCTCCTGAAAACGAGGATAAAGGGAAAGAAGAAATAAACAAATCTGACAAGGGTAAAGAAAAGAAGGATCAAAATGACTCCAAAAAGGATGACTTTCAGCCTGTTGGTAGAAGGAACTCAGTCACGAATAATAGGAACTTTAAAGCTTCCTCTACTAGGAGTAAAAACACTTTTAGTCCCTTACTTGCTGACGTATTGGAGTAAAAAATCTTTTAGTCCCTTACTTGCTGACGTATTTGACCCCTTTGTGGTCGAAATACCTGACACCTCTGACATGGAAGCTGAGGATGAACAACAAAAGGTTCAAAACCAGGAAGAGGATTCAGAGCAAGGAACATGACAAAAAACAAACGAAGGCCCTAACTCAAAATTACTAGCTTCTCCAGATAGTCCTAGAGATAGAACTAGGAGACTATCCCCTTCATCCTTTGAAGATGAGGGAGAAGCTAATCCCAACACTCAACCTTTGCGGGGAAAATCCCTCCTAACCAGGAGGAGCAAGATCAAGAGTCCGTTGAACAACAACTAAATGCCCAAGATGAATAGGCCAAGTTCCAATTGGACACAAGTTCTAAACCAAGCCAAGACACTAACATGTCCCAAGCTAAGGAAGAAAGGCTGCCTGGACAGGTCAAGTCTAAAGCTAAGAGGAAGAAGGAAAACTCTAAGGACCCTACCAGAGCATCAGTGGAAATGGCCAAACCACCCAAAAAACTCTAAGAAATGAAGTGCCGCAACATTAAAGGCTTTACCCTTAATTTCAAAGGGATCACTGACCCTGCTAGAGCTCAAATTATCAAAAATTGGATAGTGGAGCTAATCATATTTATAACATAATCTGTCTACAGGAATTGAAACTTGTAGGTACTCAACTGCTGAGCAACCTGCAAAGGATTGGAAGTAACTATGTTTGGTATTATACTGAGCACTCTCCAAGAAGGGGAGGGGAAAACATTGCTATAAACTCCAAATATGCCCACTTGGTTACTCAAATCCAAAGGGATTCTAATGGAAGCTGGGTGGAAATCACTCTGAATAGCCCTTTCAACTATACTTTTGTCTTTGTTTATGCCTCCGACTCCTTTGTTGAAAGAGCAGCTACTTGGCAAGAGCTTGAGCAGATACCTCGTTCCTGTGTTTTACTTGGTGACTTTAACATGGTTGAGTTGCTCTCTGACAGGTGGAACAATCTTGGTCAAGTAATAAATGGAAAAGAAAAGGAAGCCTCGGAAAAAATGCAGGAATCACTAAACTTGTTGGATGTTTCAGGTGACACTGGCTTCACTTGGTCCAATAAGAAAACTGTGTCTTGCTATAGGTCGGCAAGGTTGGATAGAATCTACATGTCTGCTAATCTTGCTCAAGATCAGTGGCAAGTAAGTTGTTTTAAAGACTCTGTACTTCAAATGTCAGATCATGCCCCTGTGTGTTTTGATTTTCAAAGAGAAGACTGTAAGTTCAAAGCTGGGTGGCCTCACATGGATCAAACCCTTTTTAGTATAAAGGTTGTTGGTAATAAAGTTAAAGAGATATTTGACGAAGCTTTCAATAGCCTCTCCTCTCCTGTTAAGGCTTAGGACAAGGCTGTTAGAGAGACTGAGAAAGCTATGGTCAGCTTTAAGAGACATGCCAAAGATATTAGACGTAAAATAAGGATGATGATTAGGGCTCAGATAGAGGACTTAGAATCCTCTACCCCCCCCCCCCCCCCCCCCCCCCCCCCCCCCCCTGCCCTCCTCCTCCCTCCCTTTTAGAGCTTAAAAATAAACTTCATCAAGAAGAAATTATTGATGGTACGGATTCCATCCATGGACCAAGCATTTCTGGGTAGGCAAAGTAGACAGACCAGACAAAGACATGTTTGCTATACTAAAAAAGAAGAGTAAGGACTTTTGTGCCTTTTCTCAGGAATAAAGAGGGAAATGTGGTCACTTCTCCCACAGAGAATCTCAAAACTATCAATGACTTTTATGTTGAAATCTTCTCTGCTCCTCCTATGAGGGGGGATGGTCAGGTGACTGCAAGGGAAAACATTTCAAAGGCAAGGGAAAAAAAAACTCTTTGGTAATTTAGCTAAGTCCTTTGACTAGCCCCTTTCAACAGAGGAGATCAAAGACTCTCTCTTTGCCTTAAAGACAGGCAAATGCCCTGGTATTGATGGAACCCCAAGTGAGTTCTTTCAACAATATCGTGACTTCCTTTGCCCCCACATCATGGCCATATGGATGGAAGCCTTTAAAACAGGAGCCCTTTCCACTAGTATAAACACAGGGAGTAGTAAATCTTATACATAAAAGGGGGGACAAGGAGGAGTTGGATAACTGGAGGCCCATCACATGTTTGAGTTCTTTATATAAAGTCTTTGCTCTATCTCCAGCCAGAAGAATTAGCCCTACATGCAACAAATTATTTTTCCTGAGCAAAAAGGATTATAAAGAATAGATTTATGCTTGATTCTATTATCACCCTGTGGAAGTGATTGAGCATGCTCAGGAAACTAGTCAGGAGTTTGTCTTTTTCAAAATTGACTTGATAAGGCATATGATAGAATGCAGTGGGACTTTATCTGGCAATCTCTTTTTGACATTGGTTTTGGCAGGAAGTTCATCAGATGCATACAAACACTGTTTGGGAATGATTGTGCTAGAGTTGCAATTAATGGAGAATTGTCAGATGTTTTTTCTTTGACCAATTTGATTAGACAAGGCTGCCCCATATCCCCCCTTCTCTATGCTATTGGTTCAAATGCTCTTGGTTGTCTAGTTCAGGATACAATGGAAAAAAATAATGTAAAGGGAATCAAAATCCCACATGCAACCAAGGATCTATGTCTACAACAGCTTGCTGATGACACTAATGGTGTTATGTCAAATGAGCAGGAAATTGTTAACTCTTTTTGGCAATGTCTAGAGATTTTTTGTGCAACCAGTGGCTCTATAATCAACCATGCAAAGACTCGGTATAAGAGTTCTAGTGACATGATCCCTCAGGCAATCATAGATGCAGGATGTAAGCCAATCATAGATGGGCAGGTGTTCAGACTGTTGGGCATACCCATGGGTTTCAAGGTAACTATGAAGCACAGGTGGGACTCGGTCATGAGCAAGTTTAAACAAAAGGTCTTCAGAGTGGCAACACCATAGCCCCTCCATTGCATCAAGATCCTTTGTGTTAACTCATTTTCTTCTACTTAGTCTATTTTTTTTTTCTGTCTTGCTGAAGCCCAGCAAAGTACCAACTGTCTCAAGTCTACTCACTGTCTAGGAACTTTCTTTGGGAGGGTAATATTAACACTTATAAAATCCCAAAGGTTGCTTGGGAGGTCTGTCAACAACCTAAAATTAAAGGAGGTCTTGGCCTGCTCAACCTGGACCACTTGGCCAAAAAGATGGGAGAAAAATGGATATGGAGGGCAGCCAACTCTAATGATTACTGGGCACTTTTACTCAAAAGAAAGAGTGGCCAATTCAGACTTGAAGGGTACAAAGCCTGGTCTGCTCTGGAGTTGAGGAAAGTACTTACCTCCAAAGTGGGTATTATTCCTACAGGATCTCCTCTAGTGTGCAGGTTCTGGAAGGCATGGAACTGGGGTAGGAACTATTGGAAACCTTCAAAAGGGTTTTTTTCTAACTTGCATTGTTTTATGAATGACTCTTGCTAGCTAGGCTTTTTTGCTTGCAAATTTAAGGCCGAGCTGGGAAGACGAGCCCACAAATGCCACAAGCATGGAAGCAGATACTAGAAGGACTTCTTTCATAACCAAAGACTAAAGTCACTAGAAGAAATCCAAGTGGAATATGGTATTCATGGAATTACAGCTCAGTGGTGCCTAGCTAGGGCTAACAAAGTTTTGGAAAAGATGTACCTTCCATATAGGAGATAAGAAAAACTAAGTTCATTAGCTACCATATGTGCTGAAATCTACAAGCAGTTGGATAACAGAGGAGGGCTGGAGGAAAGCATGAAGAAGAGACTCAATCAGAAGTGGAAGGTCCAATGAAGTTGTAAACAATGGGAGTACATATTCAAATGTATCTAGACTTTTCCTCTAGCTAGCAAACATAGCCACCTGCTATGGCTAGAAATTCAACAGGGAATTTGGACTAGCAAGAGAGCCCTTCAAGCCAGAGTGAGCAATGGAATGTACCCGAGGTGTAAGGGTCCTCTAGAAGATTTTGCACATCTTTTCTATAGCTACAATTACAATAAACCCAACATCAACTTGCGTCAACAAGCATGGAGGCAGGTCACAATAGCCCCCCTGACTGCTTAGAGTCTTTTGTTAGGCCATGTAAAGGTATAGATGTCCTATTGTGTAATATCTGGAGACATACAACTATCTGGAACTTTTGGCTTCAAAGAAATGATACCATTTTTGGCTCTTCTCACTCCATGCACCTAGAAGGTTTGGAAAAGGAGTTGCACAAGGCAGCTACTCTAGCATGTAATCTAGTCCAGGACTACTCACAAGAACTCTCTTGAGCAAGAACTCTCTGTGCCAAATTCAAAGGGATCATAGATGGAAAAAATGAACGAGATTACTTCTTATTGTCAGCCCCTAGATTTAGGTTCAGAGATTGATGGTATAATGATCTTGCCTTGGGGCTGACCCACCCCCTACCTGTGGGTCCCATGTACTCTTTTTTCAATCAGTAATTTAATCTTCTTCCTTCCTCCAAAAACAAGAAATCGACACAGCAGTGGGACTGGAAGATGGGCCAGTCCCCCCTTGTGGAGTATCTTTATTAATCAAATCTTTACAAGCACAATGAATGCAGATCTCTGAATCCACTCCTGTTTTCTAGACCCAGCTTCTCTACACGAGCGTACCAAGCTGCAAGTCTCCTAGTGATTTTGGTACACCAACATGATCCCTCTCTCTGCAGATGTAGATCAATGTCCCTTCTTGTTTCAGAAAGTAAGTTCGTTGATCCTTCTGCTGGTTCCAGAAGATTACGTAATTTCTCCTATTGTGAGAGGAGACTTTGCTGCCTGTTTTTCCAAGCCAAAAGTGATCGTAATTCTCTTGCTATTTCAAGAGAGGTGTTCGTAAACTTTTTATGTAGCCTTCTTAGTACACGTGAGCACTTATTTACTTGGTGAGCCCAAGGCTCTTTTCTCTCTCTTTGAGCCCACAAGCCACCATGTGGCAATGGCACAACAACTTTTTTTTAAAAAAATGACATCGCCGTGAAAAGCTCTATAAAAGCTACTTAAAAATAAAAGCATCATGCGCTGTTGTATAAAAGAAAAATTACTCTGCACTATGCACAATCAAAAGCAAGAGGTAGAAGCAGTTTGAAATTCACTGTTCGTGATTGGAAGCCAGAGGCAGAAAGTTCACTCTCCACAATCAGAAGCCAGCGGCAGAAACAATTCAAAATTCTCCAGGTTTGTCTTGTCTCTGGCTACTCTTTGAGAGAGAGAGAGAGAGAGAGAGAGAGAGATTCCATGCAGCAGGAAGAGGAAGCCTCAGAAACCCGTGCATGGAATCTGTCAAAACAACCCACAAATGAAGTGAATCAACCAGCTCGCGTATCCAAAAACAACGTCCCCAAACAAAGTGAAGCAACCAGCCGGCGTATCTGTTGGGTGGTGTCTGTAGACACTCCACGAAGGGCGTACTGTACTCTGCATGTCTCCTTTCTCAAGAACAAAAACTTGTTTTTTGCTTCCTGAGCTAGACTCGTAGGTCCCCAAATTTGACTAATCTGGAAAGTCCATAACCGTAGTCTCCTTTAGCTTAGGTCAGGTCCTAATTCTCATTCATACCTACCTTATCACCATGTTTAATGACAAGGGGCCATGCCCATGCATTTAGTCCCCTACCATCCACAAGACGTCTCCTCAAAAGATTCCATCCTCATACTATATGGCTCCCTGGGGTTAGGAGACCTTAAGACCCTAAGAAATGATGTCAAATCACAGGGTCAGGTGGTAGTGAATGGTCTCTCCTGAAAGAGCTCCCAAAAGAGCCCACCCCTCCCCCAAAAGAGCACATCAACGTCATCCAAAGACCAAAGTTTCTCAACCTTCAAAAGAGCTATGCCTTGAAAACTACCAAACTCATACGCATGCGTAGAATGGACCACAAACCCACTATAGTGCACATCACAACAAGCGTACTCCTCATGAGTTGCCTCTCGATGATCGTATATCCAACGGTTCCATCTGCCCCGACAATGACTAAGTGTTGAGTGCATCACCAATTCCACCCACCACTTGCTCGAGAGCCTGCTCTCAACTAGCCATTGCAATTAGGTGTATGCAAAGAATCCCTCAGCGACAATCCAACTAGAAGAGCATTGCAATCAGGCCCACATTGTACCATCATGAAGGAGAAATCACACCGGAAACAGAAAGTTGGCTATAACATAAGATAGGACAAGAATTTGATGGTGTTGAGAAGAGGAAGATAGTGCAATTTTAGCAAGTAAAAATCTACCAAGAAGCACTCGTAACTCTTTATGTACCAGACCTTACATAGAACATTAAATTTGATAGGTTACTCTTTATGATTAATCAATATGATACATCTCATGTTTTTATCTTATTGCGTCTTTTGTGTCTAGCAGGGAGAAAATATATTCAAAACAATGAACATTTCAATTGCACAAGTGCAACTCAAGTTGCAGTACACTGTAAGGTTTGTTATCTGCATCCAATTCCCCATGACTATGCGTTTGCTTGGCGCAACACATTAACACTACAGGGCAAGGTGCATCTTCCGTTTCTTATAACTTTTGGAGAGACCACAGTGCCAGCTTTCCACCATATTTTTGTATGGCACTTCTGCATGACGTGCACTATATACTTTGCAATTTCAATCTGTGACATTTCATTGCATGACATAATGTTTAACTATTCACATTCCTTTCTTGTAGCTTGACTCAAATATTGTCTTGTAGAGTGGATAATTGAAAAGTAGTAGTACAACATTGCAGGTCAGTAAAGCCCTTCATTTCATGTAGTAATTGATCGTTATTGTTTTATCCATTTCCATGTTTTCTAACCAGTACATGCTCAATCTCGATCATCAAATCTATGTATCAAATAGATACACACTTATTCTCTCATAGATACTTGATGTCAATGTGGATATGTTTTGTATCTTCTATAGTGACGTCCACCAAGCAAGACTATTTTAATAAGTGCTTACTTTTGTTACATGAAATAACCTTTTAAAAAGACTTTCAAAAACTAAAGCGACTTTTAAAATGAATATTTTTAAGCTTTGGCTTTTCCAGGCACTGTATCTGCTTTTTGATTCCCAAAATCTAGTGAGAGATTTTTTTTTTGCTTTTAGACCATGAGAGAGAATAATTTCTTTTCTAGAGAGAGTGTCCACCAACTGCTTCCTAGAGAGATAAAATGTACACCCCCTCACAATATGGGTACCGGGTGAAAGCTCTTTGCACCACGATTCTAGAGAGAGATAAATCACGGACATCAACTGAAGAAAGAGAAAGATATCATTGATCCTTTATACTGAGACTCACTGAGCATTTACCATGCCAGTCTCACCTGCATAAAACATACAAGTTAGCATGCACATTCATAAACATTCCCAGACGTCCACCGATGCAACACAAACATAAAAACATAAATATGCAATGAACTGTTCTCCTTGTGATACCCAGTATCACAAGGTCTAGGAGTCCATCTTCCTTTAGGGCTTGTTCCTAGAAGACTAAGTACCTTATTCTACTACTTGTAGAATACCATAGTCCTGCCACCAAGTGTTCCAGCCACGATGTAAGACTTTACACCAGAAACACTTAATAAAAAAGATTCCTCCAATTTCACATGTTACAAAATATTTAAATTAGGTCATTTCACTTTTAAAGTTCAAGACCCCTAAATTGGCAACACATACTAGAAGAGAAACCTCAAAAAGGAAACGAAGAAATCGTCTGACATCCAAATTTGCCTTATGAACAAGGCGTTCATCAATCAAATCATAGAAGCTACTAGAATCAAAGAACACTTTAGCTTCCACACCATTGAACCATTCAACTCGATACTATATGTAAGCATGCCACAAAAATCTCTAGGATGCACTACTTCCTCTACTGGGATAGGTGCAACTGAATTCTCCTGAGTGGAGCTACTAGGCTCACCACCTAAGGTAGTACTCAAGTTAGGACACTTTCGCTTCATATGCCCTAAAATGTGGCATTGGAAGCAACAACCGTCCTTAAGAGTACAATGCTATTTCATCTTTAGTGAGTCTACCACCTAAGATTCCTTTAGAAATTTTTTGTTCCAACGTAAGTGGTGGCTCTGTCAAATTAGCAAGAGATGATTTTTCTTTTCCTTTAATTTTGTTCCTTTCTTGAGAGAGATGACTATTGTCAACTTGAGATTCAGACTTACTATACCGTTACCTTTGGTTTTGGTCTTCTCGGGCTCCTTGTTGCTCTTCAACTTGTCACGATTCTGCTTCATCTCTTGGAATTGAGCCAATAAAAAAGTTTCAGCCAAAGTCTTCAAACAACTAGTTTGCACATCAAACTTGATTAGATGATCAAGACCAAAACAAAAAGCCTCTAAGAGCTCTTGGTTGGTCTTCTGCAATGGAAGACCCACCTGCATCACTTTCTTAGAGTAAGACATGACAAGTGAACCATTTTGCCTAATTGCATGAAAACAAGCTTTCAAGACCTCTTGAAAGTCATCCCACTTATAAGTAAGGGGGGACTCAGAAAGTCATCTCTCATGCTCACTTCTTTTCTTAACCATTCCTCATACCATAGAATGGCATTCCCAGTCCAATGCATTGATGTCAATAGCACTTTGTTAGTATCTGTCTTGTTCTGAACTTGAAAATAAGTAGTAAATTGATGCAAAAAGAATGAACAACAGTAGCATCTAACTTACCATTATAGTTACTAAAATCGATCTTTTATGGAATAGGTGCAATCGAGGCTCTAGACACCCTGGTGTTGGCCTCTACAATGGGAGATACTAACTTGGTGTAGTCGATGTTGAGTGAAGAGTGAGACATCATCAACACCGAAGACAATCGCCTCTAGTCTTCTCCTACTCTGCTTCTAAGGCAATATGCCATCGCGCGGGATTCACCATGGAAAACTTATCACACCACGTAAATGCAGGGGAGGGGGATTTTTTCACAGTTTACATAAGCGTATAAGTTAGGGGTGGGCCACCAATAATTTATCTTCCAAACTTAAAAATAAGGGAGGGGGGTCTCATATTTTGGGGGAGGGAGGGGGGGGGGGGGGGGGGGGAGACCTGACCCGGGCACTAGAACTCGGATGAATTTAGGGGAAGTTTTTCTATCGAGTCACACATCAGTTTTTACATCAAGCCAGTCCTAGATAAGGACTGATTTGGAGCACGTCAAGGGTTAATTTACACTAGCGTTGGATGGGTCAAAATTGGACGAGCAGCCAAAGTGCAGGCTGATCCATCACATAGTTTGAAAGTCAAACTAAGACAGATTGAAGGTACATCTAGTTATCAACAGAAGTGGTTCCTTAGTACGTTGTCAGTCACTATGCTACACACTCTTTGATTAGTTTTACTCATTTAGATCATATGAGACCTAAATTTTATATGTAAGATAGAGGTATGATAGTTTTATTCATTGATTGTCGTATAAGCGTAGAAAGGGGGGTCATATTCCCTAATATGAGTTTTATATAGGGGTTTTATCAAAGTTGTCTGCTCGCAGGTGGCATCCCATTTTTTATATAGAGTGAATCCCCTGGGTACACCATGCTTCTTTCTCTACTTCCATGGCTAGGCGCTTAGCTTGTTTCTTTGATTCCATGGCTAGGCCTTGAGCTTTGCATTGTCCTTCCACGGTCAATCCTTCCACAGTCAACCTCTTGGCTTCCATGGATAAGCGCTTTTCTTCTAGGAAAATATGCTCGTCCTCTTTGGCTACTTCAATGTCTTTCTAAGTCTAGATAGCCGTCCGTTTGTCCTCGAACCGCATCATCATCTCCATCATGGTCTGTATCATATCATACGTAGCTATAGGACAGGAGGAAGGGGCTATAGGATAGGGAGGAGAATGAGGGAGGGAGGGAGGATCAGGCAAACTAGAAATCCTTGTCCAGGAGGGGTTCTTCTTACTAAAGAATGGCTTCCAAAGGAGATACTTATGCTTGGATTTATTCCTTTGAGGGTGCTTGTACTTGGGGTATTGGGGATTTTTGGGGCGTAGTTATAGGGAATGACCATTTTGAGGTCTTCGTTCCCCGTTCTCATTCCAACTTCCTGTTTTGAATCCTCGTTCCATGTTCCATACATGAGTGTCCATAACAGGGTGTCACGAGGACATGGTCACCATGAAGCGCGTTTCGACAGGAGTGAAACATGAAACGGGATGTATGTACATATGTGTGTGTATATATGTATGTATGTGTGTGGGCATGCTTGTATACATACGTATATGTATGTATGGTTGATATATATCCACAATGAATAACCGTGGTACAGTTGGATTCTATATGTGTAGTTGCATATGTATTATTCATGGCACTAGTGATACCATATACATGTTTATACCTTGCCAATACTCTTTGTATATAGAATAATTTACTTAATGGCATTTTGGTCACACGTTTCACCAAGTTCTTGTTTAGGACTGAAACACTTCAGGATCAAATCACCAAAGTTAGCGGCTTTACCCTCTTCAGTAGCTTCCCACCCTCAACAACATCTATTGTAAATTTCCACCCCCTCTCTCCCAATAAGCTAGCTATGGCTAGCAAAAGTGGAGTTTTTCCTTCCCCTCTACCCCATCCACTCTCTCTCCTCCAACCTCTCTTATTAGGCTCTTAATCTGGCTCACACACCTAAACTTTCAAATTCTGGCTTAAACATTCCTCCCCCCCTCCCTCTCCTTCAAATTTTGGTGTTTCCCTCCTCTCAATAAAAATTAAAGAATATTGTTTGAAATTTTCAAATTTAAAAAAGAGAGAGAGAGAGAGAGAGAGAGAGAGGAGGGGGATATTAAGATTACACTTGGTTACAACTAAAATAATCACCTTCACTTGATTAACATAATTGAGCATGTTCACAAAACTAGAGAGAAGAAGAGGGGGGAGAGAGAGATGAATGGATTACATGACCAAAAAACTTCATAACTACAAAATGTTTATGAATCATCTTCCAAAAGATCCCTACATGAGGCATCATCAAATTCTAAGTCCATGGCTCCTAAATAAATAAAGAGAGAAATGAATTGTCATTTGTGGATGCGTTGGCTTTATCATCTTTGAATTCGTCATCCTCCATCTCATCATCTTCATCATCATGACAATCATCCTCGCTAACGCTTTCCGCCGTCGGACTTGATTCATCGACCTCCCTCTCCTCTGTCTCCACCTCATCCAAAGTGAGAGGTGGAAGAGGGTTGAAGATGGTCTCCACTTCACTAGTGGAAAAAATGGTTCTCCCTTGAGGTGTTACGAGAATTACAAACGAAAGTTCTAGTTGGTGGATTGTCAGGATATAGATGACCTATAAAAGAGAAGCTCGAAGTGAGTAACATTGGTATAATTAATGCTACAAGTAAACAAGAATAAAAAAGGTACATGTCACTCACCTGCTCACAATTGTGTAGTAAAACTAAGTTGTCATACCTCCCTGTGTGATACACACTAGAGTCCACCTTGTAGAGGCCATTCTCATGTCGTCTAGACACATTTGCAAACCACTTGCACTCGAAGATGAAGGTATGAAAGGCTCTAAAATTAACCTTTAGTATTCTTTCAATAGTTCTGCAGTACCTGGCTTCATCACTGCCTGTGTCAAAGTTGCCCTTGATGGCACAATCCATGGTGGCTTTACACTCGTCAATGTGGCGCGTATGAAAGTGATGACCCTTTGACTACATATAGTTAAAGGAAAGGCACTACAAAATAGGAGAATATCTTTTATCAAATACAAATTAAAGATAATTTCAAGAATTCTTTTTATAATATGGTTTAGGTATATGAGTACTCTACCTTTGGTATGCAGCCTCATGCATACTCCCATTCTTTGTTGGTGATGTCTTCTGTGCACGCTTTTGATTTGTTCATTCTCTCATAAATCCACTCCACACTAATGAGATCTAGGAAACATGCCAGGTATCTAGGCACTAGGGGTGCCCTCCTCCCTCCATGTGCTGGTTTCCTTGCTTCTCTCTCTTGCAAACGCCTTGCCTTTGCCACTATCCACAAGTCCACCCACTTGGTCATAATCTTTGCATCAAGAATACAAAAGTTATTGATGACTTGGAATATATTCCTATCCATGTTAAGTAGTTTTTCCTTCCACTTGGCAACTGTGAAGTCATCCTTGCATCTTCCTCGTCTGACCACATGTGAGGCATTGAAGGATCAACTTGTGCCAAAAACTCTGATATGTACACAAATGCCTCTTGCATGATCGACCCTTCGGCCATACATTCCTGGTTGAGACCGTAGCCGCACAAAATCTTTGAGAGTCTTTAAAAACCTCTCTAAAAAGAACATCCATTGTGCATGCACTACTCCACATATATCGTTCTTCTTCACCATGTGAACCAAGAGGTGAATTTGATTAAGAAGGACCGATCGAGAAAATGCATCTTCAACGGTACACATAATTTCTGTTGCAAGTGTTTGAGCAGCATGGATAGCATCTATTTCAATTTTCGTGGAGCTCACAAATGTGCAAGAAAACACGCAAGAATACACTAAGTGCTAGTTGAAATTATTGTGTACATAAAAAAGGTGTAGTTGAGTGGAGTCATGTGGTGTACCTTACTAGCTCTCCAAGTTTGAAAATGGCATCCCTGACTTTCTTGTCCCGAAATATACACATACTTACTGATAGAATGAACTACAATGTGAATCAAGGGAAGGGAAAGTGAGAGAAAGTCATATACACAAACTATAGATAGAATAGGGACATTTCCCAAAGCATCTTGTGTCAATCATGGGATTTCAACCCATATAATTGAACGCTTCAAACCTTCTTCACTTTTGTGAAAGCTCCCTTTAGCGACCTCATGTATCATGTTGGTGTGCGAATAGAATCAATGGTACCCTTCATTTTATCTAATTATTCTTTGGCTAACATCTATGGTGCTTTAGGAAGCACAATATTTCCATTGGGGCACGACGTGGAGTAGCAGAGGCAGAGAGACATTTCAATAGCTTGAAATTCTTCCTCGCACCCAAAGATTCCTTCTTGCCAATAATGTGGTCCCTTAGTGTTTGGGCTACATTCTTGAATATGTGCATGGGATTCAAGAGGTGTTGTATCTTTAAGTCCTTCCAATATAGAAGCCTTAAAAATATGGAGCACCTTGACATACCTTTTGGTGGACGACACGGAGCCAGATTGTTGTTATGGTGCTCTTCCCAAATGGTTGCCCAATATGTCATCATGAGCTTTAGAGGGGTCTTCCCATTGGCTGGAGCCTTGTTCTTGCTATGCCATTGGGGTAAGAAATGATGGTTGTTTGGATAGGTTACCTTGCTCAAGGCATCAGGCCTGTCTATCACCAACGATGGCCTGCAAGTAGGACATGCATTGTGCTAAGATGTGGACAACCTTGCATACATCTCATATTGTTAGATAGACGAGTAAACTAAAGGGAGAGAGAGAGAGATGAAAGAGGGTTACCAAAAATCTCTCCAAGCCCAGGATAGTCGTGCATAGTCCACATAAGGATTCTCCTCACAATGGCTTCTCTTCCCCCCTTTGCAAATGAGACATCCACAATAGGAATGCCTCTCCATAACTCCTCCAACTCCTCGATGAGGCACAAGCAAGGAAAGAAGTATATTGCCCTTCTTGGTTGTCTTCCATGGTGGAATATTGTAGTTGATGATCATCGCAGGCCAAGTGATCCATGAAGTAGACTTAGTGTGAAGGGGTTGACACCATCACTTGCTAACCCAAGCCTCAAGTGTCGAGGCTCCAACCCAAAATCTGGCCATTGAGTTTCGATGTGCCTCCATGCGAGTGACTCGGTAGGGACATGCATCATTCCATCATTTGAGTGGTGGTTGGCGTGCCATGCGAGAAGCTCCACGGTACACCTGTTGGGTATGCAAGCCCGGTAATGGTGTCTAGCTTGCTGTGGGAAACTCCCTTATAGCATGCAGGTGTAAGAGTTAGTTGCAAGTCAAGTTTGCATGGCCTTTTTGGCTTTATATACATTGTAAGGTTTTAGAATCAATTATCAATAAAGTATAGCGTGTGTTATTTTTTTGGTTTTGCTTCTTACTATGTCGACTCTCTCTCTCTCTCTCTCTCTCTCTCTCTCTCTCTCTCTCTCTCTCTCTCTCTCTCTCTCTCTCTCTCTCTCTCTCTCTCTCTCTCTCTCTCTCTCTCTCTCTCTCTCAGGTTCTCTTGCATATCATCTCCTCCACGCCATGGCTATTCTTAGGCGGCATCCCCCATAGCCTCGACCTCAACACATGGTATTAGAGCCCAAGTGGGCTGCCAAAGCAAGAAGAAGTCTAGGGCGTTGACAGGCAGGGAACACAAGACGCTGTAGTCAGACAAGCAAAGGGCATCGCCTCTCAAAATGTAGACCTTTTTGGGGGCATATTTGCAATAGAAATCAACAATTGTAGCGGCTACAGGCGGGTGAAGCTTCAAGGTGCAGACAGAGTGTTTCAGAACATTGTTCCTACCAAGTCTTAACGTCAATAGGGGACAACAGTTCTCACAAGCGTATCAAAACACTCCCAACACTCTCAAGCAATTCCTAAGCAATTTATCAGGTGGTGAATTGCCTCAAACGGTGCCATCTGCGTTGCACATGATGCTTTAGAAGAGCCAGTTGACTGCTGCAGAATGTTATTTTCACAAACCAAAGTTTTGATTAAAAATTTCCTAAGGAAGCTAGAGTTCACACATAGTGTGATGGTATACCATGATTATCCACGGTTACAAATCCTCAAATTTTTTGGTCAGTACCCTGGCCTTGGATGGTGATGCTAATGAAAGCATTACAACGACTCCAAAAATCAAAGCTTCTCGAGAAAGAAAGACAGAGGTGATTATTCAATGGTTTTGCTTCAAGCTAGAACTACGATATGCTCAAATACATCAATAAATGATACACATCTCATAAGGAGATCTCCTTCAGGAAGTCATACATGAGTATCTTCTTCACGAGTACAATACAAGTTTTTCAAACCCAGTTAAGTGTCATAGGTTTATTTCACACTTGGTATGTTGTCAATATCAACTTCAAAGACTTGTTGTAGCCTCTCGGTAGTCGCTTATTGTCATGCTATTTACTATCATGCTAAAAACTTTGTACGGGTTATAGACACTGCCATAAAAATATAATGGTAAGACCACCCTTGTTGTTTGGTCGAGTTCTGGTATGTCTCATGCTGATAGTTGTTTGAGGGAAGTACACACACACACCTATGTTATTGTCAAGGGGGGGACTTCTACTCATAGTTTCAGGTGATTGGACTCTGCCATGGTTTGTCCCGAGTCCATTGTCAGTGGTTTGGGCTTGAGGGGGGGTTGTTGGTTATGCAAGCCCAGTAATGGTGTCTACCATGCTGTGGGAAACTCCCTCATAGCATGCAGGTGTAAGAGTCAGTTGAAAGTCAAGTTTGCATGGCCTTTTTGGCTTTATATACATTGTACGGTTTTAGAATCAATTATCGATAAAGTATAGCGTGTGTTATTTTTTTGGTTTTGCTTCTTAATTTGTCGACTCTCTCTCTCTCTCTCTCTCTCTCTCTCTCTCTCTCTCTCTCTCTCTCTCTCTCTCTCTCTCTCTCTCTCTCTCTCTCTATCATCTCCTCCACGCCATGGCTATTATCAGGCGGCATCCCCCATAGCCTCGACCCCCACTACAAGAGGTACTTCACATTAGCGACGCTCGCAGTGCGATGCTTAAAAGTGAAAATCCACGGCGTGGCTAGTTTATTTGTAACTTAGCGACGCTCAAAGCGACACTGACAAGGGTAAAAAATAAAACAAGAGCGCCCAAAAACTCAGATCCCAGATCTGAGTTTTTGACACTCAAGCAACCAAAGATAACCCGCGCTCTCCCTCTCTCTCTCTTTCTTCTCCACACACACACACACACACAAGGAGAGGAAGGAGAGTCAGGTATGCTCCTTTCCTCTCGTCTCTCTCACTTTCCCTTCCCCTCTTTCTCTCTCTCTCTCTCTCTCTCTCTCACACACACACACACACACACACACACACACACACACACACACACATTGTGTTTGAGAGAGAGAGAGAGAGAGAGAGAGAGAGCACATGCATAAACAAAAAACACACACACACACACACATGCATAAACAAAGAATGCATACACACACACATTGAGAGAGGAAATGAGAGAGAGAGAGAGAGAGTGAGAGAGAGAAGAGAGAAGAAGAAGAGAGTTTGAACATCGTAGGAAAATATCCCAAGAGACCTTAAAGATCTAGACGACGAGGAGTTGAACTCAAGACCTTTTATTAAAGAGGGAAATGGCATAACCAATCTACCACACTTGGGTGATAGAAAGGTTATACCATTTTCCTCTTTTTATTCGCACACACACACACACACACACTCTCATACACACTCCCGAGAAGAAGAGAGTTTTAACATCGTAAGAAATTATTCCAAGAGACCTTAAAGATCTAGCCAATGAGGAGTTGAACTCAAGACCTGTTATTCAAGAGGGAAATGGCATAACCAATCTACCACACTTGGGTGATAGAAAGGTTATACCATTTTCCTCTTTTTATTAGCACACACACACACCCCCCCACACACACACCCAAGAAGAAGAGAGTTTTAACGTCATAGGAAACTATCCCAAGAGAACTTAAAGATCTAGTCGACGAGGAGTTGAACTCAAGACCTGTTGAACAAAGAGAAAGATAGAGAGAAAAAAAAGCCAAAGAGAGAGAGAGAGGGGGAGAAGACGAAAGAGAGAGGTAAGGGGAGGAAACAAAGAGAGAAAGAGATTATTTTAAAATTTCAATTAGATTAGGTTAGAATACATTTAGATTTATGTTTATGTTGAGTTTAAGATTACGTTAGATTTAGATTTATGTTAGATTAGATTTAGGTTTATTTAGGTCATATTAGATTAGATTTACGTTTATTTACGTTAGATTTAGATTTACGTTAGATTAGATTAGATTTAGGTTTACTTTGAGTTTAAGATTAAATTATATCTAGATTTATATTCGATGGACCATGCGGACCAACAATTTCACCTGCATGTTTGATTGTTGCTGCAGAGAGAGAGAGAGAGAGAGAGAGAGAGAGAGAGAGAGAGAGAGAGAGAGAGAGAGAGCGAGAGCGCCCGCGCGAGAGCAAACGACGAATTTGAAATTTAAAATGGTGTTATGAAGTGAGGCCCATTCACATCTACGCAACTAGTAGCCTCATTGGTATGTCTTTTACCCTTCAATGGAGCGAATCACCACATGTTCAATTAGGTGAGATTTAAGATTATATTTTGGATTGAGTTTTTATATTAGAGTCTACCTTCGAGATTACGGTAAAAAAATTAGAGTTAGACGAACTGTGATCCCTCTCTTCCTCTCTACGAATGCAACCTTAAGTTAGAAATCTTTCAACGGCATGATACTCAGATTGGAGGCCAACATGTGATGTGTTAGGTAATCCCTCGAATAAAGATCTACTGTGAAAAGATGTTAAGATGCTGTGAAATGCTACAGCTAGAAAAGAGACAAAGGGGTTTTGTCCACTACATGCACTATCATCTAGACGTGGGTGTGTAGATTTCTTATACCCACAAATATAGGCATTGACCAATAAAGACGAGATTATAACCCGGTGGTTCTGATCTTTGTGCACCTCTAGACCAAGGTGTGCGGGGATTGGACATGACTAGAGAATGTGACGTAGTTTACAGTGTGAACAAAGAGAGAGAGAGAGAGAGAGAGAGAGAGAGAGAGAGAGAGAGAGAGAGAGAGAGAGAGAGAGAGAGAGAGAGAGAGAGAGAGAGAGAGAGATAAAGACTGAGAATGCCAATAGAAGATTAAATTTTTTTTCCAGGTTATAAGGTTTTTACCCTCATTATGAGTAGTGACGAGGATGTGGGACCGTCCAACCGAAACACCTATCTCTCAACGAGGATCTTATGTCCTTGTAATCAATGCAACCATACTGTGCGACGGACAAGATGCGTAAACTTCTTTGCAGCACATTCACGAATTTGGCGAGTTCGATCCATCTATTATAGATTGAGTTGTTGCCAATTATAACTCGTCGGACTTTGACGCTGGCCAACATGCAACAATCTTGCAACCCAATAGACGTGTTCGCAGGCGCTTTGGTCAAGCATCATATGTGAGGCCAGAAGATGTATCCTTTGACAACTCGAGGGATGATCACGCAGACCACATTCCCAATGAGGTAATGTTTGAGCCTGAGATCGATGAAATGATCGAGACGATCATGGATTATAAAGGCTTATCTATCATGATATGAAAAGTGAAGCCGATACACCATTGTATGATGGAGCACGTGTACCTAGATTTTTAAGGCTCTCTTGGTTCTTCTCAACATGCAGACAAAGGTTGGATGGAGTGACACTAGTGTCACAACGCTTTTCAGGTGATCTACTACATTGCATTTACTTTAATACAAAATTCTAGATGTATAATGATCTGATAAATTTTTACACAAATGTACTGTTTTTTTTTTTTGTAGATTGCTCAAAGAGCACATACTGCCAGCTGATAATATGATGCCAGATTCCAGAGAGGAAGCAAGAAAGATTTTGTGAAACTTGGAGATGGATTACGATTCGATCCACGATTGTCCTAACGACTGCATTCTTTTTAGAGGGGAATACATAGACATGGAGAAGTGTCCGAAATGTGATTCCAAGAGATATCGAGTAGATTTCCACGGAACAAAATTCCACAAAAGGTTTTGCGACATTTTCCTCTGCTTCCTCACGTCAAGCATTTCTTCGAATGTAAGTCCATGGCCGCCCTACGATCATGGCATGAGGATAATAAATCTTTGGATGGTGTGCTACGGATTCCTGCAGATTGTGCAGCCTAGAAACATATAGATGAAACATGGTCGGATTTTGCCAGGGAAGCTCAAAATTTGCACCTAGGCCTGGCTATGGATGTCGTAAATCCATTTGGTCAAAGATCAACATCTTATAGTGTATGGCCCATTGTCATCGTCAACTACAACATTCCCCTGTGGTTGACTACGAAGAAGGGACGTCATTGCGTCATTGTATTTAATGGTTTTTGCATCCACTCCAGGTACGTATGCTCTAGTATGTTCTCACAAGCAGGGACGACGAGCACTGCGCTCCGAGTGGGATGGAGACTGAAGCTGCAATCGTGAAGCTGGTCTGCTCAATATAGATGCTGCTCAATATAGATGCTGCTCGTCCCACTGTTAGGTCTAGTTGATCGGGTGAAAAAGACACTAAGAAGAAATACTAATCCTTCTCAACGTCTCTTTCACCCGATCAATTAGATTTAGTGGTGGGGCAAGCAACTTCTATGAGCAGACCTTCACGATGCAGCTTCAGTCTCCATCGCACCCGAAGTGCAGTGGTTTTACAAATTCACAAAAATTCAACGAAATCTCTCTACACAGGAATTCCTCCCCCTTTATGAGTCCCCTCTCTCTCTTTCTCTCTCTCTCTCTCTCTCTCTCTACTTGTCCATGTTTTCTTCTCTATTCATTTAATATTAAGTTTAAATGTTCGTGTGTTCAATGCAGGTATGGATGATGAGGAGTTTCTGTCTTCTTTGTCACCCCAGCACAGACACTGGGACGTGGAGCGTCATCGCTCTAGAGCACCATCACACGTTCCTACTCCTTTAGCGTCTCCCTCTATTTCAGAGTATTCAGCGCACTCCGAAGCTTCGGTGTCGATGAGACGATCTTCACACTCCTCTAGGCACCGACGCTCTAGTGGTGGCGACGGTGGTGTTGTGGGGATGATGCCATCGATGCCTTGACACCGTCTCGTGTTTGACGAGGCTCTGTACCCTCCCCTTCTTTGCCTGCGCCCACACCAGCCACAACATCGCCATCTACACCAGGTTTTACACGGCTAATGGCCATTCCTAGCGACTACACACCACTAGCTACTCCTCCAGGAGTCACTCCAATCGACACTCCTCGCTTCGGGGCCCAGACTTCAGTGGAGACACCTGACGTCCGAACCCCCGTCAACATGCCGCTAAAGACCCCTGCCGGGACACCCAGGTTCACGCGTCACCAGCGAGAGGGCTTGCCTTACTTCGTTGACTTCAGCGGCGGCATCATCTTGGATGATGAAGGCAAGAAAGTGATCTTGCGCATGCGCGGTGTTTGCTCTCAGGTGTTTAAACACTACATACTAAACACTTGGGTTGAAGTACCAAGTGATTTAAAAGACAGAGTCATCAGCAGGCTGCATGATGAGTTTTTCATTCCAACACGGGATGATCCCTTCAATGAAGAGCCGATGAAGGTTCGAATGCGCGAATACTGCAAGCACAAGCATTCCGAAGTGCAAAGATAAATTAAGCATAGGTGGAACAGACCAGATTGGCTGGCCAAAGAATATTGAAAGAATGCGAAGAAAGCAACGCGCGAGAATCCCGATAAGTGGAAGCAACAAAAGGAGGCAGCCAGAGTGCGAGTAGAGACAGGGTGCGATTTTGTAAGTGTTTTTGCATTTCTCTTTAGGTTTGATAGTTTAGGGTTTAGAGGTTTTTAAATTCTAACATAATGGATTCTTTATATGTTTTGATAGTGGTCGATGACAGGACATGACCCTACACCGTACGAGCGCGACTACACATGCAAGAAGGGCTTAAATGCCCCGATGGACATTCTGAGTTTTCGCGCCAGCATGGTTAGTATTAGGGTTTACTCTTTTCTATTTGTTGTATTGTTTTATAAAGTATATGTTTATACTTACAGAAAGCTGTCTTATTGTTTTGTTTGCAGAATCCGATAGATATGTCGCTTGGATGCGATGAAACGTCTGATTAGATGACGTTGTCAGGAGTTTTTTGGAGCAAGGGATTGAGCATATGTACATACACATGCATGGTGCATCAAATAAAGAATTGCCCATTTTCCTTAGCCAGGTGGTTATGTGGGGCCCACATGTGTACAGGTAGGACAACATGTACATAGTGCATCGATTTTCACTATTACCAGTACCAGTGTGTTTTTTCTACAATAAGGAGGAGTTGGTAGCGCGTAAAACTTCTCGAGGAAGCTATCCGCGGGCCGACGACATGAGGTAAGCAGGTGCGTCAGATGGCATCTAGTGGCGTCAGGAGGCCGAACGGGGTCAATACTTGCACGCGGAGAAGTACGGACACAACGTGGGTGTTTGCTTGTGAGAATTATGGAGAAAGGTCATCATGAGGACCTTTTTTTTGGGTCCACTTCACGTGGTGGCGAGATGCATTATTGGAAAAAAGCTGAGTGCCAGGTGTGCGGATGATGCAAAAAGGTGACAACTATGCACTGCGAGGTCAGTTTTTGGCTTGTTCGGGGTCCGTTTGAGGTCATCTAAAAGGCCAAGGGTGCCCAACTAATAAAGCTAAGTGTGGGAACTGAAAAAACAAAGAGAAGACCAGAAAAAACGTGGAGAAGAGAGGAGGAACAGCCGCAGGTGTGTTTTTGCTCATTTTGGAGCCTGTTTTGGCCGTAAACTGCTCATCCGAGGTCGGATTTGAGCACTTTGACATTGTAGACTAGGGTTTTGGGCCGTTCCGGACGCGATGGCGCTGTCCATTTTGCTAAATTCCTCACTCTTTTTATGCTGTTTTTCTGTGTAAGTTTCTCTTATGAGCGAAGTTTCCGCTCCAGTTTGTGATTATATCTGGCTTATTTTACCCATACTGTGTGAGCTATTTGCCCCATTGGTTTTGGCCCAAGCTCAATTGTATCTAAACATCAGAAATTCTCCTATTTTGAGCTGAGTTTTTTGGGTGTGTGTGTGTGTGTGTGTGTGTGTGTGTGTGTGTGTGTGTGTGGAGTGGGTAAGTGGATAGTCTCTCTCCTCTCACTCCAGAGGTGTGTTCCCTGTCTCGGCCAGGCTGGTTGTGTAAGCCGAGTGGTGCCCCATAGTGTGTGTGTGTATCATTCCAAGAGTGTGTGTCGGGTCGTTATAGAGGCGGTGTGTGTGTTTTCATCCCGCTCACATTCTTTTGGTGCCCCCACGGAGGATCTTCTTCGAGTACCTTCTACTTCGAGCTTCGAGCTTCGGGATTACAGGTTGCAGGTCGCAGATTATAGGTTACAGGTTACAGGTTACAGGGACATGTGCACGTACAGGTGATTCACACAGGTATAGGTAGCTGGAGTACAGTGATATACTAGCAGTGATGTCACTTGCAGTTGTTGTGGGTATGCATCACTTGGCGCCTATTTGAGCGCATTGTCTGTTGGATTGTACGTTACTTGTGGAAACTGCCATTGTACGCATTTGTGGAGCCATACTTGGTTGTATTTGGCAGTCCCAGCCATTTCAGAGACTTGGTCTGGAGGATAGTCATTTCTGAGACTTGACTATACGCGATTTGCATTAGCCTTCGTGTGAGGGTCGATAGCGTGAGGTTTTTATTGAGCTGGGGGATTCTCAAATGTGGAGATCCTTTCCGTGATACAGGTAGCTGGAGCACCCTTTTTGTGACCTCGCCATAGGCTATGTACTAGTGAGTCCTACTTGATGCTCGGGTTCTATTGTTGATAGTTTATGCATACATAGACAGTCTATATTTTGGGTTCCTACTGCTCTACTTCTGGGGAAACTCTGTCGAAATTTTCCCAAGTTATGATGGCTGGTTTTTTGGTATTTTGAGCCATGTATGTTGTTATGTTGCTGAGATTTTGGCAAAATCAGAGGTTGAGTCAGGTGTGCCTTCTTGGGAGCTTCATGGTTGTCTTTAATGGATGATCAAAATGGCCCTCATTTCACTCCTTTTCATTTAACTCAAAGGATTCAGATTAATGTTCATGTGTCCAGGAAGATCTTTTTCCAGCAGCGCATAGTCTTTATGTTTGGGCCAAGAAGATTGAGAGAGATCCTGGAATGTCCTTTGCCTGTTGTCATTCCGATGATCAACTATGAAAACTCATTTGATGTGCATGTGTTTGTCCTTATCTAAAGTTGAACTCCATTGAAGTTTCTAGGGATTGGGTAGTGAAAAGTTTTGGGTTCTTGCACGTGTGTTCGAAAGGGTTCTCAAAGCATCATAATTTGGGTAGCCATGGCTTTCTCTTATCCGGAGTTTCATGGAAGAAGTGATGAAGATGTGGAAGAATTTTTGGAAAAGATGGAGGTTGCATGCATTAGCAACCAGATTCATGACCCTACGCAAATGTTACGCCTTCTCCAAATTTGTTTGAAGAGTGATGCGCGAGTTTGGTCCAAGGCATTTGAAGAGGAGTTGCGTGCAGCAGATCCACCTATAAGTTTGAGTTGGGACAATCTAAGGCATGGATTGGAAGTGGAGTTTGTGAAGATAGAAGATCCTGACAAAGTGTGGCAAGAAGTACAAGGTTTGGTGAAGAAGGAAGGTGAGCCAGTAGATGCGTACATACGTAAGTTTTCATTGGCATGGGAGCGAATGTGCAAGGCTTTAGCACCACAGGTACCCCCGCCTGACATGATGAAGAAGGACAGGTTCTTGGCTGGTCTTTGGGAGAATATACGTTGGAGAGTGGAGCTAAAGAAGCCTAGGACATATGAAGATGCACTAGAGGTAGCAAGGAACAAAGAGTGGAAGCTGAGGAAAATGAGCCAGTTAGGGGTGGAGTCTTTGCCCATGAGGTCTGAATTTCAGCCTATGGACTCTTTACAAGGTCGAATGTCAGGGGTTCATCATGAACCAGTGGTTCCTGTTACTACTCAGGTTATGCCAGCAGTGGTCACTACAGCAGTGCAAGATGATGGCCTAAGGCAAGACATGAGGCAAATGGTAGATTTGATGAAGAATCTCAGCCTAAACATGCTAGGTCAAGTGGGAAATAATCAAGGTCGAGGGAGGTTTGCAAATCAGCCAGGAGGTGAAGAAAGGTCTAGGAATGGTGTTGGACAAAGCAATGGTAGGTTTTGGAGGCAGACGCCCACATGTTATAATTGCGGAGAGTTGGGCCACATCAGCCCGCAATGTGATAAGCCACCAAGGATGGGGGGAGACATGTATCCATTGCCAAGACAGGTGCTAACTAGGTCAAATGATTATGGCATTGAAATTAAGGGAGACGAAGGAACGAGTGGACTGACCCAGGAGGAAAAGGGAAAGACAAAAGTGCTAAGTGTAGTCACCTTGGAGAAGGAATCAAAGCTAGAGGATACATTAGTGATGCCTATTGGGAAGAGGACCACAGAGGATAAGGAAGGAAGAAGTGCCCCAGGTCCTAGTAAGAAGAAAGGAAAGAGCCATGAAGGCGAGGATGTCAAGGCCAAGAGGAAAAGGAGAGCTCGTCGAAAGTTTCATGTTTCAGATTTTCCACTAGGGGATGGGCAATTAAGCTATGACTTAAAGGAGGATCTGACGAGCAGGAAGGCAGATGTTACTTTTGGGCAGCTTATAGAGATGGTGCCTAAGCTAAAGCGACAGTGGAAGAGGATGGTTAACCCAATGGAGAAAGAGCTAGAGAGAGGTTCAGTAAAGGTGTTGGCAATGGATGAGCTACCAGACATTTGTCCAATAGTAGATGTGTGGCATAAAAGGAAAAATTTGGGACAAGGTTATGTGGATGGCGGAGCCCAAATATGCGTCATAACACACTCATGCGTTGAGAAGATGGGTCTCACAGTGGCTGGGATGTCAGGTTTTCGGATCAGATTGGCAAACCATCAAAAAGTAAAATGCTTGGGTGTTGTAAAGAGCTTAGAAGTGGAGGCATATGATGCAAAGGCAGTGGTTGATTTTCATGTGATGCCAGCAGGGTTGGGAGCATATCCTATTATACTGGGCAGACCATGGTTACGTGCAGTGGGAGCTGTTCAAGATTGGCGACATGGTACGATTAGCCTCTATGGAAAGACAGGTACCAAGAAGCTTTATAATATGGACACAAGGAAACGATTAGAGGAGCTTTATGAAGATGAGGATGAGTCTAGTGATGAAGACTCTTCCACGGTGACAGATGAGGACAGTGATAGCACTACCAGCACTGATGAGGATGCTGATGTTGCATTTCTTTTGATGGACAAAGAAATCCAGGAGTTTGGTTTAGTTGCATTTGCGAATGAGGTTGAAGATGAAAGTGAAGGGCCTTATGAAGTGATTGAAGGGCTGATGCAAACCAAGGTTGAGTTGTCAAAGAAGCAGGAATTAATGATGCAAATGATTAGTGGAGACCTCTCAGCTATGGAGAAGGATATATTTTTGCATATGCTGGCTAGTTTTCCTGATTTGTTCATTACTTCATATGAAGAGATCAGAGGGTTCAAGGGTGAAGAGATGCATATAGAGCTGAAAGAAGGTGCTAAGCCAGTGCGGCAAAGGCTAAGAAGGATGGGTCAAGAGCAAATGGAAGCCTTGCGGGTAGAGGTGGACAAGTTATTGAAGGCAGGGTTCATAGTCCCTGTGGAGACCACAGAATGGGTGAGTCCAGTAGTAGTCAGTCCAAAGAAGGATGGGAAGTGGAGGATTTGTGTAGATTTTAAACCCTTAAATGCAGCCACTAAGAAGAACCCATATCCTCTTCCATTCATCGATCAGATCTTGGATTAAGTGGCAGGTTATGAGAGGTACAGTGTGTGTGATGGTTTTTCAGGCTATTTTCAATTGAAGATTGCTCTTAAAGACCGCACAAAGACAACTTTTATTACGCCATGGGACTGCTATTGCTACATAGTATTGCCATTTGGGTTGTCAAATGGACCTTCCTTCTATCAAGAGAGAGAAAATTGGGTGTTGGAACCATTCATTGGTAGTTGTGTTAAAGCTTTTATGGATGACTTTTGTGTCTATAGCAGTAGGGCTGATCACCATGAGAAGCTGCAGATGGTATTGGCTCGATATGATGAATGTGGAGGACAACTAAATCCAAAGAAATGTCATCTAGCACAGCCAAGGGTGAAGTTATTGGGCCATATGGTGTCAGAAAATGGCATTGAGGCTGATCCAGATAAGGTGAAGTCTATTATTCTTCTTCCATCACCTATGAGTACGAAGCAATTGGCAACCTTTATACACAAAGTGAAGTACATGGCACGGTTTATTCCATTGTCTTCACAGCTTCTTTATCCATTACAGCAAGTGGCAAGGCATGATCCATTGCAATGGGATGACAAGTGTGAAGAAGTGTTTCAAGAGGTAAAAGAGGTGTTAGGGGGGTTGTCAGCCATGCAGGCTCCTGATTGGGAGAAAGTTTTTTATGTAAATCCATCAGTAGGGGATGATGCCATTGGAGCCATACTATTGCAAAAGGGGAAGGGCAGCCATTATATGAGGCCAGTGTATTGTGCAAGCCGAGTGAAGTTGGTAGCGGAGAGAAAGTTATCGGAAGTAGAGCTAGTGATGGCCAGTGTAATATTTTCTTGTCGACGATTTCGTCATTACTTGCTACCACGGCCTTTTGTTTTCTTGACGAGTTATGCCTTTTTGCCACAGTTAATTAATGGTATTAACATGTCAAATGTGGTGAAGAAATGGGTAATTGAGCTGCAAGAGTTTGAGTTCTCTTTTCTAGTGGAAGATAGTACAAGGGCTACCCTAGCTGATTTGTTGACCTACAAGGAGAATCCCATTATTGTTAAGGAAGAGGTGGTGAGAAAGGTAGTTGAAGAAGTGCCACAGATCAGCAATGCACATGTGTTGTTCTTTGATGGTTCATACAGAAAGAGCCACGATGCAGCTTCAGGGGGTATAGCACTTTATGATCCAGAGGGGAAGCTAGTATGCAAGAGAGGGTTCAAATTGGATGCGCATAGTAACAATGAGGCTGAATATGCTACATTGGAAGCCGGATTACACATTTGTTTGAAGCATGGGGTTCGAAGGTTGAGCATAAAAGGTGATGCCTTGTTAGTGGTGAAGCAAGTGCTGGGTGTGTGGAAGAGCAAGAACACCTCATTGAAGGAAATGTGCTTTAGAATTAAAGGCCTGTTAAAAAATTTTGAAGCATGGAGCATCAAACACATTGAACGTGCTCTAAATGGAGAGGCACATGAAGCAGCTCAAGGCATGATTGGGGAGCTATTCGTGTTAAGGACCAATTTACCTCTTTATCATGGTCGGGAAAGTTTGGCTCAAGAAGAGGAGTTTTTGCTAACAGGAATCATTCCAGAGGAGATTCAGAAGTCTAAGAAGTATGGCTTTGTGCGTAGAGCATACAGGTACAAATTGATTGGCGATGTCTTATACATGAAAGGAGCTGATCTCGTGTTGAGGCGTGTACCTTGGCGGGAGGAGCTTTACAGAGTGTTGGAAGAGAATCATGAAGGCGCATGTGGTGGCCATTTTGCTCTAAAGATCACCTTGCATAAGATTTTGCAAGAGGGGTATGTATGGCCTAGTTTGCACAAGGATTTTCACCATTGGTGTAGGTCTTGCAATAGGTGTCAAGCATTTGGGAAGAGAGTGTTGAAGCCAGAGCTACGAAAAACCATTATGGCGTTTGATGTGTTTGAAAAGTGGGGGATTGATGCAATAGGCCCGTTACCTATCACAAGCAGGGGCAAAAGCTATATTTTGACGGCAGTGGACTATCTTTCTAGATGGGCAGAGGCTATAGCAGTAAAACAGGTCACTGCAAAGGATGTGGCAAAATTTGTGTATGATGAAATATGTTGCAAGTTTGGGGTGCCATTAGAGCTACTTTCAGATAAGGGGCCAGGATTTAGAGCTAAACTGCTAGACTTCTTATGCACAAAGATGAAGATTAGGCACCAGCATACCACTCCTTATTACCCGCAGTGTAATGGCTTAAATGAAAGGTTCAATGGTGAGTTGGTACAAATTCTTTCTAAAGTGACAGAGCACCAAGGAAAGAATTGGGATTTGGAATTGCCTAGTGCATTATGGGCTTACCGTACTTCAGTGAAGACAGGTACAGGGTTTACTCCATTTCATTTGGTGTATGGAAAGGAAGCACTATTGCCTGTGGAGGTAGAGTTGCCTGCGGTCAAGATGTTAGAGAAGTTGCTTGGGCCGCCTAGTGATGCATTCAAAGAGAGGCTCTTGCAGTTACAAGAGGTCCAGTTGGATAGGATGAGCGCATTGGAGCATTATGGGCAGATGCAGGATAAGGCTTTGGCAAAGATAAATGAAAAGGTCAAAAGTAAGGGTATCAAGAAACATGACTTGGTTTTGCGCTACAACAGTAAGCTGGACAGCACCTTCCAAAAGAAGTTTCAAATTAAGTGGGAAGGCCCTTTCAAGGTAGTAGAGTGTTTTCCAAATGGCACATATCAGCTGGCTAACCTGGATGGTGTTCTACATAAGTCAAGGGTAAATGGGTTGCGTCTTAAGTTGTATCATGCCAGGTTGATGATGGTGGAGCAAGATGAGTTTTCTGAAGAGAGAGTGATGTCTGTGAGGGATGAGGAGACCTGTGATGCGGCGAGTCTCATATCTCTCTTTGCTGCTGCTGATCATGAATGATCTAGCAGGCTAGGGGGTGGGCAAATTATGTCAGGAGTTTTTTGGAGCAAGGGATTGCGCATATGTACATACACATGCATGGTGCATCAAATAAAGAATT
Organism: Adiantum capillus-veneris; assembly: GCF_014529385.1. Classification (NCBI taxonomy): domain Eukaryota; kingdom Viridiplantae; phylum Streptophyta; class Polypodiopsida; order Polypodiales; family Pteridaceae; genus Adiantum; species Adiantum capillus-veneris. The sequence continues at coordinate 53,571,728 of NC_140935.1, read as the reverse complement.
GCCCATTTTCCTTAGCCAGGTGGTTATGTGGGGCCCACATGTGTACAGGTAGGACAACATGTACATAGTGCATCGATTTTCACTATTACCAGTACCAGTGTGTTTTTTCTACAATAAGGAGGAGTTGGTAGCGCGTAAAACTTCTCGAGGAAGCTATCCGCGGGCCGACGACATGAGGTAAGCAGGTGCGTCAGATGGCATCTAGTGGCGTCAGGAGGCCGAACGGGGTCAATACTTGCACGCGGAGAAGTACGGACACAACGTGGGTGTTTGCTTGTGAGAATTATGGAGAAAGGTCATCATGAGGACCTTTTTTTTGGGTCCACTTCACGTGGTGGCGAGATGCATTATTGGAAAAACGCTGAGTGCCAGGTGTGCGGATGATGCAAAAAGGTGACAACTATGCACTGCGAGGTCAGTTTTTGGCTTGTTCGGGGTCCGTTTGAGGTCATCTAAAAGGCCAAGGGTGCCCAACTAATAAAGCTAAGTGTGGGAACTAAAAAAACAGAGAGAAAACCAGAAAAAACGTGGAGAAGAGAGGAGGAACAGCCGCAGGTGTGTTTTTGCTCATTTTGGAGCCTGTTTTGGCCGTAAACTGCTCATCCGAGGTCGGATTTGAGCACTTTGACATTGTAGACTAGGGTTTTGGGCCGTTCCGGACGCGATGGCGCTGTCCATTTTGCTAAATTCCTCACTCTTTTTATGCTGTTTTTCTGTGTAAGTTTCTCTTATGAGCGAAGTTTCCGCTCCAATTTGTGATTATATCTGGCTTATTTTACCCATACTGTGTGAGCTATTTGCCCCATTGGTGTTGGCCCAAGCTCAATTGTATCTAAACATCAGAAATTCTCCTATTTTGAGCTGAGTTTTTTGGGTGTGTGTGTGTGTGTGTGTGTGTGTGTGGAGTGGGTAAGTGGATAGTCTCTCTCCTCTCACTCCAGAGGTGTGTTCCCTGTCTCGGCCAGGCTGGTTGTGTAAGCCGAGTGGTGCCCCATAGTGTGTGTGTGTATCATTCCAAGAGTGTGTGTCGGGTCGTTATAGAGGCGCTGTGTGTGTTTTCATCCCGCTCACAACGTCAGTCTAGCCGTAGCTAGATAGCATTAGTTTCCTTTTGCCATAGCATATGTATCATGAGATGACGTTTATACATCTTTTTAAAAACCATGTTTATTTTTTCAATATTGACAATGGTGTTGTAACTATTACATTTGCAAAGTTTAACAATCAAGTGATTTTGCCTATGATGTGTACAATTGTCATTGATTTACTTTCATCAATTTACTTTTGTCAGTTTTGTATCTTTATTCTGCAAACAATACTATGCATGATGGAGTTAATGGTTATATTGTCTTACGGGTGACTACTTTGGGTCTATATTTAATCTTGCACTTTCTTTCAAAGGTGAATCTGGGTTTATCTTGGGTTCATTTAGGTTTACTCAATTATTGAAACATTCAATATGGTGGATGGGTGGTAGGGAATTCAATATCTTGCCACCCCAAAAAAAATCTCTCACGCGTCGCTATGACCATCGTTATATAAGGCTCTACAACGTCACTAGTACAAACGTCGCTATAGGTGGCCTATAAACGTCGCTATGATCGTCGCTATAGGTGTCGCTATATAGCGATGCATACAACGATCGTTATAGCGATGTCTATAGCGACGTTCCCATATCGACGCTGTTACCGACGGTCTTAACGACGCAAGGGAGTATAAAAACCCAATGTATTTTCATCGCTAACAGCGTCACAAGTGCACAAACCTCTTGTGGTGTCCAACAACACCTGCTTTTAAACATGTGTTGAATGCGAGGAATTAACGAAAAATATCTCAATACCTTACGGAGTAGATGCACCCCGCTCACTCTTGTCTTGTATCATACCTCCCTGCACACGGGACTGAGGTAGCATGTACGTGCTCATTGCAGTATAGCATGCAATTATTGACGCATGCATGGATGCGCTTATACTCCATTCTAACTGCAGTGACATATGATCTAGCTCATTGATGATGTGGAGACATCTGGTGATCTTTTGACAACATTTTTTCCATCAAGATACAACAAACAAGCGTATTAGTATAACTGCTAGAAGAAGGTACCATAAAGCGAGTGAAGAGTACATAAAAAGCCACATTTCATACTTACCCAAGGAGTGCATCAACACTTGCATTGCTTTTTACTGAATTTCGCTTGCAAGTTGAGGATTTTCAACGATGCCCGGAGCACCGAGTACTATGCATGTTCGGACACTCACCATCAATCTATTCTCCGTTGTCGTTGCCCGTTGAGTGCAGGGCTGATAATCATCCTCTCGCGTGTCCCGTTCATGAGCTAGTAACTCATCACACATGTCAAACATGTGCTCATCCTCTGCCTCAAAGTGTGACGGACACGCCATAGGATCTGTCGAAGTAGAGCCAATGGAAGGATCACCATGCGGTGTATACAAATTGTCTAGTAGCTCTTACCTTTGTCGCTCGATATTACGCGCCGGTGCACCACCATCAAACACAGACTAATGAGACACCTCCTCAAGCGATGGGTGAGTGACGCTCTCATCTCTCCGAGCGCTTTTTCTGAAGATACCAAATCTCTTCGTTCTCCACGTGCTCCAATGCAATGCGCCTCAAGCGAGAGATTGCCCTTTTGTACTTGGTGCAAGGACAAAGGAGTTTTTCTTTGAGTCATTGATCGCGCTTAAAGCCTCCAAGGGGGCTACGATCATTTTAATCGATGTCTTGCACATGCGATAAATTTTTCATTTAGTCATGTGTCCTAAAAAATAAATGATTAATTAAAAAAGGTTTTAAATTCTAACAAAAGGTACATGAAATTAAATTCAAAGAGCATAAATTGCCAATGAGTGCTAGAACTATTTTTAAATAAAAGTGGACTTTAAAAATGCAATTAATAAACATCTAAAAGTACTCATTAAAAAAAAATCTTCAAGAGAAAACTCAAAAGGCTAAGAAATGAAATAATTGATATCTAAGGGTAGAGGGGGTGGTTTGTACCCTACCCCCCTACAACCTCGAATACGCTTGTATCCGTTTTGAAATAACGTTACGCGATAAGATCCGCGGTAATATTCGTGATAAAAATCGCGGTAATAATCATGATAAGCCTGACAGCTAAAATGGGAAGGAAGGTAGAGTATGCCGCATTTTTGTTGCATACCCTGCCCTCCTTTCTCTCCGCCATCGCTCCATTTTTAATCCCCCTACCCCCCTCCACCTCCCACACCATTACTCTCCCTCTCTCTACTCCCTCTCTCCCTACTCTATCTCAAATACAAAAACAACACATACATACACACACACACACACACACACACACACACACAAACACACACGCACGTTTGGGTCAAGGAGAAGCTCGTCGAAGGAGGTTTTCTGTGCTTAACATTGGAAGCTCAACTTAACCGGCAACCGCGCTACAATCAAAGATAATCACAAAACATTGCTCCCTCCCCTCTTTCCCCATTTTTTTCTACTCTATATACACACGCATAAAAATATGCACACACATATACATGCATAAACCCTAAAAAAAACGAAAAAGATAGAAATATCATGACATACCTCATTCATTTGAGAAATGGTTGCATTGTTGAAATATCTCTTCGTGCATGATAGAAAATATCTGCTTGTTTGTAAATGCTAGATTTGTAAATGTGAGAAATGTTAGATTGTTAGAGATAGAGTAAAAGAGAAATAGGGAGAGAGATAGAGAGAAAGAGAGGGGGGAAAGAAGGAGAGATAGAGAGAAAGAAAGAGAGAGATAAGGAGAGGTAGAGAGAGAGAGAGAGAGAGGAAAGAGGAAAGTAGAGACAGAAATAGAGAGGTAGATAGATAGATAGAGATATAGAGAAAGAGGGAGAGAGATACAGAAATGTAGGAAGAGAGAGAGAGAGAGAGAGAGAGAGAGAGAGAGAGAGAGAGAGTGAAATACTCGGGGCGATCACTTTTTAGAATGTGTATGCTATCACGTGAGTTAACCGGAGAGGATTATTTAAAGATTAAAATGTATCAAAATGTATACATACAGAGGGGGGTGGGGGTTTTTTAAATAGGCACGTAGTGTAAATATAGTATGTATACTGAGGTATTATTAATAACCTCTTGAATGCACGTGATATAGGAAGCTTTTGATAAGTGACCGCCCCGGGGCGAAATTAAGGGAAATAGATAGAGATAGAGAAAGAGAGAGAGCGAGAGATAAAGAAAAAGGGGAGAGAGAGAGAGAGAGAGAGAGAGAGAGAGAGAGAGAGAGAGAGGAAAGAGAGAGAGAGAGAGAGAGGAAAATGAGGGAAAGAGAGAGAGAAATAGCGAGAGATAGAGAGAGGGAGAGAGGTGTAAAAGCATGTTAACATGTCACTGAATTTGATGTCCCGGACAATGCTAACTAGCACAATTTTGACATATGCTAACTACTACAATAACATGAGCTACATCTCCAAGATATATGACATATGATATATCCGTAGAAAGCTCTTGAAACAAGAAATCCAAATGTACAACCTCCGAAATTTTGTGATATTATTTGTTAAAAATTTACCGGACGCCCAATTATTTTAAGATGTGTTAATTTTGAAAATGCTAACTACCACAAAAAATGCATCACGTTAACATGCTTGCACCCAGATAAAAATAATAAGAGGGAGAGAGAGAGAGAGAGAGAGAGAGAGAGAGAGAGAGAGAGAGAGAGAGGAAAGAGGGAGAGAGAGATAGAAATAGAGAGGGGAAAGAGAGAGAAATAGAGAAAGAGGGAGGGATAGATAGAGTGAAAGAGAGAGATAGATAGAGAAAGAAGGGAAAGAGGGAGAGAAGAAAGAGAAAGAGTGAGAGAGAGGAAAGAGATATAGAGGGAAAAAAGGGGGGGTGGGAGAGAGAGAGAGAGAGAAAGAGAGGGAAAAGAGCAGAGTGAGAAATAGAGAAAGAGGGCGAGAGAGATAGAGAGAGAGAAAGAGAGAGAGGGAGAGAGAGAGATAGAGGAGAAAGAGGGAAAGAGGGTCTCGAGAGGAATAGAGATATCCGTCGGACAGAGAGATAGATAGAGAGAGGAAGATAAAGAAATAGGGAGATAAAAAGCAATGGTTGTAAACGAAGCAACCATTTTGTGGTGTGTGCAGTGCAAGTATGCTCCCGCTTCTGTAGAGTGCTATGAAAAAGACCTTTACGTGAAGCCGATGGACTCTCAGAAATCACTTTCTACTCTAAACCCTCGATCCTCAAATAAGGAGTTGCTGTGAAGAGATACTGCGCAAGAACCACAATAAAGAAGCTCTTCTTTACATCACTCTACAGTAGCCGGAGCGCTCTTGTACTGCGCACAAAACAAAACGATGGCTACATTTACAACCATAACTATTTATATATACTCAAAACGATGTTTACAATATATAATTGTGTGTGTATATATATATTTGTGTATATATATATATTTGTTTATACATGTATGTAGGCACTAAGTACGGGAGCATAGCACCCGAAGGTTAGACGCTTTCTCTGGGGTATAGTCCCTTTTTAATCATGGTGTTGCGGTCATTGATCCTCTCATGCATGGATTACCGCAATGTACCTTTGGTTTTACCATGGTTGAGACTGTGATGATATCTAAAGAGGTGCCACTTGACCTTTAGTACTACTAGCCTCTACTTAGGTCTACTAGTATATATATGTATCTATGTGTTTGTGTACTAATATACTTGTGTACGTATTTATAGATGAGTGAGTAGGGGAGGAAAGCTAAATCTTATCTTGCTCTTTGTAATGTAGATGTCAGACGAGAGACCACCTGGTGGGGAGCAACTATTTGGCTCTTCTTTTGCTTGGTTCACATCCCAGGTGGGCTCCCACCCGGAGTGGAAATCGTCTCCAGTGGACCCGGATCTTGAGGCGGTGAGAAAAAGAAAAGAAATAAAGATTGTTTACCTTAAACCATGAGTTTTATAGGTTTATTTTTGTTATTTGTAGACCTAGCCATCCTACACCTACGTTACTCAGGTTCCTCCACCGGTCGTAGATCCGGACCTACAGCGGGCTCTCTCTTTACGAGAGCAGTACCTCCATTTGATGGAGGATTTGTTTGGCAGCTACAATCCGCAGCAGCTTGTGACCTACGGTCTTTCTCTACAGACCACACCACAGATATTACCGCGCTTATTGCCTCCAAACCACTACCGCATCAATTGTTGCTAATATTGCCACATACGTAATTTTTTATCTCTCCATTTTCTTTTGTTTTTTTGCAGCAATGCTAGCGGTTATAGACTACTCCTCTTATAGTAAATCTCAACCTCCTTCCCTCTATAAAGAGAGAGTCACCATCACTGCAGGAGACCTCACACACCTCACTAGTACGCAACGACACCAGACACCCATAATGCTTCACCTCACCACCCCATGGAGAGCTCACCACATGAGAAGCACGTAGGAGAATCATGCACCACATGCACGCCAAAGGGAGTATGCATTCACATGTGAAGATCATGCACTCGGAAGTAACAAGTGCAATCATAAGGCACCCACTAGCACGTCGTTAAGGCACCATGACCACACTAGGATTACCTACATCAACACAACATTTCACTTGGGCATTCTTGACTCTCGTCGTCGACACTGCTAGCGGCCGCATCATCTTGGTGCTTTCCCTACTAACCTCGCTCCTAACCTGTTAGCCTCGCTAACTTTAATGGTTACCATACACCATGTGGCAATTGCTCCTCGTCAACGTCAAGAGCTTTCTCTCCGTCTCTCCGTCTCTCCCCCTTCCCCGATTCCTAGGTGTTGAAGGTCTTTCCATTATCAGCTCATTGTAAGTACCGCTAAGCAATATCAACTAGGTTTCCATATGTTCTCATGTCGGTTTTCCCTTCTCTTTCTCTCTCTTTCTCTCAGTCTAGGAGCGTGTCTGTGAGTAGTTTCTTGCATGCTATTCCCTCTTTGGTCTCACCAAGTGTGCCAGGAAATCACGTCATCAATGGCCACTCATTGTATGCCACTCACATTTGCCCGTGCCCCTTTGCTTGAGTGTGTCTCCTTGGTTTATGTATGATTATCTTTCTGGGGTTGCTTAGTCGAGGGGTATGACGCTCGTCACACATTGTCATCTGCAAGTGCACCCTAGCTGCATACATGCTAGGTGGTGCCCCCCCTCTTTGTTATAGATAGCTTCGCCTATATTTCCTGAGGTGATCGTGGACTCTAGTCGAGGAGGTGTAGAGGCCACCCCCACCCAACGCGATTTCCCACCGTCAATGACATAGATCGGATCTAGATACATCAAGGGGAGAGATATATGACTTGCCCAATTTGAGCCGACCAAGGATACAACACGGGAGAAATATACTACTTGCCTAGTTTTGAGCCGACCCATGCATATTCATCGGTGAGGCTCTCATCTACCCATCACTGATGTACATTATACTACACCCTCTATTATAATTCAGAATGGAGCTAGCTTTGTTTATCATGCTTGTATACTCGATACATATACTATTGCATCATAGCCACTAGTAATAGAGCTCCATTCCTACCCACTCTCCTTATAACCTCCCTATGATAATGATTGAAACTATCCAATCATGATCAATCGATCCCCAGTTGCTCCTAGCCACTATGGCTGGAAGTTTAGTGTTTTCATTTGTTTAGCTTTGCTTTCTGAATATAAGAGGATACATTACTATTGTATACCGATTTGTCGTAGGCTGATTTTGGTCTTCCGTAGACATTAACTCTCTCTCTCTCTCTCTCTCTCTCTCTCTCTCTCTCCTCTCTCTCTCTCTCACACACACACACACACACACACACACACACAAAACTTCCAATGACATGATTTGGAAGAATGATAATAACGGGTTATGCTCACATACATACATACCTCTTCGTAAGCGAGGGGGAGGGTGTGAGAATGAAGAAGAAGGCCCCACCGCAACAAGAGTGACACATGAGGGCGGGTCCAGTCCCAGCCTAGCTCCGGCTACAGTGAGAGACCTCGCTATTTCTAGCACGACCACCTTCAAAGTAACAGGAGTTCGGGTGGCCTTTGCTATAACTCCTGCTAGCTTCTACTACTGCTTGTTGGCGATGGTGATGGAGGAGGGAAAGCGCGCAGCAAAGCCCCGCTATACTCCCACCCACTACCACCGCGCTGATTACCTCTTCTGGTGCTGTTGCTTGCGCCATATCATCTTTCGACGCATCAGTCCATTTTATACATTTTAACAACTCTATTGTGGTGTGTGTGGCCCGACGGCCTTGGTGTGAACCTACCCTCATGTAGATGCCAATATAAGTAGTTGGTTGTAGTCTCTCTGGTTATCAATATAAAGAGCTGCCTACTCGTGGAGAAGGTAGACTCAGTTCCTTCCAATCTTGCCTATCACTCATGCACATCATATTGGTGGAATTGACAGGCAGTTGAGAAGCCTTTCTTGGTTTTCACTTTCTGGCTTGCGAACGCACAGTGCCATGGCGAGCCTCATTTTTGACCCAGGATAGGGAGTGAACCCCGCTCAAAATCTCTCTCTCTCTCTCTCTCTCTCTCTCATGGCGAACGTTGAAGTGACAGAGAGGTAGTCACAATGCTAGTGTTATAGGCAGCATCTTAAAAATGGAGCAGGAGGGGGCACTCATCAGGCTGCCCATAGACGCCCTGCTAGCAATCCTTAGGAAGCTAAGCCCACAAGACCCTCTACAATGTGCCATCTATTTTCGCCTTCTCAGCTCTCACTTCTACGCTGAGTCCCTTTGGATTCTCCTCTGCAATTGATGGTGTCACGTAATCAACCTTCCCGCTTGGCAGTCCTCGACCCATTCTACACTCTCCCTCTTCCGCATCCTCTCCTCCTTGGATCGCATCGTTGGGGCCTGGACTGCTCAGGAGAAACAGCCATGCGGCACCCTTCTCTGCATAACATGGGAAAATACCTTCTTAGTAGCCTGCGAAGTCTTAGTCCGCGTGACAGGAGAATTGAAGTTGGAGCAACGGGAGCTTCTTGGAGCCTACGACATCAAGGTCCCCATTAACATGTTGCCACTCCACTTCGACATGATCCTGTAGGCCAATATATTGATGGCAGCACCAAAGCCTACAATGTTTCTCAAGACGTCAACATCTACACCTGTTAATGCACCTACTCAACCTTGGTTTGCTTTGAGCTTAAGCTTATGTAAGTCTTAACCGCAGCCTGCTTGCTGCAATACCAAGATTCAATGGTTGCATTTAGTGACAATGACGATGTGTAGGCCTCGGCACTGGATCGACTCCTCTCCATATCCAATCGTCTCATCGGTACTTTGTCTCTACACCACCAATAGCTACAGCTATGCCTGCTGCACGACCACACATAATTTTGTGTCATCAAGGCTACAAACCTCTCCATGGCCTCACAAGATTCGGCTAACCCACCAGCCAACCACCCAAGAAAAAGCTGAGGCTGGAAAAATTCTTCAAGTAAAGGCCCAAGAGGCTGAAGCTGAAGCCGGGCTTTTGTCAGGGCTTGGTATTGTTCAACAGAGGCAACCAATAATCGATGGGTTGAGAGAGAACACAAAAACCAGTTCACATGCCCACCTCTTCATGCATTTGGATACCTCTTCAGACCTTTTTGCGATTGTTTTTGGCATGAGCCTCTCCCACATCTGGATGATGCTGCATAACACCCAGGGCACGATGGAACAAAAAAGGGAGTTGCTGCACCTTGATTGTTGTAGAGGTACCTGATCTTCTAGTCTTGCTTGTAATGAAGCAGAGCTTCAATCATGAAGCTCAACTTTTCATTGTGTTTAGTGGTAGTCTTTTCATCTTTGGTTCCTTTCGCAGTCTAGTTTTTATTGAATAACCATTACCATCACACCGAGCTCCTTTGGGAAGGGATGCATGTCGCAAAAATTTCGCACCCAATCCTCTGTCAATCCTTCCTCGTCTTGTCCATTTCCTTGGGATAGCAACCTAATGTTTGCATAAGCAAGAGATACGAGTTCCATGTCTTGATGATGATCAGCATGATGTCAATGCTAGCCCCCAAATTTAGTCCCTATCCCCCAAGCCGTTGTATGATCACCCCCCGTGGTGAGGCGTTGGAGTTGGTGCAGTCTCTTAAGTCATGTCGAGTCCCTACCCAGTCCAAAACTAGTAAAAATATGTTCATCTTTTTCTTCCTAAGGGGGGAGGTGTGGTGTGTGTGGCCGGACGGCCTTGGTGTGAACCTACCCTCATGTAGATAAGTAGTTGGTTGTAGTCTCTCTGGTTATCAATATAAGGAGTTGCCTACTCGTTAAGAAGGTAGACTCCATTCCGTCCAATCTTGCCTATCACTCATGGAAATCACACTATTCCTCCTATAATTTGAATAACAATAATTAACTCTAATCCTACCTCAAGAACGCAACCCGTATTGGGGTGGTGGTGGGTTTTTAAAAATTAGATAGATAAGAGGGGACTAGCTTAGTTGGATGAGGGTTGGACTTCCATCACCAAGGTGGTGGGTTCAACCCCCGCTAAGAGCCCTTGAGGGTATCTCAAGGCAAAGGATGGTCCGAGTGCCCTGGCTTGATGCACGATATTGGGGGGATGACTAATCATCCTAGGAGTGAAAATTAGAGATGATGAGTAGTCGTTCTAGCTATACTCTAATTGTCGCAGGATGTTGTACACAATGAAGAATGGGGTCTTGTGAAGAACTCCATCTTTTGGGAATGATGTACCCATTTTTACCTTCGTGAGTGATGCTATGCGTCATTCACAGTTCTATCCAATGAAAGAAAAAGTGAGATTTTCTCTTATTTTAACAGTTTTTGTGTTTGGTTATAGCTAAAATTTTTAGCAACAATGAACACACTCTTTGCACAGACCATAGAAAAGAATACATGTCAATTGATTAATATTTTTTCCTTTGTGGAAAAAGACTTTATAGTACACCTTAGCAAAATGATGTTGTTAAGTTTTTGGCAATGGAAAATAATATAATTAAGCAAAATTTCTAACAAATTTTGAATGGAAGGAGTCATGTGTGCAAACTATTTATTGAATGGTTGTCCTAATAAGGCTTTGAGAGTTGTTACACCACATGAGGCTTGGAATGGTCATTAATTAATGGTGAATCATGTGTCTGTGTTTGGTTGCTTTGGCATTTGCTCCTGTGCTCTCACAGTAATATCCCAAACGGCATTACAAGGAAGTAAAGTATACATGTGTGGGGTATAATATTGAAAATAAGGGCTATGGTGTGTATCATTATTGATGGACAATTTTCAGTAATTGACTTGGTGTTTGTAGACAATTCATCTCACCTTTTTGCTTGAGTTAAAAATGTAGCAAACTATTGCTCCAGAAGTTGTGTTTGAGCTTCGTCCAATTGATGACAGGTAGATCGACCAGGTATTACATAAGGAACATAGTTTTATAAGAGATACACAAACGTGCACAGAAATAGCATGTCCGGACAATGCTAACTAGCATTATTAAGAACAAGGAAACCAAGCGTATGTTATTTTGCGTTTTGAACTTCAAAGTCCTTTTAAAAAAGAGTGTGTATTGCACAAAAACAACCAAAAAAGGATCCCCTTCGAGTTTTCAAACACCCTCCCAAGTCATAATGTGTGCTTGTGGTGACCCCCCCCCCCCCTCTGTGGAGCCAAGACTATTGCTAATGAGGGAGATGTAAGGACCATCTGACCTTTGTCTTTCTCTCTCTCTCTCTCTCTCTCTCTCTCTCTCTCTCTCTCTCTCTCTCTCTCTCTCTCTCTCTCTACATTTGCCTTGCGGTTTGTCTTTGAGCTATGGAACATATTCTTCGAACCAAATAGTTTAGTAATGGAACAAATTGTTTATGGCATATTTACTGTGTTTTATAGCATGTGCTTGTTTATAGTCATCTAGAGACACCATAGAAGGAACCCTTTATTGTTGTTGATGAACCCAACACACAAAACTTGGACCAAGGTGGAGGTCGGGAGGCAAGGTGGCTTGGACTCCAACTTATCTCTTTGACAGTGCCCAAAAAGTAGGGACCTGTAAGGTGGCCCACCACTAATATCCATTCCCAATCTTTGTAGTCCACTAGTGGTCTGAGCCCACTAGAGGTCTGCACCCACCGCTCAAAAATAGTAGATGCACCAACTATCCAAAAATAGTACGTAGGTTCCAAAGTAAAAGTGCCAAGAAGTCACCTTTGAGTAACTATGGTCACTTCTATCGAGATGTACATGTGGGGTTGGGACTGTGTAAAAATTAGCAGGTACGGGCCCCAATCCAAAGTGGCCAAAACTGTCTCTATAGCTTGACTCGTCACTCCTACTAGAGTGGCTATGGGCCCCAATCCAAAGTGGCCAAAATTGTCTCTATAGCTTGACTCGTCACTCCTACTAGAGTGGCTATGTATGCTATGCGTCAAGGATCTCCATAAATGCCGTGTGAATCTGTCATGTAACGTATGAATGAGTGCATGTTTGCATGTTGAACACACTGCTACTAGTCAAAAATTGGAAGTCCAAATTTTAAGCAAAAGACATAATTGCAATTATTGTCTTTGCTCATAGCAGGTGACTATAATAGCTTAAGAGCATTCTACACAGATTTTCAATACTGATGATGAAGTGAATGCTTGATTGGATGTCATATTCATGAAGTTAGAGCAAATTTTTCCTGAAAGACCTACTTGGATAGCAATGCTTGCAAAAAATACATTTGGTATTCAAACTTGATTTTTTCTTCAAAAGTGTGCTTATAATCATAAGGACAAGCTTCATACCAAGCTTGATGTCATTTTGATAGAAAGACAATAATCGCGATTATTGTCTCTAAACTAGATTTGACAAGTGCCAAGCTAGAAAGTTGCTTTCAAAGGTTTTACATCATTTGTGGTAAGGTTATTTGGAGGTTTTGCATGATCAAGACACAAAACCAAGCCAAAAGATTGTAAGTTGTGAAAAAGTGAACAAAGTTGGAGAAAAATTGTAGTTTGTGTGAACAAAGATGATCCAACTTAGATGTAAATTAGCTAAGATGACCTAAAAATCAATGGGAACATTAGGAAAAATATGAACCCTCTAGGGGCCCTTTGGGATTAAGGTTAATTAGAGGTCAGCCAATAGGAAGAGGGTGGTGGACACACTCTATACCCTCAAAAAAGTAGGGGGACAAGGTAGCCTTACACCTCTTAATTGTCTCTTACCTAGTGAGAAGGTAAGGGAGGTGGCTAGGGGAAAGAGGGGGGGGGGACCACTTTGACCTCTTTTCCCCCACTTTTTGGCCCGGATTTAAAAATACACTAAAAATTTTAAATTTCAAGTTTTCCCTCCTTAAAAGGTCCCCAAACCTATTTCATGGTCAAAAAAGTATTTTTGACCTTCAAAAGTTAAAAACGTGTACTAAAAAATCCAAAAAATTGATTTTTTTAAAAAACAAATCAAAACATCATTTTCACCCTCCAAAGTCTTTCCAAACCTATTCTATAGCTAAAAAGTGATTTTCTCTCTCTACAAACCTTTTTCCAAGCTCTCCATTGCTGCAACAACCACATGAACCCCCTATAGTCCATCATTATCTCTCTGCTAGCTTTCTCCCACCTCCATTGTAGCACCAAGCAAGCTCCTCCTCCATCTCGTCCCCTTACCCACCACATAATTTCACACCAAGCTAGCTCCTCTCCCTTCTCTCATCTCCATCACAACATGAAATAAGATTCTACTCCTACTTTCATTCACTCACACTACATGGAAACCTCTACTCCCGAAGGTGGCAAAAGTATGAGCTCACATGAGTTTCATACCACAACAATAGGAGGGGTGAATATCGCGTGGGCATTGCAAGGGTTCATCTCCAACATAAAGATAGAATGGTAGGAAAAATACCCTTGTAGCTTACATTCAGAGCTTAACGTCATCTCCATCTTTAAGTTTATCATGCTAGAGAGAATTATCCTCTTTATGGATTTCAGTGTTTAGGCTTCACACCTCATAACACTGGGTGGTGCTATTTTGTTGATGACTTTGGTGCGCCATCTATAGTTGTGTAGCATGTGATTTGAGTCTCACAATGTAAGTAAGTTGTGTTATCTATGGAGAGTCGTCAAAGATTTTTCTTGTAATTTATTCTTCGTATAATTGTCATTAGATAATTGGAATGATATCATTTTGTACTTTATAACTTTGTGCTCACATAATCTTTTGTTTACTTACAGATTCAACTTGTTTTAAGAGGACATGAGCAAGCAACCATGTGCAGAGATGGAAATCACTCTATTTTTGTTCCTTGAGGAACCTTTCACTACCATGTTAAAAGATTTTGATAAGAATAGTAGGTGTTTTTTAGAATCTTGAACCAATAGGGACTCTCTAGGAGCTCTCATAGAATCCATCCATATAGTACTACTATCTTCCCTAGTGTCATAGACACACAAATACTCAAGTGTATATGAATCTCTAGATGAGGAAGACAAATACTTGTAAGATAAGCCTAACAGCAACAACATTGTCTCCATTTGTAATTATTTTTCAGGAGGCTGGATTCCTCTATAAATGCAATATAAATATGTTTTTTTGTTAAATGGTGTCGCATTGAGTGAGAGTATTTAATTTAGATTACTGAAGTTTCATACAGATCTGAGAAATATTGTTTACTTTTATGGATATTTTGATTTTCCTTTACGATGATTCAAGTCGCAAGTCTTAATCACTCCACCTTGAAGAAATTCAAGCAATATTTTGATTTCAGTTTAATCATTAATGGTTATTCTTATTAAAGTGGATCATAAACTTTGTCAAGATGTCCTCATTTGGGGATGTTGAATATATATCATTAGCAATGTTTCACAAGAACACTAGGTGGACACAAGGAAGTAAAAATTGGCTCCTTGTTTGGTCGATTTCTAGTGTTTAATGTTTAGTGCACAGGATTTGTGAGGCCGTTGACATGGGGAGTTCACTAAAGTATATGTAACATAGCACATGTGTTCAACGGAAGGGATTTTATATTCTTGTAAATTTGCAGAAACATGTGTAGATAAGGCCTATAAGGGGTACTTTTAATCCATTCTAGTGAACGCACGTGATATAGGAAATTTTTACATAGTGAATGCTCCGGACCTTTGAACACAAAGAAAGGGGGGGGAGCTCTAATTACATCTGAGTGAAAAGAAGTGGAATTTGTACTGTCATGTTGCATAAAGATTTTCTTTCACTTAATCTTTAAAAAAATTGGTATCCTGGGGTGCAGACAAGGCCATATAATGCAAGAAAAGGGGTGGCCACAAGCGCGCATAGTGAGCCATCCAAAACTGATGGATGGGCCATATGTGGGCCCTTGTGGCCACCCTTTTTTTGCATAATTAGGCTATTTCTGCACTCCAAAACCCTGGAAAAGATGAGATGAACCTAAAATTGAACTTTTCAAGCACATTATGCCTTCCTTCAACTCAACTTACTAGTTCCCTGCACCAAAAGGGCAAATCACATTGGACAGTATAAAAATCTAGTCTCATGCTGCATAAACATCTGGTTTCATCAAATATTAACATTCTTGCTATTATAAGGGGCAGACAAGGCCATATAATGCAAAAAAAAGGGTGGCCACAAGGGCGCGCAGGTGAGCCATCCAAAACTGTTGGATGGGCCATCTGCGCGCCCTTGTGGCCACCCTTTTTTTTTGCATAATTAGGCTATTGTTTCACTCCAGGACCTTGGAAAAGGTGAGATGAATGTAAAATTTAACTTTTCAAGCACATTATGCCTTCCTTCAACTCAACTTACTAGTTCCCTGCACCAAAAGGCCAAATCACATTGGACAATATAAAAATCTAGTCTCATGCTACATAAACATCTGGTTTCATAAGCTATTAACATTTTTGCTATCCTAAGGGGCAAACAAAGCTAGAAAATGCAAAAAAAAAGGGTGGCCACAAGGGCGCGCAGATAAGCCATCCAAAATTGCTGGATGGGCCATCTGCGCGCCCTTGTGGCCACCCTTTTTTTTGCATTTTCTAGCTTTGTTTGCCCCTTAGGATGGCAAAAATGTTAATATTTGATTTAAATTTAACTCTTCATGGCCAAAACCACTTAACTTAAAACACATGGATAAACCGAAAAGCCAAATCACTATGGAGACAGTAGACACAACTCTTAATCATTTTGTCATTGCAAAGTCATCTGAAATGATGTGAGCCTCTACAACTTCTTGAATAGCCTCCAACGCTATTGCTTGCATTTTATAGTGATTTCCATAGCTTTGAAGCACCTCCTTCACCGTGTGAGCATATTTTTGATGCATGGCCATGATTCAAATGTTACGTTGAACTTTTCGGTTGTTTTCAACAACTTCTAGATTTCAATCGGCTCCGAATCTGTCTGGGCTTGTCTCACATGAATTTGTTCATCTCATCGCATTCTTCGACCATCATGTGATGAGAAAAAATCATATCTTGCTCGCGTTCTCCAGAAATCAACGTGCAAGTTGACAATTTATTTAAAAATGATGTAAAACATACATTTTTTACTTTTTTCTTAATCTACGGGCTCCAACGAGCATTAAAACCATGGAATCTGAAAATACTCAAAGAACCATTTTTTTTTATTGTGTTAAGGACTGTATTTCCTACATACAAAACTTTCCCAAAATCTCGCCCTAACACCTTCAAAAGTGGCTTCCAAGGAGAGTACTCGGTCAAAATTTGAAACTGAAGAAAAACAATCAGAATGAACTCCTAGACTGTGTATGAACTTTAGAATAACCAAAATTTTCTTCAAAAAAAAGTTATGCTAAAAATTTTAAAATAGCCCCCCATTGGACTCCCCACAAGGATAGAAGTCAAAGGGTTCAAGGAGAGGTATGGTGTCACAAGTGCATGGTGGGAATCTCATCGAGGTTTATTCCGTCAAGATCTCTTGTACTTTATCATGTCTTCTCATGTACAATCTTACCAAAAAAAAATGACACTTTAAATGACTACAAATCTTATTTAACTTATCAAACAATCTAAAATATGGTAGACCAAGAGTGCTCTTACACATCAACAAACAAAAAAGTCCAAACTTCTTCTCATTAACTTTGATTAACATACATTCGTGAACAACTTCCGAGGGGTAGTGCAGTCATAGTTCTTACATCCATTCCATGACATGGTATGCTCATGAGGTGACCTATCATATAAAAATATCTCTCGTGGGGGTGCCCTCATGTTAGGAAAGGGTGTGCTGCTGATGAAAAGTTGTTGTATTGTCCTACTAGGGATCTCTCCATGTTAGCATAGTGATTTTGGTTGTAGTGGGAGACACATTGCTTGAGGAGAGCTTTGTGCCACCGTAAAAGCTTCATGTTATGCTAGTTCCTTGAGCCATTATTGCATTAGGATGAGATTACCCACCTCTAATAAGGATGGATTTGAAGAACCTACCTACAAGATGTAACAAAGAAGGTTGTTTTAGAGGAAAAGTGGTGACACTTGACCTCTCTAACCTGCACCCACTGTTTCTTGTAATGCCACTGTTTTGAGCTGAAGAGCTTGACATTCGTGCATCCACGAATGCAAAGAAGCACCTGCACCCATACACAACCAATTGCAATAGCATAACAAGCCTACTTATCCCCTCCCAAGATATTGAAGAACCATACACATTCGTCTCACCGACAGTATGACGATCTTGGGATGACCTCTGCTCACCCTCTTGTGTGGTCTTCGGTGCAAATACCGCGGACAAGCAATATGTACACTTTTGTTGTGCGGAGTACATGGTGGTGGAGGGATACGATTTGTGATGTCTGTGAGCACCATGACAGTTGTTGCGTGAGGAAGCAAAGAATGAAAAGAAAGAGGGGGGAGGGAGAGGGAGGGGGAACAGAGGGAGGAGAGGGAGAGAGAGAGAGGAGGAGGAGAGAGGGGGTAGGGAGGGAGAGGAGAGGAACATGGGAGGAGAGAAGGGGGCAGAGGGGGGAGAGGGAGAGAGAGGGGAGGAGGAGGAGAGAAGGGGGTAGGGAGGGAGAGGAGAGGGAGAGAGGAGGAAGGAGGAGGAGAGAACAAAGGTTTTTTTTTTTGAAAAAGTGGACTTTTAGTGTTTGTAGGTTAAAAAAAATGTCAAAAAATGATCTTTTGATGTGTATATATGTTGGGAGGGAATTTTAAGTAAAAAATAAGTAAAAATAACTTTTTTGAAAAAAAGTCAAATTTTGGCTCTTAGTGACCCACGTTTTTGCTGATGTGACCACACCCCTTTACTCCCTTCACTTTCAAAAAGCTAGAGAGAGAAGGTGACCTCTTAGGTCCACATCCTACATGTGTCTAAAAAAAGGCTAGAAAAGTCTACTCAAAACTAACTTCTTGAATGCCCTTGTCCCCTCAACCCTACACAACATTAGCCTTAATTCCTAAAAATTAGGATTCCTTACAAGGCCCATGCAAGGTTCATATTTCTCCTAATGATAAACTAGACAAGTCAAATTTCCAATATCAGAGGCTGACGATAAAGACAATTACTATTAGCCCAACATAGTGGAATATTTTGACTTCACACGCATATAGAGAAGGTTAAAATAAGTACCCTTGCAAGTTATTGACTCAGTTGGAGCTAGGAATCACTTCCAAATCCTAAAGCTAGTCAACTCAAAGTTGAACATACACTTTTTGGGTTTGAAATTGTTGGAATTAGGGTTGCAGAGAAACGCACATAGCTTGGAGAAGATGAAGTAAGCTCAAGGCACACAATGGAGAGTGTATTACTTAGTGTGCAATGGAAAGATAGATAGACCTAGAGTGATGGGCGTATATACAATGCAGGGGGGAAAAAACCTCCTAAAGGGGGAAAAAATGCCCCGGAGGTCCTAGTGTGTTCACACACATCACTACCACATGTGTATGGTAACAAATCCCCCTTGGAGTGATGCGGTGAACGGGAGCTGGCACATGAGTAAAGGGAAGTGCCATGCCCAGAGGACATGATCAATCCACAAAGGGGAGTAAGCCCAAAGAAGCTTCAAACTTCTCATGAGACAATGCCTTTGTGAAAAGATCTGCAAGGTTGTCCTGTGTTGGCACATAAGCCAAGCTAATCTCTCCTACTGAGAGCCTTTCCCTCACATAGTGGTAATGCACCTCAATGTGCTTTGTGCAAGCATGAAAAACTGGGTTCCTTGCAACTACCAATCTGCTTTCACTGTCACTACAGATAGTGTTGGCAATGTCCTGTCCAACACCCAAATCATCCATAAGGCGTCTGAGCCATACACACTCAACCGTAGTTGTGAAGACTGCCCTGTACTCAGCCTCACAACTTGAAGTGGCCATAGAAAGTTGCTTCTTGATCAACCATGATATACATGAACCAACAAGCATGAAACAAAAACCACGTGTGGATGCTCGTGTGTCAAAACAACCAGCCCAATTTGAGTTCGAAAAAGCATGTAAGTCTGGCGGCAATGATCCCCCCTTGGGATAAAACAATCCAAGATGTAAAGTGCCACTATGGTAGCAAAAAATCCTCTTGACAGCCTGCCAATGCTTAGACCCTGGGCTATGCATAAATGTGCTGACCTGTGAGACTGCAAATTGAATATATGGCCTTGTGTTGCATACATAAATGAGGTAGCCAACAATATTTTGGTAAAGAATGACATCAGCTGTATCACCAGCATCATGAAGACTTAGTTTCAAACCTGTTTCCATGGGAGTGGCAATAGTTTTGCAATCCTCAAGTCCAAATTTACATAGCAATGTCTATATGTAACTATTCTGACACAGGGCAATACCACCATCACACTGCTTAAACTTATGCCCAAGTAATGATGCAACATCCCCAAATATTTCATCTTGAAAGTAGCACTCAAATCAGCCTTAAATTCAGAAATATGTCTTTCATTTGGTCTAGTGATCAGAAAATCATCTACATAAAGAACCGCAATGAGAATTACATCACCCTCACGCTTTACATACAATGTTCTTTCTGTTGAATTGTTACAAAAGCCTTGTTTGACCAAATGAGTGTCAGATCTCTCATACCAAGCACGAGGAGATTGCTTCAACCCATACAAAGCCTTCTTACATCTACACACATTGTCCTGTTGTCCTTTCTTGACAAAGCGGGAGGCTGTGTTACATAAACTTCCTCAAATATATCACCATTCAAGAAAGCAGTAACATTGTCTGATTGATGTACATCCCAACCAAAATGAGGTGCCAATGCACATAGAAAACGCACAGTAGTCATAGGACAAGTGGAAGCAAAAGTCTCTCATAATCTATGTCATTTTTCTATGCATAACCCTTTGCAACAAGTCGAGCCTTATGGAGATCGATCTCACCATCCGGCTTGCATTTCAACTTGTAAACCCACTTTGTACTAATGGCATGTTTTCCAGGAGGCAAATCACATAAAGTCCATGTGTCATTTTCTATAAGTGTATCATATTCTGATTGCATGGCAGCCATCCAATTTTCTAAATTTTGTGCTTCATCAAAAGACAGAGGCTCCTCAACATCTTGTAAGCTAGACACAACCAAAGCATAACAATCTGATGCATAAGATACATGGCGAGAGCTTGAATGAGTACAACTAGACAAAGGTGCATCCAATTTACTGTCACGCAATGTATGCACCAGCCATTTTGGCATACCTATAGCCTGCTCATTTTCAGCCCTTTCCTCATCAAGTACATCATGTACATCTGCATCAATAATAGGATGATCTGTAACATTTTCAGAAAACCCCCATACGTTGTACATTTGTCTCATTGGAATTTACATTCGTATTTCTGCCATTGAAAAGAGGCAACAAAGTGTCATAAATGTCCTATGAGCTGACATTACTGTCTCTAGTACATGACAGCAAGGATTGAACACAGTTTCCACAAATACTACATCTCATGAAACCAAAATATGCTTTGTTTGTGGATAATACAACCTGTAACCTTTTCTTTCATCACTATAACCAACAAAAATACATTTGACAGCTTATCATCCAATTTTTTGCGATTTGTTTGTGGCATCGAAGCATATTGCAAACATCCAAAAACAAACATGTGCTCAATAGAAGGCTTTATATCATGCCATGATTCATATGGAGTAATAGACTACAAAGATTTTGTAGGACATCTGTTTAGTACATAAGTGGCACACATGATGGCCTCAAGCCAAAAAGAATGCGGTGAAGCTTGACTTTTGACCATACATCGTGCCATTTCCGTAAGTGACCTGTTTTTCCTCTCAGCAACACCATTTTGCTGAGGTGTATAAGGCACTGTACATTGGTGTTTTATCCCACAACTAGCCAGAAATGCATTAAATTCACGAGACATATACTCTCCCCGCGATTGAAACGAACGGCGCCCATAGTACATTTTGAGACATTTGCATTCATAGCCAGAAATTGTTTGAAGCACATAAACACTTCAGACTTCACTTTAAGTGGAAATACCCATGCATGCATGGAGTAATCATCAATGAAAGTCACTAAGTTAAGGTATATGCCGAGGACGGAGTTTGCATCGGCCCACAAACATCACTTTGCACAAGAAGCAACCTGCATGTGGCACCAACTGAGCCATCCTTTGGAAACTTGAAACGCTGCATCTTACCCAAAATACAACCTTCACAAACATGCTTGATAGGTGCTTCAAGAGGCGGAAAAGAAGCAACCATATCAGATTTTTGCAAACGCAGCAAACTTGAAAAATTCAGATGACCAAAACGCGCATGCCAAAGTTTTGCATCTGAAATAGCCCTTGAATTTACAAGGCCATTTGCAAAATTTTTTCCACACTTGTCATACAAAGTGAGCTTATACACCCCACGGTGCAAAAGCCCAGATGCAACAATTTCATCGCCAAAACTGAGATCATGAACTGTACATTTGTCATCCACAAATTTGACTACAAGTCCAACTCTAGCAAGTGCAGATATAGACAAAAGATTCTTCTTGATCCGAGGTGCATAAAGTTCATCAACAAGTGTGAAAGAACTACCATTTGTAGTAGTAAGCACAATCTTTCCAATTCCCTGAACAAGATAAGAGGCATTGTTGGCACAAGTGACTGAATTCCCATGAGAGACAGACTCGAGAGGGGTGAATGATTCACGATGTGAGGTAATGTGCTTTGTAGCACCACCCTCAAAATACCACACATGTGAATCTGCAACAATTGACATGCATGCATCATGGACAACAGGATTGTAAGTGGACTTTGCACTAAAATCCCATTCTGCATCAACATCAACATCACAGTCTCCATTCACAGAGGACTCAACAATGGTTGCATTTGTAGTGGAACCAGCATTTGTAGTGGAACCACCCTTTTTATTCTTAGCCTCTTTGGCCTTCAACTTGGGACACTGCTTGATAAAGTGATTATTAGCTTTACAATAATGGCAACGCACTTTCTTTTTGGCCTTATCACAAAAATTACCAGACGAAGTGCTATCAACAAAAGCATTGGGAACATAAGTTTTGCCACTCGGAGCAGGACCATAAGAAGTGGTTGCATTGTTGTAACCACCCTTTCTTTGAGAAGCAATAAAAGCCTGTTCAACTGCACATTGTCTAGTCCTGTCTTTTTTGGAAAGTGACTCTTGCAACACAATGTGCATAATGCATCAAACTTGACAGCTTCAGGATTTCCTTGGGTCATAAGTCTCCAAGTACTAGCAAAAGTCTGGTGAGAATCTGGTAAGGCATCAAGAATAGTCTTCACAAGGGAACTGTCTGAAATGACTTCACCTGTAGAAATAAGTTGCTCATTGATATCCTTGACACCAAGAAGCAAAGTTTTCATATCATCTTCCTCATGTATAATATTCGACGCCAGCTCTTTATGCAACAAAGCAACTTTAGCCTCATTGCGACTTGCATAAAGACCAACCAAAATATCCCAAGCCTATTTTGCTGATTTTGTTGAAGCAATGTGAGGAACAATGGTGCGTTTCACAGACAGCACAATTAATGCATGATCCTGCACATCCTTTACATCTCAACAAGCTGGTTCTGCCGCAGGCAAAACAACTCTAATAGCAGCAATCCTTGCAGCAAGACCTGCAACATCCTTAACATCACCTACATCCTCAGAACCAGGGACGCACATCAGTGCCCTGCACAATATTCTAGACGCCCTTTGACACAAGAACATGTTGCAGCATATAAGCCCACATAGGGTAATTGTCCCCATCTTACCTGTCCTCAACAGCAAACATCTTGAATACATCTGTTTGTTGTTAGCCATGGTAAATGTTGCACGAGATGTGAAAACTGCCCGAAAAGAGGAGAAACGATGTGGGAACAAAACGTGCTATATAGCATAAACCATAGAAGACTGTAAGGAACCTTTTATGTAGAAAACGACATTAACAAAAATTCTGCACAAAATGACAAAATAGCATGTGCAGTACTGCATGTAGTGGAAATGGAGGCCGAAATGAGCCCAAATCAAAAATTTGAGCAGACTAAGCTGTATGAGCTTACCCAAAATTTTAGTCAACCTAAAAACGTTCACCAAAGCTCACTAAAATCATAGAAAATGAGCAGGTGTGTGCTAGAGCTACTGGTGACTAAGCCCGGGAGGACGTAACCTACTTTAATACCAATTGTTGGAATTAGGGTTGCAGAGAAACGCATACAGCTTGGAGAAGATGAAGGAAGCTCAAGGAACACAATGGAGAGTGTAATACTTAGTGTGCAATGAAAATATAGATAGCCCTAGAGTGATGGGCGTATATACAGCTTGGAGAAGATGAAGGAAGCTCAAGGAACACAATGGAGAGTGTAATAATTAGTGTGCAATGGAAATATAGATAGCCCTAGAGTGATGGGAATATATACAATGCACAGTGGAGAAATTAAAACCTCCTAAAGTGGGAAAAAATGCCCCGGCGGTCCTAGTGTGTTCACACACATCACTACCACATGTATATGGTAACAAAAATATGATCATTTGAAGTCCAAAGAAACTTAGCATAAGAGTTAATAAGATCAAGTATAAACTTTATGTGTATTAAGAAGTACATGCTATTTGTAAGGACAATAATCACGATTATTGTCAGTGTTTCATAGTGGGTACTTTTAACTTTACAAAAATGTAGTATATTCCAAGACAAACATGTGGGTCAAATTTGGATTCAAAAAGATAAAGGGAAACCCTAGAAATTGAATCATTTGTGTGGAAAATCTTTCTAGAAAAAACCAACAATGGCATAACTTGAGATTGAGTGAGTCAAATCACTTGAAAATTTTCCAAGAGCATAAGCATGATTAGTGGAACACAGTGCTAAGGTTGGATTAGTGCATTATGTGCAGAGATAATAATTGTGTTTATTATCTTCTCTAGATAAGAATCTATCTAGACTAGACCAGAGTGTTGCCAACATTGTGTATAGCTTGTGGTTCAATTATAGATCAAAATTACGGAAAGGATATCAAATTATAAGCCAAAACAAGTCTCTCAGGCTCTACAAGGAAGATAGCTAATTTTTTGCAATGTTTTATGTCTTTTCTTGTAAATAATAGGTCAAACATAGGATTCATATATAGAACACACATACTACCAAATTAGTTTTGACTTTATAAGTGAAAGATTGTGTCTAATCCAAAGAGGAAATCAGACTCCTAACATCAGAATGAAGGCTTGACAAGTGAGTGTATCAGGGTTTGAACTTTCATTTATTTGGTTTGGCAAGAGTTAATGATTTTGAGGTTAGGGAACTTTTATAGATCAAGAGCAAAGACTGTCATAGAAAACTAGAGTAGAGTGTCCTTAGAAGAGAGTGTGAATCAAGGACCTCTAATTGAACAAGTAGAAATCCTCAAGCCAGTAGTTAAAGACTACGTGTCGAAAATTTCATCTGACTCTAGCTTTTATATAATGGAAATTGATAGAAAAGAAAAGGGTGTGGATGTTCCTAGCAGTAGCAATGTATCCATAAGGTCTATTGACTACTAAATGTCTTTACTATACCAGTACAAGAATGCATTAGGGGCATGCATTTATGTTGAACCCATGGGAGGTAGAACGGTAAGGATTGAAGATAAGAGTTATGGACTTGCAAACTGCTAGGCAATCCTTTGGAAATAGATACATAGAGAAGAAGGGAGTGACCTGCAATGAAGTGGCCTATCCTGATGTAGTGGATAAAATGAGCTAGGTAGTCATACCCAAGATGAATATTTATCAGATAATTGAGGCATGCCCATTGCCACCACAAGAAGGATATGAATTTGTTCATTTCTTCTACGCAACACAAGTTGCCATTGATGATCACTTTATTGGACTATATGGGTTGAAAGCGGATGCCACAAATCCTTTACGATTTTTTAAAGGAATTGAGACTGAAAACTTGAAAGACATGTTTGAGGAAGAAAAAGTTTTGTATGTGCTCCATAAAAATCAAGTTCGGGACATCGGGTTCGTAGACCAGTATGGCCAAGTTTTCATAGAAGTGCCTATGAGTGAGATTATAACTCGCACCCAAGGAGGGTTCCTATGATTGATGTATTGAACCCTTTAGGGAGAGTTTCTCACTATAAAGTAACAGACACATCACATGGCCCTAACCTTGAAGAGAAAACACGAGTAGTAGAACCTTTAGTAAAAATTGCAAGGGATAAAGAAATCATTTCAAAGAGAATAGAGATTAGACGTGGTTATGAGGCCAACAAAGGGCCATCCAAATGACACCATCATCATGAGAGGGCTCCAAAGGTATCTGTAGTAGCCAAGGATGTGCTAGAACATGCAAGGAAGTTGAGATCTTCACAATTACAAAGATGGTAAAGAAACCTTTTATTGGCTCAAGGATCCTTATTTGCATGGTGTGATATTCAATCAAGTATTGAGAGTAGAGAAAGTAACATATTTTCACATGCAACTTGAGGGTTTTGGATTATCCCTAGAGGATAAGTCCTTGATGTGGTTTGAATCACTCAAGATTAATCAATTTAGAATGATAGATGACCTCATAATGGAATTTGTTAGCATCACAAGGTCCTAAGGCTTTTGAGACTTTATCATCATTAAGGGTGTGATCCTATGTGCACAACTATTTAATAGGGCCATAAATCCTCAAAACCTTGTTCCATTGCATCTCAATGACAATCATAGGGTGCCTTTTTAAGCCCCGGTTCCCAGTACACTTGCAAAGGTCTTCAACTTACTAAAATGAGTGGCTATTCTCTTGCCCAAGTTTCTCTTTGTCATGTTATCACAAGGCTCCAAAATCTTTAAAGGTTTAAAACTCTTGTTTGGCAACAAATTTGGCAGAGTTGTTACTTTAAAGGTGTCCTTCAATTTGAGCTTCCTAACCATCAAAGCTAGAGTATTCATGTAAAGCTTGGCAAGGAGTTTATTATTTTCATCTTCTTGGTGATAATGCAATGATTTGCATGTGAAATTTTGGGCATTAGATGCTAGCATCATTTTCTCATTGTAAGGAGTATCGACATTTCTTGAGAGAGTCTCTCAAGTAAGACCGCTCCAGCATTATGAGCCATGGAAACCTTGACAAGTTCAATGGGCAGAACTTTTACATAGGGTAGGTGAAGGTTAAGGGGTATCTTATGAAAAAGAATTTTTGGGTTGTTGTCAAGCCAATGGGGGAAGGGGAGAGTAGCACCACAAGGGGCACACAAGCTAATTTTTCATCTAGTTATGAGCAAGCCCTTGGCATCATTATAGCTGTAGTCTACAATAGATGACAACTCCATACATTACATAGATGACTGCATCACTTCAGTGCATGCATGGAAAAAGTTGTCACATATGTATGGTGCAAAGGCTAAGAATTATAAAATTATCTTAAAGATGCAGCTATATGGGCTCCTTATGGAGTTACATGAAAACATTGTAACCCTCATAAACAAACTTCAATCGTTTTGCACCCAGTTAGCATCCCTTGATGCCAAAGTAGATGATGAGGATAAAATTGTTGCTTTACTTAAAACACTACCAATCACATATGATCAAATTGTAACAATGCTAAAGGAGAAGGAACCTGCACCTAAATTTGAAGATGTTATCAATTCACTTAAAGATGAGGAGAGAAAGCACTCTAAAGACGGCTCTACATCAAATGGAGCTTATGTTGTCACAAAGACAAAGTGCAAACATTGTGGTAGAACCAACCATATGTAAAATGATTTCTTCAAATTAAAGCATATACTATCTGTGTTAAGCTAGGTCATTTGCCTTCCAGATGCTTCAAAAAGGATCAAAGCAAAGCTAAAGGCAAGATTAACGTTGTAATCAATGAAGATGAAGAAGAAGAGGAACAAAAACCATTTATTGGTACTCAAATATATTGATGTAATGTAAAGGGTTTAGACATTGGTTCTTATGGATTGAGACCTACCCTCTAGTGTAGCATGAATGTATCCAAATGTGCACCCAAGCATGATGCATCTTTCTAGAACCATATTTGATAAATCCAAATGTGATGTAGTAGTGAACCATGAGCTATTGTTTCCATTGAGAACTAGCCATGATGTATCAAGTCATACCTAGAATGAATCTAGATTATGGGGGCACTTGTTAGGTAAACCCTATCTTCATCCCATATAAACCACCTCTACTAGTGCCATTCTCACACAATCTTGTGGGAAAGAGTGTGTGATAGTAAGGTTTCCATCTCTCATCACCAATGAATGCCACATACTAAGCCATCTACTAGGTTTTGTGGCTCATTGCTATCACTTCTCCTACTCCTATATCAAGAGCCCATTGTACATATTTAATTCCATCTCTCTTGAATCAATGCAAGCTATCGTATTTTTCCACATTGTGTGCTAATTTTGATTCACAAATGTATTAGTATTTATCTACTTAATTAGTTATTATAATTATGCTTATTACGAATGCTACAATGGTGTATCCACCATAGCCTTTTATATGCCATTGTAGAGAAGCTTGCTAAATAGCTAATCATTCAAGGAAATCAACCATAGCCTCTTAGGTATTAAGCATAGAGAGGTATAGGTGTGGATTATGTGTGGGTGATCATCCCACTAATTCATGTTCTACTTATCCTATGAGAGGACCACAAGTGCACAACCACAATTGAAATGGTGTGCCATTGAGAACAAGTATGGCAACCATGAAACTCATGAGTGTTACTACAATACAATACTTGAGCAGGCACAATATGCTCCAAGGGCACCACAAGTGCCATAGAGATACAAACATGCTCCACCAAGATATGTGATACAACCTTTGCTAGGATTGCAAGGATGAGAGATCCCACCACACTAAGAGAAAAGAGAGAGAGGTGATGATATTTCCACCTCACTCTTCTCTTGTAGTATCAGAGTGCACAATAGATACTCCAAGGGAGAGGACTTTCATTCCCAACTAAATGAGCCTAAAATGACCTAGACTAGACTCTGCTCAAGAATGCCTAGCGTCTAGTGCCACTCTTGAACTAATGAGAGAGAGAGAGAAAGAGAGAGAGAGAGAGAGAGAGAGAGAGAGAGAGAGAGAGAGAGAGAGAGAGAGAGGGGGGGGGGGGGGGGGGAGAGAGAGAGAGAGAGAGAGAGAGAGAGAGAGAGAGAGAGAGAGAGAGAGAGAGAGAGAGAGAGAGAGAGAGAGAGAGAGATCCATATCCCATTCTAATATGAACAATCACTTCTTTATACATCATTATATTTACAAACAAAGGTATATACAAGGGAAAAGAAATGAGAGAGAGAGAGCAAAGATAGATAGATAGATAGATAGAGAGAGAGAGAGAGAGAGAGAGAGAGAGAGAGAGAGAGAGAGAGAGAGAGAGAGGGGGAGGGAGAGAGAGAGAGAGAGAGAGAGAGAGAGAGAGAGAGAGAGAGAGAGAGAGAGAGAGAGAGAGAGAGAGAGAGAGAGAGAGAGAGAGAGAGAGAGAGAGAGATCCATATCCCATTCTAATATGAACAATCACTTCTTTATACATCATTATATTTACAAACAAAGGTATATACAAGGGAAAAGAAATGAGAGAGAGAGCACCCCATGTGGGCCAACAGGCCCACCCATCCACCCACTCCCCTACGGATAGAGAGAGTATCCCATCATCAAGAGTGACCAACACCTCCACCATCCCTTACTCAGGAGACATGGGGAGATTGCTTCACCTCTCTTCCACGGTCCCAAACTCTGAAAGGACCCAGATACCCAGTGGTGGTAGGGTGGCAATACCTACCACTCAATGTAGGCAGCCTTTCGCACACCTCTTCAAATACCTTACTTGTATTTGGTGACACAGGGCCGTAGGCACACATGATCTACTCTTAACTACTAGTCTGCACGGAATTCCCACATGGACTTATGGATGCTGCATTTTTCAATCATAATATTAGAATAATCGCAATTCACTTACAAACATCAATCAAAATGGTCTCAGTCAAATATTAGACAAGAATTCTATCTTTCATAGCCTAATCAACCGGATTCTTAAAACCATACTTTTTCAAACAATTTTCCTATTGCTTATGCGACTATATCTTTGACATATTCTTATCTCTCGTCTCATGATCTCTTCACAAGAGATTCAATTATAAAAAATGATAACGAAAGAGAGAGTAAAAAGAGGAATTATATTTTCCCCTGAATGAGAGAGATATTGATAGGTGGACTATCCACCTAGATAGTATTATAGCTTCCTAATCTTAACATGATAAGAGAGGTAGAGAGAAGCCATATTTAAAGGGAGAAAAAAGAAGAAACATATTCTCTTTCATGGGTCTCAATCTTAAAGTTTCCCCATATTCTAGTGAAATTATTTTTAGTGATAAAAATGAAATTGTTTCATGAAATCAAAATAGTAACTACATTTTCATAATAACATCATTCATGATTGATAACCGTTTCATGATTTAACAAATCCTAATTCATGATCTTTTTACTATAGATCTTGCTCATGCTTGTCCTCCAAGCCTAAATACTTGTAATGATTGGAGCTGAAACTTACCTCAAGTGCCTCCAATTGATTTTCTTCTTGACTCCAATCTTGTTATGCCTTCTTCTTCTTCTTTGCACAGTAGTCTCGTGACGACTCTAGAATCAATAAACTCTTGCAACAATCTTTGCAGGAATAAACAAGCAAGACTCACAGTACTTGATTATCTCACAAATGGAACATACAAAACTTTGTGTGTGTATGTGGATATGATTGTGTCTATGTGTGTATGTTGCTCTTATTACAAGGCAGAGAGAAGGGTACTCTTCTTGCTTATGAGTGGTAGATGAAGATCACCATCTTCATGGGAAAGCATAGGCAAGAGAGGGCCCATGATTTTCAGCCATGCAAGATAGAGAACTTGTATAGGTTAAGGGGAGAGAGAGAGAGAGAGAGAGAGAGAGAGAGAGAGAGAGAGAGAGAGAGAGAGAGAGAGAGAAGGGGCCACACTATCTCCTAGCGAGAGAGAGAGAGAGAGAGAGAGAGAGAGAGAGAGAGAGAGAGAGAGAGTTTGATTTTTTCTCAAAGAAAAGAGAGAAAGAGGAAATCCGTGGGTTCTTGATGCTACTAGCTTAAGAGGGCCAGAGAATCTTCTAATTGAAGGAGAATCTTTATTATTTATCGAAGAGACTTACCCTTTTTCTCACTCTTCCTTGCATATCTTACTATTTCTAAACGATTTCTTGCTATTTTCTCATCTAGTCTTAGATGGCGATCCTCTGCCTCAACTTTTTATCGGATGGTTAGTTCGTTCCACACTTGATTATTTTTATAGTCGTAGGTGCAACGTTATGTTCTTGGCTCATTGACGATGTAGGTGTAGTAACTTGATGATGTTATGTCCTTGACTCATTGACGATGTAGGTGTAGTAACTTGTCCCTTTTTGTGAACTCATGCATGTAGCTCAATTGACTTGCTTTAAAAAAAATCTTATGTCAAATTATTAGAAGATGGAACCTTTATTTTACAATTTTGATCTTTAAATCTTGGGGGTCTTACATCCTCCCACACTTGAAACATTTGAGGTGTCCTCACCGCGTCATAATTTGAGAAACATTATGTACAAGGATATCTTCACATTCCCAAGTGGCATCTTTTAGTGGATAAGTAGACCACTTGATTAGGGCAGTTAGCCCAAAGACTCTTTTTTGAAAGCTGAAAGGAGAGCTATGCCACATCAGCCAAAAGCCACAAATGGGGTCGTGATTCGTGAGTGACGGTGATTCGTTACTTTTGACTCCCTCACTTTTTCTCTCAGACTCTCACCCGACGTTCAATTTCGAACCTTCTTCTGCAAACCTAGGTACTGGCTCCCTTCAAGAGCAATCTCTTACGCAATACAATTCTCTGTCTTTCTCTCTCTCTCACACACACACATTCTCACACAAAAAGAGTGTTGACCACATGTACAATTATCTCTCTCTCTCTCTCTCTCTCTCTCTCTCTCTCTCTCTCTCTCTCACACACACACACACACACACACACACACACACACACACACACACAAAGAGCATTGACGTTTCTAAAGAAGGAGATAACAGGTTCGACGAGCACGAGTTTGAGCATAGCTTGCTTGTGAGGGCCGACTAGGAGGAGGGAAAAAGTAAAAAGAGCATTGACATTTCTGACAAAGGAGATACCAAGGTCGGCAAGAAGCATTTTGAGCATAGCTTGGTTGTGAGGGCCAACTAGAACAAGGACACTCTCACACAAAAAGAGCATTGACCACATGTATAAATCTCTCTCTCTCTCTCTCTCTCTCTCTCTTTCTCTCTCTCTCTCTCTCTCTCTCTCTCTCTCTCTTTCTCTCTCTCTCTCTCTCTCTCTCTCTCTCACACACACACACACACAAAGAGTGTTGACGTATCTGAAGAAGGAGATAGAAGGTTCAACGAACACGAGATCGATCATAGCTTGGTTGTGAGGGACAACTAGGAATAGGAAAAAAGTAAAAAGAGCATTGACGTATTTGACAAAGGAGATAGCAGGGTCGGAGAGTAGCATTTTGAGCATAGCTTGGTTGTGAGGGCCAACTGGAAGGAGAGAAAAAGTAGGGTGCTATTGAAGGCAGGATCGTGGGGATGAGTAGGAAGCTTCAAGCTGATGCATTTTCATTTTTCTACCCTCACACAAGTCCTTGACACAAATGAAATAATTAAAGAAGTTCATAATGATGAGTTTTTTGTCAGGAATATGAAGTCTTGGAATCGTTCATTCCAAGATATGCCCAGCATGTATGTAGTGATAGCCGTTTTTCGGCTCTCCATAATTACCATAGTAAGTTACTCCACCCTACCAAATTCACCCAAACGCTATGGCTATCCCTACCATTTCACTGTATATAGGTGCGTGTGAGTTAGGGGACTTTTCCCATATCTCCTTACTGAAATAAAAAACCCCCAATTAGCTAGGCATTGGGTTAGTTGAGCCAAAAAAAATAAAAAATATAAAAAATATAAAAAATATAAGTATATTATGGCCCATGCGTATGTAAATATTTCTTTGTATATAGGGCCTAAATAAAAGATTTTTTCATAATTATTTAGGTATTTATTTAAATATTTCTACCTAGGTGTGTGTTATTTATGCTCTGTACATTGCCTCACCATTACCACAATTTTTCCTACCATTTTTCATACTCTTTATTCCATATAGAAATATTTTCATGTAAGCTTCTCTTATATTTGGTGTAACTCCACCCCAACAAAAATCCAAAAAAACTAGTTTTATTTATGTGTATATTTTTTCACTATTGTGATTTTTCCCTTCCTACATCTATTTTGTTTTTTCCTAAAAAATTAGAACACAAAAAATATTTATCTTTTTATGGTAGCCTCATAATGAGAGAGATTTCTTTTGACCCCTTTATATTTTTTTCACTTATATTATTTATATTTGACATGTACATATTTTTTAGACCCCTCAATATTTGATTTTCTTAGTTGTACTATTCACTTATATCATGATCTCAACAATATCTTCAATTATAGACCTACCAAATAAGGTCAAGGGTAGGTGGCATGCATACATGCACTATGGAGGGCCCACTCTTGGAGGTATTCAAAAGAATCATCCAAAGAAGGACCCCACAAGGACTTTGTGCAGTGGAAAAAAATAGTCGGTTTTGCTGAATTTTTAAAGTTCACTTGCTCTCCGAATTTGAAAAGGTGATACAAACAAAAGGTGTAGCTCATGGGCTGAACTTTTGCCTCAAATTTTTTCATATTGTTTTGAGCTACGAGCTGTGAGCTATGATTTTATTAGTGGACCCCAATTTTCCCATGCTATGCAGCCACACTCTCTCTTCCACTTTATCATTTTCCTCTTTCACACACACTTCTCCACTCATCATCCCCACCTCTCTCACCACTCCTCTCTGCACCCTACTCACCTTCTCCTCAACCTTGAAGAATAAGAGAAACCATGGTGAACTCATACCTCCCACACACAATTCCATTCCAAAATTGACCACCTAGTTTCATTTTTCCTCCTCCAAATTATCCATATCTATCAAAAAAACCACAAAATTCAGCCTCTTCTCTTAAAAGACAGCATCATGGTGGTTGATTACTCAGCTTCAATTACCTTGTCTCTCAAGGAAGGTCAAGAGTGGATAAAAAATGTACCGTCAAAGCTAGTGGACCGTTAACAAGCGTCAAAATTGGCCCTACTCAAGACACTTGGAGCATCAACCTTGTAAGAAATCCACCTTTTCTTACCTCTTAAGAGTTTTTCTTCCTTATTTGTATCCTACATGGATACTCCCATTGTAAATATCCAATTCCATTTGTAAATTAATACTAAATCTACTAACACTAACCCACTATGAAAAGTCCTATCACCTCCATTTCTCTCCTCTCTCTTTCCCCACCAACTTCTTGATAATTCCATGCAAAAGAAATTAGATAAATTGCTGAAAATCTAACCCAACCATGATTAGAGGAGTAACCCTAGCCTTCAAAATTGCTATAAAAGGAGGGTGTAGCTAGCACAAAAAGGGGAGCCATAAGCAAGAGCACTATGCTATAGCTTGAGAAGCCAAGCTCAACCTCTCTAGAAGGAGCTCTTGAGTGGAAGCTCATTGTCTTATGCATGTGCATGTGTTGTAATAGGGGATTAGCAAGGGAACTCTATGCAATTGTAAGAGAGAGAGTGATCATTCAATTGAGAGTAGGAAATCTATCATTTCTCCTACTAGTGTAAGCCCAACATTTGCTGAATCAAGGAGGGTGGATTTGGACTAAGCTTGGATACTTTGTCTCCCTTCCAACGTGAAGTAATGGACAACAATGATGCGTAAGTGTCTTGGTGTTTTTTGTTAAGTGCTTGATAGCTTGTCTCTAGTGTTGTCATCAATCTACCCATAAATCCCACATACTGTAAGAGGGCGACAGGGTGGAGAGGACTCCCCTGGCTTTAAGAGAGTGATTGGGGGTGGCTTTTCTTGTGATGTGTTGTGGTGAAATTTACGCAAGCTATGTTGAACAAATACTAATCTCACTTTGATTTGTCATGACAGATTTGTAAGAAGGTATTAATGCAACAAGCACCCCCTCCCCCTTTCTCTCTCTTTCTTAAATATATAGTTTTGTTTGCTTGATCATTGCCGATACGTTTCAAAGCATCCCAAGCACTATCTCTCTCTCTCTCTCTCTCTCTCTCTCTCTCTCTCTCTCTCTCTCTCTCTCTCTCTCTCTCTCTCTCTCGTGTTTTAGTGTGTGAGAGTGTTTCATTGGTGTTAGGGTTAGTGTAAATTCCTTGCTTGTTTGTGGGTTGCTCTAACGATTCTCCTCTTTTGCGTCCTAGTTCGCTCTTAAACTAGGTGGTGCCCCTTGTGTAGTTGGGATTTGGCTGTGGGTTTGTTGTTTTGGTTTGTGTTGTGTTGTGCCCCAGCCCCATTGAGCAGCACGGGAGCCTTGAAGGGTGTCTAGAGGTTGCTCTTCTTGTTGCCCGCCCCGGACCGCTTCAGTAGCAAGCAAGATCTATGCTATTTTTAGCGGATGCAAAGAGAGGGCCTCTCTCTAGATGTAATAACCTATTGCTACACCTTCAAGGCCTCTAGCCTTCTCAAAGACCACCAAAGAATTCATGATCAGATTGCTAGTTACAATCAACTATTGCTACACCTTCAAGGCCTCTAGCCTTCTAGAAGGCCACCACAAAATTCATGATTAAATTGCTAGCATATGCCCAACATGTATGTATCAAGCAAGCTCTGTTCTATTTTCAACGGATGAAAAGAGAGGGCCTCTCTCTAGATGCAATCACCTGTTTCTACACCTTCAAGGCCTTTAGCCTTCTGGAAGACTACCACATAATTCATGATCAGATTTCTAGTTGCAATCACCTATTGCTATAGCTTCAAGGCCTCTAGCCTTCTAGAACACCACCATAGAATTCACGATCAGATTGCTTGTCAAATTTGCTGGACAAATATGTTATACTTGGCACTGCATTGGTGAAGGGCTGTTAGAGAAACAGTAATGGGTTCGTCGATATTTATGGCATATGTGGTGCCCTTTCAAAAACACAAGTTCTTGATGAACTTTTTGTCTGTAATGTTTCATGTCTTTGTGCTTGGAATGCGTTCATTATAGACATGCACAATATGGCTGTGGCAAGGAAGCCCTAGTTTGCTTAAAGTAGAGGTGAAGGGAATAACTTTTTCGAGATACAAGGTCGAGGCATCGAAGGCCTCAAAAGCTCAATTGGACTGTCAGGTGGGGGCAATGGTAACAAAAGATGTGGTGGATGTATAGGATATCGGATAGAAGCGATTATTTGATGAAGATGTGATAGAAAAATGACTCTTGGTTGGGAGATGAGTAATTTTCTTGTTATGGCTTTGGGTGGCCGTGAGGAAATTTTCATAATCAATCAGTTGGTGTTCATTGGAGTAAGGTTGCATATGTTTGGAAATTGCTTCGAGGAATGTATAGAGAAGGGAAACTGTTTGGTGTTTCCCATTGATCGAGAAGTTTCTCGTTTTGTGAGACGCTTGGAATGCTTGTTGAGCGAAGTTACAACCAAATGGAGTATGTGTGAGATTAGCGTATATGGCACAGGAACCGGTTGTGTTGTGGAAGTATTGTAAAGGAGAAGTTGAGATTTTTCGTGCAAGAAATGGGGGTTGCAGACTCGCTGGATGGTTATGTAGAGGGGCCTAGAGCCCCTATTCAAGCCACGAGTAGAGGGCTTGTGGTACATATCCAGATTTAGTGCTCTTGGGAATGTGAATGGCAGCCAGGGCTCCTATCCTTTGGCAAATAAGCCCAATAAATGGGCAGGTATTGGGAGGCTAAGAAAGCTCTCTTGATGATAAATTTACGCGAGGTTTGTTTGATGCTTGATAAGGGGAGTCTCGTAGTTAGTACGGTGACCCCTTGAGAACAGTTATGTGGTAAATAAAATTTAGGCAAGGTGGGAGGTCATCTCTACCCCACAAGCCTCATAGGTGTTAATAAGAGCATCATGTTGATCTCTCTCTCTCTCTCTCTCTCTCTCTCTCTCTCTCTCTCTCTCTCTCTCTCTCACACACACACACACACACACACACACACACACACACACACACACACACACACACACACACACACACACACACACAAAGAGCATTGACGTATCTGAACAGGTTCAACGAGCATGAGTTTGA
The DNA here is from genome assembly GCF_014529385.1 of Adiantum capillus-veneris. NCBI lineage: Eukaryota > Viridiplantae > Streptophyta > Polypodiopsida > Polypodiales > Pteridaceae > Adiantum > Adiantum capillus-veneris. The sequence continues at coordinate 53,535,184 of NC_140935.1, read as the reverse complement.
GCATAGCTTGCTTGTGAGGGCCAACTAGGAGGAGGGAAAAAGTAAAAAGAGCATCGACGTATCTGACAAAGGAGATAGCAGGGTCGGTGAGAAGCATTTTGAGCATAGCTTGGTTGTGAGGGCCAACTAGAAGAAGGACACTCTCGCACAAAAAGAGCATTTACCGCAGGTATAATTCTCTCTCTCTCTCTCTCTCATGTTGAGCTTATATGTGAAGCTACTCAATATATGGCTTCTCTATATATGGCACCCAGGTCCCCTCTATATATACATCATCTCATGTGTGTATTCTACACACTTTGGGGTTCTATTTTTGTGCTCTCTTCTTCTCTCTCAACATGGTATAAGAGCAGTATGTTTTTATTTTCGATTTTTCTCCTGATCAAAATCAATTTTGCAGAAACTACTCACGTGCCGCACCGGAATGGATGTGGTCTACAACTTTGCAGAAGGAAGTTTTTTCAAATTCTGCACCGAGTTTGAGTTATCGTTCGCGGACTGTATACATACCTGAAAAGCAAATTCCGCTTTTTGTTTTTGATTTTTTTGCTAATTGGAAACTACTCGCGGGAAAAGCCGGAATCGATGTGGTCTACAACTTTGCAGAAGGAAGTTTTTTCAAATTCTGTACCGATTTTGAGTTATCGTTCACGGACTGTGTACATGTCCGAAAAGCAAGTTTCGTTTTATGTTTTTGATTTTTCTACTAATTGAAAACGATTTTGCAGAAACTACTCGCGCGAGGGACTGGAATCGATGTGGCCTACAAATTCTGCAGCGATTTTGAGTTATCGTTCGCGGACTTCGTACATGTTCGAAAAGCAAGTTTCGTTTAATGTTTTTGATTTTTCTGCTAATTGAAAACGATTTTGCAGAAACTACCCGCGCAAGGGATCGGAATCAATGTGGTCTACAACTTTGCAGATGAATTTTTTTTTTCAAAATTTACATCAATTTTGAGTTATCGTTTGTGGACTGCGTACATGACGAAAAAGCAACTTCGCTTTTTGTTTTTGATTTTTCTCTTGATTGAAAATGATTTTTCACAAACTAGCCGCTGCAGGCATTATAATCGATGAGAAACTATTCACTTGAGCCATCGGAATCGATGTGGTCTATAACTTTGCAGAAGAATTTTTCTCTAAATTCTGTAAAAGATTTTGGGTTATCGTCTCGGACTGCGAATATGTTTGAAAATCAAAATTTTACTTTTTGCTTTTGATTTTTCTCATAATTGAAAAATTTTCACACTACAAGAGGCTCTTCATATTAGCGACGCTCACACAGCGACGCTCCAAAAAAAAATTCCCGGCGTCGCTATAAGCGTCGCTATGAGCGTCGCAATTTTACAAAGAAATTTGCGACGCTCATAGCGACGCTTATAGCGACGCTCATAGCGACGCCGGTTGGGGTAAAAAAATAACCGAGCGCGCCCAAAAACTCAGATCTCAGATCTGAGTTTTTCGGCGCCCTCAAGCAAGGAGCAGGTAACGCTCTCCCTCACTCTCTCTCTCTCTCTCTCTCTCTCTCTCTCTCTCTCTCTCTTTCTTCTCCACACACACACACACACACACACACACGAGGAGAGGAAGGAGAGCTAGGTATGCTCCTTCCCTCTCCTCATTCTCATGTTCCCTTCCCCTCTTTCTCTCTCCCTCTCTCTCTCTCTCTCACACACACACATACACACACACACATAGTGTTTTTGAGAGAGAGAGAGAGAGAGAGAGAGAGAGAGAGAGAGAGAGAGAGAGTACAAACAAAAACAAAAACGCGCACACACACATACATAAACAAAGAATGCACACACACATTGAGAGAGAAAAAGAGAGAGAGAGCATGCGTAAACAAAAAACGCACGCATTGAGAGAGGAAAAGAGAGAGAGAACATGCATAAACAAAAAACGCACACATTGAGAGAGGAAAAGAGAGAGAAAACATGCATACGATCCAAAAAAACGCAAACACATTGAGAGAGAAAGAGAGAGAAACTAATTTAACATCGTAGGAAACTAATTAAAATTAAAAGACCTAAAGATCTAGCCGACGAGGAGTTGAACTCAAGACCTATTATTCAAGAGGGAAATGGCATAATCAATCTATCATACTTGGCATGGGTGATAGAAAGGTTATACCATTTATCTCTTTTTATTGGCACACACATCCACACACACGCACACACACAAGAAGAAGAGAGTTATAACGTCGTAGGAAACTATCTTAAAAGACGTTAAAGATTAGGTTATATGTAGACTTACATTCAATTAGATTTAGGTTTATTTTTAACTAGATTTACGTTTATTTAAGCTAGATTTAGATTTACGTTATATTAGATTAGATTTAGGTCTCCATAGACTACGATGCCTGCATGAAGCGGGTGAAGAAAGCCCTCAATGTAATATAGGGTATTGCTGCCTTCACTCATGGTGGGCTCCGTCGATCCAAAAGTACTGGTGAAATGTCTTCAGAAGATAGGGAAGAAGGTGGATCTTCAGGGCGGCAAGAGTCAATACATCCCCGACACAATGACCATCTAGACAACCTCTAGTCATTAGACTTACGTTAAATTAGATTTAGCTTTATTTTTAGTTAGATTTACGTTTATTTAGATTTACGCTTATTTACGTTAGATCGAGTCCACGCAAGAATTACTTACGGTTTAGGGTTTAGAGTTAGACGAACAGTGAAAAGATCTACTGTGAAAAGATGTTAAGATGAAGTGAAGTGCTACAGCTAGAGAAGAGGCAAAGGGGTTTTGTCCACTACATGCAGTATCATGTAGACGTGGGTGTGTAGATTTCTTGTACCCACAAATATAGGTATTGACCAATAAAGACGAGATTATAACCCGGTGGTTCTGATCTCCGTGCACCTCTAGACCGAGGTGTGCGGGGATTGGACATGACTAGAGAATGTGAGGTAAAGAGAGAGAGAGAGAGAGAGAGAGAGAGAGAGAGAGAGAGAGAGAGAGAGAGAGAGAGATAAGACGAAGAATGCCAATAGAATATTAAATTTGTTGTCCAGGTTATAAGTTTTTTATCCTCATTATGAGTAGCGACGAGGATGTGGGACCGTCCAACCGAAACACCTATCTCTCAACGAGGGTCTTATGTCCTTGTAATCAATGCAAGCATGCTGTGCGACGGACAAGACGTGTTTCTTTGCAGCACGTTCGCGAATTTGGCGAGTTCGATCCATCTATTATAGATCAAGTTGTTGCCAATTATAACTCGTCGGACTCTGACGCTGGCCAACAAGCAGCAATCTTGCAACCCAATAGACGTGTTCGCAGACGCTTTGGTCAAGCAGCATATGTGAGGCCACAAGATGTAGCCTTTGACAGCTCGGGGGATGATCATGCAGAGCACATTCCCAACGAGGCAATGTTTGAGCCCGAGATTGATGAAATGATCGAGACGATCATGGATTCAGAAAGGTGAAGTGAAAAGTGAAGCCGATACGCCATTGTATAATGGAGCACGTATGTCTAGATTGAAAGCACTCCTGGTTCTTCTCAACATGCAGGCAAAGTTTGGATGGAGTGACACTAGCGTCACAGCGCTTTTCAGGTGATCTATTACAATTAGTTTACTTTAATAGAACTCTAAATGTATAATGATCTGATAGATTTTTACACGACTGTATCATATTTTTATGTTGTGTAGATTGCTGAAAGAGCACATACTACCAGCTGACAATGTGATGCCAGATTTCCGAGATGAAGCAAGAAAGATTTTGCGAAACTTAGGGATGGATTACAATTCTATCCACACTTGTCCTAATGACTGCATTCTTTTCAGAGGGGAATACATAGACATGGAGAAGTGTCCGAAATGTGATTCCGAAAGATATCGAGTAGATCTCCACGGGACAAAAATTCCACAAAAGGTTTTGCGACATTTCCCTCTGCTTCCTCGCATCAAGCATTTCTTCGAATGTAAGTCCATGGCCGCCCTAGCATCATGGCATGAGGAGAATAAATCTTCGGATGGTGTGCTACGAATTCCTGCAGATTGCGTAGCATGGAAACATATAGATGGAACATGGTCGGATTTTGCCAGGGAAGCTCGAAATTTGCGCTTAGGCCTGGCTATGGATGGCGTAAATCCATTTGGTCAAAGATCAACATCTTACAGTGTATGGCCCGTTGTCATCGTCAACTACAACATTCCCCCGTGGTTGACTACAAGAAGGGGCACCTATGGCTAAGCTTGATTGTGCCAGGGCGATATAAAGTGGGGAATATGGATGTGTATCTTCGTCCACTATTGGAAGAGCTACAACAATTGTGGATTGGCATAGAGGTGGTGGATATGAGCCGACACACAGGACGACGGAATGCTTTGATCAGAGGCATTCTAATGTGGACCATGCATGACTATCCCGGGCTAACAGAATGCTCAGGTGATCTATTGACACTCCTCACTCAGACACTGTAAATCTTGTTTTTTCCCATAGTTGATCTATTATCATGTGTATACATGCAGGGCTTCAAACAAGCGGATACAGAGCATGTGTCACATGTGAACCTAGACTGAATGCACGTAGGGCACCCTCACTGAAGAAGCAAATCTACGAAGGTCATCAAGCGTATCTTCCAGAGAATCATGTGTTACGCGACGGCTTTTTGGGAAGAGAGCCACCAAGGATGTCTGCACAAGCATGGTTAGAGCAGAAGGAGATGTGCGATGACGGATTGCCTCCAGGGATGAAGAGACTATCTCTATGGTACGAGTTACCATACTGGCCCCGACTCATGATCAATCACTTGCTTGATCCAATGCACATATTCAAGAATGTGGGTAATCTACTATGGGACCATTTGACCGGCAAGAAAGATACTTTGGGAGCCAGAGTTGACCTTAGAAATGTGGATCGTATGGAGCAATATTGGCCGCAAACAGCGTCTGATGGATCGATAAAACTCCCTAAATCACCATGGATTTTCACAGGAGCCCAAGAACGCAAAGTAAAAGAGACCATTCGATCTTTGCGGACCCCCACTGGCGTAATGCACTCGCTCCGAACGTGTTTTACTAAAGAAGGAAAGCTTACCGGTTTGAAGTCACACGATTGGCATAAAATGTGTCAGGTACGTTCATAGTGGACTTTAATATCATTGCATAAAATGTGGACTTTAATATCATTGCTGCACATACTTTACAGTTTATTTTACCGGTTGCCATTGAGGGATGTTTGTCTCTCGACATCCGTAACACAATCTACAAACTTGCAAAGCTGGTGCAATGGATCTCACAAAAGGAGATCAACGTAGACTCCATACCATTCGCCAAACTAAATGCTGCGGAGCTTGTGTGCATGTTTGAGAAACATTTTCCTACTACAATGCTAACCATTCAGGTGCATCTTCTTGTTCACATAGTTGATGAGGTGGAAATAGCTGGCACAGTTCATTCCAGATGGATGTTCTTCTTAGAGCGTTTCATGAAAACGCTTAAGGGATATGTGCGTCAAAAGGCACGTCGGGAGGGTAGCATGGCAGAAGGTTGGTTGGTATCAGAGTCCCTAGTGTACATTGGAGAGTGGCTAGACGGATTTGATAAATCTCGGGACACGCTATGGCGACCAAAGATGATGAGCGCATATCTGGGATTGTCATGTGCAATCTCGGTGTTGAGAAGAAGATGACGGAAGATCTAGAGGCTAAAATCAACCGATTTTGCATGCTTCACAATCCAGTGATGCAAAAGTGGATTTCACAATATGAGGATGCAAAGCAAGAGCGACAAAGGGCACGAATCGAGTGGAGATGGGGAAGATGACCACCGATGCACTATCCAGCGGTTCTGAAGAGCCTACCAACCTTCATGAGCTTAAGATGGTTGCACAACCAATTGAAACGCGCACAACAATGCGGTGACGAAGTGAGTGAAGAAGAGTGGGAGTACTCTCGGGGTTGCGCGACCAAGGTAAGTTTGCAACGTACGACTAGCAAGTGACTTTATTTATAAACGTTTGAACGGCCACTCATAATCTTTGTTCGTTGTAGTATAAGTCATACACAGCAGCATGGTGTAAAGGTCACCATTTTAGGGTGGAACGAATCGACAAAAAGCGTTTTACTCAAGATTGTGAAATCATGGCAAAATTTGAACAGTCTAGTCGACGACGTTCCTCTGATGCAGATCCTGTGGTGGCGGAACTCACTTACTTCGGCACGCTGCAAGAGATTTTGAGGATCGATTCCAGAGGATTTTTTGTCGACTTGTTCGACGTGCAATGGTTCAAGATAATCATGGAGGGTCGCAACGCTACTGTGCGTAGAGGAGAGTCTGGTTTTCTTGAGGTGGAATCTACTAAGAAATGGACTGACCTAAGAGACACTTTCGTACTACCCGAGCATTGTGAACAAGTAAGTATGTAAAAAGTTAACATCCCCCTTTTACAAGTTATGTGCTTGAAAGCTCTCATGTAAGTTATGTGGCTCTGGCAGGTAATATTTCATCCTACAAAGTCTACATCAAACTGGTGGTACGTCATAGAGGTAGCCCCTTGTAGTGCAAGGACGTATGAAGGCTATCATGTGCCAATCACAACGACATCAATGGAGGAGATCAGAGAAGATGCTCAATCAGAAGCTGCTGCGGTGGTGCCAGACGAGTGGTGCCAGACGAGCATCAAGATGCTACTACTCTATATGGGGTGCATACAGAGGAGCTACAAAATGAAACAGAGGATATGTGTTTAAACGGAGAGCTCTATATAGATATAGGAAGTTATGCTGAGTTATGCGAGGATGAGAGAGAGATCTCTTAAAGCCACAAATATTGTATTTGAACAATTTTCCTCCGTGTTGTAAAAGCTCAGGCTCTCTAAGTACCTTCCATGGTGTATAACGCTCTTTTCTACTCGCGCTCACATCTTTTGATTGAAAAATTCTGAGTTTTCGACTTGCCTCTTCTATCACTCGATTCATTGCGTCATTGTATTTATATGCGTCATTACGTCATTGTATTGAATGGTCTTTGCGTCATTGTCTACTCTATTCATTCAATATTAAGTTTAAATATTCGTGTGTTTAATGCAGGTATGGATGATGAGGAGTTTCTTTCTTCTTTGTCACCGCAGCAGAGACAGTGGTACGTGGAGCGTCATTGCTCTAGCGCATCATCGCGCGTTCCTACTCCATCCGCATCTCCCTCTCTTTCGGAGCATTCGGCACGCTCCGAAGCTTCGGCGTCAACGAGACGAGCTTCACACTCGTCTAGACACCGGCGCTCTAGTGGTGGCGGTGGCAGTTGTTGTGGGGATTCCGCCACCGATGCCTCCACACCGCCTCGTGTTCGACGAGGCTCTTTACCCTCCCCTTCTTTACCCGCCCCCACACTAGCCACAGCATCTCCATCTACATCAGGTTTTGCACGGCTGACTGTTCCTAGAAGCTACACACCTCTACCTACTCCGCCAGGAGCCACCCCACTCGACACTCCTCGCTTCGGGGCCCAGACGCCGGTGGAGACACCTGACGTCCGTACCCCCATCGACACGCCGCTAGAGACCCCTGCCGGGACACCCAGGTTCACGCGTCACCGGCCAGAGGGCTTGCCTTACTCCGTCGACATCAGCGGCGGCATCATCATGGATGATGACGGCAAGAAGGTGATCTCGCGCATGCGTGGTCTTTGCTCTCAGCTGTTTAGACACTACATACTAAACAAATGGAGTGAAGTACCAAGTGATTTAAAAAATAGAGTCATCAGCATACTTCATGATGAGTTTCCCGTTCCAACACGGGATCAGCGCTTCAATGAAGACCTGATGAAGATTCGAATGCGCGAATACTGCAAACACAAGCGTTCCCAAGTGCAAAAAGCAATCAAGAATGGGTGGAACAGGCCAGATTGGCTGGCCAAAGAAGATTGGAAGAATGCGAAGAAAGCAGCGCGCGAGAATCCTGACAAGTGGAAGCAACAAAAGGATGCAGCCAGAGCGCGAGTAGAGGCAGGGAGCTCACACCACTTGGGGAGCGGTGGATGGGCATCATTTGAAGCCGATTTTGTAAGTGTTTTCACATTGCTCTTTATGCATGTTCGATAGTGTAGGGTTTATGAGTTTTTTAGTTCTAACATAATGAAATCTTTGTATGTTTTGACAGTGGTCGATGACAGGACATGATCCCACACCGTACGAGCGCGAGTACGCAGGCAGGAAGGGCTTAAACGCCCTGATGGACATTCTCAGTTCTTGCGGCGGCATGGTTAGTATTAGGTTTTACTTTTTTTTATTTTTTGTATTGTTTTATAAATGTCGTTATATGTTTATACTTACTGAAAGCTGTCTTATTGTCTTTTTTTGCAGAATCCGACAGATACGCCGCTTGGACGCGATGAGACGTCTGACTAGACGACGTCAGTTTAGCCGTAGCTAGATAGCATTAGTTTAGGGTTTCTCATAGCTTATGTATCGTGAGACGGATTTTATACATCTCTTTGAACCATGTATATTATTACATTTGTCACCGTAGTTCCTTTTGCCAATCAATTCTTTATGCCTATGATGTTGTACAATTGTCATTATTACATTTGCCAATCAATTCATTTTGCTTATGATGTGTACAATTGTTAATTTTGCAAACAATGCGTCTTGTGGGTGACTATTTTGGGTCTTTTATCTATCTTTGCACTTTTTTTAAAAAGTGAATCAAGTACAATATGGTTGATGGGTGGCAGGGCATTCAATGTCTTGCCACCAAAAAAAAATTCTCTCGGGCGTCGCTATAAGCGTCGCTATTTATGGCTTTGTAGCGTCGCTATGAGCGTCGCTATAGTCTTCTGTGTAAACGTCGCTATAGGCGTCGCTATATGCGTCGCTATATGCATCGCTATATGCGTCGCTATATAGTGACGCATATAGAGACGCTCTCGTAGCGACGCTCGTAGCGACGGTTTTAGCGACGCCGGGGGTTATAAAAACCCAGTGTATTTCCGTCGCTAACAGCGTCACAAGAGCACACAACCTCTTGTAGTGTCAATTATACTTTTTCTTCATCAATCATATATTTGTTACTGACGTAACTTTGTTGCAGAAGCCAGTTACATATCGTTCCGATTCAGTTGAGCCATTGATGATCGTCCAAATTCTATCGAGCTACTGTTGGTACATGATCTTTTGCTATATGATATACTCGTTCATTGATTCTCGTATAATTATTCTTTTAGAGATATACTTTACGTCGTTTTATTGATAATTTCTCATTGATACCATAGTGATTTTGATGGTACCATGATGATGTTTTGTTAATACTTTGGTCATGGTGATTTTCGTTGATACCATGATGATATTTCATTGATACCATGGTTATTCTCGGTGATGCCATGATGATATTTCGTTAATACCATGGTTATTCTTGGTGATCCATGATGATATTTCGTTGATTCCATGGTGATTTTTGTTGATACCATGATGATGTTTCGTTGATTCCATGGTTATTCTCGGTGATACCATGATGTTGTTTCGTTGATACCATGGTTATTATCGATAATACCATGATGTTGTTTCCTTGATACCATGGTTATTCTCGGTGATGCCATGATGTTGTTTCGTTGATACAATGATTATTCTCGGTGATATCATGATGCTTTTCGTTGATACCATGATGATTTATTCATTTTTATTGATACAATGATGATGTTTTGTTAATACTTTGATGGTATTCATTGATCACTATGTTGATAAATGTTGTTTTATGTAGTATATACACATATCATTTGCATCACATAATCACACATCTTGTACTTTTACGTTCATACTTTATGTACCATATGTTGTCGTGCGTATATATGTTGTCAAAACACTGACATCGCGAACTATCTCTTATGGCATTAATGTGAACGTAATTATTTCACTAACGATGCTAATACTTTTTATGACTATGTTTTTTTGAGTCTATGATCTATGTAGGATTGATCGAAGAATTGATTTTATGAAGACAAACTTGGTGACAATAAAAGATTTATGAAGATATGTTTGGTGATGCCATATTGATGACAACATGAAGACATGTTTGGTGATGCGATATTGATGACAAGCTACACAACAGATTCATGGAGACACTTTGGATTACAAGCTAATCGATAGCCTTTACACCTCTTTATTGAACCTCTGTATTCATTATTGTATTTGATAGGATAGGAGTAATGTAACTCCTCATAAAACATTCATTGTAAAAGGAGTGATGTAGCTCCTCATAAAATATTCATTATAAAAGGAGTGATGTAGCTCCTCGTGAACATTTGTATATTCAATGATTTTTATAATATAACGGTGGGTGTATATAGAGGTGTGGGTTTTTCCCTTGATTCCCCAAGGGTTTTTTCATCCACAGTCAGGGACCCTTATTTGAGCGGGGGTGTTGAGCTTATATGTGAATCTACCTAATATATGGCTTCTATATATATGGCACCTAGGTCCTCTCTATATATACATCATCTCATGTGTGTATTCTACACACTTTGGGGTTCTATTTTTGTGCTCTCTTCTTCTCTCTCAACATCACACACACACACACACACACAAAGAGCGTTGACGTATCTGAAGAAGGAGATAGAAGGTTCAACGAACATGAGTTCGAGCATAGCTTGGTTGTGAGGGCCGACTAGGAGGAGGAAAAAAGTAAAAAGAGCATTGACGTATTTGACAAAGGAGATAGCAGGGTCGGCGAGTAGCATTTTGAGCATAGCTTGGTTGTGAGGGCCAACTGGAAGGAGAGTAAAAGTAGGGTGCTATTGAAGGCGGGGTTGTGGGGATGAGTAGGAAGCTTCAAGCTGATGCATTGTCATTTTTTTTCCCTCACACAAGTCCTTGACACAAGTGAAAGAATTCAATAAGTTCATAATGATGAGTTTTTTGTGAGAAATATCAAGTCTTGGAATTGTCCATTCCAAGATATGCCCAGGATGTATGTAGCAAGCAATCTCTATGCTATTTGTAGCGGATACAAAGAGAGGGCCTCTCTGTAGATGCAATAACCTATTGCTACACTGTAAGGTCTCTACTTTCAAATTTCACACAAGTTCTATTACGCAATTGAATTTTTTTTAACCATCACTCATTATTTAAGATATTGAAGTTCAAATTATGAATCGTAGGTTGAGAAAACCTAAAATTTAAAATTTACGCTACAAAATTCTGACATGTTTAGCTATATGAATCACTAACTAACTTATTGCAATACTTATTTATTGATTGTAGAATTTTCTTTTACTACTGTAAAGTTAATATAAGACTGTAAAGTTTAACTTAAAAATGTAAAGTAAATCATCATTAAGGAAATAAATAAAATAATTATAAAGAAAAAAGAATACACAGGGATGACAAATGAAGGCACCTGGACTCACATAGGAGGGGACAAAGTGGGACACACTGTCATATGAAAAGGAGAGGCTAGTCTTGACTAATCTTAATGAGGGGGGGTTGTGTGGCCTTATCTTTTGATAATAATGACAAAGTGGTCAAGCTGATGGGTACCACAAGAGTACCAAAAATCCGGGTATGATTTTTGAGATTTTTTTTTTAAAAAAAAAAATTTAAAGAAAAAAAAGTTGGACGTTTTTTTTTCTGCTATAAATAGAGCATCCATGCTCATTCTTTAGACATAGAGATTGCCTCTATAGCGCTCACGAAGTGCTGCCACTTCTCTTAGAGAGAAGGCGTCCACAAATCACTAAGAGAGCAAAAACTCTAGTGGACTAATAAGGTGCGTATTAATTAAGCATTCAATTAGCTATGTGTGTGTGTGTGCTATCTCTTACTCTAACCTTTCTAGTAGATTAGTAAGATTCAATTAACTTTAGAAAAGATGTGTGTGTATGTTTTCTCCTACTCTAATCTCTCTAAGTATACCTACTCTCTCTAATTAGTAATCTTCACTATCAATTTATGCATAGTTAATTGAAAGTTTATACATAAGAGAACTCATCACATTCTTATTATACATGATGAAATTCTCATTCACCAAGGTTATTATCAATTAGGTTAAATAGAACTTTGAATAATACTAAAAATTGATTGAGTTGAAGTATAGAAATTGAAGTTAGAATTGGATTAGAAATGTCATGCATAAAAGTAATGCATTCCTAAACTTTCACTCGTAATTTACACACTTAATTTTTGATTAATTAAGGTTAGCAAATATTTGATGTATAGAAATTAGATGTAGAACAACAACAATAAGTGTGAATCTGAGTTGGCGAGGATTCAAATTACAGACCCTCTTTGAAAACAAGGAGATTACTAGGAAAATTAACCAATTTAAATTTCTAAGTGTATAACTTAAGTGTAGTACAAAAAAATGGCTCCAAAGCGTGCTCGAACCCAAGGCGCTAATGACCATGAAGCCGGTACAAGTAACGGGGGAACTCCTGCGGAACATGCTATGTCTCCACCAATCGGACCAATCGGAGCTATGGTACAGGTTAGTATTGCAGTTTCAAGTTATGCATCATTGCATATGCGAGACCATAGGAATATATTATTTACCTTATGAAAAGAAAACACGGACCGAAACCAAGGGGCTTAACCCCAAGAAACTCGGCATATGTTTGACAAGTAGGAAAGAATGTCTGGTTAAACTGGTTGCTATAGGAAAGAATGTTTGTCCAAAACCTTCGGTATGGTTTCTCTCAAGTCTCTCTACTTATTAGCGCTAGCATTATGTGGTAGTTGTCGAGGTGTGAGATGATGCCTAGGATGGCACTGCTGATGCTGTGGTGGGAGTACACCCAGATTAGCCCAGCTGGATACTGCAATTTTGTTTTGCCGTGGCATGAGGATGACGCCCAGATTGGCACCGTTGTTGTTGTGGCGGGAGTACTTCCAAATTAGCACAATGAGTACCTTTCGAGCGGCATGGGACGCTCATGAGGACAAGGGTTTTTATAAATAATGTATATACCGATCGAACATAATAGCGTCAGTAGAGATTCTTAAGTGAACCTAATCCAAGGGTTGTTGGTTTAAAATTAGACGACTTCTTGTTTGATTATTGCTTGTAATACTGTTTGAAGGGTTGTTTTAACGAACCAGTATCATAAATAAAGTAAAGTAACATGTATGTTTAAACATTGTGGTAGTAATTAAATAACAAAAGAAGGGTGAGTGTGGTGTGGAAAGTGGGAGAATGATACCCCGATGGTATCATTCTATGAACGGGTGGATCCGATGATTCGGGTAACTTTCCAACGTTAGAAATTGTTTTTTTTTTAAAGTCATAAAGCTTAAAAGAGACAAACTTTGGCGGCTGTGCTTCTGAAACATGGAGAAAAAAGCGCACAGGTTGGTCACTCTAAGATTTATACTTTTAGGTATAATTGATTATAGATAGTTTTTAGATAGGGTTATGGTGTTCACGCTCCGCTATAGCGAGAGAGGACCAATCCTTCACTAACGGTTCATGCCAATGGCTACGTAGTAGCTAAGACAATGTCCGTTGGTTTTTCTTGTTCAGGATTGGAGACCTATCAAAGGTACTCCGCTCCTCTCAAAAAGGGGTTGGGACCTCACACTGGTATCAGAGCCTAGGTTAAAGCTTGGGGAGATTTTTAGATTGATGTTTAGATATTGAAGGATGAGAATGTTTGAAATAATAGAAGAACCTAGAAAAATTGTTTTGAGTTTTTATATGGTATTGAAGATTAAACTTTCTTGGTACAGGAAGATGTTCATTTAGCCTACCAGAAGTTACAGGTGTTCACCATCATGTTTGAAAATGCATGCCAATCACCAAATTATGTGTTTCGAAGAAGGGTGATGATGATTTTGGATAGGGTGTCTGCACCACCTATCCCAAGAGTGCATAGAGGATGGGGTATCAACTGGAGTTCATTTGGAGGAATCTATACCATCGATGCTGACAAGATATGGTGCATGGAGACCAACCTCAAGAAACTTCGATGGGCAGAGGAATTAAAAGTCATCGAAGTTTATATTTTCATTGGTACTAAGAATCCGGATGCTACCATTACCTTGGGAGAAGAAAAGATATCTCAGACTCAATGGGTCTATAACCAAGTTACAAAAGTTATCCATGGTGGTAGGATTCGACCCATATGTGTATCTCGTAGCTTTCAGGGGTCAAAAGAAACTTATTATTTTGATCCTTTAGCCTATCCTTTTGTAGTCACTAAACTCAAAATATAGAGATATTACAATCCTTGTACCTAAAGACTACCAACTTTGGTAGCAAATAATGTGTATATAAATAAAGTCTGGATTAATATTATCTTTTGTTTGTATTATTGACTGATCAAGTCTTGCCTTAAAGTGGATTAAAGTTAGAGTATCCAATAAAGTTTCACTTAATCTATATTGCACAGAGTGCGGTGTACACATATCTTTAGAGAAAAAGCTACTTCTCAAGCAAGCTAAACTTCCCTCTTTCAAAGGGGAAGGAGCCCTAGTTGAGCGCGATGCAAAAGTGTGGCTCGAAGAGATGGAGGATTATTTTGCTACTGCTGGTACTACTCCCGATAACCAAGCAATGTTGGCTATGTTTCGTCTCACGGGGGATGGGGATGCGAAGCTTTGGTGGAAACAACACTGCAAAGATAATCAAGTAGCTCAAAACACTCAAACTTGGGAAGACATTAAGTATGCTGTCAAAGGACGTTATCTTCCACCTGCGCACGAATCCCTTAAGATGAATGAATTCTTCAACTTACGTCAGTTTCATCTTACGTACAATGGAAGAATACTACTCCAAATTTGTAACTCTTAGGCGCTATGCTCCGCCAATGACCGCAGATCAACAAGTAGCCCGTTTTTGCCAAGGGCTAAATGCTCCTTTAAATACACGTCTAGAAGCCATGAGGCATGTAAATTTGCAAGATGCTCTTTTAAGAGCTAAACCCTTAGCTAAAGAGATGTCAAACTGTCAAAGGGTACGAAATGGAAATACAAGGAATGCTGGAAGGAGAGGACGGCGTATGATGTGGAACCAAAGGCAAGTTCACCCAGCTCACCAAACTCATCCAATAGTTGCAGCTTCAGCAAATGGAGCTCAAAATTCAGATCTTAGATGCTATGAATGCAACGAGCTAGGACATTTCAGGAATGTATGTCCTAGGCGAGTCTCTGCAACAAATATACCTAATCGAGGGCGAGGCCAAATAATAAATCTTGGAGGAAGAAATGGAGGACGAGGTTGAGGGCGTGGAATGGCTTCCAGAGTCAATGCTATCATAGGAGAACCAACATTGGGAGAATAACAAGAGGAAAGAGCAACTCTACATGCTGCAATTGATAACCCAAGAGCAAGACAACAATATACTCTCATTCAAAACACCTGCAAATCACCAAGGTGAAAAATTTGAGCTTCTTATTGATTGTGGTAGTACTCATTCTTTCTTGTCACCTAAATGTTTAAGGAGGTTAGGACTTAATCAACACCCTGCAAGAAAGATGAGAGTTGAATTAGCCAATGGAAAGGAGGTGTTATCTCAGTACACTGTGGGAAAAATAGATTTCAAGTTGGGAGAATACTCTACTTTTGCTACTTTTCGAACCTTACCCATAGGAATCTATGACGGAATTCTTGGAGTGGATTGGTTAGCCAGTCATAATGCCAATATCCATTGTGCCCAAGGAAGTGTTACTTTTGTGGACAACCAAGGTCAAGAAGTCACTATTCAAGGCCAGAATGGACGACCAAAAGCTTACTTGGTCAAAGCTAATCGTCTTTTGAAAGGGTTACGCAAGGGTCAACAAATTTTTGTAGTTAAGTTTAACAAAGTAGAAAACTCTTCTTCCAACCCTGAACCAATGTGGCTAGAAGAATTTTCGGATGTTTTCACCGTTGAACTTTCTGAACTACCACCACCTAGGGAGGTAGACCATGAAATCAAAATTTTTCCAGGTAGTGAACCAGTCTCAAGAGCGCCATACAAGATGTCACTTCCAGAGGCTATAGAACTCAAGGAGCAACTCAAGCAGTTGATTGAGCAAGGGTTCATCCGACCTAGTACATCTCCATGGGGTGCACCTGTTCTCTTCCAAAAGAAAAAGGATGGCTCTCTTCGACTTTGCATAGATTATAGGGGCTGAAATCATGTTACCATCAAGAATAAATATCCAATTCCTCGTATTGATGAGATGCTGGACAGATTACATGGAGCCAAAATATTCACAAAGATTGAACTTCGATCTGGATATCATCAAATTCGAATCCAGGAGGCTGATATCTCCAAAACAGCTTTCAACACTCGTTATGGTCATTACAAATTTACAGTGATGGCTTTCGGACTTACGAATGCTCCTGCAACTTTCAATCGTCTGATGCACAATATCTTTAGAGAATTCTTGGATGATTTTGTCCTAGTATTCTTTGACGATATCTTAATTTATTCCAAATCAGAGGAAGAGCATGAAGGACGTGTTAGGAAAGTGTTAGAGCTTTTACGCCGAAATAAGCTATATGCAAAAAAAAGCAAATGTACCTTCTTTACCCCTAAGGTCTGTTACTTAGGGTTTATCATTTCACCTGAAGGAGTCTTTGTCGACCCTGAAAAAGTCAAAGATATTGTGGAATGGCCTCAACCCACTTCACAAACCGAAGTGAGAGGGTTCTTAGGTATCACAGGGTGGTACAGGATCTTTGTAAAGGACTATGCTCTTAAAGCTGCACCACTAACCGACTTGCTGAAGAAAGGAGCTACAATACTTTGGGAAGAAAAACATGAATCTTGCTTCCAACAACTTAAGGAGTATCTTGCTTCAGATTCTCTCTTAAAACTTCCAGACTTCACCCAAGAATTCGAGGTGATCACAGATACTAGTTACCTTGCATTAGGAGGAGTCCTTACTCAAGAAGGAAGGCCTGTAGCTTATACTTCTCGGAAGCTTAGGATTCATGAAGTGAATTATGCTACACATGATTTAGAATTGCCAGCAGTTATTCATGCTCTCAAGCTATGGAGACATTATCTATTGGGACGCAAATTCCAATTGGTAACAGATCACAAGAGTCTTAAGTGGATTTTTACCGAACCTAACCTTAACATGAGACAGAGGAGATGGATAGACCTCATGCACGAATATGATTTTGATATTAAATTTAGACCAGGTAAGGATAATGTTGGGGTAGATGCCCTAAACCGTAAAGCTTTTCTGGGGGCAGTTTCCATGGCTAACAACCCTATTTTAGACAAGGTCTCGGATGCTTCCGTCAGAGATGCAGACTACCAGATGCTTGCTAGTATCCTGCATGAAGAGAGGGCATCATCAAATCAGCATAAACCTCTACATTACTCCTTAGAAGATGGGAAAATTTACTATAGGAATCGACTATGCATACCTAAGGATTCTACCCTAAGGAATGCTATCCTATATGAAGCACATGAGGGCCCAACTTCAGGATATCCAGGTTATGCCAAAACGATCAATTCAATTCGCAGAAGTTACTATTGGCAATGTATGAAGAGTGATGCCCTTCGCTATGTCATGCAGTGTTTGTCTTGTCAAAGGATTAAGCCAGAGAGACTAAAGATGCCAAGTAAATTACATCCTTTAGATATTCCCCAAATGAAATGGGAATGTATTAGCATGGTCTTTATCACCGGGTTTCCTTCTATTCAAGATGGCTATGATTCAATCATGGTCATAGTTGACTTGCTTACTAAAGTGGCTCACTTAATCCCAGTCAAGACAACCTTTACAGCTTCAGATATTGCTCGTCTCTTTGTGAAGGAGGTTTTTAGAATTCATGGTTTACCCAAGAGGATTGTCAACGATCATGATGCCAAGTTTACTTCAAAGTTTTGGATATCATTGTTTCAAGCTATTGGAACCCAGTTATGTTTTAGTACTACTTATCATCCTCAAACTAATGGCCAAACTGAAAGAGTTAATAAAATAATTATAAATACAAAAGAATACATAGTGAGGACAAATGAAGGTACATGGACTCACATAGGAGGGGACAAAGTGGGACACACTGTCATATGAAAAGGAGAGGCTAGTCTCGACTAATCTTAATGAGGGGGGGCTGTGTGGCCTTATCTTTTGATGATAATGACAAAGTGGTCAAGCTGATGGGTACCACAAGGGTACCAAAAATGCGGGTGTGTGTGTTCTCTCTTACTCTAATCTTTCTAGTGGATTACTAAGATTCAATTAACTTTAGAAAAGATGTGTGTGTATGTTTTCTCCTACTCTAATCTCTCTAAGTATAACTACTCTCTCTAATTAGTACATCTTCACTATTAATTTATGCTTAGTTAATTGAAAGTTAATACATAAGAGAACTCATCACATTCTTATTATACATGATGAAATTCTCATTCACCAATGTTATTATCAATTAGGTTAAATAGAATTTTGAATAATACTAAAAATTGATTTAGTTTAAGTATAGAAATTGAAGTTAGAATTGGATTAAAAATGTCATGCATAAAAGCAATGCATTCCTAAACTTTCACTCGTAATTTACACACTTAATTATTTATTAATTAAGGTTAGCAAATATTTGATGTATAGAAATTAGATGTAGAACAACAACACTAAGTGTGAATCCAAGTTGGCGAGGATTCAAATTACAGACCCTCTTTGAAAACAAGGAGATTACTAGGGAAATTGACCAATTTAAAGTTCTAAGTGTATAACATAAGTGTAGTACAAAAAAATGGCTCCAAAGCGTTCTCGAACCCAAGGCGCTAATGACCATGAAGCCGGTACAAGTAACGGGGGAACTCCTGCGGAACATGCTATGTCTCCACCAATCGGACCAATCGGAGCTATGGTACAGGTTAGTATTGTAGTTTCAAGTTATGCATCATTGCATATGCGAGACCATAGGAATATATTATTTACCTTATGAAAAGAAGCACGGACCGAAACCAAGGGGCTTAACCCCAAGAAACTCGGCATATGTTTGACAAGTAGGAAAGAATGTCTGGTTAAACTGGTTGCTATAAGAAAGAATGTTTGTCCAAAACCTTCGGTATGTTTTCTCTCAAATCTCTCTACTCATTAGCGCTGGCATTATGTGGCAGTTGCTGAGGCGTGAGATGGCACCGCTGATGCTGTGGTGGGAGGACACCCAGATTAGCCTAGCTAGATACTGCAGTTTTGTTTTGCCGTGGTGTGAGGATGATGTCCAGATTGGCATCGTTGTTGTTGTGGCGAGAGTACGTTTAGATTAGCACAACGAGTACTTTTCGAGCAGTATGGGACGCTCATTAGGACAAGGGTTTTTATAAGTAATGTATATACCGATCGGATATAATAGCGCCAGTAGATACTCTTAAGTGAACCTAATCCAAGGGTTGTTGGTTTAAAATTGGACGACTTCTTATTTGATTATTGCTTGTAATATTGTTTGAAGGGCTGTTTTAACGAACCAGTATCATAAATAAAGTAAAGTAACATGTATGTTTAAACAATGTGGTAGTAATTAAATAACAAAAGAAGGGTGAGTGTGGTGTGGAAAGTGGGAGAATGATACCCCGACAGTATCATTCTATGAACGGGTGGACCCGAGGAGTCGGGTAACTTTCCAACGCTAGAAATTGTTTTTTGTTTAAAGTCATAAATCTTAAAAGAGACAAACCTTGGCGGTTGTGCTTCTGAAACATGGGGAAAAAAGCGCACTGGTTGGTCACTCTAAGATTTATACTTTTAGGTATAATTGATTATGGATAGTTTTTAGATAGGGTTATGGTGGTCACGCTCCGCCATAGCGAGATAGGACCAATCCTTCACTAACGGTTTATGCCCGTGGCTACGTAGTAGCTAAGGCAATGTCCGTTGGTTTTTCTTGTTCAGGATTGGAGACCTATCAAAGGTACTCCGCTCCTCTCAAAAAGGGGCTGGGACCTCACATACACACCTTCAAGGCCTCTAGCCTTCTTGAAGACCACCACAAAATTCATGATCAGATCATTAGTTGCAATCAACTATTGCTACACCTTCAAGGCCTCTAGCCTTCTGGAAGACCACCACAAAGTTCATGATTAGATTGCTAGCATATGCCTAGCATGTATGTAGCAAGCAAGGTTTGTGCTATTTTCAATGGATAAAAAGAGAGGGCCTCTCTCTAGATGCAATCACCTGTTGCTACACCTTCAAGGACTGTAGCCTTCTAGAAGGCCACCACAGAATTCATGATCAGATTTCTAGTTGCAATCACCTATTGATATACCTTAAAGGCCTCTAGCCTTCTGGAACACCACCATAGAATTCACGATCAGATTGCTTGTCAAATTTGTTGGAAAAATATGTTGTACTTGGCACTGCATTGGTCAAGGGCTGTTGGAGAAACAGTAATGCGTTCATCGATATGTATGCCAGATGTGGTGCCCTTTCAAAAACACAAGTTCTTGATGAGCTTTTTGTCTGTAATCTTTCATGTCTTTGTGCTTGGAAAATTAGAACGAAATAATTGATTTTTATTGGGTAAACAAAAATAATAATGTGAAGTACGTGCTAATCGAGTAAGTCTTGTAGCTGCTACTCCTGTGGTTGCTGTAAGGAGGACTCCTATGTTTTTGGTTATGTCACCAATATTATTTAGCCCTAATATTTTTGTTGTTTCTAAGGCAATATCTATTTTTTCGATAGGTTCTGATTTCAATGCATATTTTAGTGAGTAATATGATAATCCTGTATTGGTTACCTTTTTAATATTCATATGAGCTTTCCATAACAGTAATACCCCTGCATGATAAGGGACCACATTTCTGTGTTCTAATGTTGGTCGATAATAAAGCCTCGTTGTGTTTGTTCATGAATAATTGGCTTAGGATTACTTTGGAAATCGTATGGAAATCCATATTTACATTTAATTTTTTTATTTTGTAATTCTATTTTACAAGATTCTCTACAATTATGTATTTGTTTTTTGATAACTAAGCTATGCAATTTATATTCAATTGATTTTGGATCAAATTTATTTATTGTATGTAAATAAGGTATATGAGTATCTATCTTTAAAGATATTTGATCATTATCATTTGAACCTACCCATAGCATTATATGTGCATGTGGTGAACCTCTATTTTGTATCTCATATTGTATTCGATAGTGATTGATGGTACCTAATAATCCATTAAGAATAAATATGTTTTTTATTTAAAAATGTATGTAATCATTTGTGAAAAATCATCATGCACCCAACTGAACAATCTATCCAATTAAGTTTTAACTCTATCTTTTGGATAATTTTGTCTAAATTTTCTATTTCTATCCATCTACTAGAGGATACTGCATCACAATTTAGGGTTAATAAGAAGTTAGGTAAACCTAATGAATCTACAATGCATAATAAATCGTTTAAATTCTTATGATACCATGACGGAGAGCCTGGAATTGAATAAGAGATATTGTGTTTTATGGTATAACGTATGGTATCTAGATCAGATGCATGTGGATTTTTAAGTTTGAATTTATCTATATATGATTGTAGCATTGTTAAATTTGTTGAACTTGCTATTATCAAAGTTTGACGTAATTTATAGATCATCAATAAGTATGTCTTGTATAGAGTGAATTTTGAGAAGAACGAGGGAAATTCTCATTTTTAGATATATATGAAATTTTAAAGCTCCATCATGAGATCCATATCCTAATGGAAATAGTGTTGTCTCTATTGTAATATCTTCTAAATTAGATACTCCATATAGGTTAATGATTTTTTTGTTATTTAGTCTTTCATACATAACCCCACCATGAGATAACTTACCTATTTTGTATTGTGATTTTAGTTGTGTGTTGTTTACTTGATCTAAGATATCTAAATAATTTGTATTGTGTGCTACTATCATTAAGTCATAATGAGAAGATGATGCATGTTTGTTTAGTAAAGTAGTAATTGCATTAATTAGAAGGAATTATAGGAATTGCTAAAGTTTTTTGTGGTTGTTCATATATAGTATATAACGTTTTTACTAATGGATTATTTTTCACTAAAAAAATAAATAGTGTGTTTATATCATGTGAGTTTTTTGTTTGAATATTTAATAGATCATTACTATTTTGATATGAAAATAGAGGATTATCTAATAATGATCTTTGTTCTATATTACGTATGGCCATGGATGTTATCTTTTTATCGATATTTTAAGAGATATCTAAAGTAGATAGCATTTGTACTTCATGTACATTTATTGTTAATACGTTTTTTATATAAGTCGGGTGATAAGCTACCCACTATTTTCCTCTAATGTTGTTTTGAAAACATTTGGAGTAGTTATAAATTTCTATATTGTCTTGTTTGCTATTTTGAAATGATGTTAGATAGGGATTAGATAAATCATATCCTCATAAATAGGTATTTGTTAATTTTAAGTTTTGTTTTCATACTTGAAAAACAAGTTTCCACAGTTTGAACAATATTTATATGATTTGATCGAGTTAGAAAAATATTTATTCATGAATCAAAATCTAAATTAAAAATGTCAAAAGTTGGAAGTAAGTTTGTTTTTCTATGTAAATGTCTTATAATCTTGGTACTTTGCTTTTTGTTTTAGTTTGGATGCTTTGTTTGTAGGTAATAGTTTATTTGTTTTCATTTTCAATTACGTATTGTTTATTATTATTTTGTATATTTGATGACCTTAAGATTTCATTATATTTATATCGATATGTATATTATTTCTATTGAGCTTAGACTAATATTCTAATTTGGAAAGAAAATCTTTTTGATCTTATTGTGCTTATCAAAATATTAATATTAAAATCTATTTTCTTATAGGTGTTTAGAATATTCTTAAGTATAACATACCTTGTGTTATAGTCAAATGTTGAGTTGCTTTACAGATGTTGAAGAGCTTGTTGTAAACTAGCAAATCGTAAAACTTAAGAAGTTAGACTAAAGAGTTATATATAATTTGATGCCAATTACCAAAGAAATTATAATCATATTTTTTAATGATTGTTTTAATTATAAGAACATAACATGTCTATAAATGGAAGATGTTGGGGCTCAATTTTGATTTAGCACTCTTGGGTTTTTTGTGCAACTCTAAGTAAAGCAAGATTTTGAGGCAAGTCATTTGGGATTTGTGCCTTGCAATGAAAAGGATACAAAAGAAGTATTGGATTAGTTGGACTGATTAGTTAGGGTAATCTAAGATGAGAAGAAAGCTGGACTCAACAGCCTGCATTATGAAGGGCCTTAGAAACGAGGTGAATTCAGACGAAGTTGTCTGCACCGTGATCATCCTATATGAAGTAGGAAAACCAAACTGAGTAGTTTGCGTCGTGAATAATCTTTGAGAAAAGGAAAGGCTAGACCAATGTAGAAGATACTGCCTACTGCAACAATCACATCAACTATGTACTTATTAACTAGATTGATGTGAAAAACATTGTGTACTTTGATGTGGTTGGGTAGCTAGAGTTTGTATGTTTGGTCGTTGAATCTCTTAACACTAGGTTGGTAATGGGACACTTTTATGTCCTGTGAAGTGACCATTTTCCTTGAATTATGGCAAGACTTTCAAAATGGATTTTGAGGTGCTTTCTATCTAGAAAGTTGTCTCATGAGCTAAAAAAAACTCGACATTTTTTTGGAATATCAATTCCATCTTTAACATTGTCCTTGCACAACATTTCACAACCTAAACTGTGTGAAAAAACGGGTCCTGTTTTTGGATTTTTTCAAGTTTTTGCAACTATACCACTCTAGAATTCATGTTTGTGAGGTCTATAATGCTAGAGAACTATCTTTAGTAGTCCTCAACATGTCTTGATGCTTCTAGGGAGAAATAAATATTAAAGTTGTAAGTTATAACCAAATTACAAAAAATGTCAAATCCTGTTTTTTAGCCAATTTTAGCTCTTCTATGATTTTTTTGGTGGGTTTCATGATATCCAAATTCATTTTTGATTTTCTATGTCGCATATTGTAACATAAAGCTAACATTCCTTGAGTTTTGGGGCACCTAATACCCTATTTTGCATAGTACACAACGATGGTTGATTTTTTCAATTATGGAAGAAAACGAAACATTCTAGTATATCAAGTATACCTTTTTCAATATTGTTAGTTTCTTGTGACAACTACATGCATTTTGTAGGTAGTAACCATATCTAGTCATAAGGATCAAATTTGGCTAGATATTGAATAGTTTCTATGGAATTCTACAACTCATAATGTTCAACCCAGTTTTTTCATGTTTGCATTATTTAACACTTCATCTTTGTCCCCAATATTCCCCTTAATAAGATATGTATTATTCTTTTGACATGCTCCATGGATCCTTATGAACATAAAGGAAAATCGGGAACTAAGAAAACATGCATATATTATTTTTATTGAGCGTGGCTATAGAAACTTTGATGATAGGTTTGCAGAATGGTAAAAATTCAACTTTTTTGTACCTATTTATTTTGGCAAAACAAAAAATAGTGAGTGAGAAGCAATCATATGTTCTGATGAGCAACCCATTGAAGTTAACTAGGGAATTTATCTCAAGTCCTACAAAAATCCCTAATCTTATTTTTATGCAACAAAACGTAAGAAATGACTGTTTTGATGAAAATTCACTGGTCCATCCACTTTGGAGGCCTGGTGCGACCAAAAGATGAGAAATTTTACAAGTTTCTTATTTTTTCCATGTTTAGTAGGCCTTGAACTATAACCTCATGAAAGGATTTTACAAAATGAGTGGATCTACTATGGTTTTGGAGGTTTTTTTCAAAACCCTGAAAGGACACTTTTATGTCCTGTTAGTTACACACCTAGTGTTAAGAATAGAGTATGGACCATAGTAGCGAGTGCTAAGTTTCTTACATTTGCCTATAGTTAGGATACTTATTTTGGGTTTAATCTGTAAAAACACCATATCACCTTCCTTTAAAAAAAATTTAGATCTTTTCGGGTTAGTATAACTCTTTTGTCTATCTTGAACTACTTTGGTATCTTGTCGTATAAGCTGTGTTTGAAGATCCATTTCATCTAAAATTTCTTTAGAATCCTATACTTGAATCAAGGGATTTGTCCATCGAAGTGGAGTGAGACAATCTTGACCATATAAGGCCTTGAAAGGTGACATCCCTAGACTCTGATAAAAAGAGGAGTTATAGGAAAACTCAATTGATATAAATATCTAGTCCAATAATTTTGTTCATGCATAAAATAAGCACATGGCATGTCTTTGATGACTTGATATGCACGCTCAATTTGCCCATCAGTTTGAGGATGATAAGAAATATTGAAAGCTAATTCTATCCTTGTGGCTGAAAATAGAGCTTTTCAAAAATTTGAAGTACATTTAGTATCACAATTTGAAATAATCCATCAAGGTAACCCATGATAGATGAAAACACCCTTCATAAATATGTAGCCAATATCTTTGGTAGATAAGGAGAATCCATAGAGAGACATTCCCATTTCATATGAGGAGCTTCGATGGGTTGTAACTTTCCAGGATAGGACCCTGGAAAGTTACAACGGATAAAAACGGGTCCTTTTTTCTTTTATCCATTGACAAGTGAGACAACATGTGATATAGGTTAGTATATCTTTCTTTAAACTAGGCCAGAAGAAACTTTGTCGTAAAGTCTGATGCGTTTTAACATACCCTGGGTGAGCTGTAATAGGGATATCATGGGATTCTTTGAGTATAGAAAGTTTTAGTTTCCTATTTTAGGTATATAAAGTCTATTCTTAAAGTAAAGATCTTGGTCATCAATTTGTAGTTTTGTATTTGTCTTTGTTGGTTTTTTGTAAGACCCTGTATAGTCATAAGATTATGTATCTTTGAAAAATAAGTATATTGCTACTAATGAGAGTAGTTGAGGTAGTGGTAATAAAATTGAGAGTGATTTTGCAATTAAGAGCATCTGCAATAATATTTTCTTTACCAAGATTGTATTCAATTCCAAAATCATATTCACATAGTAATTCCATCCATCATATTTATTGCATATTGAGATCCGGTTGTGTGAAAATCCATTTCAGGCTTTTGTGGTCAGTATTTAGTTCAAACCTTTTTCCTAGAAAGTGATGCCAAACTTTGAGAGCATGGACCACTGCTAAAGTTTGAGATCATGAGTAGGATAACTAATTTTTTGGGCGCAAAGTTTCCTAGACTCATATGAAACACTTTTACCTTCTTGAAATAGAACACTTTTAATAGCTTGTCCGCTAGCATCTGTAAGGACTACGAAAGTTTTGGAGAAACTAGGGGGTTGTAATATAGGTGCAATAACAGGAGTATTCTTTAATTTATCAAAACTTATTTTTGCGCTTTATTTGTCCAAATTAAGATCCTGGTTTTCTTGAGAAGAGCAATTAATGGTGCTGCTATTGTAGCATAACTTTGAATAAAGATATGATACAATCCTGTCAAACTAAGAAAACCGCGTACATGTACATTTGTAGGTTGATGCCATGTGACTAAAGCTTCAATTTTTAAAGGATTACTAGCTACTCCATCTTTGAAACTACGAAGTCAACGTATTCTACTTGCTCAATAAAGAAAGTATATTTGGTTCTTTTTGCATAAAGTTTATTTTGTCTGTTTTGAAAACCTTACGGACATGTTGTTGACGTTCTTTAAAATTCTTTTAATAAACCAAAATATCATCAAAGAAAACCAAAATCATCCAATTGGTGTCAAAAGATGTCCGTCATAAGCCTATTGAATGTAGCTGGTGCATTTGTAAGGCCAAGAGGCATTACTATAAAGTTGTAGTGTCCAAAGTGTGTTGAAATCTATTTCGGATATATCTTATTCTTTGATTCTAATATGATAGTATCCTGATTTTAAATCAATTTTGGAGAAGATTGTAGCACCATATAATCTTTCAAGGAGTTCATCTATTCTTGAAATTACTATTTATTTTTTACGGTGATTTGATTTAAGCCTCTATAATAAATACATATTCTAAGAGTACCATCCTCCATGCAATTAAATAGTACAAGTGTACTCCATGGAGAAGTACTAGGATATATGAAACCTTGGTCTAAAAGTTGAGGTATTTGTTCTTTAAGTTCAATGACTTATGGGAGTGACATTTTATAGAGTCTTCTTGCTATAGATTGTGCTCCTAGACTAAGCTCAATAGCATGATCTACTACTTCTCTTGGAGGTGGTAATTTTGTGAGTTTTTCTGGACAAACATCTTGAAATTTCGCAAGCCATTCCAGTTTATTATTTAAAGGTGACGTATTGGTGGGATTTCTATAGGTTTTATGGGTTTGGAAAAAGTGACTAAATGTAGCTTAGGTTGATCTCTTTTTTCAAAAATGGTGACTTTTTCTTTATTAATGTTGTAAAATGAAAGAAGAGCATCTTTGCAAGTGAATATGGGTGTCATTTTGTTCTAACTAGTTTGTCCCTAGTTTACCATCATAAATACCTAGAGGTAATACTAAAAAATTTGTTGTGTTATTTTCAGATCCTAGTTTGATATGAAGTTTTCCTACACTAGTTAGAGATTTTGTCTCCTTTCTAGTGGCTAATTCTATTATGAGTATTGAGTCAGGGTATTCATGCGAACGGAGCTTCCTAAAACATTTAGGAGAGAGAAGGGAATATGTACTTACAGAGTCGAATAAGAGGTTAAAGATTTTACCTTGATACTTTGCAAGTGTCTAAAGTACAATGAACCGTTGGGTTGCTCCTTGATGCTCGATTGCAACATGTATATGAGAGGTGCTTTGAGTTTTCTCACTGTCTTTAATTGGCTGGAGTTTATTTACCTTGGCCACTATAGCTCTAACGTTGTTGTTAGAATGGGTTGGACGGGGAAAATTTAGCCTTGGGAGAAGGGCATTTCCAGTATAAGGAGGATGTTTGGGTTGAAAATTCTTTTGTGGTTGATTTGACTTCTTGTTATTGAATACACTTTGTTAGGAATTGGTGGGATGAGGTTGAAAATTTCCTGAGGCAAAAGAATTTTGGAAAGGAGCAATTGTGTTGGAATTTAGTTGATCCATTCTTTCTATTATTATTGAAATGACTTGCATTTTTTGATGGTTTGGATCAAAGTAGATGTAACACTATTGTTCTCTTCTAGCTTTTTCTCAAAGGTTTTTGACTTGAGATATTTTATTATCATTCTTACTCTTCTTGCTATTTTTGTTGGTCAGACTTGCGCTTAAAATAATTACACACTTATTTTTTAATTGGTCTTTTAGCTTCCATAAAATCTGTAAAATTAGTACGTTATAATGCTTGAAGTCTTTCTGTAAGTGGAGAATTTAATCTCGATACAAAGCATGAAACTTTGACTTCTTGTGTCATCCTTGCTAGAGCATACTTTACCAAGGTGAGGAAGTGTTGATAATAAATTTCAAGATCCATAGTGCCTTGTGTACTATCCAGAAACTCAACCATTCTCTCTCAATGATAAGTCTTATTTTGATAATGTTTAATAAGTTGGGCTTTGATATAGGCCCATCTTGTGGTTGATGGATCTATTGATTTTCATGGCAATGATCCTTCCACCATCTTTTTGCTGTCTTTTCAAGATTAAAGCATGCTATTATTGCTTTATTTTCTTCACTGGAGTGTGAAAGATCAAAGTAGTCATCCATCTTTTCTAATCATTCTTCCCAGATTTATCCTTGCCCTCATCACTAAAGTTTCTAGGTTGTGATTTCTTGACATCGCATCAATGTCATTCTCAATTGCACTGCGAGGTGCAATACCTCCAACAAGTGCTCCTGATGTTTCATTAGATGTTGAAGGCCCAAAAACATGATTTGGTGGCATATTGTTGAATTATCTACACATATAATGGCCATTGTAAGATCATAAATATGACATCAAAAGAGAAACTTTATGAATTTATTTATTTATGTCTGCTATGTACATGAGTTACACTGCTTATAACTTTCTATTCAGGGAGGTTGATTTGATTAGGCATAACTTTCCCATTTTTGTAGTCTGCAATGAGAATTATAAGATTGGTTAGAACAGCCACCCATATCTATATTGTCTAAAGTTTCTCTTCCTCCATCTATATATGAAGTATAGAGGCATGTAGGTGAAAAACCATGACCAAGAAAAGAAAAACCCATGACCACAACCAGTGGAGCAATATAAGGAGAATGTCCATAAACCAATGTTAATAAGATAAAATGCCTATATGGGTGGCCGATCTGGGTACACACTAGCCATACAAGGGTGGACTAGCCATTGCATGAAGTAGCAAGAGATGAACTCTAGCAATCAGTCCATCTCCTTTTGATCATCATTTTTAGACACACCCTTTGCCAGTGCTTGCATTGTCTACAAGAGTCTTCTCCCTCCATATGTACCTGAGTTTTCATCCCTACAATACCCCTATAGTAGCCTGACATTTTGCCAATCAAATCAATGCATTGGCATCAAGCATCACACTCATGGGAATCATTTGCATCAAAGGGTCAACAAAATCTCCTTTTAGTTTAGTCACTGAGTAGGTAGTACCATCTACATAACCATAAAGTATGGTTTGTTAGACTACATTTTTTGCAATACAAGTGAATATTGTTAGCAATTGTTGCTGATGTGTTGCTGCCATCATGTTATTTGTAGTATCTTCTAAGAGCAGAGGAACTCAGTGAGGATTATTATGTGGCTGTGCCCAACCTTATGTGTAGTAGTTTGACAACTTGTTTCTCCGACCTTGGGGCCAATATACTTACATGTATGTGTATATGTAGTGTATGTGTGTGTGTGTGTGTGTGTGTGTGTGTGTGTGTGTGTGTGTGTGTGTGTGTGTGTGTGTGTGTGTGTGTGTGTGTGTGTGTTGTGGAATGTATACATACCTACATGAACTCTAAGAGTGGCCCAAATTCACCCATAAGAAAAACACAATCATAAGCTCACCATAGTCAGCTGTAAGACTATATAGCCATTAGATCCATCATGCATCATATTGACCAAGTAGTACAATATTCCCACTAACATCATTGGTATGTGTGTGTGTGTGTGTGTGTGTGTGTGTGTGTGTGTGTGTGTGTGTGTGTGTGTGTGTGTGTGTGTGTGTGTGTGTGTGTGTGTGTGTGTGTGTGTGTGTGTGTGTGTGTGTGTGCGCGTGTGCACATGTGTGTGTTGTGGAATGTGTATATACATAGATGAACTCAAAGAAAGGCCCAGATTCACCCATAAAGAAAAACACAATTATAAATCTCATCATAGTCAACTGCCAGACTATATATCCATTATCTCATCACACTTCTATTCATAACAAAATAATGTTAGGAAATTACCCGGGGGATTCACTTATATACAAAACGAGACGCCACCTGCGAGCAGACAACTTTGATAAAACCCCTATATACAAACCATATTAGGGAATATGAACCCCCTTTCTACACTTATACGAAAATAAATGAAGAAAATTGTCATACCGCTTTCTTACATAGAAACTTTAGGTCTCACATGATCTAACTAAGTAAAAATAGTGAAAGAGTGTGTAGCATAGTGACTGGCAATGCACTACGGAACCACTTCTATTGATAACTAGATGTATCATCAATGTCTCTTAGTTTGACTTCCAAACTATGTGCCCAATCAGCCTGCACTCTGGCTACTCATCCAATTATGACCCATCCAAAGATGGTGTAAATCAAGCCTTGATCTGCTCCAAATCAGCCCTTATCTATGACAATCTTGATGCAAAATTTGATGTGTGACCTGATAGAAAACTTCCCCAAAATTCATCCGAATTCTAGTGCACACCAGTGAACACTCATTACAAGTAATCAACACGGGTCAGGTTCCCCCCTGTAAATATGATACCCCCCTCCCTTATTTTTAAGCTTGGAAGATAAACTATTCAGGGCCTTCCCCTAACTTATACGCTTATGTAACTTGTAAAAAAAAAACCCTCCCTTGCACTTACGTGGTGCAGTAAGTTTTCCATGGTGAATCCCCTAGGGGAAATTAGGGATTACTTAATAGCAATAGAGTGATTACTTATGAGAGAGAGAGAGAATCTTATGCTCAATGAGAAAATATATATAGATAGATAGAGAGAGAGAGAGAGAGAGAGAGAGAGAGAGAGAGAGAGAGAGAGAGAGAGAAATGCACAAGATGTACGTGATTCACCCAATGAGGACTACATCCATAGGAAAACAAGCACTCTATGGTTTTTAGTCTCTACAATGAGTTGTTTACAAGGATAGCACTCACCTTCTCCCCTCTAACTTGTACTGTCAAGTCTCCCTAGGTTTTGTACAATAGTGAAAGGGCGGTGGTAATGTGTGTGCTAGTCTCCCCCCAACCGTGCTATCTTATAGCCTTCCCCTAGCGTACACATTGTCCGGCTATGCCGGTGGCCTTGCCCATAGGACCGATGTCCTTACATTATCCCCCCCTTGGAGAATCATTTTTGTCCTAAAAAATGAACGTAGGAAAATGTTTCTTAAGTGCGGAAACATTCTCCCATGTAGAACCTTCTTCAGGTCTATCTAGCCATTTTACCAACACCTGTCATTTGACATGATGTCTGGTGCGAAGCTCATGAGAATCCAAAATCTTTTTGGGCTCATGAGGAATGCTTGGCGGTGCGATAAGGTCAACCAACACACCTGTGTCAATGACATTATCATTCTGTCCTAGTTGTTTTTGTAAATGGCTAACATGAAAAACAGTATGAACTCGTGAGTGCTCTAGAAGAGCTAACTTATAGGCCACTTGACCTATACCTTTGAGAATGGTAAACGGTCCACAATAGCGTGGTGAAAGTCTAGAAACTTTTCTCGTCTTCAGACTTTAGGAATGCTCTGGAACTTTGAGGAAAACCTTTTCTACTTCTTTGAAACTAGCAAGACATTGATGCTCATCTGCGTACTTCTTATATCAATCTTGAGCTTGCTTAACATTCTGTCGAGCAACTTGAAGCATGTCAAAATGGTCTTGGAGAAAATCCTCCGCTTGTTGTATCTTCTCCTTAGCCAACGCCACCGTAACGGGTGATCTTGGTTAAAATTCATACAAAAGCATAAATGGACTAAACCCTGTAGTCACATTGTAAGACAAGGGAAACTAGAACCTGAGAGTCCACCACCCAACCACCCACTATATAGCATAGCCCCTGGCCCTTTGCCCTAGTTGGACTCCCTTTCCACACTGCCTAGCCCGGCCCTGCCCTTGTCTAATCCGGCCTTGCCGGTGTCGTGACACTACTCCCCCCTTAAGAAGAGTTTTCATCCTCAAAAATAAAAGTGGGGAACTTCTTCTTAAGAACAGTAACGTTTTCCCAAGTGGCACCTTCCTCAGGTCGGTCTTTCCACTTGATTAAGGCTTGTTGATGTACGTGATGATGTGTATGCAACTCATGATAATTGAGAACACGTTCAGGTTCATGCGGTAACCTATTGTGACATGCTTAGCACTGTTGTAGGCAAACTCGAGAATAGGTAAGTATTCTTCCCAGTCTGACTGTTATTTGCTGATGTATGCTCTTAGCATATCCTCTAGGACCTCGTTAACCCGTTTTTGGATGATCAGATGTACTGAGGTTTAGTTGTGTACCCAATTGTTTAAATACAGCTCTCCAAAAGTGACTGTTAAACTTGGGATCACGGTCAATAACAATGTTACTTGGAAAACCATACAATTTGTATAGATTTTCTACAAATAACGTGGCTACTTCTGGTGTTTTAACCGTTGATTTGGCCGGAATAAGCTTACATAGTTTAGTCAACCTGTCTACGACCACCCATACCGAGTCATGACCTCATACAGTGGTTGGTAAATGTACAATAAAATCCATAGAGATGCTTTCCCATTTTCCATTGGGAATCTCCAAAAGATGTAAGAGTCCTCCTGCTTTCAGGTGCTCTGCTTTGTTAACTTGACATTTTTGGCAATGCAAGACATAAGCTTGAACAAATCCATGTAGACTTGGCCAGTAAAACTCTCGTCATATGAGAGCATAAGTTTTTTTTAATTGCTAGGTGCCCTGTACTTGGACTATCATGACATTCATAAAGAATTTGGCGTCGAATGTCTGTGTCCGCTGGTACGCAAAATTTCCCCTTATGGAGTAGGTACCCATTGTCGATGGTAAAATGCTTCCATCACTATAGTTCATCACTTGATAAAGGAAAAGTAGTTGTGGAGGTTAATTGTACACTACCGTCATTGGAGTGAGAAGGATCCCTCATTTTAACATGGCTCCACACTTTGAAATATGCTTCATCATGCTCATATTTTCCTTTGAGAGAATCTAAAAATTCACTACGGAGTTCCGTGAATAAGAGCATTGATCTCTGGCATTTGACTTAAAGCGTCTACCACTACATTGTATCGGCCTTTGCGATACCTTAGCTTGGCGTCATATTTCTGAAGGATCTCGGCCCACCTGGCTTTTCGACCCTTTAAATCCGTTTGTTGTGTAAACCATTTGATGCTTTCATGGTCAAACACAATTTCAAATTGAGCACCATACAGATAATGCCACCATGTTTTTAAGGCAGACACTATTTCATAGAGGTCGCGTTCGTAAGCAGAGTAGTTCTGTTGAGCTGCATCAAGCTTTTTGCTTTCAAATGCAATCGGCCATCCATCTTGTAACAGGACTTCTCCAATAGCATGGTCACTAGCATCCGTTTCCAAAACGAATGGTTTCAAAAGATCTACAATAGCTAAGATAGGAGCTATAGCTAATGCATCCTTGAGTGTATCAAAACTGTGCTCTTGAGCGGATCCCCACTGAAAAGCTTTACCTTTGCCTTTTAGTTTTCCGTTATGGGAACAACAATTTGAGCATAGTTTTTAACCAACCTTTGGTAAAAACTTAAACCCTCTGCTAAGGTAGTCAGCAAGCTTTGTTCATGTAAGCCGTTTACGTAAGCGGTTACATGGGGACGACCTTACCTTGCCGCATGAACCTGAACGCGTTCTTGTTTATCATGAGTTGCATACACGTCATCATGTACGTCAACAAGCCTTAATCAAGTGGAAATATCGACCTGAGGAAGGTGCCACTTGGAAAAACATTAGTGCTCTTAAGAAGAAGTTCCCCAAATTATTTTCAAGGACGAAAAATCTTCTTAAAGGGGGGAGTAATGTTAGGACACCGGCAAGGCCGGACTAGACAAGGGCAGGGCCGGCGGGCTAGGTAGTGTGGAAAGGGAGTCCAACTAGGGCAAAGGGCCAGGGGCTATGCTATATAGTGGGTGGTTGGGTGGTGGACTCTCAGGTTCTAGATCCCCTTGTCTTACATTCACATGCTTTGAACTATTATAAGAAAATTCCAATATAGGTAAGTAGTCTTCCCAATTGGTTTGCTTCTTGCTAATGTACGCTTGTAGCATATCCTCTAGCACTTGATTAACTATTTTTGTTTCACCATACGTTTCTGGATGATCAGTCGTACTTAGATTAAGTTTAGTTTCCAACTTTTGGAATACAGCTCTCCAAAAGTGATTATCAATCTTTCAATCTCTGTCACTAATGATAATAGCTGGAAGATCGTAGAGTTTATATATATGATTTACAAATAGCCGTGCTAATTTTGGTGTCTTAACCGTAGTCTTAATGGGAATGAATCGACCCATCTTTGTGAAACGGTCTACAATTACCAAAATGGCATCATGCCCATGATTTACAGTAGGTAGTCCTACTACAAAATCCATAGAGGTACTCTCCCACTTACCTTTTGGAATCTCTAAAGGATGTAAAAGGCCACCTACCTTGATGCTCTCTGCCTTATTAACTTGGCAGTGTTGGCCATTTAGTATGTACTCTTGAACATCATGATGTAAGCCCGACCAATAAAATTACCATCCAAATATGTCTTACGGATACCTGGATCACCAGCACTTGGACTATTGTGACACTCAAATAAGATTTGGCGCCTAGTGTCTGGGTCCTTTGGCACACATACTCTACCTTTGTGGAGTAAGTAGCCATCATCAATGGAAAAAATCTTCCATCGCTTAGGCTCTTCCTGAGTAGGGGTGCAGCTCTGTGTGTTGGAGTTTCTGTCTGCGCATGCAGAGACATGTTGATCTGGTTGTTTAGAGATATGTGAGTGTGAGGGATCCCTTTTTAAACTGCACTCCACACTTTATCATATGATTGATCTTGTGCACACTTGCCATGTAATGGCTGCAAAAATCCACACTTTAGTTCCATGAAAGCAAGTGAATTAATCTGAGGCATCCGACTTAGTGCATTTGCTACTACATTATATCACCCCTTACGATATCGTAGCTTACAACCATAATCTTGAAGGATTTCTGCCCATCTAGGCCCTTCAAGTCTGTTTAAGTAGTAAACCATTTGATACTCTCATGGTAAAAAACTACTTCAAACTCGGTACCATATAAATAGTGTCGCCACTTTCATAAAGCGTGAATTATAGCATAGAGCTCTCTCTCATAGACATAATAATTCTGTTGAGCTCTATCTAACTTTTTACTTCCAAAGGCTATAGGTCTTCCCTCCTGGAGAAGTACCGCACCAATGGTTTTATCACTAGCATTAGTCTCTACCACAAACGGCTTAATTGGGTCAACGATTGCTGGATGGGAGCAGTGGCTATAGCTACCTTGAGTTGTTCCAAATTGCGTTTTTGGGCTTCTTCCCAAGAAAAGGTCTTACCTTTTGCTTTAAGTTGATCCATCATAGGAACAGTGATTTTGGAATAGTCACGGATATATTGTCAATAAAATCCAGCCATGCCTAAAAATATTTGAAGCTCCTCAATCGTGTTGGGATGTGGCCATCAAACAATAGCAGCGACCTTAAGCTTGTCAATGTCCATCTTGATTCCAAAATAAGAGATCACATGACCGAGGTAAATGTATCTTTGTTTCAAAGAAATTGCACTTACTTTGCTTAGCATACAACGCGTGAGCTCGTAGCTATTCAAACATTAATCGTTAGTGTTCTATGTGTTCATCTTCAGTCTTATTGTAAATGAGAATGTCATCAAGGAAAATCACAACCAATTTTCCAAGACAGGAACCTAAGACACTATCCATGAGTGTCATAAATGTAGGTGGAGCATTGGTTAGACCAAAAATTCAAAATGCCCGAACCGTGTTCTAAAGGCAGTTTTGGAGATATCTTGTAGTAGGATATATACCTAGTGGTATCTTGAATGAAGATCTATCTTTGTATAGTATCTTGCCCCGTGGAGTTGATCAAACAACTCATCTACTTGAGGCAGAGGATACTTGTTCTTGATGGTTATCGCATTTAATCCACGATAATCTACACACATGCGCATAGTACCATCTTTCTTTTTTACCAATAGAATTGGTGATGCCCAAGGAGAAGTGCTAGGTCTAATGAAACCACGAGCGAGGTAGTCAGCCAACTGACTCTCAACCTCCTTGGCTTCTTTAGCACTCATATGATAAGGTGGTTTACTCACCGGTTTAGTGCCTGGCAAGACATCTATGTCATGTTGCACATCACATGTAGGGGGTAAACCTGGTGGTAAATCTCTTGAGAACACATCACTATACTCCGTGAGTAAGTGAGTCAGTTTTTGCCATGAAAAAGAAGAAAGTAAACTAGAGTTATGCTGGGATGGAGCATCTTGTAATTCCTGTAATGTTTGTTTTACAACATGTACACGTTGCTCTATAGAATTAAAATTGAGAGCACTTTCCTCGTTAGATTTGTTAACACTTTTTTTATCAGTAGAATTAATTGCACGTTGCATACCATTAGAATTCATTGCACTTTGCATACCATTACTAGAATTCATCGCACTTTCCTCTTGAGAATTCACAAGACTTGGAGACAAGCAGTAACACAAAAAGACTTCATCTATTAAATTTTCTTTTTGCAAAATAGAAAGCTCGGCTGTACATATAAGAGGTGCAGATGGTATATTTTTATCACCAAGCAAAAGCACATGTTTACCATTGGCCATAAAGGACAAGGAGTTGTGTTTATAACTAGTGTGCAATGTGTTTCCTAAACCATGCAGCCACTCCCGTCCTAAAACTACATCAACACGGTCCATGTTCATTAATTGGAGGTCAAGGGTCATTGTATGATCTTGAATAATAAGCTCAACCCCTTGAACTAACGTGTCCCATAACATTCCCAGACATCTGCTCCCCCACATACTTGTGAGGGCAGGGAGTCTATGTAAGCTTCAATTTCTTGACTATCTTATAGTTCGAGAAGTTATGAGTTGCACCATCATCCAATAAAATACGAACACGTTGTCCGTTAATAGTGCCATGCATGCGAATCAAATCATGGGGGCCAAAGGTGGGTTGCCACATTGGATCATACACACAACACTTGTGCTTTTCTTCCATATGAAGAACCTCTAGAGCACAATATTTAGGAGATGAATCTAATGTGAGGCATTGCACCGTGTGCATGGCCTTTCTTTGCCTTGCAAAAGAGGACAATCTTTCTTGTTATGTTGGTTTGAAAGACATCTAAAACACAAATGGTGTTTCTTTGCACACTCAAAACCAGTAGTGTTGAGAGATCCACGCGGAGTATCTTGTGATTGCTTAGGCTTCTTAGCCTCTTGTGGGCGTGGAGAGGTAGATTTTCTCTTATTCCTCTTAAAACCTGTGGGAGATCTACCTCGCCATTGGCTCTTAGCCACATTGCTCTTAGCAAAAGTATTCTTAGAGTAGAGAACATTTCCTTTCCTCTCTTGGTCCAAAGTATTCTTAGATTGATGGCTTCTTCCAAATTTTTTGGATGTTGAGTCTTGACATGAAGATGATAGTCTTTGTCAAGACCCCTATTAAAACCCCGTATCTTTTGGAATTCATCTAGACCTTCTAGTTTTAATATGATTTCCCAATACTTTAAAAGGTACTGTGTGAGAGAGAGGCCATACATGCGGCATGCATCCCATGCTAACCAATTCTTATCTTTTTCATTGGAGTCCAAAAGCTCTTTGGAGAAAGAAGCTTGAAACAGAGCCCAATATGAAGGACGAGCATCTATTAGAAATATCATCCACCACTTATAGACCTTGCCTTTAAGAGATAGACTTGTTTCCACAACCATCTTTATATCCGGGGTGTGTCTCAATCTATGAATATCACTCCATTTGTGTAAGAACGTATTGACCACATCCTTGTTGCAATCATGCTCTTCCCCGTGAAACTCAGGAATGGTGATATTCTTAAGTAATGCATTGCTACCTTCTGCATCTTCTACAGCACTTGTCTCTTGGACTCCTTGAGTCATGCGAGTTTTGTTCCCTTGAACCATGCCACTTGTGGATACTTGAGTCGTCTGTGAATTCATAAATTTCACAAGTAACTCCGTAAGATTGACAACATTTGCATTGAGTGCAAAGAGGTTGCTTTCAAGCACGCTTTGGCAATGTTCCAAAGTCTTGAAAGAAGCCATATCTACAAGCGTATGATCTCCTAGATCATCATCATCATGCATATTAGTGTCAGCAGCACCCGTGGTGCCCTGATTTTGGTCTACGTGCTCAAAATCAAACGTGTGTATAGGTGGGATATCCTCACTTGCCATGGTAAACACACAAATAATGCAAAGAGAGAAAAAAAAACAACAACATGTACCTTGATAAATTGAAGTCTTTGTGTTTTGTATGCTCCGCGATTTGCGTTGCACGCGAACCTCGCCTTGCGGAAATTTGAGCGCTTTACTTGTCGTTTGTTGTAGAAACACCTTTGATGATTCTTCACAAAAACTCGTCGTTTTTGTGAAGGCTTTTCTTCACTTTGAAGCTACCTCCTTGAGGTAAAAAGAATTTTTGGAGAAAAAGTTTCCTTCTTCAAGGAAATCAAAAGGAAGGGTGAAGCTACTTCCTTGAAGTTTTAAGCTTTCCCTTTCCTTTTGGTTTTCGTTTCAACACAAGTAAACTATCTTTCCTCATTATATATAACAAGGGCCAATAGCTTGATGGTAAAGTGTTGGCCTCTTATCCCTATGGGGTGGGTTCAACCCTCCTTCATGCAAGGGTTAAGCGGGCCTTCCTACATGTGTTTGCCTTCTTTTTGCTGCACAGCGGAGACAATGTTGTCTGCAGAACGTGGGAGAGAAGCAGAACGACGCACACACATGCAAGCCGCTTTTAGCCTCCTTCCAAAAATAACTTGGATACCAATGAAAGGGCGGTGGTAATGCGTGTGCTAGTTTCCACCCAACCGTGCTATCTTATAGCCTCCCCCTAGCGTACACACTATCCGACCATGCCGATAGCCTTGCCCAGAGGACCCATGTCCTTACAAAGAGACCCTCTTTTATAGATCCCAAGGAGTCTCTACCCTCTCTTGTGTGTAAGAAAAAACGCCCATATGTTGCGGAACGTGGGAGAGAAGTAGAGCGTCGCAAGCACATGCAAGCCTCTTTTAGCCTCCTCCCAAAAAAAGCTCGGATACCAGTGAAAGGGTGGTGGTAATGCATGTGCTAGTCTCCACCCAACTGTGCTATCTTATAGCCTCTCCCTAGTGTACACAGTGTCCGGCCGTGCAGGTGGCCTTGCTCATAGGACCCATGTCCTTACAAAGAGACCTCCTTTTATAGATCCCAAGGAGTCTCTACCCTCTCTTCTGTGAGAGTAAAAACGCCCATATGTTGGATATTCATCCATGTGCAATATGAGTCTTTTGCCCATGTGGGGCGTCCATCGGCCACTGGTCGCCACCAAATGTCCATCTTTCCGGCCATCGTCCATAGCCACCATCCCGGCCAAGATTATCCAGCAAAAGGGACTTGGTTTTCTCACGAAGAAATTTTTCATACATTATGGATTCTCTTCATAACAGGGGTCTTACAAACGTGCATTTTCATAGGGTAAACATTACAAAGATAAATCAAACTCCATATATAACAATCTCCCACTTGGAGACTAATCTTCAATCAAACCTATGCTTGCTTTCCATTTTTACTACTTATCTTTGAATACCAATTGAAGCTCAACTTCTCTTTGTTAACCACCTTTGTGAACATGTCTACATGGTTCTCATTTGTGTGCACTTTACCAAGATTTAGCTTTCCCTCTTCCAAAAGAAAAAGAGTGCCCCATATGATGTGATACCTTACTTCAATGTGCTTTGTCCTTAGTGAAAGGTTGAATTCTTTGCTACTAAAGAGATATAGGGCACCATCATCAACCAAGATGCGAACCATGTGGCCCTTGATTGAACTGTGCATTCTCACTATTTCATGTGGACCAAAAGTGGGTTGCCATATAGCTGGAGTGATAGAACAATCATGCACCACATTAATGTATGAGACTTGCACTTTAGAATATCGTGAAGATGAGTCTAAAGAAAAAAGTTGCACCATGTGAACTTGCTTATCTCTGCTCGGTCTTGCCGATTTCAGTTTAGGACAATCTTTCTTAGCATGACTGCGTGGACATGAGAAACATAAATTTTCATGCCTACCACGCTCAGACTCTTTGTTTGAGAGTGGTCCTCTAGATGATTAGGTTTCTTTGAAATATCACTAGTGCCAGTGCCATGCATGTTCTTTCGTTTCTTATTAAAGATGGTTATACTAGTATTTCCAAACTGGTGTGCACATGAGATTGATGAGGTGTTTTTTCATCCTCATAATCATCAGAAGGATCAACATAAATATGAGCTTGCTTGATCGCTTGCTCCAGAGTTTTAGGAGATTTACTCTCAACATTCGTTTGGTTCTCTGGGCATAGACCACGTAAAAATCCTCGGACCTGCTGAAAATCATCTAGGTCATCAAGCTTGAGGATTATATCTTGATACAACGAGGTATACTGGGTCAGCCAGTGATGTTTCTGCTTGCATGAATCTGAAGCCTTCCAGTTCCTCAGCTTCTCATTAGAAGGGTTAAACTCTTTGCGGAAGGGTACCTTAAACTCAACCCAAGTCTTAGGTCGTTGTGAAGGATTATAGTCCATCCACCACTTGTAGGCCTTGCCTTTGAGGGAGAGACTAGTATGACGAGGCTTGACCATGTCAGGTGTATTCCGCATCTCATGCAGATCAACCCACTTACTTAAGAAGGTGTTAGCAGTATCCTTATTTATGTCTTTGTCCTCACCCTTAAAAATAGGTGGCTTCATGCTCTTAAGCATCTTAGCCGCCTCTTTAGGTCAAGAACACTAGATTTAGGAAGAGAAGTTCCCGCCGTAAAAAAGGTGCAATGGTGGGAGAGACATATGTCCTTGGTAGAGAGACGTCTCCAGAAGCATCCCCTTTGACGTGGGACTTCATAAAAGTCATAACATGCTCCGTGAGCTTAGTTACATTAGTATTTAATGCAGCATAATTAGCAGTAAGAACATTAAAACGTGCTAATAAATTATTAAAATCATGTGCATCGACTAAGTCGTGATCATCGGCAAGCGCATCGACATCCGAGAATGGAACATCCGCCATGCAAATGTCCATGCTAGGATTGACTTCTGCAGAAGGACCAGTCGGTTCTTCTTCAAAATTGAAGTGATGAGTGGGGATTATGTCTCACATAATGACACATAGTGTGTTCAAAAAT
The DNA here is from genome assembly GCF_014529385.1 of Adiantum capillus-veneris. NCBI lineage: Eukaryota > Viridiplantae > Streptophyta > Polypodiopsida > Polypodiales > Pteridaceae > Adiantum > Adiantum capillus-veneris. Next base: position 53,493,827 of record NC_140935.1, on the reverse strand, counting down.
ATACATGAGGAACCAAGAAGGATCTTATCAATATGAAAAAATCGATGTTGCTTTGTCAAATTAAAGCACAAAAAAACTGTAACTCTGGGATTTTAGCAGGTACTTGTTGTAATCATGATCGGTCAAGCTTGAGGGGAAGCCAACGTTGCTTGATGCATGCACCATTCAAAGAAGAACTTGCATGTTACTTGCCCTGCCTGTGGGAAGGACCACCAACAAGAGGCCAAGGTCCAAAAATCAAAGCTTTTGGCCCAAGCAATGTGAATCCCAACTCAAAAAACATGGATAGCTCTCTCAGTAGCATGGAAGGGAATAAATAGAAGATGAAGGAGATGTGTGCTCTCAACACAGAAGGAATATTGGGTCCATTGCCATCCTCCCAAGCCCAAGCATGTGCAGTTTCATGCACGGTAGAGTGACGTCCAAAAGAGGAAAGCTTTTTTAAAAGAAAGAGAAAACTACCAAAATAGAAAAGTCCTCTTAGAAAGCCACGATTCGCACCTTAACACTAGGTTGGTAATGGGACACTTTTATGTCCTGTTAAGTGACCATTTTCCTTGAATTATGTCAAGAGTTTCAAAATGGATTTTGAGGTGCTATCTATCTAGAAAGTTATCTCATGAGCTAAAAAAAACTCGACATTTTTTTGGAATATCAATTCCATCTTTAACCTTGTCCTTGCACAACAATTCACAACCTAAACTGTGTGAAAAAACGGGTCCTGTTTTTGGCTTTTTTCAACTTTTTGCAACTATACCACTCTAGAATTCATGTTTGTGAGGTCTATAATGATAGAGAACTATCTTTAGTAGTCCTCAACATGTCCTGATGCTTCTAGGGAGAAATAAATGTTAAAGTTGTAAGTTATGACCAAATTACAAAAATTGTCAAATCCTGTTTCTTAGCCAATTTTAGCTCTTCTATGATTTTTTTGGTGGCTTTCATGATATCCAAATGCAGTTTTGATTTTCTATGTCGCATATTGTAACATAAAGCTAATATTCCTTGAGTTTTGGGGCACCTAATACCCTATTTTGCATAGTAGACAACGATGGTTGATTTTTTCAATTATAGAAGAAAACGAAACATTCTAGTATATCAAGTATAGATTTTTCAATATTGTTAGTTTCTTGTGACAACTACATGCATTTTGTAGGTAGTAACCATATCTAGTCATAAGGATCAAATTTGACTAGATATTGAATAGTTTCTATGGGATTCTACAACTCATAATGTTGAACCCAGTTTTTTCATGTTTGCTGTATTTAGCACTTCATCTTTGTCCCCAAGATTCCCCTTGGTAAGAGATGTATTATTCTTTTGACATGCTCCATGGCTCCTTATGAACCTAAAGGACAATAGGGAACTAATAAAACATGCATATATTATTTGTATTGAGCGTGGCTATAGAAACTTTAATGATAGGTTTGCAGAATGGTAAGAATTCAACTTTTTTGTACCTATTTCTTTTGGCAAAACAAAAAATAGTGAGTGAGAAGCAATCATATGTTCTGATCACCAACCCATTGAAGTTAACTAGGGAATTTATCTCAAGTCCTACAAAAATCCCTAATCTTATTTTTATGCAACAAAACGTAAGAAATGACTGTTTTGATGAAAATGTAATGGTCCATCAACTTTGGAGGCTTGGTGTGACGAAAAGATAATAAATTTTACAGGTTTCTTATTTTTTCCATGTGTAGTAGGCCTTGAACTATAACCTCATGAAAGGATTTTACAAAATGAGTGGATCTACTATGGTTTTGGAGGTTTTTTTCAAAACCCTGAAAGGACGCTTTTATGTCCTATTAGGTTACCAACCTAGTGTTAAAGCCCTCTTTTTAGGAGCCAAAAGTGAGAACGCCTAGAGAGAGAATGGAAGACAGAGTGAAAGAGACCTCCTAGGCCACCTAAACTTTGATACCATTGAAATAACTAGGAAACTAGACTCAAAGCATCCTCCTCCTTACCACCCTTTATATAGGCGAGATCCTAGCCCCTTGCCCTATACGAATCCTTGTCTACACTATCTAGTCCGGCCACCTTAGCCGGTCCGTGACCCCCTAGGTGGGCCTTGCCCTGAGAACCCTTGTCCTAATAGTCACACAAGATAAAGATGCCCAAGCCTGAATTGCATGGGTCCCTTATGATTAATGGAAATGTTGATGCAAGCATGTCATGCACAACATCAATAAATAATTATCGGATGGATAGCTACAATGCAGATATCATCGAGAAAGAGACCTAAGATGGCAAAACCAAATGTACAATGAAGAACATAGATGTTGGAATCAACAAAGAGATGAAACTAACTATTTTGACGGAGATGATTATGCATGCAGATGTATTGTTGGTTGCTTTGCTTGAGAATAAAAAGGGGATGGAGCAGGCAACACACATAATGAAAGAAATTTTTATCCATAAAATTAGAGGACTGATGCATGTAAAATTTCTATCTGTGCACAAAAGGCTAATTTTTGGTCTTGGATGGCTGTTGTCCAAAGAACTGAGGTGTCTTCTTCTTTGCCTACCATGCTGTACATGTGTTTGTATAAGCCTCAGAAGTCGTTTTAGCAAAAGACTTCTTTGCTGAAATTTTTTGTGATTTGCTCTCTTTGTTGCTGCTCTTAAAACCACTTGTCTCGACTCTCTCCCAACAGTGGTGCATTACCAGTCTTAGCATTCTCAATAAGTAGAGTAAGAGTGGTAACTTTTGTCTTCAGATGGTAATTTCTCAACTCTTTAAGCAACCCGCAACACTATTTCTTAATCTACTCAATCAGAGAGACCGTTGCTTGAGTTAAGGTTCATCACAACTCACTTGGTTCCTTCTAATAGTTCCATGATGATACTATGATAGAGTTATAATCCTTATGAGATAGAGAGAGAGAATGGAAATGTCAAGGAGAAATAGAGAAAGGAGATAGACATCACACTAGGGTCCCAACCAACCCTCTCAAGGGCTCCCACTACCATTACCGGAGTGGTATTTACTTCTTTATTGCATACCTGGATAGTACAACTTTGTACCGAATGCTTATGCAGAGCAAGTACCTTCATACCTTCAAAGTGACCAAACTAAAGCGGAATGACACCAACCTGTAGGAGAACTCTGATGCGAGAACTCTGATGCTTGCTGTAGGCTGGGAATAGAAGGTCCAAAACGTTGAAATCTGAGGGTGCTAAGGGCTGAAAACTCATGGCTGATCCGGTACTAACTCTGGGACTGATTTGAGAGATGATAGTGCTAGAGGTTCTGGCTGGAAACAGGCTGAATTGGAGGCTAATTCTGCGACTGAAGTGGAGGCTAAATCTGATGGTTGGGAGTTCGCTACTGTAGGCTAGAGTGACAAAGTCAACCTTGGCTAAAAACACAAGTCTTTCCTAGCTTGTACACTACAAAGCGTGGGTGCACATATGCTGGAGAAAAACACAAGCGTCAACAGAAGGTCTGAGACAAGCAATAAGGGTGGGGAAGGGCTACAGAAGGGTAGCACTGCCCCTAGGAAGAAGCTGGAGGGATGGAAATGAAGGTGCTGCAGGAAAACACAAGCTGAGGAGAGCTGCTGGTGTGGGGGTGTTGGGTGCTCCTGCTAGTTAGGCTAGTACTTGGTTCTACTACCGATTATGATAAATGAGAGGCCTAAGAGTCCCTTCATATGTTTTTAGAACTAGGTAGGTCAAAAGTCTAGAAGTTTAGACCGATTTTAATAACCCTTCAGTTTAAACATCACTTATTAGGTACACGCAAAATAAAGCAAAATAAGCAAAATATAATGATGCACATCCTTGCATATCGCATTTTCCAAGAATTCGATCGATACGAGATCAGAGACATGCATGCTAGTCCTAGGCTTTGCACAATAATTTCTCAACTCTTTAAGCAGTCCACAACAGTATTTCTCAATGTACTCAATTAGAGAGACCGTTGCTTGAGTTTAGGTTCATCACAACTCACTTGGTTCCTTCTAATAGTTCCATGATGATACTATGATAGAGCTATAATCATTATGAGATAGAGAGAGAAGAGAGAGAGAATGGATATGTCAGGGAGAAATAGAGAAAGGAGTTAGACATCACACTAGGGTCCCAACCAACCCTATAAAGGGCTCCCACTACCATTACTGGAGTGGTATTTACTTCTTTATTGCATACCTGGATAGGACAACTTCGTACCAAATGCTTATGCACAGCAAGACCCTCAAAGTGACCAAACTAAAGGGTAAAAACACCAACTTGTAGGATAACTATGACGCTTGCTGCAGGCTGAAAATTGATGGTCCAAAAGGGAAATCTGAGGATGCTAAGGGTTGAAAACTAATGGCTGATCCAGTGCTAACTCTGGGATTGATTTGAGAGATGATAGTGCTAGAGGTTCTGGCTGAAAACAAGCTGAATTGGAGGCCGATTTTGGGACTGAGCTGGAGGCTAAATCTGATGGTTGGGGGGCTACTACTGTAGGCTAGAGTGATGAAGTCAACCTTGGCTAAAAATGCAAGTCTTTCCTAGCTTGTACAATGCAAAGCACGGGTGCATATATGCTGGAGAAAATGCAAGCGTGGGAAGCAGGTTTGAGACAAGCATAAGGGTGGGGAAGGACTACAGAAGGATAGCGCTATCCCTAGGAAGAAGCTGGAGGGATGGCGATGAAGGTGTTGGAGGAAAACACAAGCTGAGGAGAGGTGCTGGTGCCGGCTAGGGTGCTACTGTTAGTTAGGCTAGTATTTGGTTCTACTACCTATTATGAGAAATGAGAGGCCTAATGGTCCCTTTATATGTTTCTAGGACTAGGTAGCTCAAAAATCTAGAATTTAAGATCAATTTTAATAACCCTTCTATTTAAACGTCACTTATCAGGTACATGCAAAATAAAGCAAAAAATAATTATGCATATCCTTGCATATCTCATTTTCCATGAATTCGATGGATACGGGATCAGAGACATGTATGCTAGTCCTAGGCTTTGTGCTGATGCTGCTAGATACCCACCAAAGTGTAATAACATAAAGCTATGGTGCGTACATCCATTTATGCAAAGAGAGTTATACAGGGGTGCTAACTAGTTTAATGAAAACGTTGTTGGGAAAACAAGAGCAAGGGGCACCTTTATAGCAATGTCTCCCAAGAGTGTTGAAGACACAAGATCAGCACCACAAAAGGTATCAAAAGAACCTCAACAAAACCACAACTCAAAGATCAGTGATTTCTTGGGAATTTACCAGCACACGCCCACCCAAAAGACCACCATGAAAATTAGGAAGCACTTACCCTGCCATGGATTTACAGCACACGTCGACCAATGCACTTGAGAGAAAGAGCTTTCACCTTTACCAAAAAAACTCTTCAAAAACACAATTTTGAAGTGTTTACACATCCATGGCACTTACCCTGCCATGGATGTGTTTACAGCACACGCCGACCAATGCACTTGAGAGAAAGAGCTTTCACCTTTACCAAAAAAACTCTTCAAAAACACAATTTTGAAGTGTTTACACATCTCCAAACAAGAGAGCTTCCACAACCTACCATACACCAAACTGCCTGCAAGCAGCCATATCCTGTGAGCTGTGGAAAATAGACTGTATCTCCCAAACCACAACTCCAAAAGGGATGCTTTCAAGCCTAAAAAATTCTTTGCATTTTCTACAATAAAATCTCTGAAGACCACAAATTTCAATTCTATGTACCTCTATGTGCAAAATTGGCGCGAACAGCAAGCTGCCATGGCCCGACTACGTGTAGGAAGGCTAGTCGAGGGCAAAAAACTGCATCGAAAAGCATCAAGAAGCCACAACGACCCAAAACCTGCAAATTTTTGATATTCTACTAAACTTTTTTTAAGTTTGTACATGAGTATAAGTTATATACAAGTCTCCCTTCAACAAACCCACTCACGGGCACTTACAGTAGCCCGATAGCTGTCACTAGACTAGCGACTTGCAGTGCATGTACATGTGCTTGCTAAAGCAAGCTAAAAACCCCAAAAAAATAAATCCCACACACACTTTTTACATCGGGCGTCATGTTTGTATGCACAAATTTACAAAAAACGGGGTTCTCAAAATGCGCGCAACATAGTTTGCCAAACCCCCAGTCTTCTAGAGCATTCATGCTCAACAGTAGACTATGCAAAAGCTTATGTACAAAGATACATCATGTACAAAGGAATCAGCACCATATACCCTTATCACGATCCAATGGGAAAGTATTATCCCTTACATCCATCATGCACACATAATAGAACAATCATCAATCACTAGTGAGCTCCAACCATCAACGTACCTGTCATACAAACCAAAATACCAAGGATCAACATTCTCACCATCATGAGATGTATCATTCACATCAAGACAAGATAAAAAATCCAGTGTGTCCATGTCATCATGGCTATCCCAACTTTCCAAGCTACAATCCTCTTCAGCATCCACACATGCGTGTGAGGTTTTCATAAGCTTCTTCACCCTTGACAATGCATGACACACCCTGACTTGCATCTCCTCATCCATATCAACTTGTGGATCATCAAATCCCCAATCAAGACTACCATCATCATACTCATAGGTCTCATACGTATCACTTTCACTACATGCCATCTCTTGAGCATAACTAGTGAGCAAACATGAATCCCAACCAATGTCACCAACACCAATCTCAACATCCCAAATGGGTCCACATGCCCACAAGTAATCAAGATACCATGTCAACTCATAAGATGGAGTAGCAAAAACATTACCAATGATGTCAACATGCGTGTCATTTGTATCACAAGTAAGAACATCCATAGGCACATAATGCAAACACATAGAGCTAGATAAGGCCTTAACTTTATGAGTATCCATACATGGAACTAAGTCAGCCATATCATTGCCCTCTTTGTCATACATGCACTCCAAGGTCTTTTCTTTACAATATTGCTTGCACACAGCTCCTCATCAATATCTACATCATCAAGAGAGAGAACCTCATCTTCTACATCTGACTCAACCTCATTATCATTGCTAAAATCATCACTAGTGACAGAAGAGCTCTTGTGTGAAATGCATGCAGAAGTAGACGACTGATTGACATCTTCCAACCATCTTCCTTGCTTCAAGAAATCAACAATGCCTTCCACACCCAAAAAGTCAATGCAAGCAACTTCAATGCCCAAACATCTTGGAAGGGTACCAATGAAGAAGAACTTCTCTTCCTTTGCATCCAGAACCATATCCTCAAGAACCTCTAGCTCTTGCTTGAGAGAGAAAAACCTCATGTAATGCATGTCCAACTCTTCTAGCCTGCTTAGATTCAATTGTTTCATAGCATCATTCATCCTCAACAAGGCATCACTGAGCTTCACAATGGCTGCAATTTTATGTATAAACCATTCAAATTGAAGGTAACTCAAGCCAACAATCCAATCAAACTTGTAAACTGAAGGACACTGGAAGCAACTCCTCGGTGGCGGGCACCAAAACACTGTTGGGAAAACAGGAGCAAGGGGCACCTTTATAGCAATGTCTCCCAAGAGCGTTGAAGACACAAGATCAGCACCACAAACGGTATCAAAAGAACCTCAACAAAACCACAACTCAAAGACAAGTGATATCTTGGGAATTTACCAGCACACGTCCACCCAAAATACCATCATGAAAATTAGGAAACACTTACCCTGGCATGGATTTACAGCACACGCCGACCAATGCACTTGAGAGAAAGAGCTTTCACCTTTACCAAAAAAACTCTTCAAAAACACAATTTTGAAGTGTTTACACATCTCCAAACAAGAGAGCTTCCACAACCTACCATACACCAAACTGCCTGCAAGTTGCCATATCCTGTGTGCTGTGGGAAATAGACTGTATCTCCCAAACCACAAATCCAAAAGGGATGATTTCAAGACTCAAAAATTCTTTGCATTTTCTACAACAAAATCTCTGAAGACCACAAATTTCAATTCTATGTACCTCTATGTGAAAAATTGGCTCGAACAGCAAGCTGCCATGGCCCCCGACTACCCGTAGGAAGGCTAGTCGAGGGCACAAAATTGCATCCAAAAGCATCAAGAAGCCACAACGACCCAAAACCTGAAAATTTCTGATATTTTACTGAACTTTTTTTATGTTTTTACATGAGTATAAGTTATATACAAGTCTCCCTTCAGAAAACCCACTCACGGGCACTTACAGTAGCCCGACAGCTATCACTAGACTAGCGACTTGCAGTGCATGTACATGTGCTTGCTAAAGCAAGCTAAAAACCCCACAAAAAGAAATCCCACACACACTTTTTACATCGGGCATCATGTTTGTATGTACAAATTTACAAAAAACGAGGTTCTCAAAATGTGCGCAACACCGTCTGGGCATGCAAGTCCTCTTAGATGCTCAAAAAGGTGTCACGTGCACATCTAGCCCTATGTGCATATCGGCAAGCTACTTATGTCTTCCAAGGCTTAGGACATCCTAGGAACTAATCTGGCACTTTTGTGAGCCTATTCGCAGGACATGCATGTCCAGACAATTTAGTTAGTTATGCATACCCTCGCATCGCAAGAGACAGAATCATGGTTGTGGACATCTAAGATTGTAAAAAAATAGTAAAATATGGCAAGCACCAGACCCCTTGGTCTTAGCATCGGGCCAGTTTGGGTTTCCAGATTAACCAAAATAGTGTACATTCTTCACCTAGGTCATTTATTAAAAGTGACTTTAATGAAGCGTAAAAATAATAAGGTCTTAACTTCTAGACCAGAATTATAACATATAAGTGACGCTTGGGGGTCACTTATTGGACAAGTTAGAACAAGCAGGTTGTAGAGAGAGCTTGGCTTGCATTTTTCTAATGTCCTATCTCTCCATTAGCGTTTCTCAGCCGGAGGCCACGCATGGACAATAGGTCAGCGTTTTTCAGCAATTAGGCCTAGCTCGTCAAATACAGCCCATCGTCCTCCTTCTGCAGCACCCAGATCAGCATTTTTAACCAGCGTTTTAGTACGAGTTCAGCCCTGAAGAACCTCATCACTAAGCCCCCAGGAACATCAACCACAATACCCTTGTATCAAGTACATGCAATCTGAAAGCAAATACTATTCAGGCAACGGAGTGGGGAAACCTTGGAGGGGTAAGATCTATAAAATGATCCTCGGGCCTACATTTACATTTACATCATATTGTCGACCTTTAAATTGAAAGGCCAATTTCTTATTTACATAATTTGAGTATGGATGCATGTGGTAATGCCATGGCATACCAAGTATAACATCACATCCTTGTATAGGAGCTAAAATGAATGACTCCTTATCCATATACTTTTCAATTCTAAGTCGACTTCTCCCTAAGTGGGAGTAGAGTGTGTCGTTAAGCCTTCAAAGGTTGATCCTGCATTGATTGGTGTACCGAGGTAATCAAGAGTGAGATCAAGCCTTTTTGCAATACGTAAAGAGATGAAATTGTCGGTGGAGCCTAGATCATATAAAATGAGCACACGCTATCCATTCAGACTTTCCCGACCCTTTAGAAGTTTCCGCTTTCCTTTGTCTTCACAAGTGTTGCCTTGGACATCATGTACTGAGTTCGATGGAGGTGGAGGAGTCTCTTTCTTCAATTGTGGGTTTCTATGACCGAGAAGATGGGCTGGTCCCCTCTAAAGAAAATCTTTATTGGTGGGGAAATTCGTTCTGTTACAAGCACATAAACCGGAAAATAAGTGAGAATTTATTTCACTCTCGCCTCTGTTCTGATCATTAACTGAGAGAGAGATTGCTCTCACTCTTTCTGAGAGGAAGTGTGAGGTTACCTTTGTCTTTTTTGTTGCAGCCCCTACCGCTCTGAGAGTCTCACAAACATAGCGGGAATTTCATTAAGCTCGTGCATTTGTATTCTTGAAACAATATTAGCTTGCTGAAATTTACTTACCTGCAACCCAGCAGGTTGCTTTAATTCTATTCTCTTCTGCTTGCTCATTTTGGCAGCTTTAAAAGCACTTAACTCCCCTGCATAAAATAGACATGGAACAAACACTTTTACACATTTAACTTCACACATTTCGACAAAAACGTTACCTGAGAATCGCTTGCAAATGAACGGGAACATGAGCATTTAAAATACTTAATTATTGCTTGGGCGTCCCTGAAATTCAACATATTAATCTATTTTTGAACGAGCATGCACTCGGTGGTCTTAGAAACCCATTTTTATTTATGTGCTTGGTCATTCTAACGCGCTCTATTCTATGTCCGGCTATTCTACACTGCTTGAACAATGAAAAAATTCATAATCGTCATTAATATCGTGTTTCGTACCCGTTAAAAACTATGGATCCAATAATTCATATGTGCATTTGATTTTTAAAAATCATTTTCATTATTGAAAAATAGTAGTTCTGCTATAGACTAAGTAGCTACATCCCTCTATTGAAAAATAGCAGTTTTGCTATAGATTAAGTAGTTACAAGATGATGAAGCATAACAAAGGTATGCCGAAAGGATTCACGAAGGTCTCTTCCAGTACCATGCAGAACCAACAGACTCAGCAAAATGAAAAGAACAGTGGTAAGCAAGCTTTGCATCTGACACTAGCATTTGGGAGCAGAGCCTTTAGCACATGCAACAGATCAGCTTGCACTGCAGATCATCAACCCATCACTAGACTTAGCCAGACTTGCGTTTTTACAGAGGCTCAGCCGGGGTACCACGATACCCTCAACATCAGTTTTCATCCATGGAGAACCTCAGTAGTCAGCCATATAGATTCTCAATATTCAACCGTATAGTACCTCAATTTCAGCCTCAAGTACCTCAGCTTTCAGCCCGTAGTACCATCATTTTTCAACCTCGCTGTACCTTCTTCTTTGTAGTACAACAGTACCACATTATCTAGCACTCAATTCCTTGCGATTTGAACAGAAAATACCGTTCTGGCAACAAAGTGGGCGGCCCTTTGAGGGGCTTTGGAACACCATGTGGTGTTGGTCTCACTCAAAGTACCTTCTTGTACGTATCTACTCTCTCTTCCTCTTTCTTTATTCTTCTAGTAAAAAACTAAAAGGAACCTTGAGTTTGTGCAAGACACACATCCAGAGTCTCGTGCCCTCCACCTTATACTATTTTTTGACATTCTTAAGCATCCACAACCGTGTAATAATGCCAGATTTTTTCCCACGCAATCAGAGGGCATGCATGACTAACTAAAGTGTTCGGACATGCATGTCCTATGAAGAGGCTCACAAAAGTGTTGGAATAGTTGCTAGGTTGTCCTAAGCCCTAGAAGACATGAGTAGCTTATCCACATGCATCTAGGGCTAGATGTGCACATGACATAACCTCTTATGCTATAGATGGAAGCTATTTTAATTGTCGAATTATAGGACATGTGAAAAAGAATTGTCCTAAATCATGTGCGATCTTAAGCAGTGAGCCTAGTGCTCCCTCTCAAGTCAATGCCATCCTAACGCCCACGTTCGTGCAAGGACAAGGCACCCAGCTAGTATCAAGAACCAAGTCCGTAGTAGAACCTCATACCGTAGTAGAATCTCAATTAGTACATGTACCTAAGAACATAGTAGAACCTTAGACCATAGTAGAATCTCAATTAGTACACGTACCTAAGCAAGAACAAGAATCTCAGCAAGAACAAGACCCTAAGCAAGAACCTCAACCTATGCAAGTACAAGAATCTAAGCAGAAACTCTCTAATGAATTCTTCTAGTGCATGGGACATGTTAATGGTCTCCAAGTGGATGTGTTGTTTGACACAGTAAGTATGGTGTCATTTGTGAGCATGTGATGCAATCTGCTCAGCTTATGGCTAAGCTGATGCTAGATATTTTGATAGCCGAATTTTCTACAGGAATGAATGTATCACTGACTCGTGTGTTGTGATGTTCCATTAATCCTTCAGTCGCATGAGTTTAAGCGTTACTTTGTTGTAGCTAGACTCATAGGATGTGATAAGATTTTGGGCACTAGATGACTTCATAAGTACGTATCAGCCCCATGTTGATTGGTCCACTCATGATCTATGCATCTGTAAGAATATTCCTCAACCAGTGGTTATTCCCAATGTGTTGGGCGATCTTGTATGCATGATTGTCAAAATTTGGGACACGGTGCCCAAATGAAGCACAGGTGTGTCCAAATTGTCTCTTGAATGCAGGATTGTCAGAATTTGGGACACGATGATCCAGTTGGTGGACCCCTCAGTGTCTCTTTCTCATGAGCAACCTCAACCACCCAATCTTGGAATCATTGAGGAAGCTCCATTGGTAAGTCCCACAGCTCCAAAATTCAAGCAGAACTAGAAGTACCAAAAGTCCAAGCAAGCCTTTGATCTCAATGGTTAATTTTTCGACAATTAGGTCAGTATGACACGAGGGGGTTTGATCGTTCCATCTCTTACCCTCCTTCCTGTTCGATGGTATTTACAATTTCTCACTCTAGCGATGTAGATCGCAGGACAACAGGTGTGTCAGCGTCTCATTGGAACTCCTTGGAAGACTGACAACATCAACATGATTCTTTAAAGGAGGACCCTCCCATCTTGGCGAGCCATGGGCGCGACATTGATGGTAGAGTTCAAGTCACAGGGCCGGAGCGGATCTTGTGAACTCGCACCTGGCAAGATTATAAACAAAAGCTCTTGCAATATTTTGTGAAGTTCAAGAATCATAGCACCCGTGAGCACCATGGGTGGATAAAGACTTCTTCAAAGATTATCAGTTGTTGTTGGCAGACTACAAGAAAGCCACAGAGCTCGATACTAGTATCTCACTTTAAAAAGGGGGATGCCACGTGCACACCTAGCCCTATGTGCATGTGGACAAGCTACTTATGTCTTTTAGGGCTTAGCATAGCCTAGGAACTATTCTCACACTTTTGTGAGCCTGTTCGTAGGATGTGCATATTGGGACAGTTTAGTTAGTTATGCATACCCTCACATTGCACCGAGAAGAATCAAGCGTTATTACGCGGTTGTGGGTGTCTGAGATTGTCAACAAATAGTATAATATGTGGAGCATGTCAAGCATCGAGTTAGTTTGGGCCTCCACATTGATCAAAACAGTGCACATTCTTCATCTAGGTCATTTATTGAAAGTGACTTCAACGAAGCATAAAAATAATGTGGTCTTAACTAGAATTATCACATATAAGTCACATTGCATAAGTTAGAACAAGTAGGTTGTCAAATATAGCTCACTCACACTTGTGAGTTTTGCTATTAAAAAAAAAAAAGTTAGAACAAGCAGGCTGTGGAGAGCTTGGCCAGCGTTTTTCCAACACCCTAAATATCTCTTCATGAGCGTTTTTCAGCAGGAGAGATCAGTGTTTAGGCCTGGCGCGTCAGATACAACTGCATTGCGCTCCTTCCGCAGCACCCAGATCAGTGTTTTAGTCCTCAAAAATCTCAGTATTCATCAGCGCTCAAGAACCTCAGTATTCAGCCCTCAATAGCATCAGTTCTCAGACTTCCAGTACCTTCGTCATCGCAATACCACACAGTCTTAAGAATTTGTTTACTCCGCGTCTGTTTCAGCCCAGTGTTGCGTCTGCATTCAGCCACAACACCCTTGTGTCAAAAGTGTGCGAGTAGTGCGGAAGTGTGAGAGAGGAGAGAGAGAGACAGAGAGAAAAACAAAAAACATTGGTAGTGTGGAAGAGGCATCACAATATATACAAACTCTAGCCCCCTAGCAGTCTATATATATGACTCCAGGGCAAAGGTCGGGCAAAAAATCCACTACCACCTATAGAAGACCCACGACCACATAATGTGAGTGCGTACCTGTAATGGGTGCCTAGACTTGATGTGAGGCGGGCGGCCAGACATGGGTGGCTGTACAAATACGCAACCTATATGTGCAATGGTTGGCCAACCCAGAGACATACTCATTGTACATGTATGCCCTAGACCTATGCGAAGCAGCCGGATGGTGTATCAATTCTAACACCTCCACTCAGCACCTGATGCAAAACAAATGGCACGAGGCCGAAGATGTGAGGCAAATGATGAAGATGTCTGTTGTAATGTTGACTGAAGAACAATACTTCACGAGTATAGCAGCAGTCTCCGATATCCCAACCGCCAAGAAATCTCCAAGGTGTTGGGGTGTAGGCCAGGTGGCCATGGGAACCACCCCTAACACTGTAAATTATCTCGTGCCTCATATATAGGGAGAGAAAGTGAGAGTTGACTCTCTCACACATTTTGCTCCACTAACTATTTCAGTGTGTCTTCTCCGTCTTGCCCTCTCCCCTCTCACACTCCATAGCCATAGTGCTTGCACTTACACACACGTGCACCCGCAAGCCACCGTCATCGCCGCTCTCTACAACTAGTATCAGAGCACATTAGCAGAGCAAATCAACCATGAAAGCTTGGAGCTTGAGGGTTTGAGTGGTTTCTTGCATCGGAGCTTTGCGGTGCAATTTCGGATTCCACGGAGGCTCGACGTGTGCAGCCGGCCTTGCACACACACACACCTTCAATTGGAAGCTATGTACTGTAATCTATGAATTAGGGAGATAAGTAGCTGCAATCAATTGTGCAGATGTGTTGTCTCAAGAGAGAATCCAATTAAGACAGTAGAAAGACTGAGGAGCAATTCGAAGTCGAGGGACTTGTGTGTGTGGTGCGCGCGCACACACACACACACACACACACACACACATTGGTATCTAAAAGCAAAGAAGGCAGGTGGTAAAAGACTGAAGCGCTCATCAAGGATGCAAGGAGAGCAACTGATAGCTTTAGGGGTAGCCATTGATGCCTGAAGTTCAAGCAAATTAGGAGGAAAAATTGAAGGCCTGCAATCACATGGATTGGACAACTCTGAAGCAAAGCAGGAGGGCGGCAAGTGATAAAACACTCAGTAGCCATGGCAAGCCTACTAGGCCAGCCCAGCCAAGCTAGCCACGGCCGGCCAGTAAGGCCAGGCCAGTCAGCGCGGGTGGCTTGCCAGGCCAGCTAGCGCCGGCAGCCTGCCAGGCCAACGTCGGCGGCCATTAGAGCCAACCAAGGCCGGCAGCTAGCCAGCCCAGCCAGACAGGTCCCCCCTCAGACACCCTCTGAGCACCCGCAACCGAAGTCAAAACGCCTGTCACGCGCCTAGCCACACACACACTCGGCGTGCAGAAAATCGAGAAACAGAGATAAATTTCTAATTTAATTTTTGGAGCTTCAACTTCAATTCAAAGGTTTCAAAGCATCATTCCCACGATTGCTTTCACTAAGATGTTAAAGAATTTTGATAAAAATAATAAATTTTTTGTAGAATCTTGAATCAATAGGTACTCTCTAAGAGCTCTTAGAGAAGCCATCTATATAGTATTACTATCTTCCCTACTATCATACACACACAAATACTCAAGTGTATATGAATTTCTAGATGAGGAAGACAAATACTTGTAAGAGAAGCCTAACAATACCAACAATGTCTCCATTTGCAATTATTTTCATGAGGCTTGATTCCTCTATAAATGCAATATAAATATGTTTTTTTGTTAAATGGTATCGCATTGAGTGAGAGCATTTAATTTAGATTATTGGAGTTTCATACAGACTTGAGAAATATTGTTGACCTTTATGGATATTTTGATTTGCCTATAAGATGTTTCAAGTCTCAAGTTTTAATCTCCACCGTGAAGAAATTGAAGCAATATTTTGATTTCAGTTTAATCATTAATGGTTATTCTTATTAAAGTGGATCATAACCTTTGTCAAGATGTCCTCATTTGGGGATGCTGATTATATATCATTACCAACGTTTCACAAGTTGAGAAAGCTAATTTCTTACTTTCCACATGTTATTGTTTCCATACTATACCTATGCCAAGCTTGACTTAGAGAAATGACAACTTGAGATGAAGGTGTCGATGTATAGGGGTGACTTATTATTGACTCCTATTTCATCATACATATATTGTAAAGCCTTTGATCAGTTTTCACCTTTTTGAGTAGTGTTGACAAGTTTTTGGTATCGAATCTTCTTAAATATCCCTATTCATGAGCTATTGGTAGCTATTTCTTTGGTATTTCTAAAGATAATACCAATAGCTATTACCTTCTTGTGAACTTAACTGTTAGATTGCGGATTTGATTTTTACTATGTAGCTCATTTGGATAGAGAAAGTGTAAACATAAATTATAGATACATGCATTGTTAACATAGAAGATATGTACCACTCGAGCCTATGTAAACCGCTAATCAAGAAACCTTTGGTTGGATACTATAACAATAGGGGTCACATGTGGTTTCAAATACCAAAGAAATGGCTTAACCAAAAAATTTCCAAGAACACGAGGTGGACATAAGGAAGTAAAAATTGGCTCGTTGTTTGGTCGATTTCTAGTGCTGAATGTTTAGTGCACATGATTTGTGAGGCCTTTGACCTGGGAAATTCACTAACGTATATGTAACATAGCACACGTGCTCAATAGAAGGGATTTTATATTCTTGTAAAGTTACAGAAACATGTATAGATAAGGCCTATAAGGAGTACTTTTAATCCATTCTGGTGAATGCACATGATATAGAAAAATTTTACATAGTGAATATTCCAGACGTTTGAACACAGAGAAAAAGAGGTGGGGGGGTTGCTCTGATTACATCAAACGCTACACCTCTATCTCATGGACATGCATTAAAAAAAGCCCCTATATATCATTATAAGGCCCCCGAGAGGGAGCTCTTACTCTCTGTACATCTAACTTACATTCTTATCTCATGCTCATACACAATAATTTTGTAAATTTTTTCCATGTAAAGTCCCCCAGGCCCTAAGCAAGAGTGCCCACAAGGGTGCACAAAATGACCATCCAAAAGTCACGGATAGGCATTTCGCGCACCCTTGTGGCCACTTTTTAAAAATATTTTTTATATTTTACTGTTGAACTCATATCTTGCTCGGATTCTCCAAAAATCAACGTGCAAGTTGGCAATTTCTTAAAAAAATGATGTAAAACAGACATTTCTTACTTTTTCCTTAATCTACGGGCTCCAATGAGAATTAAAACTGTGAAATCTGAAAATACTCAAAGAACCAGTGTTCTTTATTTTGTTAAGGATTGAATTTCCTACATGCATAACTTTCCAAAAATCTCGCCCTAACACCTTCAAAGGCCTCGGGGGGGGGGAGCTCTTGCTCTCTGTACATCTAACTTACATCCTTATCTCATGCTCATACACAATAATTTTGTAAATTTTTGCCATGTAAAGAGGGTCCTCAGCAAGAGTGGCCAAAAGGGCGGACGGAATACCCATCCAAAACTCCCGGATGAGCATTTCGCGCACCCTTGCGGCCACTTTTTTTTTTTAGTGTTGAAACTTTAGATTGTGATGCAAAAAGAAAACATATCTTGCTTGGATTCTTCAAAAATCAACGTGCAAGTTGGTAATTTCATAAAAAATGATGTAAAACAGACATTTCTTACTTTTTCCTTAATCTACGTGCTCCAACGAGCATTAAAACCATGGAATGTGGAAATACTCAAAGAACCAATGTTTTTTATTGTGTTAAGGATTGTATTTTCTACATACAAAACTTTCCCAAAATTCCGCCCTAACACCTTCAAAAGTGCTTCCAAGAAGTGCCCTCGGTCAAAATTTGAAATTGAAGGAAAATGATCAGAATAAACTCCTAGACTGTGTACAGACTTTAAAATAACCAAAATTTATTTCAAAATAAAGTTATTGCTAAAAATTTGAAAGTAGGCTTCCCTTGGACTTCCCACAACGATAGAAATCAAAGTAGAGGTGTGGCATCGAGGTTTATTCCGTGAAGATCTCTTGTAATTTATCATGTCTTCTCATGTACAATCTTACCAAACAAAAACAAATCCACACTTTAAATGACTGCAGATCTTATTTAACTTATCAAACAATCTAAAATATGGTAGACGTAGAGTGCTCTTACACATCAAAAAATAAAAAAGTCCAAATTTCTTCTCATTAGCATCTTGGAAGCCATGGTGCCATTCAACACACTAGAGTGGACAGTAGAATTCACGGTGATATTGCTAATCAGTGGATGCGGAAAATAAAGTCAAGGAGGCAATCCCTTAACCGATATTTATGCTAGATGTGATTCCCTTACGATGCTTATGGCTGCCAATGAAGAAGCTAGCCTTGGCCGACACGTGTATCGGACATGAAGTCAAAGCTTGGGACAATATGGATGCCTAATGTGATGCCTTTATGATTTAAGCAAGGCCACCCACCAACTAAGCCACTTGTCCAAGGCCTTACCAATGCTGTGCCCGCCCAATGGATAAAACCTAATGTGGTGTCCTTATGAACTAAACCGGCCGCCCATTAAAACCAATGGCCGCCCTAACTATCAAGGAGTGGGAAGCCAATAAGGGAAAAAGGAGGCTGGGTGATGGCGAGAGAAAAAACGGCAGCGCAAGGGCCAAAGTTCAACTCGCTTTTGCCGCTGGGGTGATCAGACGAAAATGGCCAGGAGTCGAAGGTTCTTCAGCTCGCTGAGGCGCACCTTTTTGGTGTCGAAAGCAACAGATTCCATGATGCTCCAAACTCAGCCTGCCACGTCAGCAAGAGGCCGAACCCATTAGTGACATCGCTAATGGGTGCCTTGCTAATTTTAGAAAAGGCCCATGCAAAATGGGAACGGCTCTTGGGGGGGATGCATCATCTCATCATCTTGGGGGAGCCTCCAGGTAAGTTCGAAAGCTCTCCATCATTCTTGAAGAAGCTTTTCGAGGCCAAGCTCTGGAAGTTCTCGGGCCTTCTCCTCATCATAAGCATAAGCTTGATTCCTTCTCGTCCTCATGAGCCCATTATTGCTAATCCTCCTCATACCTTCAAGCCGATGCTAATCCTCCTAACCTCCGCTACATATCTTGAAGCTCCTTAAGTTCGGAAGATCTCCATCATTCTTGAAGAAGCTTTTCGAGGCCAAGCTCCGGAAGTTCTCGAGCCTTCTCCTCATCATAAGCATAAGCTCAATTGCTTCTCCTCCTCTCGAGCCCATTATTGCTAATCGTCCTCATGATACCTTCAAGCCGATGCTAATCCTCCTAACCTCCGCTACATACCTTGAAGCTCCTTAAGCTCGGAAGCTCCTCATAAGCGGGTCATAATCCTCTAATCCTAAGTTCTTAAGCCGAATTAAGCCCTATAAGCTTGATGTACTTAATCTAATCCTCCGCATAAGATCTAAGCTCTTAAGATTTCAATAACCCAAAACCCAAATCTCCTAAGCCTCATTAAAAATCCTTAAGCCATTCTTAAGCTCTATATATCAAGCTTGATTTCTCATCTCTAGAGCGAGTTCATGGCAAGGTATGCAAGCAAGGAAGATGAAGGTCGAAGCTTGAGCAAAATCTTGTCTCAGATTAAAGCAAGTAAGGAATCGAAGCGTGCAAGAGCATGGAACTGAGTTGATGCCTAATCTCAATTCATTAGCCAAGCCTAATCTCTGAGCCTAATCTTAAGCCATTAGCCTAGCCTAAACCCATTCAATTCTGGAAGACAAATTAGATGGCCAGTGGAAGAGTAAGTTCCTAAGCCATAACAGAAAGTAGCAGAAGGCGGGACACATCAGGTCTTTGATAATTTTTTTTTTTATTAGCACCTGGTTTAAGCCAGGATTCATCTTGTAAGGAGCATTAAGCCTCCATTAACGATTGATTAATGATGACTACTGTGGATTAACTGGAATTAAGAGTACCATTTTTTTCGAGCTTTGTCTTGTTAATTGTGCCTGCTGCATCTCTTTTTCCCACACCTCTCACAGCCAGGGGCCCGGTGCCTTCCCGGCTCACCTTTCGCACATTTATCCCCCAACATTCTTGGTGAACCCGACGCGAATCGAGTCGGGGTGGGAGGTCAGGATGGAAATTCCAGCAGAATTGAAGCAGTTTATTGAAGATTCCAACCTGAATAGATTTGATAAAAATCTAGCAACAACAGATGTACCCAAAATGTTGGGCTTAGTTCAGGGATGCTTGCAAGAAGTAAAAGCTATGAAGAAGAGAAAGGAGCTTGATGATGCAGTGGAGATGACACTTGATGTTGTACATGAACAGTATGGGATTTTTCAAGGGCATGATCCAGGTGGACTCCTTGCATGTTATAAAGCGGAGATGAAGAGCCGAGGGATTCCAGAAGATCGGATGATTTCAACCTTTGAAGAATTTGTAACCTCCGAGTTTAAAGATAAGGTACGAGAATTGGGCGAAACATATTCCACGCAGTGGGACTATTTTGCATATGGTTTTGTTCATGAAAGCTCAAGAATTATCGAGTTAACAATGAAGGAGATTAATGAACGAGACCAGTTTATTTTCTATAAAGAAGAAGGTGACCATATGCAGTTCCTTAATTATGATGAATTTTGGGACCATATTTCTGCAAGAAGTCAAGCCAAGGAAAATTCAGCTTTGGAAGAAGCAGATTCAACTTCAAAGGACCATATTTTAAGCAACCAAGCAAAGGTACATGATGATTTTTCTACTGAAACACAAATGTATGAATTTTTTTCGAAGATTTTTCGCATGGGGGCTACTTCGAATAATGGTTCTAGTGAAGAGCTAGACTGTACAACAACATTTTCTCAAGCTACTGACCTTGGCATGGGGTGCTCTCAACAAGTTTATCAAGAAGATGAGCCACTACAGGCTTCTAATGGTTCTATCGGCACTATAGCTGAGCAGGGTAGCAGATGTATTGCAGATGATTGCATAAACAAGTCTATTATACATGCAATAGCTGATGAAGTGGGCGAGACTGTGAACCTAACACAGGATGTACCTGATAATGTCAATGAGCTTATGGTTGCTTCTGGCAATATGTTTGCCAATTCAATTATCACAGAAGCAGATTCCATAATTGATGGGTTTTTGGCCCAAGCTGAAGGAGAAGGTTATAGCAGTATAGAAGAGCTTTGTGATGCATGTACCTCTTCAGAGGGGGTGCCTGATGAACCTTTTTCAAGTTATAATGGCTTGCTCAGTAGAATGGATGCAGATGAGGAAGTAGAGGACAATATTGAAGATTGTCTACATCATGCTGATCGTGAACAAGATAATGACACGGACTGTATATCTATGCTTACATATGGGCTGCAAGAGGAGCCAGCTCTTATAGCTTTGAAGAATGCAGAGACTTCCAAGGATGATTTTCTCAAAGATGTTATGGATGAAGATTTTCAGGACAAAGCTATTATTCATTATCAACCTCAAGAGCCAGGTAAAAATCTCTCTGATGATACAGGTCCATAAAGTCCTACGATTTTTTGTAATGGCTGTGAAGCTAGAGGGGGTGATGATGCTAAATCATCCCTGATAATGCATAAAGTGCTCATGATTTTTTATTTTCTTGGACAATGTGCCAAATGTGGCTGGATTTGGATATTATTCGTAATTCTTATGTCAGTGATGTCCTAGCTACCAGTTAAAGGGAGTCAGAATTCTTTGATTCTTGCTGGTAACGACCTTAAGTTACCAAAAGTTTATGAGATGTGGCTGCTGCACTATGCTTCAGTCGAAGCTATAGTATATTGTGGAGGCCATCAATGCTACACGATTTTAATGGTATTCGATCCAAGTGATTCGACAGATCTTCAAAAGAAGGTTCACTATGGATGGGTATTTTTGGGTCTACATGGTGGTTTCATTCTGCTAGATCTTGGAATAGCATATTTGGAGCAGAAGTGCTTGAAGTTATTTGATTCAAAATGTGTATGCTTATGTGGATATTATGTTGCTCCACTATTGGGGCAATTCCTTATTATTCCATTTGATCCTGGGAGCTATTGAAGAGCAACTGCCAGATTCAAAGATTTCATTCATTTTCTTGTAGCAGGTTACTTGGCAATAGATTTGTTTTTGGATTTATGTTAAGACGGTCGTGTTTTTGGTTATATGATCAGTAAGCTTCCATGGCTAGTTTCCAGTTGACATCTTGGACAATTGTTATAGTATCTTCACATCTTTTGAGATGGTTCTACTACCAGAACTTGAAGTAAAGGACTTGACGACCATTCCGTGTGCAGACATAGTAAGGCATACTTGAGCTTGACAGGGTTCCTTAAAGAGAGCTGATGGTCAAGCCGTGTGCATAAGTAACTGGAGCACTTGAGTTTGGTGGGGTTCACTAAACAAATTATCTGGTAGCTGTCCCATCACAAATCTTTGAACTGTAGTGTTTGTATCTCCAAAGCATGTAATTATGAAAATTGAGTTAGACTATTGATGTTATGATTTACACCTTCTTTTTGTTTTACATAGCTTTATCAACTACATGAGCTTGATGACAAGTAGCTTAAGGTATTTATCGAAGATGCAGCTTGAAGAAAGGTTAGCACAGACCGGAGGCTGTGCAGGTTCAGAGGGGGTGAATGTCGTGCCGCTCCACTCCTAAGACAAGAAAATGAGCAAAGGAAATCCAATCAGGTTTATTTGAAGCTTACATGATTAATCGGCAGTTATAAGGGCTTGTTAACATGCCAGTTTTTAAGCTGAAAGTGTGTCAGATGTGGCTCTAAGGGTCAGAAGATGTCTTGGTAATGCTAAACAGTGAGTATTCTTGAAGTGAGCATAATTGGGATTTTATTAATCCAAGTTGAAGCACTCAAAAAGCTCTACATGTCTGTCTTTACGACTCGTCAATCGGAGCTACGGGTAAGAAGTTATGATAGTTTTAAGTTGAGTCAGTAGCAGATCCATACCGGATTGGGCAACTACAGCCGAGGGAAAAAAACTGGAATGAATGCATCAGGCTCAAGTGCTCACTTTGTGGAGCACGTCGGTCTTTTCAGATCGGTGATTGGGATTTCAGTTGGCAAGATCTAGCCAGTTTAAGTATCGTCGGGGGCCGGGTTCGAACCGCCCTAGTCGCCCTGATCAATCGTCCATCTGGCTTAATGTAGTGCGGTGCCCGATGTGTA
This sequence comes from Adiantum capillus-veneris, assembly GCF_014529385.1. Classification (NCBI taxonomy): domain Eukaryota; kingdom Viridiplantae; phylum Streptophyta; class Polypodiopsida; order Polypodiales; family Pteridaceae; genus Adiantum; species Adiantum capillus-veneris. The sequence goes on along the minus strand of NC_140935.1, from coordinate 53,470,942 downwards.
TGCCAAATGTGGGCCGATGCGGGAGCATTTTTATCATATGCTTAGCTTTGACGGATAGAGATACTTGCATCTTGGAAGCCATGGTGCCATTCAACACACTAGAGTGGGCACTAGAATTCACGGTGATATTGCTAATTAGTGGATGCGGAAAATAAAGTCAAGGAGGCAATCCCTTAACCGATATTTATGCTAGATGTGATTCCCTTATGATGCTTATGGCCGCCAATGAAGAAGCCAGCCTTGGCCGACATGTGTCTCGGACATGAAGTCAAAGCTTGGGACAATATGGATGCCTAATGTGATGCCTTTATGATTTAAGCAAGGCCGCCCACTAACTAAGCCGGTTGTCCGAGGCCTTACCAATGCCTTGGCCTCCCAATGGATAAAACCTAATGTGGTGTCCTTATGAACTAAACCGGCCGCCCATTAACACCAATGGCCGCCCTAACTATCAAGGAGTGGGAAGCCAATAAGGGAAAAAGGAGGCTGGGCGATGGCGAGAGAAAAAACGGCAGCGCAAGGGCCAAAGTTCAACTCGCGCAGGCTTCTGGGGTGATCAGAAGAAAATGGCCAGGAGTCGAAGGTTCTTCAGCTCGCTGAGGCGCACCTTTTTGGTGTCTAAAACGGCAGATTCCGTGATGCTCCAAACTGAGCCTGCCACGTCAGCAAGAGGCAGGACCCATTAGCGACATCGCTAATGGGTGCCTTGCTAATTTTAGAAAAGTCCCATGCAAAAGGGGAACGGCTCTTGGGGGGGATGCATCATCTCATCATCTTGGGGGAGCCTCCGGGTAAGTTCGGAAGCTCTCCATCATTCTTGAAGAAGCTTTTCGAGGCCAAGCTCCGAAAGTTCTCGGGCCTTCTCCTCATCATAAGCATAAGCTCGATTCCTTCTCCTCCTCATGAGCCCATTATTGCTAATCCTCCTCATACCTTCAAGCCGATGCTAATCCTCCTAACCTCCGCTACATATCTTGAAGCTCCTTAAGTTCGGAAGCTCTCCATCATTCTTGAAGAAGCTTTTCGAGGCCAAGCTCCGGAAGTTCTCGGGCCTTCTCCTCATCATAAGCATAAGCTCGCGCCTTCTCCTCATCATAAGCATAAGCTCAATTCCTTGTCCTCATCATGAGCCCATTATTGCTAATCCTCCTCATACCTTCAAGCCGATGCTAATCCTCCTAACCTCCGCTACATATCTTGAAGCTCCTTAAGCTCGGAAGCTCCTCATAAGTGGGTCATAATCCTCTAATCATAACTTCTTAAGCCGAATTAAGCCCTATAAGCTCGATGTACTTAATCTAATCCTCCGCATATGCTCTAAGCTCTTAAGATTTCAATAACCCAAAACCCAAATCTCCTAAGCCTCATTAAAAAGCCTTAAGCCATTCTTAAGCTCTATATATCAAGCTTGATTTCTCATCTCTAGAGCGAGTTCACGGCAAGGCATGCAAGCAAGGAAGATGAAGGTGGAAGATTGAGCAAAATCTTATCTCAGATTAAAGCAAGTAAGGAATTGAAGACTGCAGGAGCATGGAACTGAGGAGCATGGAACTGAGTCGATGCCTAATCTCAATTCATTAGCCAAGCCTAATCTCTGAGCCTAATCTTAAGCCATTAGCCGAGCCTAAACCCATTCAATTCTGGAAGAAAAATCAGATGGCCAGTGGAAGAGGAAGTTCCTAAGCCATAACGGAAAGAAGCAGAAGGTGGGACACATCAGGTCATCGATTTTTTTTTTTTATTAGCACCTGGTTTAAGCCAGGATTCATCTTGTAAGGAGCATTAAGCCTCCATTAACAATTGATTAATGATGACTACTGTGGATTAACTGGAATTAAGAGTACCATTTTTTTCGAGCTCTGTCTTGTTGATTGTGCCTGCTGCATCTCTTTTCCCCACACCTCTCACAGTCAGGGGCCCAGTGCCTTCCCGGCTCACCTTCGCACATTTATCCCCCAACATTCTTGGTGACCACATTGCTTGAGGAGAGCTTTGTGCCATCGTAAAAGCTTCGTATTATGGCCGTTCCTGGAGCCATTCTTGCAAACAACGCCACTCAACTAGCATAGTACGAGGTCACCTTTGTATCATGACGCGTTAGATACATGTTCTTCAAACAAAAACATGTATGAATTCAACATTTGCAAGATGTATAATAAAGACGCTTTTTAAGTATATGTTGTAAAAATTTGCAAGTATTTCCATCCAATAATCCTAAAATAAACATTAGGATGAGATTACCCACCTCTAATAAGCATGGATTTGAAGCACCTACCTTCAAGATGTAACAAAGAAGGCTATTTTAGAGAAAAAGTGGTGACCCCAGTTGACCTGAGGAAACACCTTAGACTTCAAAGTCTATGATAAGAAGAACACAACCAAAAGTAAGAAGCATATTGTTACCTTGCACCAAGGGGTGTCTTTCAAATATGTGATGGTATTGGGAAGCTTCACAATATACACATCCTTTTCTTGCAATTGTTGTTGGAGAGTTTCAACCTCCCTCTTTGAAGAGGAAATACTTTCTTGTAATGCCACTGTTTTGAGATGAAGAGATTGACATTTGTGCATCCACGAATGCAAAGATGCACCTACACCCATACACAACCAATTGCAATACCCTAACAAGCCTACTTCTCTCCTCCCAAGATATTGAAGAACCATCAACATTCATCTCACCGACGGTACGCCGTTCCTGGGATGACCTCTGCTCACCCTCACGTGTGGACTTCGGTGCAAACGCCACCAATAAGCAAATTTGTACGCTTTTGTTGTGCAAAGTACATGGTGATGGAGGCATCATATATCATCATACTAATCTCTCTAATATTGTCATATAATATAATCATATAACATCATACTGATCTCTCTAATATCGTCATATATCATTCTCTCTACTACTACTCTCATAAACTCCCATAGCCCACCTAGTGTCTTCCTGGAATATACGTAAATTATCTTGACATCTTTTTGGTGAACCCGACGTGAATTAGCTAGGGTAGGAGTTCAAAGCTATAGCAAATCAATCCAAAGAACGGTGCGACAAGTATACATGATACATATGTTTTGAGCGTTTTTTTTTGTATATGCGACAACATCAAGCTAGAGAAAAGATGGAAGCGTCTATCACAAAAGTGCTTGAATCAATCGTGAACAGATTGGATTAATTTGAAGATAGAGATGTATCTAAATACCTCAAAACTTATGCAAGGGAGTGAAACAGAGTTCTAGAGAAACATATAATTAAAAATTTTGAGCAAGTGGTTGTCTCGGAAATCAAAGTGTTGATCAAGGAAATACAAGCTATGCATGTTGAAAATAGGGATAACTTTATGAATGCTCTCAAGGAGGAATACTTTATGGAGAATTTGGAGAGAGTTACGAAGAGGATTTTTCTAGAGTGGGTTGCTAAACCCAATAAAGGATTTTCAATCCCAAAACTAATACGAGAGTTCTAACACAAATATGCTCAGTTATCAAACAGAGAGCAACAAACTTTGGAGATTGAGAATAAGGAGCTTCTCTTACAAGATTCTGATCCTACACTTCACTGAAGCCTTGAAGTACTCTTAGAGGATAAGGAGGTGGAACAAGGACTCAAAACTGATTGGAAATAAGTGGAAGATGTTTTTTTCTTTGCTTGCAAAGTGTCAGAGAATTGACCTATTGCATTATACACAGCGGAAAATGAGAAGTAAAAGAGAGAAGGAGACTCTCTAATTACTCTACTAGAGATAGGAAAACTAGTGAGAAAAGAAAGAGTGTATGGTAGCAAGATTATGACAGTGTAAGTAGCAAATAAGACGTTTAACCTCACACATAAAATTCTACTAGTCACGCACAAGTACAATTAACTAACAAAAGAGACAATCGCATTGTTGAGGACTGGATTTACTTAGATTCGGTGCCCCCTCCAAAGAAGCTTTGCATTATTACCCCTTCCATCAGGAAGTGATCAATACAATGCACACTTTTACTTACATCAAATAACATAAGCAATATGGATATAGAATATCTCATGTGCTTGACATTACCATAACAAAGGGGCCTCAATCCCAAGGCCTCAAACACCTTCAAAGGTGGAGAGAGTTGCGGGGATTGAGGTAGATGGAGAGGAATAAGATGTAGCTTACGAGAATGACTATGTCCTCTATTACATCTACTTCAAAAGGGCGATTCCTCTTGGTTAGATAGCATAATAATAAAGTAGTAGATGGAGAGAGTGAGCTTGCATACACTAGCTTGGATTCGCATATATGAACTAGTCTTGTTAGTGTATGTAACATTTAATGGCCTAAAATCTTATGTGTAGCGGAAATTAGCATGAACATAGTGGGCATTTCATTAGAATAGATTCCTAATGAGAATTACAAGAGTGCTTGGGTGGAGAGAGCAACAAAAAGCATAACACCTAGTTAGATAGCATCGACAATACTTTCAAAAGAGAGAGATATTAAGCTATTGACAACAGTTGAGGACCAGATTTGCATGGAGCCGGTCCCCCCTCCAAAAGGCTTTGTATTATGGTTTCTCCCATCAAGAGAGACATTGTACAATACAATTCTTTGTGTTCCTTCAAGACTAGCTAGTGCAATGAAGATGGAAGCTTCATACACCAAGCAAAACACTTAATCAAACACAACTTGAATTATCCCCGTTCTCAGACCCAAGACCTCACACACCTTCGAAGATGGTGAGAGCTAGCAGGGTATGAGAGTAGATTGAGAGAAAAAAGAAGTATCTTACGAGAAAGATGTACATCTCCTCACATAATCACTCATATTAGCATAGCTTAGCTTAGTAATTAGCTTGGTAGAGAAGATGAGCATGCATTGAAGCTTGGCTCTTGGTTGGATTTGCATCCACATGCCAAGAGAGTGTTGATGTAGGCTTCTATCTCACAAGCTTGGAGTAGGTGATGAGCTCTCCATTAAAGCTTGGGAGGAGATAGAGTATTCTTCCTTCACACATGGTCAAGTGTGTGTGTGTGTGTGTGTCAATGCCAAGCAAAAATCAGCCCCCCCTCTCTCTTGGGCGAGCCCTAGCTGCTAAATAGGTCTGGCTTTTGCCTCATTGGACCTCCCCAGGTCAAGCCAATAGGAATTAAGCAGCATAAGTGATAGCCTTATGACATGTGTCCCCCTTTCCCCTTTTGTGAGAGCTTCAGGTAATTAAATAATTAAACTAAACTCTCATTGGACCCCTTTGCCTCCTGCCCAATAGGAATCAGGCAAGCCATGGGGCTCCTGAATGCTCATTGGACCCCTTGGGAGACTGCCCAATAGTCTTCTAGGAGACTTAATTCTCATTGGTTTCTTTTATTAAATGTTTTTAAATAAATTAAACTAGATTTACTCTAGCTTAATTCTCATTGGTCCACTTCAAGGGTCTTCCAATAGGAATTGGGCACACCTTGTGGGCATCTGGCCTAGGGAGTTGACATGTGTCCCTCATTCCCTTTGTGTAAAGGGAGCCTGTGTGTGTGTGTGGCTTTCTCTCCCATCTCCTACCTTTGGGGCTCGCCCCCTCCCATGTAGGGATGTGCAAAGACTTTTAGGGCACACACTAAGCATCCAATTTTCCCTAGGGTTGACCTTTGGACACAACCTTTGAATTTTGGAACCTTAGCATTTTGGAAGTCTTAATGGGCTGAACCTTAGGGTCTTTTTGGCCCATTGTTTCACATGGCTCTTTTGCAGATGGCCCCCCCTTTGGATCCCTATTTTCCCTCCTTTGGATCCCTACTGTGGCCTGGTCTGCTAGCTTAACCAATATTCTAGCTTTTTCTCCTTGGCACTTCCCCACATTAAATGATCAGTTTAATATGAGAAAATCATTTAGGAGAATTAGATATTGATTATTATGACATTACCTCTCTCTTGAAATCATAGTCGTCCTCGACTATGGTGTAGAGAAGATAAAGCATATGCATGAGTCCTTTTCTTAGCGGGTAGAGGATCCCTATGTTACCCTACGACATCATTCCATAATGGATGACTAGTCCATTTGGCGCTTGAGAGCCTGAGGCTGCCGCAAGCATGTCTGCACATTAGTCCTATCAGTCTTCCATAGTAGAGTGACAAGCTCTACTTGGTGTTTGGGAGACGTCGTCTCCGCAAACTTGATCTAAGCATGCATACTACTTCATTTTTGTGCACAAATAAAGAAAAAGAGAGTCTTATAAGACAAAAATTTTTGTTCATTTTTAACATTTTGTACATTTGCTTACTCTTGGGAAGTATTGTAAGCATTGACAAGGTTTAGGTTATCCTTTAATTGTATGCCTTGCATCCATCTAGCATCTTCAAAAGGATAATTCTTAAACTTAATAAGATATCGTCGGATAGTCTTACCGCCTCTTAATACCTTGTCTTCATGTCGGAGAATGGACTCGGGCTGCAGCACCTCCTCGTGGTCCTCGATCTCCGGTGGGTCTTCAATAGTTGGTTCTTGAGGTGGCTCTCCTTTGTAAGGCTTTAAGAGGCTCACATGAAAAGCATTGTGTATGAGCCAATGATTGGGCAACTTAAGTTGATAGGCCATCTCATTGATCGGCCTAAGAATCTGGAAGGGACCATAGTACCTTTTTGCTAGTTTAGCATAGTACTTTTGGTGGCCCGTAGGATTCTTGCCCGTCGTGTGCCTTAATCGAGCCTTGGGAAACTTTAACAAGACCCAATCATTTTCTTTAAAGGCTTGGGCTCTTCTGTGCTTGTCAGCAGTAGCCTTTTGCCTTTGCTGTGAGATAGAGATAGCATCCTTAATCTTTTGGAAAGATTCTTGTAGGTCTCGGCTATACTCATCTGCAGCGAAGATCTTCCCATGTACCTTAAGTAGCAAGGGACTTTTTGATCTTCCCTCAATTACCTCGAAAGGTGCTTTTCCTGTGGAAGTATGTACAGTGTTATTGTAAGCATACTCTACTAAAGGTAAGTACTTCTCCCATTGGGATCTTTGATCTACTTCCGTTACATAGGCTTTTAGTAGATCAAGAATGGTTAGGTTAGCTATTTCACTTTCGCCATCAGTTTGTGGATGATAGGCTGAAGAGAAGTTTAGCCTTGTTCCTAAATTCTCAAAGAGACCCTTCCAGAAATTACTGGTCATTCTAGGATCTCTATCCGACACTATGGACATTGGCAAGCCATGGTACTTGAAAATTTGTGAAATGAAGAGGGTTGCCATTTGATGGGCTTTGATAGTCTTTTTGACAGGTATAAAATGAGCTTGTTTAGTGAACCTGTCTACTATCGTCCATATTCCCGTATTCCCATGGATAGACTTAGGCAATCCAAAGATAAAATCCATGGATATGCTCTCCCAAGGTGAATTAGGGATTGGCAAGGGTTGAAGCAATCCAAGTTGCTTCCCTCTATCAAATTTTTTCTTTTGACATACCACACATTTGGAAACGTACTCGTGTATGTTCACTCTCATGGTAGGCCAATAGAAATATGTTTCAATTCCCTTTAGGGTAGACTGAATCCCTCTATGCCCCGCATATGGGGGAGCATGAGATTCATACATTACTTTCTCACGTAGTGAGTTAGTAACGCATAGTCTATTGCCATAGAGAAGATAACCATCTTGTAAAGTAAATGGTTCTTCTTTCTTCCCTAATGCAAGGGCTGAAATCACATCTCTAAAATCGGGATCAATAGCATACTCATCTATCATTGAAGATAGATCATTGTGAGTTGCTATGGAAACCGCATTCACTCTCGGTCGTCTTGAGAGTGCATCGGCTACTTGATTATGCTTGCCAACAATGTGAGCAATATGAAAATGAAATTGCGAAAGGAAATTTGCCCACCTCATTTGTTTGTCGGAGAGCTTGGTCTGCGTCATGAAGTACTTAAGACTTTGGTGATCCGTTCGCAGAATGAAAGGAGTCCCCAATAAATAGTGCTTCCATGAGTCTAAGGCATGTAGAACTGCAAGGAGTTCTTTTTCGTATATGCCTAGAGCTTGCTCAACAGGGTCGAGCCTTCGACTCTCATAGCCTATGGCGTGCCCTTCTTGGAGCAAAACAGCCCCAAGGCAATCACCACAAGCATCACATTGGACCTCAAATGGTTTTGAGAGATTCGGTAGTGTAAGCACAGGTTGAGAGATAAGCTTTTCTTTAAGCTTTTCGAAAGCATTGTTCTCCTTAGCAGACCACGTATACCTAACATTTTTCTTTGTTAGGTCATGTAATGGTCCCGCAATTTGTGAGAACTTTTCTATGAAGCGTCTATAGTATGCACACATACCTATAAAGCTTCTTAGTTCATGAAGATTCCTTGGTTTAGGCCATCCTTTTATTACCTCTAACTTAGATGGATCCATTTCGATTCCATCTTGAGAGATAATGTGACCTAAATATTGAATCTCTTGCAAGAAAAATTCACTTTTCTTTCGATTAACATAAAGTTTATTCTCTCTTAAAACTTGAAATATTACCTGGAGGTGTTGCTTGTGTTCCTCCAATGAATTAGAGTAGATGATAATATCATCAAAGAACACTCCAGTGAAGGTTCGATGAGGCCTGAACAGCTTCTCCATCAAGCGGTTGAATGTGGCTGGTGCATTAGTCAAGCCAAAAGGCATGACAATGTATTCGTAAAGACCAAATGTAGTACGAAATGCGGTCTTTACAATGTCTTGATCAACTATCCTTATCTGATGATAGCCACTTTTTAGGTCAATCCTACTGAAGTAGGTCGATCCTTGTAGCTTATCAAATAGGTCTTCTACCCGTGGAACGGGAAACCTATTCTTGATAGTGATCCTATTTAGTGCTCTATAGTCGACACACATACGATATGTGCCGTCTTTCTTTTGCACTAATAGCACATGTGAGCAAAATGGAGATGAGCTAGGCCTAACCATGCCCTTCTCAACTAACTCATGCACTTGCCGCATAATCTCCTCTTGTTGAGCTTGAGAAACTCTATAAGGAGGTTTGTTAGGCGGTGAACTTCCTGGAAGAAGTTCAATTGCATGGTCGTCATTACCTCGTTTAGGAGGTAGCTCACAAGGGATGTCGTCAATAAAGACATCTTGAAACCCCTTGAGAAAATTGGATAACTCTAATTCCTTTTGGTTGCTTTTATTTTCTTTTGCTAAAGCATTAGGTTCATTTTGAGAATCTTTAACAAAAATCATGTACACGGAAATAGAGCTCTTTATTGACTTGTTGAAAGCTGGTGTATGTACAATGGGGATGGTGTTACCCATCTCCTTAGCATCTATATACATGTCCTTTTCCCTGAACTTAAAGGAGATTCTCCTTTCAGGAAATTTAACATGGGCAGCCAGGCGGTCAAACCATGGTGCCCCTAGGATTACATCCTCATGCTTGAGAGGAGAGATAAAGAAGTCCTCTTTGTCCACATAGCCTTGGACATGAAGCCTCAATTTCCCGATTAAGGGAGTGACTGAAGCTTCTTGCCCCTTGAAGGCACTGTCTGCGGGTAGGATATCTCCCATCTCGTAGGATTGTATGCCTAGCTTGGTGGCTAACTCCATAGATATGAAATTGTGAGTAGAACCAGGGTCAAAGAGAATAAACGCATCATGTTCTCTTACCTTTCCCCAAGCATGGCATAGAGGAGATCCTTTGTGGTGAGTTTGATGAATCTCCTCCTCTTGGATTTCAACCAAAGAAGCTCTAGGAGGATCTTGGCGGTTGTTCTTTTGGGGACAAGCGCGGTACGCATGCCCTTGTTCGCCGCACTTGAAACACCGGTTATCTTTATGATAACGCTCAAGCTCTTCAGGAGAGAGTTTATTCTTTCCTTTGTAAACTCCCTTCTCTTTAGCTTTGTTGGAATTGCCCTTAGGAGACTTTTGGACATTGTCCTTCCCCTTAGGCTCATTGGAACCCTTGTTTTCCGGGGGCTTATTATTTCTTTTACCCCCGTTTGGAAATTGATTCGCGAGGCCACCATAGTATGGTGTATTACCGCCGATATGGTACGTGGCTTTTGGGAGTTGACATACTCCGCCATTTCTTCGGTTAAGCCCGCACAAAATTGTTGCTTTTGCTCTCCAAAATCCAACTTTTTGAAGACAGTGGCTTTGAGTTGTAGGTCCCAAAACTTGTCTACATATTTGTGGATGGATTCATTGGGAGAGAGCTTTAAGCTTCGCCATTCGGTGAGTACTTTGTCTTTGGCATCGGTGGCCAAAAACTGCTTCATAATGGAAGCTCTTAAAGCCTTCCATGTTCGTGGAGCTTCACCGTTGGCTCGTAGGCTAGACCACCATTGTCTGGCGGACTTTTGAAAGTGCATAGCTACATGGCGTAGCTTAGAGGACTCTGTGAAGCCCTCATCTCCAAACGCCGCATCGAATTGTTGGATAAAGGCCAAAACTTTGTCTGTAGCACCGAAGGTGCCATCATAGGTAAGGAAAGAGATGCTCTTCCCTCCCTCTTTGAATTTCTTCAGCTTGGACGACCTCTTCCATGCGGCATAGGATTTCCTATGGCCTCTTCTTTTTGATGGTTCAAAAGTTGCACCATCACTTTCTTCAGAAGATGAAGAATTTGAAGAAGGTGGAGAAGAGGGTGACCTCTTTCTCGCCTTTTTCTTGTCTTGATCTTTGTCGTCTTCACGATAGCTTTCATAAGAGGAAGAGGATGAAGAAGATGGAGAAGAGGGTGTCCTCTTTCTCGCCTTTTTCTTCTCTTGCTTTTTGTCATCCCTCTTTGAATTATGGCGTGGAGAAGAGTGTGATGGTCTTCTCCGCTTTGGTGGTGATGGAGAGCGTTTAGCCCGCCGTCTTCGTGGAGCCATCTCCGCCGAGGTGGCGGGAGACTCGCTTCTTTCTCGTTCCTTCGGTGGAGGCTCTTGAGTTCTCCTTTGGGAAGGAGATGCATCATCAAGAAGTAAGTTCTTGAGCCCTTCATATGGATTCTCTTCTTCTTCCCGAATCGGAGAGAGACCTCTTTTGGTAGTCTCACAAGGAGGCTTCCTAGGTGTTCTCTCGTCATGGTGATGAGCTTGGAGAATCCCGTGAGCACGGAGCTGCCGTTGCACTTCACTTTGGAGAGATGGATTGCCCATGGCTTGTTGAAGCCTAGAAACAAGATAGTTAACAAGCATTAAAGCATCATTAGTAGCTTGCTCATGAGCAAAATCAAAGTTATCAACATTAATTTCACTCCCTTTACTATTGTCAGCCATTCTAACAACTTTTAGGTGTAAACTTTTTAGGTGTACTTTGGCACTTCAAGCCCTAGTTGCTACTCCTCTTTACCCCTTTAGAAAAAGCACTCAAGCTACTGTACCCGCGGCTCGAATACCATTAATTGCAAGGAATAGAAGAGAGGGTCTTTCGACACCAAGACAGCACCGGCTCCTGTCAAGCTTCTAATAGCTCAATAGTGGTTAAGCCATAGGCAAGCCCCGTAGGACTCCACTATTAAGACCATAGCTCTCGACGGTGATGCCCCGTTAACTGCACAAAGGCAGGCGCACTGCAAGGCTGAAAAATCCCTATTCTACTTACTCACAGGCAATTAATAATACCAACCATTTGTAGCTAGCTTGAGGACCTCCCTTCTTGAGCAAGAAAAGAGAAACCTTGAGCTCTGATACCAATGTAACATTTAATGGCCTAAAATCTTATGTGTAGCGGAAATTAGCATGAACATAGTGGGCATTTCATTAGAATAGATTCCTAATGAGAATTACAAGAGTGCTTGGGTGGAGAGAGCAACAAAAAGCATAACACCTAGTTAGATAGCATCGACAATACTTTCAAAAGAGAGAGATATTAAGCTATTGACAACAGTTGAGGACCGGATTTGCATGGATCCGGTCCCCCCTCCAAAAGGCTTTGTATTATGGTTTCTCCCATCAAGAGAGACATTGTACAATACAATTCTTTGTGTTCCTTCAAGACTAGCTAGTGCAATGAAGATGGAAGCTTCATACACCAAGCAAAACACTTAATCAAACACAACTTGAATTATCCCCGTTCTCAGACCCAAGACCTCACACACCTTCGAAGATGGTGAGAGCTAGCAGGGTATGAGAGTAGATTGAGAGGAAAAAGAAGTATCTTACGAGAAAGATGTACATCTCCTCACATAATCACTCATATTAGCATAGCTTAGCTTAGTAATTAGCTTGGTAGAGAAGATGAGCATGCATTGAAGCTTGGCTCTTGGTTGGATTTGCATCCACATGCCAAGAGAGTGTTGATGTAGGCTTCTATCTCACAAGCTTGGAGTAGGTGATGAGCTCTCCATTAAAGCTTGGGAGGAGATAGAGTATTCTTCCTTCACACATGGTCAAGTGTGAGTGTGTGTGTGTCAATGCCAAGCAAAAATCAGCCCCCCCTCTCTCTTGGGCGAGCCCTAGCTGCTAAATAGGTCTGGCTTTTGCCTCATTGGACCTCCCCAGGTCAAGCCAATAGGAATTAAGCAGCATAAGTGATAGCCTTATGACATGTGTCCCCCTTTCCCCTTTTGTGAGAGCTTCAGGTAATTAAATAATTAAACTAAACTCTCATTGGACCCCTTTGCCTCCTGCCCAATAGGAATCAGGCAAGCCATGGGGCTCCTGAATGCTCATTGGACCCCTTGGGAGACTGCCCAATAGTCTTCTAGGAGACTTAATTCTCATTGGTTTCTTTTATTAAATGTTTTTAAATAAATTAAACTAGATTTACTCTAGCTTAATTCTCATTGGTCCACTTCAAGGGTCTTCCAATAGGAATTGGGCACACCTTGTGGGCATCTGGCCTAGGGAGCTGACATGTGTCCCTCATTCCCTTTGTGTAAAGGGAGCCTGTGTGTGTGTGTGTGGCTTTCTCTCTCATCTCCTACCTTTGGGGCTCGCCCCCTCCCATGTAGGGATGTGCAAAGACTTTTAGGGCACACACTAAGCATCCAATTTTCCCTAGGGTTGACCTTTGGACACAACCTTTGAATTTTGGAACCTTAGCATTTTGGAAGTCTTAATGGGCTGAACCTTAGGGTCTTTTTGGCCCATTGTTTCACATGGCTCTTTTGCAGATGGCCCCCCCTTTGGATCCCTATTTTCCCTCCTTTGGATCCCTACTGTGGCCTGGTCTGCTAGCTTAACCAATATTCTAGCTTTTTCTCCTTGGCACTTCCCCACATTAAATGATCAGTTTAATATGAGAAAATCATTTAGGAGAATTAGATATTGATTATTATGACAGTGTAGGCTTCTTCAATTCTCACCTTGGGAGAGAATGAGACTTCCTTGTGTTCCACACACACACACATAGAGAATGCACCATCCATTTTCGTCTCTCTCACACACACAAAACAACATCTGGAATGCTATTGGTGCTTGCTTATGGCTAGCCAATAGGAAGGCTTGATCCCCTTAGGCAAGTGTGTGACAATTGTGACAAGTGTCCTGCTTTCCTTTTCTGTGCATCAGGCTTCTTTCTCAATCTATAAACCCTAAAGTATTCGAATTGGTAGGATGGAGAGAGAGGGGAAAGAAAAGTCTTCATTGATTGGCCCAAAAAGGAGGCTGACCAATAGAAAGCCTCGTTGCATTAGGAAAGGTGGTGAGGATCATGACATGTGTCTTAGGACCTTAGGGGTTCAATTAGGGAAGCTATAGACCGTTGATAGAAAGGTTAATTGTCATTGGTGCATAAAATCATCTGGCCAATGGCTATGCACTAAGAATATAGGAGGTGGTGTAGCATTCTAACATGTGTCCTAAAAGAGATAGAGTGACCAAAGGCTTCCCGCTAGAGTGAGAAAGAGAATTTGAGTTTTTCCTTGAAAGTAAACTTGCTATTTTAGGGTAGATTTATATAAGAGGTGTTTCTTACCTGGGGTTCAGTTTAGCCTTTGAACCAATTAAGTTGTGCTAGAAAAGGGCAACTGGCTAGGGTTCTTATGCAAAGTGACTAGCACTCAACTATCTTAAATATCATAGGACTAGGTTTCATTTGTTAGGCCTAAGCTTTTGTCCAGCCTAAGTGCAAGGTCTTTTAGTGAAAACATACCTTCTTATTACCTTTGTGGACCTTCTCTCATGTAAATTTTGTATAGTCTTTTGGAGGCATAATGAAGGATGCTCTCATGCCTTTGTGCTTCATTGGAATCCTTGAGAGGATTCCCTTTTTAGCATAGGTTATACCTTCATTGTGTCAATTGGCATAACAATTAAACTTTATTAATCTTCTAGGTCTTGTTCCTTGCATTTTCCCTTCGTAAATAATCTATTTAAGTTGGGAAAATCATTTATAAAGTTAGAAAAGATTAATAATATGACATTACCTCTCACTTAAAATCATAGTCGTCCTCGACTATGGATTAGATAAAATAAGCCATTACTAAGTCTCTTTTTCGTTTTGGGCAGAGAATCCCTTTTAGCCCATCAACATGATTCCACAGTGGGTGACTAGTCCACTTGTCACTTGAGAGCACACAGACTAGCGCAATTATGTCTTTCCTATAGCCACATATCATCATGCCAAAATAGGGAGCAAGTCGGTTTGGCACTTGGGAGAGAAATTTCTACCGCAAGTATGATTCATCGTATGCATACACATTTAAACATAACATGAAAAGAGATAGAATATAGTCTTCTCATTAAAGGAAAACATTCATGTACATGTTGCTTACTCAAAAGAGTCATGTTAAGCCTTAACAAGGGATAAACTATCCTTCAATTGGATTCCCTGCATCCACCTAGCATCTTCAAAAGGATAATTCTTGAACTTAACAAGATACCTTCATTAGGAGAAAGTTGGACTCACTTTTGGGCCCTGTAAGAAGTCCCACGTCGGCTTATAGAGAGAAAATGAAAATGTTAAATTGTGCATTTTATGTGATACTTTTTTGCGCCAACAAAAATCCAAAATGACATTCTTTGTTAGGTAGCCACCGTCTTTATCATTCTTATCCTTCCTGTTGATGTATTGCAAGAGTACGCACCGTTGCAGAAACGTAGGAGGGAGTCTTTCTTATCTCAACGAGAGAAAGAACTTAGAAGGACAAACAAGAAACATCATTTGGATTTGTGGAACGATGGCTCTATTTATCCAAAGGATCCTACGACAAATGCGCCACCTCCCTTTGCTAATATCACTAACTTCTTACATTTCACAGGCGATGGCAAGGATGGGCTATTTGGATACACCGAACATTTAGAAATGAGAGCATTGAATGCGGAAAGGCAAAGAAACTTCCTGGCAATAGAGAACATGCAGCTAAAGAAACGTAATGAAGCATGCTCTCAAAAGATTTCATCAAACAAAGAGACAATCCAAAAAGAAAAAGAAAACAAGATATGTGCAACATTGAGAACATGAAGATTGGTAGTGGTGGCCTGAAAAAACGAATACGAGCTTTAAGCTAACTTGAAGTTTGTTTCTGCTTTTGTATCTTCAATATGCTTCACTAAGAAACGGATACACTTTCCTATACATGATCATAACGCATGGTGCCTTTTTGGCAGGTCTTTACTGCATCCAAACTCGAATGGTGCAGGCTTCAATGCCAGGTTGCATTACAACCATTTAGTTCCAAAAGAAGTCGTGAAAGAGATGATAACTCAAAAAAAAAATTGTAAGTTGAAAAGAAGGCTGAGTGGCATCTCGTAGATGGGATGCAAGGCACTCTTCAAAGCATTAGCTTAAAAGTCTCAAAATAAACTACAGAGAGGATCATTGCTGCCAAAGCCATCACATGTAAAGGCTGCTCGCCGGCACGTAAACGATGAGGTGTTTGAGAAACTTGGGTCACCATTCCATATTGAAGCAACTTTCTTAGGCAAGGGCGGCAGAGAGTTACAGTTTAACGAGCACAACAACCTCTTCATTGATCTTGAAGCATTGCAAAGGTATGCAGTTCACTTCTTTGACATCAGTCGAGAGGAGTGTGGGGGGGTTCTCAAGTTTGCTTTGAAGCTCGACAAGTGCGAGGTCCTGAAGAACAAGAAGGTGGAGAGAGTCACCATTACCCTCATGAACAGAGCTCTAGATCCATCAATAACGAAAGAGGATCCACATACTTCAGTGTGCAATCGAAAAACAACATTCTAACTCTAGGACCATTTTAGGTATACTTCGTTCACTCTATAATAACAAAAATATTGATTATTTGGTTGTTGATTTTGTGTTTTTGTTTTTCACTGCAGGTTGATAAGGAAATTTTAGAAATCCTCGATTGGGATTTTTGTCAAACCCAAATTTCTTCTATCATCAGTGAACAAAGAAACAAAGTCGTTCTTTCAGTGGAAGGATTTGGTGACTATACAGTGGAATGGCACATGGCAGGTGACTTAAAGACTCTTAAGTGTATGTACGACATAACACACGGAGCAGCTGTGGAAAATCCATGCTTATATTGTATGGCTGATGCACAATCTCTTGAGAGTGTGCAATGGAATAGAGCTCCCAATAGACATCTTCAAGATAGAACTTTTAGGTCAGTGCTTGACATTCCTTTGAGTAGAGTTCACGTCTGTACACTTCATGCACTCTATCAAATAATTAAAAAGGTGGTTCATTTGTAAATATGTTTTGCATGGACAATAAAGCCAGAGAGTGAGTCGAAAAGAGTGAGCAAAACATTAGAGGGAGTGCTCTCAGACATTGGTTTGCATGGAGGTAATGTCAAATTGAAGAGGACCCTAAGATGTCTCAAAGTCGTTACAAGGTACCTAGGAAAGCATCGATAGGCGGCGTGAAGGCCAGAAGGTTTCTTGGGTTTAGACTCAAAGATTCAAATAGAGAAGAAAGGAGAAACCTGTTCAACAAATGTAAACAATTACATAAAGTGGTTAAAAAAAATGCTGGTTGTGGGGCAATCCAAAATCAGAAGGCGAACGTGTGGAAATCACTAGATAAAATTTTCCACTACGTTGAGCAGCATTCTTGGGACAAAGTAAGCTCACATCATTTGAAGAAGCCTTGATGGATTGGAAGAAGTCTTACCTTACAGGGTGGGGTGGGCAACATATCACACATTACATGGTGGATTAGCATTCTACGTATACAAAACAAAATTTTACATTGTACTCTAGTGGCCATTTTGTTTTATTTCAATGCAGCACATACTGTTCAACCATGGTCCATATTTTGCCAAGACATACGGCTCACTATCAATATGGTCCACACAAGGCATGGAAAAAACCCACTACATGGAAAGAACAGGTTAGTTTAAGCACACTAGACATGGGGGAGGAAAGGATAAGGTGAATAGCCTATTAGAGTTACACCAATGTACTTATAGATGACTATTTCATAGAGCAAGGCGGAAGGAGCTTCTTAAGAGCTTAAAAATTACACAGTCTTTACAACATATCCACAAAAAGAAGAAACATATGGCTTGGGGAAATTCAAATGCGGGGGAGCACCATGCGAGGTGGCGACAATCACGATTCAGGAGCGGGAGAAGATGGACTTGAGGGAGAAGATGGACCTAAGGCCGTTGTTTTTATCCTCTTAGATGCACCTCCTTCCTCCTCACTTTGTACCTCTTTGATGTGCAAGCTCTATAGACGAGCTGGTTCCTCTGGTGATGGCAGCATCCCCACGGGCATCAGGCATCTTCTTTCCCTAAAAAACAGTCACTTGTTGTATGGATCTAAGCTCTCCGGGTCTTCAACCCTTGCAGCCAGAGCCTAAGCTGTGTAGGACATGAAATAGCGGGCTATGAGTGCTTGGAACCAATACCCAATGCCAAAGACACGTAGAGCAAACTGTTTCTCAATCAGAATTAGTCTTTCTGCGTTTAGTGAGAGGGGGTGCCCATCACACAATCTTGTAATAACTTTCATTGCAAACAGTGGGAACTTTACATTGTCCTCAGAGTATTCCTTGTGGTATATTATTATCTACAAAAAAATAGTGTAGCATTTATGGGCCGTAAGTGAGATGAGTACAATTGCGAAGTACTTGCATTGTTTCTACAAACCTTTTTGTGGTTGAAACGCCTGATGTAGTGAGACAACGCTGCATCCTTGCCTTGTACTCTAGTGACAAGCCCTTGCCGTGACCCTCCCGCTCTTCTAAGGAAACTATCGTCATACACTAGCACCTGTCAATAAAAATATTGATCATGATATTTTATCACTGGGCCATCTCCAATACCATCTGAATGCCTTAAAACATTACGATGTGATTCTTGTCCATTTCCTGCGTCGACCTTCCTCACAAGTGAATAGACTGACTATTCATTGCCTGAGCTCTGGGTGCCACATGTCTGCCTCACAAAAATTTGCAATTGCAGCTAGGCAGTAGTCCTCCCATATATTCAGCTCATGCATGATATCTATGAGTAGAACGTAGTGGGTGTCACCCGCCATAGCAAAGCTGCGAGCGCAATTCAGAGGCAAAGTCACTTCCTTATTTGGGATTTCTTTCTTGCACCCTATTGCTTCATCCACAAGAGAAGCAAGAGTTAAGCCCACATCAAATGTTTCCTTTAATACCTCTATCCGCTCTTTTTCTGGGTCAAACTGCACCTCCACATCCTCTACCTCTTCCTCCGGCGCCAATGGACAACTATCAAAAGTTGTTGACTAGGAAGTCTCTAACTCACCATCCGTCTGCAAGTATAAGTAACAGACAAACCTATGGTAGAATTCCACTAAGCGATACTTTTTGAAGTGCTTCATACACCTGTCTAGTACAAGAAATGCATTGGAGGGACACTTTTCTAGACTGCAATTCAGTCTCCTTGAAGCACTCTTGTCAGGGTTAAGCTCGGCTGGGTGCACATATCTCATGCCATCAACTGTCATGAAATTGTCACAAATGACTGCCTCATACTGTTGCAAGTGGGTTTGTAGGTACTCAAATGAGCACTCTATTATCCTCTGTATAAAAAACTCTACATTAAACATTCCTGATAGTTTTGGTGCACGGTGATGAGCACAGGCGTTGTATAAGAACGTGAATAGTTATTCTTCACATGTATCCTCGCCTAGAGAATCTGTCTCCAGGACTATGATCCCCATGTTTGAAAGAAAAAGAAAGCCAAAACTACTATTCAAAATTGTTCTATATTTGGTGTCATAACCAAGCGAATATTGAGCGTCGATTTTCCCTGAAGGTCTCTATTCGCTTGGTTCTATACCGTGCGCTAATGTCATAATGTGTGACGTCACTTGCATTAGAACCAGGTGAATAGGGGCCCCAAGAATCCCCAAAGGGCCCTATTCGATTGGTCTAACCCAAGTTGAATTTCTGTTGTACCCACAACGTCTGTCTCTAGGACTATGATCCCCATGACTGAAAGAAAAACCAAGACAAAACTACTATTCAAAATTGGTCTGTATTTGGTGTCATAACCAAGCAAATATTGAGCCTCAAGTATCCCGCAAGGTCTCTATTCGCTTGGTTTTGTCCCGTGCGCTAATGTCATAATAGGTGACGTCACTTGAGTCAGAACCAAGCGAATATGGGCCCCAAGAATCTCCGAAGGGTCCTATTTGCTTGGTTCTGACCCAAGTTGAATTTTTGTTGTACCCACGTCCATTCGAAATAGGTGGATTAGAACAGATCATTTAATGTTATCAGTAATAGATATACATGCCTACTCACTCACTATGCCCAAACATAGGATTGAATAACAACTCAGGCACGATCACATAAGGAGTAGTTATTCTAACCATGCGGTGCGAGACTTCTAATCTTACCCCAACGACCACTCTTTGGCCCTTGGAGTGTTGTTCCCATTGTGCTCTAACCCCGTAACACAGTGGCTTCGGTGTGCACACAGTTAATAGCACACATGAAGGGGGGGGAGGAGAGAGCGAGAGAGAGAGAGAGAGAGAGAGAGAGAGAGAGAGAGAGAGAGAGAGAGAGAGAGAGAGAGAAAGAACCTGTATCTACAATATCCAATGGCGTCGAGTTGGATGGTGATGCCGCAAGTCGCTGAGAGCAAGAACCAGAAGGTGGCCAGGAGGAAGAGGAACAAAAGGCGAAGGTAAGGGCGATGGCGACGCGGCAGCAAAGGACTCAAACCTGTGGAGGTCTCTCAATGCAATATCACGAGAGGTGGCTAAGGGGAAGAGCGCAAAAAAGGCAAATGCAACGGCGATCTATTTTTTCTACTTGGAGATGGAGATGGCGACTGCTAGGGCGATTGACGTCTGACTCTAAACGGTCACTCGCGAAAGGCACGTGGGTTGTGCTCACAAGGACAACCAGTAATAAATGGGCTCAGATTCCCATGCAGTACGACCTACCAACCACAATCTAGGGTGTAATCATGCGCATAAGTGAAGTTGTCACCCTCGTCGAGGTAAGCATTCTAAGTTTAGAGGCAATACCCCCGCCAAACATTTTAACTATACCCTTGTCCCAGATGAGTGCTCTTCTGCCTTTTCTCATCCTCTAATGCCCATCATTTTAACTCTACCCCCGTCAACGCTATGCAGTAAGCAAACCATCTCTTTTGTGCTCCCAACCCTTTTTGCGCATCTCCTCTTACTCTCTAGTGCTCCACCTTTTTATGCATCCTCCTCTTACTCCTGTTCTGTAGTGCTTTAGTGACGTAGAACTCTACACACTGTGAAGAGGTATGCTACTACACTTTTGTGCACTTGTATTTTGTGTGGTCAGTACCAAGCAAATAAGGAAAGGTAAACCATGTTTGTTGCACCTGTTCGCTTGGTACTGACCATCGTCTTTATTAATGATATTTGCTATTACACTTGTTATGCTTTTAGAGTCATGCCATTTGGTCTGATAAATGCTCCTGCAACATTCCAACATTTCATGAACTTGGTGTTTCAAGCATTCTTTGGAAAGTCAATTAGGGTGTTCATTGATGATTTCTGCATTTATAGCTCAAAATCATTGCATCTACAAAGGGTAGAAGAAGGTTTAAACAAGCTCTATGACATGGGAGGTCAACTCAACCCTGACAAATGTGACATAGGTGAGGATGAAGCGATCTTACTTGGTCACAAGGTTTCCTATAAAGGCATTGAGGTGGATCCTTCAAAGGCAAAGGCTCTTATTGAGCTCCCATCACCCAAGAATCTCAAAGAGGTAATCTCATTCATTCAAAAGGTGAAGTATATGTCACGCTATATTCACTTAGCTTCGGAGTTGCTTCATCCTTTGCAAAAGTTGACACAACAAGTAGAATTTGCATGGTCTGATGAGCTTGAAGAGCACTTTTGTAACATTAAAGTCATTTTGTCGGAGCTACCAACACTCATGCCTCCTTGTTGGGAGTACACATTCTTTGTTAGCTCTAGTGTTGGGAAAGAAACAATTGGCGTGGTTTTGCTACAACAAGATCCCCACAGTACCAGAATGCTCTAGAGAGAGGCTACACGGAGACATAACTCATGATGCTTTCTCTCATGTTTGCGGTGAGAAAGTTTAGATCCTACCTACTACCAAAACCTTTTGTAATTCTCACTGCAGAAAATCTTTTCGTCATCTCAAATGAATCTTAGTACTAAGATGTTAAAGTGGATTATGGAGTTGCAAGAGTTTCAATAATCTTTCAAAGTAGAAGATAGTGTGCGTGCACAATTGGCAGGAGATTAAGGTGCCTGAATTAAAGACCCTACCATTGCCACCACCTAAAAGTATTCCTAATGCTTTTACCTTGTTCTTTGATGGAGCTTTTCGACGAGCCACAGGAAAAGCAGGGGGAGGGCTAGTATTGCTCAACCCAAGTGGGGAGGTGGTCATGCAAGATAAGGTCAATCTACCAGGTTCAACTAGCAACAATGAAGCAGAATATGACACACTACTTCATGGTTTAAATATATGCATTGGTGAAGGTATACAACGTCTCATGGTAAAAGGGGATGCACTTATCATCGTGAAGCAAATTTTAGGCATTTGGGCATGCAAGAATGAAAGCCTGAGGACAAAAGTTCATGCCATTCGTAGATTGTTTAATCAATATGAAGAAGTGCAACTACATCATATTCCTAGGAAACAAAATGAAGATGCCGATTTACTTGCACATCAAGTAGTTACATGTGTTGAGAAAGAAGTGCAGGTCATCATGGTGGCAGCAATTGTCAAGCAACCGAGATACCAGGGATTGGAGTCATTGACTCCCATTATTAGCTACATTTTGGAGGGTGAGTTTCCACAAAACTTCACGAAGGCTCAGAAGAGGAGACTCATGAAGAAGGCAAGCACATATATCTTCCTAGAAGGATACCTCTACCAAAGAGGGACGGATCAAGTGTGCAGAAGAGTACCAACTATTGAGGAAATCCCAGCCATTCTAAAAGGTTTGCATGAGGAAGCGTGTGGTGGTCATTTTGCACAGGAACTCACTACAAAAAAGATTTTACTTGCCAGATATGTTTGGCCAAGCTTGCACATTGATGTTCAAAATTGGTGTAAAAGCTGTCATAATTGTCAGATTAATGGAAACAAGCGTCTGTTACATGGTCCATGTCAATTAGTCCTTGCAAATGGTCCATTTGAAAAATGGGGCATTGATGCTATGGGGCCATTGCCTAGGACTAAAAATGGGAAATCGTATATCTTGGTGGCCATAGACTACATGACGAGATGGGTAGAAGCACTAAGTGTGGCAAAGGTAAATGAGAGGACAGTGAGCAAATTTGTCTACACTCACATTTGCTATAGATTTGACACACCTTTGGAGATTGTTTCTGATAATGGTCTAGGGTTTAGAAAGGGCTTTCTCACAGAGGTCTGTGAAGAACTTCACATTCTACATCATCATAGTACACCCTACTATCCCCAATCCAATGGTCTGGTAGAAAAAGCTAATGGTGTCATTGCAGGAATCATTAGAAAGATGGTGAGAAACAAGACAAAGTTGTGGGATGACTTCTTAAATGGTGCCTTGTGGGCGTATCGAACCACATATAGGGAAGCCACGGAGTTTACACCGTTTCAATTGGTCTATGGTCAAGAGGCTTTACAACCAATTGAGCTCAACATCCCAACAATACGACTTCATGGCAAAGCAGCACAAGATGATCAAGAAGCAGGGATGGATCGACTTCTTATCTTAGCTGAGCTTGAGTGGAAATGATAAGCAGCATACGAGTGCTACAAGAGGAAAGCTACACAGGCGAAGGAGAAGCTTGACAAAAAACTAAAGGACAAAGGCATCAATGAAGGAGATCTTGTGCTAAGGTATGACAATCGACTCGATAATCGTTTTGATGCCAAATTTGAAAGTAGATGGCAGGGGCCATACATAGTTAAGAAGGCTTTCAATTCAAGTTACTATCAACTTATGGACTTGAATGGGAAAGAGCACTCTAGGAAGGTAAATGGTTATCGCTTGAAGCCCTATTTGAGTCGCCTTCTACCAAAGGATCTACCAAAGATCTATGAAAGGGCAGCTGTCTCATGTAAGTATTGTTACATGAAGCATGAGTGTAACTCCAGCCAAAATTTTGAGGGGCCAAACAATGAAGATCTTGTCAAGGACTCTGAAGCACTCTCTTTGGAAAAGATGCTCTATGATGGTACATGAATGTACCATCATCCTGGGGGAGGGCTAATGATAGCCGTTTTTCAGCTTTCCGTAATTGCCATAGAAAGCTAACTCACCCTATCAAATCACTCAAACACTGTGGCTATGCCTACCATTTCACTGTATATAGGTGTGTGTGAGTTAGGGTATTTTCCCATATCTTCTTTAAAATCCTCAATTAGCTAGTCACTCGGCTAGTTGAGCCAAAAAATAAATAAAAATAAGAAATATAAGTATATTATGGCCCATTTGTGTGTAAATATTTAATTGTATATAGGGCCTAAATAAAATGAATTTTCATAATTATTTTGGTATTTATTTAAATATTTATACTTAGGTGTGTGTTATTTATGCTATGTACATTGACTCATCATTACCATATTTTTTCTTACCATTTTTCATACTCTTTATTCCATATAAAAATAATTTCATGCAAGCTTCTCTTATTTTTTGTGTAACTCCATCCTAATAAAAATAAAAAAAAACTAGTTTTATTTATGTCTATATTTTTTCACTATTGTGATTTTTTCCTTCCTACATCTATTCTCTATTACTCTCATAAATTAGACCACAAAAAATATTCATCTTTTTATGGTAGACTTATAATGAGAGAGATTTATTTTGACCCCTTTATATTTTTTCCACCTATATTATTTATATTTGACATGTACATATTTTTTAGACCCCTCAATATTTGATTTTCTTAGTTGTACTATTCACTTATATCATGATCTCAATAATATCTTCGATTATAGATCTACCAAATAAGGTCAAGGGTATGTGGAATGCATGCATGCACCATGGGGAGCTCACTCTTGTAGGTATTCAAAAGAATTATCCAAAGAAAGACCTCACAAGGACTTTGTGCAGTGGGAAAACAGTTGGTTTTGCTGAATTTTTAAAGATCACATGCTCCCCTAATTTGAAAAAGTGATACAAACAAAAGTTGTAGCTCATGAGCTGAACTTTCACTTTATCATTTTCGTCTTTCACACACACTCCTCCCTCTCCTTCCCACTCCCAAACCTGCATCTCCCATGTCCTAATTCACCCTCTTCACCATTGCCACATCTCTCACACCTCCATAGCCTTCATCGTCCATTTCTACACCCTATGTGTCGCCCTTTCTCTCTACATATATGTCCATATTACCATACTCTCTTCCGCTTTGTAAAGAACTTCAAAAAATCAGAAAAAATACAAGGATAACCTTTGCAAATGAAGGCTTTTATCATGAATTTTTCAAGGTTTGAAGATAACATAGCTTCATTGACACGCGCTACTTCGCCATGCTGACTCCTTCTTCTTCCGGGGCTGTAAAGAGGTGAATGTCAACTTCTCCAAAGCTTCAACCTCTCTTTACAAGCTCATCCCTTCTCTAACTTTTCTCATCATATATCTCACCATATGGTGAATGATTTCGTAAATATTGTTTAGTGATAATTACTAACTACTAACCACTAACCTTATTGTAAACTGCACCCTCTACTAGAGTAGGCACTTCCAAATTATTCACTCAATCCTCTCTCCTATCATCCTTAATAATTCTCTTCCCTTGAGCCCATATCCATGTGACTCAAAGGACAAGAGAGACCCACCCTCATTAAAAAAATAAAAATAAAAATATGCATAATCTTTTATTCCTTCAAATAAACTTGATTAGGCCTAAACCTAATCGTGGATTCTAAAACCTATAAATAGAGCCCTTCTCTCCCTTGTAAATCATCACATGATCACACTACACCACACCATTCTCAACACATAACACACCACTCTTCAAGCCTAGTTGTGTAGAGTGTGTGCATCGTGAGTACTCTATTCCATCATTACACATAGGTGCATGGAGAAGGTTGAAGTTAGTTATGCCATCTAGAGGAGTGGAGTGTATGTCATACTCTTCACCACACTTGTAGCCTACTCTTGTGCATCAATAGGATTTATAGTTTTGGGTGCAATTGTATGCTGCAACTACGACTCTTCTCTCCAAATTGACTTGATAAGTTGGCTCATCAGGTGGTTGAAGGTATATTGTCCTTGAAGTTTGTTGTGCCATTTCATGCTTGGTGGTTTGAGGGCTTGTTGAATTGTTTCCATAAAAGGTCAATTGTAAGAGGGTGCTCAGTGAGAGGGCTCCCGTGACCCTAAGACAATTTGTGTATTGGTAACAAGGTCAAGTTTTGTGTTGTCTCTCTATTTCTCATCAAGCTTTATGTGCATCTAGTCTTTAAGGCTAAGACTGAGTTGCTCAAGTTGATTTGTGCTCTTTACCTCTCTCTGGCGTGGTGAATATTTGTGTTTGGTGTGTGTGTCTATCTTGCATTCCCTTCTCTTTGTGCGTTTGAGTACAAGGAGATATCACGTGCGTCCTAGTTCGCATCTACAACTAGGTGGTGCCCCTTTTCTTGTTTTGTTTCTGGCAGTGGGTTGTTGTTGTCTTTGATTGTCCTTGCCCCAGCCCCAATTGAGCAGCACGGGAGCCTCGAAGAGTGTTTAGAGGCCGCTCTTCTTGCTGCCCGCCCCGGACCGCCTTAAATTGGTGCGCCCACTGAGGAACGGATTGTGTATTTTTGTGAAGGCTCAAGCTGTAGCATAATCAAGTAGCTTGCATGAATCACGAGAATTTTTATGATCCCTTCATTCCCATTGCAAGGCAAAAGGTACACATAATTGTTAGTACTAAGTTGCAATTTCAACGTGTAATTCGTAGAAGTTTAGGGCCTCTTAGGTTGGCAGAGATAAACGTATCAGTAAATCCTTTTATTTTTCCTTTTATTAGGTATGACCTTAGTTTGGACGTCTATATTTTTGTTTTGTTTTAAGAATTAGGTCATGCATAGACCATGGATAATGACCCAAGAATAGAGGTTTTCCCCTTTCATTTCACTCAACACATTAGAATAAACATTGCAATTAGTAGAAAAATCCATTTTCAACAACGTATGGTGTTCATGTTTGGTGCCCACAGAGTAGGAGAAATTCTCGCATCACCAAACGGAAATGGTTACGCATTTATCCTAGGGAGACCATGGCTAATGAAAATGCGAGCTTTGCAGGATTGGGAGAGTGTAAAGCTAATTTGCAGGAATGAAAATCATAAGAAGGTTGTCTTTGACATAAAGGAGCAACGCCAAGAGGAGCTCCCTGAAGAATCATCTCAAAGTGAGACGGAGGAAGGCTGGACCGATAGCACTTCAGAAGGAGAAAGTAGCGGCAGCATTACTGAAGAGGAGTCTTCCATTGAAGTCATGGGGGTAAGGTTTAATCCAAACAACCAAGAGACCTCTTGCCCAGGTTTGGAAGAGGTAGGCTCCCAAGAGAACCAAAATATGCAAGATGAAGGAATGTTAGAAGGTATGTTGTCTACAACACTTACAAAGGACGAAAGAGAGGAGTTCAGATGTGTGCTAAGGAAATTTCCTAGGCTTTTTGCTAAAGACTACATCGATGTGCGTAGAGTATATGATGTTCAACACAAAATTGAGTTGAAGCCAGAGGCCACACCTAAGGCTCAGAAGCTACGAAGGCTAGGAGTCATCAAGGAGCAGGCTTTAGTCAAGGAGGTAAGAAAGCTTCTAGCAGCAGGTTTCATTTATCGTGGAGAATTCAGAGTGGGTCTCTCCCGTTGTTGTCACTCCTAAGAAAAATGGCAAGTGGAGGGTGTGTGTGGATTACCGTCCACTCAATGAGGCAACAAAAAGAGATCACTTTCCCCTCCCATTTCAAGATGAGATACTAAATAAGGTAGCTGGTCATGAGATGTACATTGTGTGTGATGGCTACTCGGGTTACTTTCAAATAGCTATCGCATTGAAAGATCAGTTAAAAACAACCTTCATCACTCCTTGGGGTTGTTATTCTTTTAGAGTCATGCCATTTGGTCTGACAAATGCTCCTGCAACATTCCAACGTTTCATGAACATGGTGTTTCAAGCATTCTTTGGAAAGTCAATTAGGGTGTTCATTAATGATTTCTGCATTTATAGCTCAAAATCATTGCATCTACAAAGGGTAGAAGAAGGTTTAAAGAAGCTCTATGACATGGGAGGTCAACTCAACCCCGACAAATGTGACATAGGTGAGGATGAAGCGATCTTGCTTGGTCACAAGGTTTCCTATAAAGGCATTGAGGTGGATCCTTCAAAGGCAAAGGCTCTTATTGAGCTCCCATCACCCAAGAATCTCAAAGAGGTAATCTCATTCATTCAAAAGGTGAAGTATATGTCACGCTTTATTCACTTAGCTTCGGAGTTGCTTCATCCTTTGCAAAAGTTGACACAACAAGTAGAATTTGCATGGTCTGATGAGCTTGAAGAGCACTTTTGTAACATTAAAGTCATTTTGTCAGAGCTACCAACACTCATGCCTCCTTGTTGGGAGTACACATTCTTTGTTAGCTCTAGTGTTGGGAAAGAAACAATTGGTGAGGTTTTGCTACAACAAGATCCCCACAGTACCAGAATGTGACCCATATACTTTGCTAGTAGGGTCATGAATGCTTCAGAGAGAGGCTACACGGAGACATAACTCATGATGCTTTCTCTCATGTTTGCAGTGAGAAAGTTTAGATCCTACCTGCTACAAAAACCTTTCGTAATTGTCACTGCAGAAAATATTTTCGTCATCTCAAATGAATCTTAGTACTAGTGAGGCGGTCAGGGGCGGGCAACAAGAAGAGTGGCCTCCAAGCACTCTTCTAGGCTCCCATGCTGCTCAATTGGGCTGGGGTTGGAAAAAAACAACAACACAGACACAAACCCGCAACCTAACCCTACACAAATTTGGGGCACCACCTAGTTTTGGATGCGAACTAGGACGCGTAGAGAGAGCGAGAGAGAGAGAGAGAGAGAGAGAGAGAGAGAGAGAGAGAGAGAGAGAGAGAGAGAGAGAGAGAGAGAGAGAGAGAGAGAGAGAGAGAGAGAGAGAGAGAGAGAGTGCTCGGGCTACTTTGAAACGTATCGGCAATGATCAAGCAGACACAACTATATATTTAAGAAAGAGAGAGAAAGGGGGAGGGGGTGCTTATTGCATTAATACCTTCTTACAAATCTGTCATGACAAATCAAAGTGAGATTAGTATTTGTTCAACATAGCTTGCGTAAATTTCACCACAACACATCACAAGAAAAGCCACCCCAATCACTGTCTTAAGGCCAGGGGAGTACTCTCCACCCTGTCGCCCTCTTACAGTATGTGGGATTTATGGCTAGATTAATGACAACACCCGAGACAAGCTATCAAGAACTTAACAAAAAAACACCAAGACACTTACGCATCATTGTTGTCCATTACTTAACGTTGGAAGGGAGACAAAGTATCCAAGCTTAGTCCAAATCCACCCTCCTTGATTCAGCAAATGTTGGGCTTACACTAGTAGCAAAAATGATAGATTTCCTACTCTCAATTGAATGAACACTCTCTCTCTTACAAATGTCATAGAGTTCCCTTGCTAATCCCCTATTACAACACATGCACATGCATAAGACAATGAGCTTCCACTCAAGAGCTCCTTCTAGAGGGGTTGAGCTTGGCTTCACAAGCTATAGCATAGTGCTCTTGCTTATGGCTCCCCCTTTTGTGCTAGCTACACCCTCCTTTTATAGCAATTTTGAAGGCTAGGGTTACTCCTCTAACCATGGTTGGGTTAGATTTTTAGCCATTTATCTAATTTCTTTTGCTTGGAATTATCAAGAAGTTGGTGGGGAAAGAGAGAGGAGAGAAATGGAGGTGATAGGACTTTTCATAGTGGGTTAGTGTTAGTAGAGTTAGTATTAATTTACAAATGGAATTGGATATTTACAATGGGAGTATCCATGTAGGATACAAATAAGGAAGAAAAACTCTTAAGAGGTAAGAAAAGGTGGATTTCTTACAAGGTTGATGCTCCAAGTGTCTTGAGTAGGGCCGATTTTGACGCTTGTTGACGGTCCACTAGCTTTGACGGTACATTTTTTCTCCATTCTTGACCTTCCTTGAGAGACAAGGTAATTGAAGCTGAGTAATCAACCACCATGATGCTGTCTTTTAAGAGAAGAGGCTGAATTTTGTGGTTTTTTGAAAGATATGGGTAACTTGGAGGAGGAAAAATGAGACTAGGTGGTCAATTTTGGAATGGAATTGTGTGTGGGAGGTATGAGTTCACCATGGTTTCTCTTATTCTTCAAGGTTGAGGAGAAGGTGAGTAGGGTGTAGAGAGGAGGGGTGAGAGAGGTGGGGATGATGAGTGGAGAAGTGTGTGTGAAAGAGGAAAATGATAAAGTGGAAGAGAGAGTGTGGCTGCATAGCATGGGAAAACTTGGGTCCACTAATAAAATCATAGCTCACAGCTCGTACCTCAAAAAAATATGAAAAAATTTGAGGCAAAAGTTCAGCCCACGAGCTACAACTTTTGTTTGTATCACCTTTTCAAATTCGGAGAGCAAGTGAACTTTAAAAATTCAGCAAAACCGACCGTTTTTTTCCACTGCACAAGGTCCTTGTGGGGTCCTTCTTTGGATGATTCTTTTGAATGCCTCCAAGAGTGAGCCCTCCATAGTGCATGTATGCATGCCACCTACCCTTGACCTTATTTGGTAGGTCTATAATTGAAGATATTGTTGAGATTATGATATAAGTGAATAGTACAACTAAGAAAATCAAATATTGAGGGGTCTAAAAAATATGTACATGTCAAATATAAATAATATAAGTGGAAAAAAATATAAAGGGGTCAAAAGCAATCTCTCTCATTATGAGGCTACCATAAAAAGATAAATATTTTTGGTGTTCTAATTTTTTAGAAAAAAAAACAAAATAGATATAGGAAGGGAAAAATCACAATAGTGAAAAAATATACACATAAATAAAAGTAGTTTTTTTTGGATTTTTGTTGGGGTGGAGTTACACCAAATATAAGAGAAGCTTATATGAAAATATTTCTATATGGAATAAAGAGTATGAAAAATGGTAAGGAAAAATTGTGGTAATGGTGAGGTAATGCACAGAGCATAAATAACACACACCTAGGTAGAAATATTTAAATAAATACCAAAATAATTATGAAAAAATCTTTTATTTAGGCCCTATATACAAAGAAATATTTACATACGCATGGGCCATAATATACTTATATTTTTTATTTTTATTTTTATTTTTATTTTTTTATTTTTTGGCTCAACTAGCCCAATGACTAGCTAATTGAGGGTTTTTTAAGAAGATATGGGAAAAGTCCCGTGACTCACGCACGCCTATGTACAGTGAAATGGTAGGGATAGCCACAGTGTTTGGGTGATTTTGGTAGGGTAAGGTAACTCACTGTGGCAATTACAAAGAGCCGAAAAACGGCTATCACTAGGATCTCAAAGTGGATTATGGAGTTGCAAGATTTTCAATACTCTTTCAAAGTAGAAGATAGTGTGCATGCACAATTGGCAGGGATCCTTACTTATAGGGTACATGAGAAGGAGATTAAGGTGCCTGAAGTAAAGACCCTACCATTGGCACCACCTAAAAGTATTCCTAATGCTTTTACCTTGTTCTTTGATGGAGCTTTTCAACGAGCCACAAGTAAAGCAGAGGGAGGGCTAGTATTGCTCAACCCAAGTGGGGAGGTGGTCATGCAAGAGAAGGTCAATCTACCAGGTTCAACTAGCAACAATGAAGCAGAATATGACACACTACTTCATGGTTTAAAGATATGCATTGGCCAAGGTATACAATGTCTCATGGTAAAAGGGGATGCACTTCTCATCGTGAAGCAAATTTTAGGCATTTGGGCATGCAAGAATGAAAGCCTGAGGACAAAAGTTCATGCCATTCGTAGATTGTTTAATCAATTCGAAGAAGTGCAACTATATCATATTCCTAGGAAACAGAATGAAGATGCCGATTTACTTGCACAGCAAGTAGTTACATGTGTTGAGAAAGAAGTGCAGGTCATCATGGTGGCAATAACTGTCAAGCAACCGAGATACCAGGGATTGGAGTCATTCACTCCCATTATTAGCTACATTTTGGAGGGTGAGTTTCCACAAGACTTCAGGAAGGCTCGGAAGAGGAGACTCATGAAGAAGGAAAGCACGTATCTCTTCCTAGAAGGATACCTCTACCAAAGAGGGAAGAATCAAGTGTGAAGAAGAGTACCAACTATTGAGGAAATCCCAGCCATTCTAAAAGTTTTCATGAGGAAGCGTGTGGTGGTCATTTTGCACAGGAACTCACTGCAAAAAAGATTTTGCTTGCCAGATATGTTTGGCCAAGCTTGCACATTGATGTGCAACATTGGTGTAAAATCTGTCACAATTGTCAGATTAATGGAAACAAGCGTCTGTTACATGGTCCACGTCAGTTAGTCCTTGCAAATGGTCCATTTGAAAAATGGGGCATTAATGCTATGGGTCCATTGCCTAGGACTACAAATGGAAAATCGTATATCTTGGTGGCCATAGACTACATGACGAGATGGGTAGAAGCACAAAGTGTGGCAAAGGTAAATGAGAGGACAGTGAGCAAATTTGTCTACACTCACATTTGCTGTAGATTTCGCACAACTTTGGAGGTTGTTTGTGATAATGGTCCACGGTTTAGAAAGGGCTTGCTCACAGAGGTCTGTGAAGAACTTCACATTCTACGTCGTCATAGTACACCCTACTATCCCCAATCCAATGGTTTGGTAGAAAAAGCTAATGGTGTCATTGCAGGCATCATTAGAAAGATGGTGAGAAACAAGACAAAGTTGTGGGATGAATTCTTGGATGGTGCCTTGTGGACGTATCGAACCACATATAGGGAAGCCACGGAGTTTACACCATTTCACTTGGTCTATGGTCAAGAAGCTTTACAACCAATTGAGCTCAACATCCCAACAATACGACTTCATGGCAAAGCAGCACAAGATGATCAAGAAGCATGGATGGATCGACTTCTTACCTTAGCTGAGCTTGAGTGGAAAAGAGAAGTAGCATACGAGTGCTACAAGAGGAAAGCTACGCAGGCGAAGGAGAAGCTTGACAAGAAACTAAAGGACAAAGGCATCAATGAAGGAGATCTTGTGCTAAGGTATGACGATCGACTTGATAATCGTTTTGATGCCGAATTTGAAACTAGATGGCAGGGGCCATACATAGTTAAGAAGGCTTTCAATTCAAGTTACTATCAACTTATAGACTTGAATGGGAAATAGCACTCTAGGAAGGTTAATGGTTATCGCTTGAAGCCCTATTTGAGTCGCCTTCTACGAAAGGATCTACCAAAGATCTGTGAAAGGGCATCTGTCTCATGTAAGTATTGTTACATGAAGCATGAGTTTAACTCCAGCCAAATTTTTTAGGGGCCAAACAATGAAGATCTTGTCAAGGACTCTGAAGCACTCTCTTTGGAAAAGATGCTCTATGATGGTACATGAATATACTATCATCCTGGGGGAGGGCTAATGATAGCCGTTTTTGGGCTTTTCCTTATTGACATAGTAAGCTACCTCACCCTATCAAATCACTCAAACACTGTGGCTATGCCTACCATTTCACTGTACATAGGCGTGTGTGAGTTAGGGGACTTTTCCCATATGTTCTTAAAAACCCTCAATTAGCTGGTCATTGGGCTAGTTGAGCCAAAAAAAATATAAGTGTATTATGGCCCATTTGTGTGTAAATATTTTATTGTATATAGGGCCTAAATAAAATGAATTTTCATAATTATTTTGGTATTTATTTAAATATTTATAACTAGGTGTGTGTTATTTATGCTATGTACATTGACTCATCATTACCATATTTTTTCTTACCATTTTGCATACTCTTTATTCCATATAAAAATAATTTCATGCAAGCTATTTTTTGTGTAACTCCATCCCAATAAAAATCCAAAAAAACTAGTTTTATTTATGTCTATATTTTTTTCACTATTGTGATTTTTTCCTTCCTACATCTATTCTCTATTACTCTCATAAATTAGACCACAAAAAATATTCATCTTTTTATGGTAGACCTATAATAAGAGAGATTTATTTTGACCCCTTTATATTTTTTCCACCTATATTATTTATATTTGACATGTACATATCTTTTAGACCCCTCAATATTTGATTTTCTTAGTTGTACTATTCACTTATATCATGATCTCAATAATATCTTCGATTATAGACCTACCAAATAAGGTCAAGGGTATGTGGAATGCATGCATGCACCATGGGGAGCTCACTCTTGGAGGTATTCAAAAGAATCATCCAAAGAAAGACCTCACAAGGACTTTGTGCAGTGGGAAAACAGTTGGTTTTGCTGAATTTTTAAAGATCACATGCTCCCCTAATTTGAAAAGGTGATACAAACAAAAGTTGTATCTCGTGACTTGAACTTTCACCTCAATTTTTTTTAAATTTTTTTGAGGTTTGAGCTGTGAGCTATGATTTTATTGGTGAACCTCAGTTTGCACATGCTATGCAGCCACACTCCCTCTTCCACTTTATCATTTTCCTCTTTCACACACACTCCTCTCTCTCCTTCCCACTCCCAAACCTGCAACTCCCATGTCCCAATTCACCCTCTTCACCATTGCCACATCTCTCACACCTCCATAGACTTCATCCTCCATTTCTACACCCTATGTGTCCCCCTTTCTCTCTACATATATGTCCATATTACCATACTCTCTTCCGCTTTGTAAAGAACTTCAAAAAATCAGAAAAAATCCAAGGATAACCTCTGCAAATGAAGGCTTTTATCATGAATTTTGCAAGGTTGGAAGATAACATAGCTTCATCGACACGCGCTACTTCGCCATGCTGACTGCTTCTTCTTCCGGTGCTATAAAGAGGTGAATGTCAACTTCTCGATCCAAAGCTTCAACCTCTCTTTACAAGCTCATCCCTTCTCTAAATTTTCTCATCATATGTCTCACCATATGGTGAATGATTTTGTAAATATATTTTAGTGATAATTACTAACTACTAACCACTAACCTTATTGTAAAATGCACCCTCTACTAGAGTAGGCACTCCCAAATTATTCACTCAATCCTCTCTCCTATCATCCTCAATAATTCTCTTCCCTTGAGCCCACATCCATGTGACTCAAAGGACAAGAGAGACCCACCCTCATTAAAAAAAATAAAATAAAAATATGCATAATCTTTTATTCCTTCAAATAAACTTGATTAGGCCTAATCCTAATCGGGGCTTCAAAAACCTATAAATAGAGCCCTTCTCTCCCTTGTAAATCATCACATGATCACACTACACCACACCATTGTCAACACATAACACACCACTCTTCAAGCCTAATTGTGTAGAGTGTGTGCATCGTGAGTACTCTATTCCATCATTACACATAGATGCATGAAGCTTGAAGTTAGTTATGCCATCTAGAGGAGTGGAGTGTATGCCATACTCTTCACCACACTTGTAGCCTACTATTGTGCATAAATAAGATTTACAGTTTTGGGTGCAATTGTATGCTGCAACTACGACTCTTCTCTCCAAATTGACTTGATAAGTTGGCTCATCAGGTGGTTGAAGGTATTTTGTCCTTGAAGTTTGTTGTGCCATTTCCTGTTTGGTGGTTTGAGGGCTTGTTGAATTGTTTGCCTAAAAGGTCAATTGTAAGAGGGTGCTCGGTGAGAGATTCTCCCGTGACCCTAAGACAATTTTTGTATTGGCGACAAGGTCAAGTTCTGCGTTGTCTCTCTATTTCTCATCAAGCTTCGTGTGCATCTAGTCTTTAAGGCTAAGACTGAGTTGCTCAAGTTGATTTGTGCTCTTTACCTCTCTCTGGCGTGGTGAATGTTTGTGTTTAGTGTGTGTGGCTATCTTGCATTCCCTTCTCTTTGTGCGTTTGAGTACAAGGAGATATCACGTGCGTCCTAGTTCGCATCTACAACTAGGTGGTGCCCCTTTTCTTGTTTGGTTTTTGGTTGTGGGTTGTTGTTGTCTTTGATTGTGCTTGCCCTAGCCTCAATTGAGTAGCACATTAGCCGCGAAGGGTGTTTAGAGGCCTCTCTTCTTGTTGCCCGCCCCGGACCGTCTTAGCATTTTGAATTTATAAGGGAGAAGTAAAATTACAACTTAACACCCATGGAGGGGGATGAGAGTTAGAAAACACTAGGGACAGGCCCAAAGGCCAAGGTTTAGAATTTACAAAAATTAATCTACTAATTTCAGGGGGATACAACTGGCAATAAACAATTAGAAGTTGATCCTTTTTCTTCACAGCCAGTCTATCTCTTCCTAAAGCTTGTTGGCAAAGTTCAAGGCTTCCTCATGTTTATTGGCTAGCTCAAGCACTTCATCCTTCATCTCCTCTGCCCAATTATTGATAACATTTAGAGAGACATTCTCGTCGAGAAATCCTTGCACGTCTTCAGCCCTTCTTTCATATAGAGAGTCTTTGAGGATTGAGACTCTGTGCTTGTAGATCCTCATTTGTTCCAGCTTGAGGTTAGCATCCTGATCTTCAAATTAGAAGCTTGAAAATTGGGAACAAAAAGGAAAGAATTTCTAAGCTTCCAAATAATCCATAAGAATTATGCCCTAAACCTATTCCAAAAGTCAGAGAGAAGTCCAGGTGAGTCCCCTAAGAGTAGCTGTTTCCACCCTAATTGGTGGCCAAGGGTTTTGACTAAGGGGGGAAGGATGGGGGTGTTGGTTTGGCAGCTGAGGGAAAGGTGTGAAATATCTTCCACTGCTCTTCTGCACCTGAGGTAGACAGAATTACCAGCGGCTTATCTTGAGGATTGACTCCCGTGTTGACAGCATCCACTCCCGGGCTGTGTCGATGGAGAACGCTAAGGGTACCATCGGGGGAGGACCAAGGGGGGACCTCATGAGGAGGGCCCGGATGCGGGCCTATA
Source organism: Adiantum capillus-veneris (assembly GCF_014529385.1). Classification (NCBI taxonomy): domain Eukaryota; kingdom Viridiplantae; phylum Streptophyta; class Polypodiopsida; order Polypodiales; family Pteridaceae; genus Adiantum; species Adiantum capillus-veneris. The sequence goes on along the minus strand of NC_140935.1, from coordinate 53,434,686 downwards.
CTGGCGCTGCGGGAGTGTCCCTTGGAAAGGCATCACAACTTTTCCAAGCTTCATGTAGTTGCTCTGTGAGACCTTGAGGGAGGTTCTGAAAAAGCTACTGGTTAAATATACTAGATGGACATGCCTGAAAAGCAGGGCCTACGTTATAGATGATGAGTGGTATGTGAGGCAATGGGTTGGAGTACTAGCCATGTGTTTTCAAGAGAGGTAGACGTGGGAGGGAGAAGCAGGGGTAGCACCCCCCTTAGACTAGGGGAGATGATGGGAGGACATGATAGTTAGGTCAGCATGGACTCATCTTGAGTTCGCTGGAGCTCTCGTTCGTCTACTTCACATTGGTATTTTGTTGCACCTGTTCGCTTGGTACTGACCTCAGAAAATATAAATGATGTTTTCTATTACACTTTTCTGAGGTCAGTACCAAGAGAATAAGGGAAGGAAAACTCTGTTCTATGCACATGTTTGCTTGGTACTGACCTCTGAAAATATAAATGATGTTTGCTATTACACTTTTCTGAGGTCAGTACCAAGCGAATAAGGGAAGGAAAACTCTGTTTGATGCACCTTTTCACTTGGTACTGATATTATTTTTGCTATTACACTTTTCTGAGGTCAGTACCAAGCAAATACGGGAAGGTAAACTCTGTTTGTTGCACCTATTCGCTTGGTACTGACCTTTTCTGAGGTCAATACCAAGCGAGGAGAGGTAATACAACCGTATTTGGTGCACTTCTTTGCTTCGTGCTGGCCCTAGAAATCTTAAGTCCCTTGTGCAACAAATGGCATGTCTTTTTATATTATGCTATTTGTAGAGATGTCTCGTGCAAAGGCAACACCTAGAAGGGCAACAGGTGACTCTTTGAATGCTCAAGCAAGAAGATGCCGATATGAGGCGCATAGAGGTGTAGTGCAAGAGCTGCACAGGATCGAACGACACATGCAACCGACCATTCCATGTCTTCCTTTTCAGTGAGTAGTGCGAGAGATTTACGAGCAGTGGAGAGTCGGCATGCGATGGGCCAGCAGTGTACTTCTCTGGCTGCAAGAAATTGTAGAAGACTACCTCATTGAATTCTTCAGTGATGGATATATCCTGGCTGCCCATGCACACCGTGTTACTATCATGCCACGGGATTTTGACACTCTTTGGAGGCTACACTTCCGCTACGATGGGCTGCTTCAACTAGTACCTATCTAGGATAGTCGAACCTAGGATATTCTTAACATCCCCCCTCTCCATCCTCATGCATGACAGACAGACCCTTCTAAGGCTGAATTAAATAGGAAAAGGACACGATCGCGGGTCGAGAGGGATGACACAGATGGGCAGGCTGATGAGGGGCATGAGGAAGTCAATGAGGGGCATGAGCAGGTCAAGAGGGATGACACATATGAGCAGGCTGATGTGGACCCGGTCATTGAAGAAAGAGAGACATTTATGGAGGAACCAATTATGAAGAAAAATGAGCAAGGGATGGATAATCCAGAGCCTGTGCTTGTAAGGTAGGATTTTGTGCCTTTTAGGGAGGACCCTATGCTTGTTAGGGAGGAGCCTGAGGAAGCCACGGATAAATCTCGAGAAAGGTAAGGAAAAGGCTCTTCTTCACAAGGGCCATCCAACGAGGGGCCTTTATCAGATGAGTCAATTATTTTAGAGCAAATCAATGGAGAGAATGAAGATGAGTTGCAAGTTCTGATCAAGTCAGCTCCTCTACATGCACACATACTGCTGCTTAGAAGGTCAGAGGAGGCTTGCATTTTCAACCTTTATCAACAAGACTTCCTGTGCATGTGCAATTTGTCCAACTCCAATACAACGGATGCGATCATCAACATTGCTTTGTGGTACTTCTCAAGCTCTTTATAATTTACGGTTGGTTCATTAAATGGCTTACTACCAAGACATGGTTCAATACTAAGCAAGTCAGTGGCTTATGGAATTAGACAGTGGTACCACTCGCTCGGTATTGACCCATGTCTTCATGGCAGTTGCAGACGTTGTGAGCGGGATGAAAACACACAGAGCGCCTCTATAACGACCCGACACACACTCTTGGGAAGATACACACGCACACTATGGGGCACCACTCGGCTTACACAACCACCTGGCCGAGACAGGAAACACACCGATGGAGCGAGAGGAGAGAGACTATCCACTTTCCCACTCCACACAGAGACACACACACACACAAAAAAAAAAAACTCAGCTCAAAAGAGGAGAACTTCTGATAATTAGATACAAATGATCTTGGGCCAACACCAAGGGGCAAATAGCTCAAACAAAATGGGTAAAATATACCAAATACAATCACAAATTGGAGAAGAAGCTTCGTTCATAGGAGAAACTTACACAGCAAAAACAAAAAAAAAGAGTGAGTAATTTGGCAAAATGGACAGTGCCATCGCGTCCGAAACGGCCCAAAACCCCAGTCTACAATGTCAAAGTGCTCAAATCCGACCTCGGATGAGCAGTTTACGGCGAAAACAGGCTCCAAAAACCCCAAAAAACACACCTGCGGCTGTTCCTCCTCTCTTCTACACGTTGTTTCTGTTCTTCTCTCTATTTTTTCAGTTCCCACACTTAGATTTTTTAGTTGGGCACCCTTGGCCTTTTAGATGACCTCAAACGGACCCCGAACAGGCCAAAAACTGACCTCGCAGTGCATAGTTGTTACCCTGCTGCATCCATGCGCACACCTGGCACTCATTTCTTTTCAATAATGCGTCTTGAAACCACGTGAAGTGGCCCCAAAAATTGGTCCTAATGATGACCTTTCTGCATAAATCTCACAAGAAAACACCACTTTGTGTCCGTATTCATCCACGTGCAAATATTGACCCCGTTCGGCCTCCTGACGCCACTCGATGCCATCTGACGCACTTGCTTACCTCATTTCGTCGGCCCATGGATAGCTTCCTCGAGAAGTTTTACGCACTACCACCTCCTCCTTATTGTAGGAAAAACACACTAGTACTGATAATAGTGAAAATCGCTGCACTATGTACACCCTATCCTACTTGTACACACGTGGGCCCCACGTAACCACCTGGCTATGGAAATTTGGTAATCCTTTATTCGATGAACCATGCATGTGTATGTACATATGCGCAATCCCTTGCTCAAAAAAACTCCTGACATAATTTGCCCATCCCCTAGCCTGCTAGATCATTCATGATCAGCAGCAGCAAAGAGAGATATGAGACTCGCCGCATCACAGGTCTCCTCATCCTTCACCAACTTTGCTTGCTCCACAGACAGCTCATCTTGCTCCACCATCATCAATCTAGCATGATACAATTTAAGACGCAATACATTTACCCTTGACTTATGTAGAGCACCATCTAGGTTAGCCAACTGATATGTGCCATTTGGAAAACACTCCACTACCTTGAAAGGGCCTTCCCACTTAATTTGAAACTTCTTTTGGAAGGTGTTGTCCAGCTTACTATTGTAGCGCAAAACCAAGTCATGTTTCTTGATACCCTTACTTTTGACCTTTTCATTTATCTTTGCCAAAGCCTTATCCTGCATCTGTCCATAATGCTCCAATGCGCTCATCCTATACAACTGAACCTCTTGTAACTGCAAGAGCCTCTCTTTGAATGCATCACTAGGCGGCCCAAGCAACTTCTCCAACATCTTGACCGCAGGCAACTCTACCTCCACAGGCAATAGTGTTTCCTTTCCATACACCAAATGAAATGGAGTAAACCCTGTACCTGTCTTCACCGAAGTACGGTAAGCCCATAATACACTAGGCAATTCCAAATCCCAATTCTTTCCTTTGTGCTCTGTCACTTTAGAAAGAATTTTTACCAACTCACCATTGAATCTTTCATTTAATCCATTACACTGTCGGTAATAAGGAGTGGTATGCTGGTGCCTAATCTTCATCTTTGCACATAAAACATCTAGCAGTTTAGCTCTAAAGCCAGGCCCCTTATCTGAAAGTAGCTCCAGTGGCACCCCAAACTTGCAACATATTTCATCAGACAAAAATTTTGCCACATCCTTTGCAGCGATCTGTTTTACTGCTATAGCCTCTGCCCATCTAGAAAGATAGTCCACTGCCGTCAAAATATAGCTTTTGCCCCTTCTTGTGATAGGTAACGGGCCTATTGCATCAATCCCCCACTTTTCAAACATATCAAACGCCATAATGGTTTTTCGTAACTCTGGCTTCAACACTCTCTTCCCAAATGATTGACACCTATTGCAAGACCTACACCAATGGTGAACATCCTTGTGCAAACTAGGCTATACATACCCCTCTTGCAAAATCTTATGCAAGGTGATCTTTAGAGAAAAATGGCCACCACATGCGCCTTCATGATTCTCTTCCAACACTCTGTAAAGCTCCTCCTGCCAAGGTACACGTCTCAACACGAGATCAGCCCCTTTCATGTATAAGACATCACCAATCAATTTGTACCTGTATGCTCTACGCAGAAAGCCATACTTCTTAGACTTCTGAATCTCCTTTGGAATGATTCCTTTTAGCAAAAACTCCTCTTCTTGAGCCAGACTTTCCCGGCCATGATAAAGAGGTAAAGTGGTCCTCAACACAAATAGCTACCCAATCATGCCTTGAGCTGCTTCATGTGCCTCTCCATTTAGAGCACGTTCAATGTGTCTGATGATCCATGCTTCGAACTTTTTTAACAGGCCTTTAATTCTGAAGCACATTTCCTTCAATGAGGTGTTCTTGCTCTTTCACACACCCAACACTTGCTTCACCACTAACAAGGCATCACCTTTTATGCTCAACCTTCGAACCCCATGCTTCAAACAAATGTGTAATCCGGCTTCCAGAGTAGCATATTCAGCCTCATTGTTACTATGAGCATCCAATTTGAACCCTCTCTTGCATACTACCTTCCCCTCTGGATCATAAAGGGCTATACCCCGTGAAGCTGCATCATGGCTCTTTCTGTATGAACCATCAAAGAACAACACATGTGCATTGCTGATCTGTGGCACTTATTCAACTATCTTTCTCACCACCTCTTCCTTAACAATAAGGGGATTCTCCTTGTAGGTCAACAAATTAGCTAGGGTAGCCCTTGTACTATCTTCCACTAGAAAAGAGAACTCAAACTCTTGCAGCTCAATTACCCATTTCTTCACCACATTTGACATGTTAGTACCATTAATTAACTGTGGAAAAAAGGCATAACTTGTCAAGAAAACAAAAGGCCGTGGTAGTAAGTAATGAAGAAATCGTCGACAAGAAAATATTACACTGGCCATCACTAGCTCTATTTCCGAGAACTTTCTCTCCGCTACCAACTTCACTCGGCTTGCACAATACACTGGCCTCATATAATGGCTGCCCTTCCCCTTTTTCAATAGCATGGCTCCAATGGCATCATCCCCTACTGAGGGATTTACATAGAAAACTTTCTCCCAATCAGGAGCCTGCATGGCTGACAAACCCCCTAACACCTCTTTCACCTCTTGAAACACTTCTTCACACTTGTCATCCCATTGCAATGGATCATGCTTTGCCACTTGTTGTAATGGATAAAGAATCTGAGAAGACAATGGAATAAACCTTGCTATGTACTTCACTTTGTGTATAAAGGTTGCCAATTGCTTCATACTCGTAGGTGATGGAAGAAGAATAATAGACTTAACCTTGTCTGGATCAGCCTCAATGCCATTTTCTGACACCGTGTGGCCCAATAACTTCATCCTTGGCTGTGCTAGATGACATTTCTTTGGATTTAGTTGTCCTCCACATTCATCATATCGAGCCAATACCCTCTGCAGCTTCTCATGGTGTTCAGCCCTACTGCTATAAACACAGAAGTCATCCATAAAAGCTTTAACACAACTACCAATGAATGGTTCCAACACCCAATTTGCTCTCTCTTGATAGAAGGAAGGTCCATTTGACAACCCAAATGGCAATACTGTGTAGCAATAGCAGCCCCATGGCGTAATAAAAGTGGTCTTTGTGCGGTCTTTAAGAGCAATCTTCAATTGAAAATAGCCTGAAAAACCATCACACACACTGTACCTCTCATAGCCTGCCACTGAATCCAAGATCTGATCGATGAATGGAAGAGTATATGGGTTCTTCTTAGTGGCTGCGTTTAAGGGTTTAAGATCTACACAAATTCTCCACTTCCCATCCCTCTTTGGACTGACTACAAGTGGACTGACCCATTCTGTGGTCTCCACAGGGGCTATGAACCCTGCCTTCAACAACTTGTCCACCTCTTCTCGCAAGGATTCCATTTGCTCTTGACCCATCCTTCTTAGCCTTTGCCGCACTGGCTTAGCACCTTCTTTCAGCTCTATATGCATCTCTTCGCCCTTGAACCCTCTGATCTCTTCATATGAAGTAATGAACAAATCAGGAAAACTAGCTAGCATGTGCAAATATATATCCTTCTCCATAGCTGAGAGGTATCCACTGATCATTTGTGTCATCAAACCCTGCTTCTTTGACAACTCAACGTTGGTTTGCATCATCCCTTCAATCACTTCATAAGGCCCTTCACTTTCATCTTCAACCTCATTCGCAAATGCAACTAAACCAAACTCCTGGATTTCTTTGTCCATCAAAAGAAATGCAACATCAGCATCCTCATCACTGCCGGTAGTGCTATCACTGTCCTCATCTGTCACCGTGGAAGAGTATTCATCACTAGACTCATCCTCATCTTCATAAAGCTCCTCTAATTGTTTCCTTGTGTCCATATTATAAAGCTTCTTGGTACCTGTCTTTCCATAGAGACTAATCGTACCATGTCGCTAATCTTGAACAGCTCCCACTGCACGTAACCATGGTCTTCCCAGTATAATAGGATATGCTCACAATCCTGCTGGCATCACATGAAAATCAACCACTGCCTTTGCATCATATGCCTCCACTTCTAAGCTCTTTACAACACCCAAGCATTTTACTTTTTGATGGTTTGCCAATCTGATCCAAAAACCTGACACCCCAGCCATTGTGAGACCCATCTTCTCAACGCATGAGTGTGTTATGATTCATATTTCGACTCCGCCATCCACATAAACTTGTCCCAAATTTTTCCTTTTATGCCACACATCTACTATTGGACAAATGTCTGGTAGCTCATCCATTGCCAACACCTTTACTGAACCTCTCTCTGGATCTTTCTCCATTGGGTTAACCATCCTCTTCCACTGTCTCTTTAGCTTAGGCACCATCTCTATAAGCTGCCCAAAAGTAACATCTTCCTTCCTGCTCGTCAGATCCTCCTTCAAGTCATAGCTTAATTTCCCATCCCCTAGTGGAAAATCTGAAACATGAAATTTTCGACGAGCTCTCCTTTTCCTCTTGGCCTTGACATCCTCGCCTTCATGGCTCTTTCCTTTCTTCTTGCTAGGACCTGGGGCACTTCTTCCTTACTTATCCTCTGTGGTCCTCTTCCCAATAGGCATCACTAATGTATCCTCTAGCTTTGATGCCTTCTCCAAGGTGACTACACTTAGCACTTTTGTCTTTCCCTTTTCCTCCTGGGTCAGTCCACTGGTTCCTTCGTCTCCCTTAATTTCGATGCCATAATCATTTGACCTAGTTAGCACCTGTCTTGGCAATGGATACATGTCTCCCCCCATCCTTGGTGGCTTATCACATTGCAGGTTGATGTGACCCAACTCTCCACAATTATAACATGTGGGCGTTTGCATCCAAAACCTACCTTTGCTTTGTCCAACACCATTCCTAGGCCTTTCTTCACCTCCTGGTTGATTTGCAAACCTCCCTCGACCTCGATTATTTCCCACTTGACCTAGCATGTTTAGGCTGAGATTCTTCATCAAATCTACCATTTGCCTCATGTCTTGCCTTAGCCCATCATCTTCCACTACTGTAGTGACCACTGCTGGCATAACTTGAGTAGTAACAGGAACCACTGGTTCGTGATGAACCCCTGACATGCGACCTTGTAAAGAATCTATAGGATGAAATTCAGACCTCATTGGCAAAGACTCCACCCCTAACTGGCTCATTTTCCTCAACTTCCACTCTTTGTTCCTTGCTACCTCTAGTGCATCTTCATATGTCCTAGGCTTCTTTAGCTCCACTCTCCAACGTATATTCTCCCAAAGACCGGCCAAGAACCTGTCCTTCTTCATCATGTCAGGCGGGGGTACCTGTGGTGCTAAGGCCTTGCACATTCGCTCCCATGCCAATGAAAACTTACGTATGTACGCATCTACTGGCTCACCTTCCTTCTGCACCAAACCTTGTACTTCTTGCCACACTTTGTCAGGATCTTCTATCTTCACAAACTCCACTTCCAATCCATGCCTTAGATTGTCCCAACTCAATCTTACAGGTGGATCCGCTGCACGCAAATCCTCTTCAAATGCCTTGGACCAAACTCGTGCATCACTCTTCAAACAAATTTGGAGAAGGCGTAACATTTGCGTAGGGTCATGAATCTGGTTGCTAATGCAGGCAACCTCCATCTTTTCCAAAAATTCTTCCACATCTTCATCACTTCTTCCATGAAACTCCGGATAAGAGAAAGCCATGGCTACCCAAATTATGATGCTTTGAGAACCCCTTCGAACACACGTGCAAGAACCCAAAACTTTTCACTACCCAATCCCCAGAAACTTCGCTGGAGCTCAGCTTTAGATAAGGACAAACACATGCACATCAAATGAGTTTTTATAGTTAATCATCGGAATGACAACAGGCAAAGGACATTCCAGGATCTCTCTCAATCTTCTTGGCCCAAACATAAAGACTATGCGCTGCTGGAAAAAGATCTTCCTGGACACATGAACATTAATCTGAATTCTTTGAGTTAAATGAAAAGGAGTGAACTGCGGGACATTTTGATCATCCATTAAAGCCAACCATAAAGCTCCCAAGAAGGCACACTTGACTTAACCTCTGATTTTGCCAAAATTTCAGCAGCATAACAGCATAAATGGCTCAAAAGACCAAGAAATCAGCCATCATAACTTGGAAAAATTTTGACAGAGTTTCCCAAGAAGTAGAGCAGTAGGAACCCAAAATATAGACTGTATATGTATGCATAAACTGCCAACAATAGAACTCGAGCATCAAGTAGGACTCACTAGTACATAGCCTATGGCGAGGTCACAAAAAGGGTGCTCCAGCTACCTGTATCACCGAAAGGATCTCTACATTTGAGAATCCCCCAGCTCAATAAAAACCTCACGCTATCGACGCTCACACGAAGGCTTATGCAAATTTTGTATAGTCAAGTCTCAGAAATGACTATCTTCCAGACCAAGTCTGAGAAATGGCTGGGACTGCCAAATAAAAGCAAGTATGGCTCCACAAAGGCGTACAATGGCAGTTTCCACAAGTAACGTACAATACCAACAGACAATGCGCTCAAAAAAGCGCCGAATGATGCATACCCACAACAACTGCAAGTGACATCACTGCTAGTATATCACTGTACTCCAGCTACCTGTACCTATATGAATCAACTGTACTTGTACCTGTAATCCCGAATCTCGAAGCTTGAAGCTCGAAGCAGAAGGTACTCGAAGAAGATCCTCTGTGGGGGCACCATAAGAATGTGAGTGGGATGAAAACACACATAGCGCCTCTATAACGACCCGACACACACTCTTGGGAAGATACACACACACACACACTATGGGGCACCACTCGGCTTACACAACCACCTGGCCGAGACAGGAAACACACCGATGGAGCGAGATGAGAGAGACTATCCACTTTTTCACTCCACACAGAGACACACACACACACACACACACACACAAAAACTCAGTTCAAAAGAGGAGAACTTCTGACAATTAGATAAAAATGAGCTTGGGCCAACACCAAGGGGCAAATAGCTCACACAAAATGGGTAAAATATACCAAATACAATCACGAATTGGAGAAGAAGCTTCGCTCATAGGAGAAACTTACACAGCAAAAACAGCACAAAAAGAGTGAGGAATTTGGCAAAATGGACAGCGCCATCACGTTTGGAACGGCCCAAAACCCTAGTCTACAATGTCAAAGTGCTCAAATCCGACCTCGGATGACGAGTTTACGGCCAAAACAGGCTCCAAAAACCCCAAAAAACACACCTGCGGCTGTTCCTCCTCTCTTCTTCACGTCTTTTCTGGTCTTCTCTCTGTTTTTTCAGTTCCCACACTTAGCTTTTTTATTTGGGCACCCTTGGCCTTTTAGATGACCTCAAACGGACCCCGAACAGGCCAAAAATTGACCTCGCAGTGCATAGTTGTCACCCTACTGCATCCATGCGCACACCTGGCACTCATTTCTTTTCAATAATGCGTCTTGCAACCACGTGAAGTGGACCCAAAAAGTGGTCCTAATGATGACCTTTCTGCATAACTCTCACAAGAAAACACCACTTTGTGTCCGTATTCATCCACGTGCAAATATTGACCCCGTTCGGCCTCTTGACGCCACTCGATGCCATCTAACGCACCTGCTTACCTCATGTCATCGGCCCGCGGATAGCTTCTTCGAGAAGTTTTACACACTACCAACTCCTCCTTATTGTAGGAAAAACACACTAGTACTGATAATAGTGAAAATCACTGCACTATGTACACCCTGTCCTACCTGTACACACGTGGGCCCCACGTAACCACGTGGCTATGGAAATTTGGTATTCCTTTATTCGATGCACCATGCATGTGTATGTACATATGCGCAATCCCTTGCTCAAAAAAACTCCTGACAACGTTGTTGTGTTACGTCTCAAGTTTTTCTTTATAAGTCACGCTTGGTTCATTAGATTTCTCACTACCACTAAGATATGGGTCAATACCAAGCGAGTCAGTGGCTTATGGAATTCGATAGCTGCCCAAGTTTCTCGGTATTGACTCATGGGTTTGTGGCAGTGATAGCCCGCTAAAATATCTTAAGTATAATCTGTGCCATTGATTCATGTTAGGCACGCTATCTCGCTTCTGTCCACTGAGGTTCAAAACAAAGTATACATAATAGAACAGCTAATATCGCCTATGTTGCTGAACAGTGGATTTTCCTTTTTGGCTCTGATGGGCTGGTTTAGCAGAGTTAATTCTGATTTAGAGTGCTTTCTCGTTACTGCATACAATCAATGTTGAGTTTCTTCTTGCCTTGTAAAAACCATATTGGATTTAGGATCTTTCTCCTCATCTTTGATGGTTTTCATGTAGTGATCATTGGAGTCTGTTGTTATTTGACATTGAAGATAAGATTGTCTACTACGCAAACTCCGGAAAAAGCAAGTGGTTTCAAGGTCGTGTAAAAACGTAAGGCACATCTGGGTACATCTGGAAGTAGTGTCTCGTTGTAATGTGTTACTGACTCAAGTGGTTACATATGTAGTGCTGCAAAAAAACTTGTATGATGTGTAGAGCATGTTTTGTTAGAACATGATCTAGGAAATACCATCCAGCACGAATGGGTAACCGTGCCCATACAGGTTGATGACTATAACTGTGGCTGGAGAACTTGTTTGAATGCCTTGTTGCTCCTCAGTCAAATTTTGGATGTACCAAACATAAGTAATCGTGTTGTTTCATTGTTTGTTTGCTGCAACGTTTGTATTAAAAGAAGCAACATCTTTACTTACTTTTCTATTTCCACGCTTCTACAGGAACTTCAATTACATAACTACACCCCGAATGATGTGCGGCATTTTTCTGTAATGGCCATCCATCATATTATAATCTCGTAAAAAGACGCACAAGAGAGGAAGGGGTTAGAGCTGAGGAGTTCGAACAGGCTCACATTAAGGAAATGACGCAGCGCTACAATCAGACTCAAGAAGAGGTTCAAGAAATAAATATTATGCGGACGCTGCAGAAGTAGAGGAATGGGCTACACTGTTAAGTATGGAGCCTGATTTACCCTTGTAATTTTCTATGGTAAAAGGGCACATTTGTAAGGCCCCCATTATGAGGAGAAGCCATTGTGTGTGAAGGAAAATCACTCACCGGAAACCAAAATTTTCACGGACAAGAATCAGGGGCAACTTTAAAGGCCTCGGGGGCGGAGGCCCCCGAGACTTTTTTGTTCGCCGGAATATTCTTTTTTGCCGGAATATTATGGCCGGACGGCGGCCGAAAAGTTGTCGAAAAACAACCGATCGGTTGGCCGGTGGCCGATAGTCAATGGCCGATGGCCGGTGGTCGAAAGTCAATGGCCGGTGGCCGGTGGTCGGAAGTCAATGGCCGGTGGCCGGTGGCCAAATTCAAAAGCGTACTTGTCTTCTCAAGGGCGGCCACACATGAGCGGATTGGAGGGTCCTATTTGGACTTATTCGCACAAGGGCGGCTACACATGGCTGTCTCTCATAAGAGAGGGCATTCCTTTTGGCCTATAAAAGGAGGCCATTTCTACACACATTTCATAGTGTGAAGTTGATGCAACAAGGTGAGTGTGAGGTGGTGAGAGTGAAGCAAGGCGGGAGCTCCATTAAGGGTATAATCCCTTTGTAAACTACTTCTTGTTTTGAAGTACTAAAGCCATTGAGTGGCTGCTTTCCCGTGGACGTACCCCACATTGGGTGAACCACATATATCGTGTGTACTCTCTCTCTCTCTCTCTACTCTATAATCTCGTGTATATAAATCTGTCTCTCTCCATTAAGTAATCTACTCAATTATCTATTTAGCTACGTCTTATTTCCTAACAACTGGTATCAGAGCAAGGTTTGCTCGTAGCTAAATTATCTCAAGGAAAGGATTCCTTGAATTGAGTGGGAGTTATGGAGGAGGAAGGGAAGCTCAAGATTGAGAAGCTTAACGGCAAAAACTACCAGCATTGGAAGATACAGATTGAAGACTATCTCTACTAGAAGGACCTCTATTTGCCACTAGGCGGTCTTGCGAAGAAGACCGCAACAATGGCAGATGAAGCATGGATTGTCCTTGATCGAAATGCACTGGGAACAATCCAGTTAAGCTTGGCGTCAACGGTGGCCTTCAATGTTTCGGAGATGAAGACCACGGAGGACTTGATGAAGTCACTTGACGACTTCTACGAGAAACCATCGGCATCCAATAAGGTATTTCTTATGAAGCGCTTGTTCAATCTAAAGATGGCAGAGAATGGTTCAGTTGCAGAACACCTAAATGACTTTAACACAAACATAAGTCAACTTCGATCAGTGAAAATCAATTTCGATGACGAAGTGCGAGCTCTCCTTATACTATCATCTCTACCGGATAGTTGGGACAGCCTTGTGATGGCTGTAAGTAATTCTATCTCTGGCACAAATACTCTTAAGTTTGATGATGTTGTGGGTGTTCTCCTAAGCAAGGAAATGCGAAGGAGAAGCACAGGAGAATCATCAAGTGCTGCACTATCAGTGGAAACAAGAGGAAGGCTTAAGGAGAGGTTCAAAAACCAAAAGGGTCGTGATCGCTCAAGGCGGAGCAAGTCACGCACAAAGTCAGTTCTTGAATGTTGGAACTGCGGCAAGAAGGGCCACGCCAAGAAGGATTGCTGGTCCAAGAAGAAGAAGGAGACAGAGTCTCAAGACAACAAGCCAACATCGGAGGCCAATGTGGCAGGTAAAGTAGAGCAAGATGCTCTAATTCTCTCATTAGACAATGTGTCTAATTCCTGGATAGTAGATTCTGGGGCTTCATTTCATGCGACACCACACAAGCAACATTTCCAAGACTACACCAAAGGTAATTTTGGGTATGTATACTTGGGAGATGATGAAGCTTGTGAGATTGTCGGCAAAGGTACAGTTTCTGTCAAAACTGCTAACGGAAATGAATGGAAGCTTAAAGAAGTTAGGCATGTTCCTTCTCTTCGCAAAAATTTGATCTCTACAGGACAATTGGACGATGAAGGTCACAACATTGCATTCGGAAACAAACGGTGGAAGATCTCAAAGGGATCTTTGGTGGTTGCCAAGGGTGAAAAATTCGGTACACTTTACTTGTGTACTGTTAGCACGCAACCTTCAGCTTGTGCAGCAACTATAGAAGTTGACTGTGCGGTGTGGCACTAGCGACTTGGGCATATGAGTGCCAAAGGAATGCAAATCCTTCAAACAAAGAAGCTTCTACCAGGTTTGAAAGAAGTGGACTTAGAGTTCTGTAAAGATTGTGTTTATGGTAAACAAAAGAAGGTAAAATTTCAAAAATCAGGAATTGAAAGAAAAAATAAAAAACTTGAGTTGGTTCATTCTGATGTTTGGGGTCCTACAAGTACACCATCACTTGGTGGCTCATTGTACTATGTAACATTCATAGAGGATGCGACTAGAAAAACATGGGTTTATGTCATGAAGAATAAATCCGATGTATTTTCCATATTTCAAAGGTGGAAAGCCTTTGTGGAGAATGAAACAGGTACCAAGGTTAAATGCCTCAGATCCGACAATCGAGGCGAATATTGCAGCCAAGCTTTTGAAAGCTTTTGTGCTAGCAATGGCATTCGGAGGCAAAGGACAACCCCTAGGACACCTCAACAAAATGGGATTTCGGAAAGGATGAACAGGACAATCATGGAACGAGCACGAAGCATGCGGCTACATGCAGGCCTACCGCTTGAGCTTTGGGCAGAAGCTGTAAGTACGTCTGTGTACTTAATCAATCGGTCAGCCTCAACGGCATTGGATGGGGGAGTTCCAGAAGAAGCATGGACAGGTAAACCGGTGAATTATGCATTTCTCAAAGTGTTTGGGTGTGAGGCTTTCATGCACATAGATAGAAGCCTAAGATCAAAGTTAGATGCAAAGTCCAAAAAGTGTTTCTTCATTGGCTATGGAGAAGGAGACTTTGGGTATCGCCTATGGAATCCTGAAGATGGTAAAATCTTAAGGAGTAGGGATGTAATTTTTAACGAACAAAATATGTACAAAGATTACTTGGAAAGAAAACAAACAAAAGAAACAGGTGATGAGTACATGGAGCTTGAGGATGGTGAAGACTCAAGGACTACAAACGGTGACAATGTGCAACAACTTCAACCAAATGAGGAGCCTCAACCTATTCCCCGAAGATCTACAAGAGCAAGTAGACCTCCAGAAAGGTTTGTTCCTTCCTGCAACCATCTCTTGATCTCAGATTCTGGAGAGCCGGAATCATATGAAGAAGCTATGCAACATGAATCCAAAGAAGAATGGACGAAGAGCATGCAAGTGGAGATGGACTCACTACATCGCAACCAAACATGGGAGTTGGTTGAGTTGCCTAAAGATAAGCGGGCACTTCAAAACAAATGGGTGTACAAGCTAAAGGAAGAAGAAGGTGGGAAGAAAAGGTACAAGTCTAGGCTTGTGGTAAAAGGTTTTTGTCAAAAGAAAGGTATTGACTTCAATGAAATATTTTCTCCTGTTGTAAAAATGAACTCAATTAGTCTTGTCTTAAGCCTTGTGGCTGCTCATGATCTAAATCTCGAGCAAATGGATGTAAATACGGCATTCCCTCACGGTGACTTAGAGGAGGAAATCTACATGCTTCAACGAAAGGGGTATGAAGTAAAGGTAAGGAGAAAATGGTTTGCAGATTAAAGAAGGGCTTGTATGGTTTAAAGCAAGCATCAAGACAATGGTACTTGAAGTTTGATCAATGGATGTTGGATCATGGATTCACAAGATGCAACTCGGATCACTGCGTCTACACGGAGAATTTGGGAGATGGGAAATTCATCATCCTAATGTTGTATGTTGATGACATGTTGATTGCAAGTGCTAACATGCAGGACATCAAAGACCTAAAAGAGGAGCTATCCAAATCTTTTTCAATGAAAGATTTAGGTGTTGCAAAGAGGATACTTGGTATGAAAATATCAAGGGACAGGACGAAGAAGACAATAAAGCTATCTCAAGAAAATTACATCAAGAAGGTACTAGAAAGGTTTGCAATGCAAAATGCAAAACCAGTTTCTACACCTTTGGCTGGTCATTTTAAACTAACGAAGGATATGTGTCCAAAGACACAAGAGGAGATAGCCTATATGTCTAAAGTTCCATATGCTGCAGCGGTAGGTTCTCTAATGTATGCTATGGTCTGGACAAGGCCAGACATTGCACATGCAGTGGGAGTTGTGAGTAGGTTCATGGACAACCCAGGTAAAGAGCATTGGCAAGCTGTGAAGTGGATACTTAGGTATCTAAAAGGGACAACAACAAATGCTTTGTATTTTGGAGGAATTGATATTTTTCTAGAAGGGTATGCTGATGCAGATATGGCAGGTGACAAAGATACTCGAAGGAGCACTGCTGGCTATGTGTTCATGGTTGGAGGCACAGCAGTAAGCTGGGCTTCAAAGCTGCAGAAAGTGGTTTCACTTTCTACCACGGAAACAGAGTATGTAGCAATGACGGAGGCAAGCAAAGAAATTCTGTGGCTTCACAGATTCTTAGAAGAGCTTGGATTCAAACAAGACAATTGTCTCTTGTACAGTGATAGCCAAAGCGCTATCCATCTTGCGAAGAACTCAGCCTTTCATTCAAGGACAAAGCACATTGAGGTGAGATATCACTTCATACGCACTCTTTTGGAAGAGGGACAACTAAAGCTAGGAAAGGTGCATACAAGTGAAAATCCTGCAGACATGTTTATAAAGGTGGTCAACAAGGAGAAGTTGAGCTTTTGCTCATCTTAAATCGGCATTCAAGGATAAGAAGCTAGAATGGAAAGCACTCACAGGTTTGGTTTGGAGATCAGTCTCCAAGTGGGAGATTGTTAAGTATGGAGCCTGATTTACCCTTGTAATTTTTTGTGGTAAAAGCGCACATTTGTAAGGCCCCCATTATGAGGAGAAGCCATCGTGTGTGAAGGAAAATCACTCACCGGAAACCAAAATTTTCACAGACAAGAATCAGGGGCAACTTTAAAGGAATATTAAAGTTTTTTTCACCGGAATATTCTTTTTCACCGGAATATTATGGCCGGACGGCGGCCGGAAAGTGGTCAAAAAACAACCGGTCGGTTGGCCGGTGGCCGGTAGTCAATGGCCGATGGCCGGTGGTCGAAAGTCAATGGCCGGTGGCCGGTGGTCGGAAGTCAATGGCCAGTGGCCGGTGGCCGAATTCAAAAACAGACTTGTCTTCTCAAGGGTGGCCACACATGAGCGGATTGGAGGGTCCTATTTGGACTTATTCGCACAAGGGCGGCTACACATGGCTGTCTCTCATAAGAGAGGGCATTCCTTTTGGCCTATAAAAGGAGGCCATTTCTACACACATTTCATAGTGTGAAGTTGATGCAACAAGGTGAGTGTGAGGTGGTGAGAGTGAAGCAAGGCGGGAGCTCCATTAAGTGTATAATCCCTTTGTAAACTACTTCTTGTTTTGAAGTACTAAAGCCATTGAGTGGCTGCTTTCCCGTGGACGTAGCCCACATTGGGTGAGCCACGTATATCGTGTGTACTCTCTCTCTCTCTCTCTCTCTCTACTCTATAATCTCATGTATATAAATCTGTCTCTCTCCATTAAGTAATCTACTCAATTATCTATTTATCTACGTCTTATTTCCTAACATACATGTCAACAACAAGAGCAAGAACAGAGGGAAGCTTCACAGGTGCAAGATGCATGGGAAGCCACAGAAGAGGCCCATGATTTCCAACGACGCGAAAGGATTCCTGAGACCAGTGTCGTACCGCTCTGCTCCCATGACAAGAAAATGAGCAAAGAAATGCTGATCAAGAGTATTTGAATCCTGTATGGCTAATCAACAGTTATAAGGGCTTGCTAACGAGCCAATTCTTAAGCTAAAAGTGTATCAGATGGGGCTCTAAGGGCCATAAGATGCCTTGGTAATGCTAAACAATGAGTATTCTTCAAGTGGTTATAGATGGAATTTTTTTAATCAGAGTTGAAGTACTCGATGTGTCCTACATGCCTATCGTTACGGCCCATCAATCGGAGCTACGGATAAGAAGTTATGGCAACTTAAAGTTTAAGTCGATGTAGATCCATACCGGATTGGGCAACTGCAGCTGAGGGGAGAAAAATGAAATGAATGCACGGGCCTGAAGTGCTTGCTTTGTGGACTACGTCCTTCTTTTCAAATCAGCAATCAGAGTTCCGATTGCCAAGATATTAGATGTTCAAGATGCAACGAGGGCTGGTTCCGTACCAGTCCGGTCCGCTCGGTCGATGTGCCATCTGGGATTTTTTGAGCTTCATTCAGGTTTCGGAATGCGGGAGCAGTAATAGCTTGAGGAGTTTGATGTCTGGGATGCCATTCCATGCAGTGCTTGGCTGGTAATAGTCGTGATTGGCAATGCCCGGCTAGCAGAAACAAAACTCTTGCACTCTTTAACCGAATGTGATGGGAAGGCCTTACTTCAAATGCATCACTCATAATTGCATCTAGCAGGCTTGTGGCACTAATCAAGGCCATTTACGGGCACAAAAATTCACGGTAATATTACTACTCAGGGGATGTTGGAAATAATGATGTCATGCGAGGCGTTGCCTCGGCCAATGTGTATGCCAAAAAGGCTTGTAGCGAAGAGATTTTGCAATGCACTGCTCGATAGCTATTCCAAATGTGATGCCCTTATTGAAATGTCCAAGGGCCTATGGCCGCCCAAGAGGTAAGCCGGCCGCCCAATGCCCAAGTTATAAGCTTATGGGATGCCCACCCACTATAATCCATTGGACACCCTAATTATAGAGGTGTGTGTAAAAACAAAGGAAAGCAAGGGGTCGATAGCGTGAGATAACGGCGTAGATGGCGCAAAGAAGAAAGAAAGGCTCACGCCAGTCAAGGCAAGCTGCTGATGCCATCGCCGTAGTGTCAAAAAACACTCAGGACCACCTCGCGCACAGCTTCAGTACTAGTCTTGCGGATTTTCACGCTGGTTGATTTCTGCCTTGCCACATCACTAAGGGGAAGGACCCACTAGCAACGTCGCTAATGGGTGCCTCGCTTTTTTTAGGAAGAAAAAAAAGTCATGCAAACTACAAAAGAGGGGAGATGGCTCACTTTGAAGTGGTGTGTTGATTTTTTTTGATGGCTCTTCTCCTTCATGAGCGCTCCTCGTCATCATTCTTTAGGAAGCTCTTTCAAGGCCAAGCTCCTAGGCTCTCATTAACCTTTCTTACGTTCTCATTATCATAAGCTTAACCTCATAAGTAATCTCTCTCTCTCTCTAGAATCAACATAAGACAAAACCCTTTCTCTGATAAGAAAGCTTGATCTCTAACATCGCTTGGGGAAGACAAGTTTTCTTAAGCTCAAGCCTAAGCCTCTCGAATTCCATAAGATTAACGATCTTAAACCTTCCTTAGTCCAAGCTCTCATTGAGAAGCCAAAGCTGTTAAGCTTTGAAGCGCGGAGTTAATCCTAATCTCTCGAATTCATGAGCCAATCTCTCTAAATATCGTAGGCCTAATCGAGTTCACCCTTAAGCCATTTTTAAGCTTTCTACATCGAGCTTGGTTTCTAATCTCTCGAGCTAGTTCTCGGCAAGGCATGCAAGCAACGAAGATGGAGGTGGAAGCTTGAGAAGAATATTGTCAAGGATTAAATCAAGTAAGGAATTGAAGCCTTCAAGATCCACGGAGTTGAGCCGATGCCTAATGTCTGGAACCGACCCAAGCCTAAGCAAAGGTAATGTTAATCTCATTGAGCTTAGCCTAATCTTGAGCTTATGATTCTAAGCCTAATCCCTTTACGCCAAGCCAAAGCTTTCAAGTATTGATTAGTGTTAACCCTCACGGCTCACGGACACCCCATCACCTACGACGGACGTGTATTATGTATTATTTAGAGTCAGGTACCGGGCTTGTCGGTCCAATAGGGAAAGGTAGAGTGATCGCCGATGAGAGGCGCACTCTAACACGAACATGCTAGGGTTAGTTGGCTAAGCATGGGTGCCCAAGTGTGAATGGGGTGAGATCCTATAAAAGCCAACTAAACCTAATTTTTACTCATTCTCTCATTTGTGCAATAGAAGAGTGCTCTTGCTCCATCTCCATCTTCTTCTTCTTCACCTCCTCGTGTGTGTGTGTGTGTGTGTGTGAGAGAGAGAGAGGGAGAGTGTGTGTGCGATCGAGCATTACGAAGGCACGACGGCGGCGAAGCGGTTGAGTGCGGCACGACTGTAGCTTCTTCTTCATCGCGGCGAGGAATCCACCACGAAGGCGAGCGTAGAGCGGTGAGTGACACACCCTTTGTTCTCTTGAGCTTGCTAGTTTAGGCTTGTTGTGTGCTTGGAGCCGTTTGTGGCTCGCATACGGTGTATTGGCAAGTCCCTTGCTTCGACAGTGCGGCAAGGAGCGCACATTTTTGGCGCCGCTGTCAGGGATATGCCCTACACTAAGCTCGGTTAGCACTTTACGCTTCCTTGTGGTGCAATTTCTATCATAGGAAAGGCAGGGAAGGAGTGTGTGGAGATTTCTGTTTTTTGTGTTTTCTGCATTTTCTGACAAGTTTCAATTTCTGCTATTGTCTGTGCTTTTTCAATTTTCTGCATTCCTTGCGTTTTTTCAATTTCTGCAATTTCAATTTCGGCGTTTTCAATTTCTGCAATTTTCAGCATTTTTCCAATTTTCTGAATTTCTGCGTTTTCAATTTCTGCAATTTCTGCATTTCTGCATTTTCAATTTTTGCGTTTTCAATTTCTGTATTTTCTGCTCCAAAAAAAAAAATTTCTAAAAAAAAATTCTGAAAATAAAAACGCGAGCCAGCGGGCGGTTAAATTTTTCGAAAATAAAAAACTTGACTCTTTAAACGGACGGGTTGGTTTGTATAAAAGATAGATCGGGATCGGGATCATTTGCCCAAGCCCAAGCCCAGGCCTAGGCCTCAGTCCTCAGTCTTATGATATATACTAGACTCACTCTTATATATATACCCTACTCCCTCAAGAGGGAATGAGAGGATGTGGGACAAGTCCTCCACTCTCCTCCTTTCTCTTCCCACTTGCACCCTTAGACCTTCTAGTTTGGGCCTAGTTCCCTACTGGAAATTGACAGTTTTAGGGATTCCGAGGGCATAGAGTGACCAAACGGAGGGCTGTAAAGCACGGCACGACCCTCTGACGATACGCTCGTTTCGAGCTATCACATGGCCCATTCCACGACACGCTCTAAAAAATCTAGCAAAAAAACAAACAAAAAACACGCTAAAAACTAGTCACAAGGCCTCCTAGAGTAGCTTTTTGACACTTCTAGGGGATCAAAGCACATGCACTTACGCTCTGGGCGGGTGCTAGAACACGAGCATATTGAGGGTGCCTCTGTTCATACGGACACCCATTACCCATCCACGATAAGCTCTAGACCCTCAGCGGGGACACAAGGTAGCACCACCCAAGACCCTAAAATAGCCGCTAGTGATTCCTCCTCCGACTCAGAAATCATGGAAGCATACCCTACCCAAAACACTGAGAGAGAAGGCCATGCACCTCCCGAAGCTCCACAGCCTAGTACTAGTATGTTTAGCCGTTTCATGGAAACATTAGGTAGAGCTACTCGCTCGGAACCTGATGCAAATGAAGCACACGAAGGGGGTGGGGAAGTGGACTCTCCTTTCACATCGCACGTGGACCCCACACCCCCAAAGAGTGTCCATGTGGATATCCTGCCAACTTCTTACCAAGAAGGCCCTGTTGAGCTACCTCCTTCAGAAGTTCCCTCTAGAGTGCCGTTGGTGACAAGTAAAACCACGGGGGAGCAACATTGCTTCTACCTCACAAGAAACTGTTAACACGTCGACTCTAGAAGGATGGTTCATTAATGATCATTGGACATGCGACCTCCACACTGAGGTGTTGACGGATCTACACTCTGGCCACGCCTACCATGTAGGATGGATAGAGATTGTACAATCCACCTCTAGTGCCACGAGCATTGAAGATCAACAGAAAATGATCTGTAATGTTATCCATGGCATTATTCAATCAGAAAGGCAAAACCGAGGGGTAAATATACTCTCAAATGGCCCCATGAGATTTCTGGATACGAGCAAGGCTCAACAGCCTACTCTATCACAAATGGAGACTCCTCTAATGAGCCCCATGGACCCATCTTACGTCATTTCACCTGGGGTCTCTATGCAATCTGAGCCTCCGAGCGAAAACTTTAGCTTCCCTAACTTGGCTCAACCCTCTATCAAGGAAAACACAGTGCTCACTCCAGGGATAAGCCTGACAGAGAATGTACCGATGACATCTACGGTTAGCGCAGTGCCACTGCCTAGTGTCGTAGTACCTAATATGGGGCCTCGACCATATGTGCCTCTAGCCCCTTATGCACACATGGCCCCCACACCTCCAATTGTACCACTTGCTTATGCTCCTCGAGTGCCGCTCCCTAGCCCTTATCCGAGTGGACCTATGCCCGGTTATGTTCCATATCCTGCATCATCCACACATATGCCAAGACCAGCACCCGTCCCTCTCCCACATATGATTCCAAGAGTACCTCCACCGGCCCTGCCTCCTCACATAGGTGACTTGGCAGCGTTTGCTCAAACCATAGGTCGATCTATCGCGGAAAATATGCGTCATGCATCTGATAGAGAGCCTAGAAGTAAGGCAGTACAAATTGCCAAACTCACGCAAAAATTCAATGGGGACGAAGATGCTAGGAAACACATTGAAGTGTTTGAACAAGTATGTGATTCCTTAGGGGAACGCAACGAACTACATAAGTGCAATGCCTTAAGCTTGACATTAAGTGGGAAGGCTGGAGATTGGTATAGGACCCTAAGGGTGGACGAGAAAACAATCTACCCTACCCTTCGAAGGTTGTTTCTAAAGGAGTACATACAAGAAGGTGTGCTTTGGGGTGTAGCATCTAAGCTACACAAGGCCAAACGTAAGGAAGGAGAGTCAGTAAGGGACTTCATTAGTCGTCTAAAGCACTTAAACTCTCGTTGCCCTGTAAATGAGCGCTTCAACAATAACCAACTGCTTGATCGATTCATTCGAGGGTTGAGGAATGAAGGAATCTATAATGGACTAGTGATTAGAGGTATAACAACCTGGGAAGATGTCACTGCCAATGCAATCCAATTAGAGGACAACTTGATGATAGCAGACATGAGGGTGTCTACTGACACGAGATCCACTAGCTCACAAGCCATTGAGTATGAACCCATGACTGCAAAGCCCATTGCCAATGAGCCAAAGGTATTTGAGACATTCTTGACAGACCTCACCAAGGCAATCCAAGAGTCTCTTAAGGATAATCGACCCCCTCAAAATAGTCACATGTATCCAAGAAGGGAGCAACAATGGTGTTCCATTTGCTTAGGTCCACATAGCACTAGTGAGTGCCCTACGTTTAGAGTAAAATTTAATGGAACTTGAAACGCATGTGGTAGGTATGGTCACCAAGCTAAGGATTGTTTAATGATCAAACGTATGATGGCAAATAGACCACCTGTAGCCTGGACGAATGCACCTCAAGCTCCTGTATTGATGCCTACTCCACCTGTTGAGCAACTACCGCAACACATGGTCCCTAGATCTCAAAATGTTGTACAAGCTACACCGCTACCACCTCCTGTGCTAGGACCGCAGCCCCCGCATCCAACAGTCGCCCCTATGAACCAAGTGGGTTGCGAGCCATCAAATGCTTATCTAGATGGCTGTGAGGAGGAAATAGACACTAGTATTGCCTACGGACTTGATCATTGGAAGAATGTCCTATATACTACATGGAAGATTGTTGGGGGCAAGTCAAGCCGGTTTATCAAGCTGCTGCCCTCGCATCCAGAGGTCAAAATATCAACACCCAGGCTAGGAGGACACCTCTTCAATGCTATGAGTGTGTTGGACCACATCGAGTAGCGGAGTGCCCTATTAGGCTGCAAAAGAATGCTGCACAGATGCAAATGAATCAAGGGAGCACGTCTGCAATGCCAATACTCACATGTAATCGTTGTGGCATAGATCACTTAATTGCCCAATGCTCCTATAACCCAAATGCGCCTAAAATCACACCCCTGAATTTGGTCGAAATTGCTAGTGTGACATCGCCAATACCACCCGTCGCACCCGCTTATGCGATTACACGGTCCATGCTTCAAGGTCCAGGCCATATCCTCGAAGAGAGAGATACCGCGTCAGTTATCCAAGCAAAGAAAAAGAAGACACGAAGGAAGAAGTCGCAGAATACGGAAAATTCAAAGCCAAGTTCCAAAACAAACATAGGAACAGGAGATGACCCCGTGTATATGAATGACCTCGAGGATGATTCAGATTCAATCGAGACAATGGAGACTAGAACCAATACCACAAAGGGAAAGACCGACAAAGAAAGCCGTAACATGGAACCAAATGAAAACCGAATAAGAGAAAATCATAGAGAGCCTCTGAAAACACCACAAGTGTTTCCAAATCCAATCCAAGACCCCCAAGATAAACCGCAGGGGCAAAAAGGGAAAAATCGTAAAAAGAAGATTGGGACGTACCCAAACCCGGTAGACGAGATTGAGCAGGTGAAACATCTAAGAGGTTTAGTGGAGGAGACTCAAAGGAAACTAGAACCAGAACCCATGCAGGTCAAAATTCATGACACAGTGTTTCCCACGCAAGTTCATCCACCCCACATGAACCATAGACCGTTAGCCATATCTAGTATCATCCAAGAAGGGAGTGAGGACGGGACATCAGAAAGTGAGCATACACCCTTCTTGTTGGAAAGGATGTTTAATGAAGGAATACCTGATCCCATTGAGGAATATGAGATTCCATCCTCACCAGTTCCTAGTCAAGGACCTACACCCTGCAAAACGCCAATGAATGTTGCCAAACTAGTGGACTTCATGTCTTCTGAGGTCCGAACCACGATCATAGCAAAGCTGTATGGAGATCCTGAGTTATTCCTTGCACTTCGAGCATTCCTTAACAGAGAGCTACGAATGGGATTACCGTAGTTTGCGCAACCAAATAGGCCTGACTCGATTATGATTGATGAGGAAAATCATGTGCAATCACTTGACTTAGATGGACACGAGTCTGTGATCGAGGTACCCATTAACGAATTAGGGCAGTATTTTGAAGGCGACGAGTCTAATGCGACCCTACCCATCACTACCAAGGGATTAACTATAAAGGGAATTCTTGATGGTGGTGCGGGAGTTAGCATCGTTACAAAAGATTGTTGGGAGTCCATGGGAAAACCCCGCCTCAGTGTTACTAACATTGTGGTAAAGATGGCAAATGGTACCATAGCCAAACCTATGGGGAGGCTCAAGGATCTTAAGATCAAAGTTCTAGGACACAAGGTACGACATACGTTCATTGTAATGGATTTCTCTAAACACCTTATGTCATATGAAATGATTTTAGGACGACCATTCATGAGGGAAGCACAAATGGTTCATGATTGGTCTAAAAATCATGTCTATTTGCAATTCCAAGACTCTGTCCTTAGAGTGGATTTGGTGACTGGTAAGGTACACCCCTTAGGGAGTAAAACCATTATTGATCATCGCTCTGACACCACAGTTCACTCGGCCCCACTACAATATTGTTACACTTGTAAGAAGGATACAGACATTGGCCAAGATTCTCCTTACATGGATGTGTTACCGGGTATGACGGAATCAGACAATGTGGATTGGATCCACCTAGCATCAACCATAGACACTTGGGGAAATAGGGGGACGACCTGGGTAACACCTGAGGGGGATGAAATGCCTATACCCTTAAATATGCTACAAGCAATGCATATCGCTTCCGACAAGACTCATCCTAATGTAACGAAGAAAACATACAAGTGGGTCCCTAAAGCTTCTTTAGTGACCATATCTAGTGCTAAAAAACAGAAGCCTTGTAAGAAACGTACCACTCGCTCCAAGAAAAGTAAGAAAATGTTGCGATGGATCCCTAAACAACTATTGGAAGCCCAAGGCTACTATCAAGGAAATGATCAAATCTGGGTGCAGAAACGTAGATTGTGCTCTTACCTATCACCTGACCCAAGTGAGCCCAATCTCGTAGCTCCAAAACGAATCAATGATCGTGGAAAGGAAAAAATCACAGAATGCTACACACCCGCTCCCGAGCTAGTTTGGGTACCAAAGAAAGAACGATTTGTTCCACCTAGCTCAAGAAGGGGGGAGTCCCATGAAGCGTCTAGCTCATCATGTAATACATCCATAGAGGTAAAAGCTTCTACACAGCCTCCATCTATAGTAGTGGACCTCCATGAAGCTACAAAGGAATCCACACCTCCCAGTGTTCAAGAATCACCTGATGAACCACTTCAAGTTCAATCCTGGGAGAGTACCTTACCACCCTTGCAGCTTGACAAGGCACCTAGGGTAATAGAAAACTACTGGCAAAAATCCTCACCTATTACCAACTGGAACAATTGGTTTCAAAGGGTGACAAGCTCATTTCAAACGGTATGATCTACCCAAGGAAGGGGGGAGTGTTTGTGGACATCCATCATTCACTTGTTTCCCTCTCAACCTTTTTCCCTGACCTCTTAATCACCGATCTTAGGGAATGTACATATAAAGCTTTATACTCACAAAAAACAAAAAAATAAAGAGCAAGAGAAATTCGCAAACGATTATGCACAATAAAAGTCAAAACATTGACTCAGACCTACACATGTCACATCTGGTACAGTGAAACAGAAACCTATGCCATAAAACACCTTCGATCCTCATCACTTGAGTAATGGAGGGTAGGTAAGATTAGTACGATAGGAGTGTTTCTGTTTTAGAGTTGAGAGATTAGCAAAGTTCTCTTTTCCCACTAATGTGCCTCCTAGAGGTATTGTTTGTGTTTCATAGTGTGTACAGGAACGTGTTGCTGTGGTTAGGATTTGGACCTTCATGAAATCTTTCTCTCGTTCACACTTCAAATTAAGCGCGACCATCGACACAAACAGGTGTTTTATGTCCATTAGCATTTCCCTTATCTTTTTGCATCCATGTTTGTCTGCTTTGATTGTGATTGGTAGCATAATATTCAGCGCATTTGCTTAGTATCAAACATTTAATTCAATGTAATGTTTTGTCATAATCACTTGTTTAGGTGTAAAAATCAAGCAGTCCGACTAAGCTAGTTTGACCAAGCTAGGTATTAGAAATCTTCTCTTAATACCATGGGGAATGCCTTCCTAATAAGAAATGGTTACTTAGGTTCTTAATCCGATTTAGGCAGCATTGTATGACATGTACTAGGGTTTTCTAGTGGGCTTAACCCTATTGACCTTTAGTTTAAGTATTATAAAGGGAGTTTACTAATGTGATGAGCCTGGGGAGGGTAACAATGTTATATGACCCCCCAAAGTTACAAAATTAAAATGCTGAAAATGAACAAACAAAAAATCAAAGTGCCACAATGTAAAATTTTAAGCTGGAAGAGAAATCTCAGCTTGATTTGGTACTTCACTCACATGTATCGCCTATGGTACTAGAGCCCTAGAGGTTCCCAGTGTGGGCGCTTTTCCTTGAAAAGCAAAAAACCCAAGGCATACAAAATAAGCACACACATCATAATTGAATCAATGTGAAAAGACTTTGGGGGGTCAAAGAAAAAGTAATCAGTCAGGCGATGATTTCATGAGAAATTCCTTTTATGGTAGCTCAACTACAAAGTTTTCTAGATATAGCCTCTAGTCAGCCCTCGAACATGAATACTTGGCTCTCGCGATTAAACAACTTAATTGACCACAGAAAATTAAGAAGCTTACCCATGGTATTAATATTCGATCTCTAGTGCTTTTTGACCGTCAAATTAGCGACCCCAGACTTGTTTAATTTTTTACCTTTACATCTGTTTATGCATTTGATTACATTGCAATTTAATGTTCATTGCTAACAAATTGTTTGAAATTCTTTGACCAATCAATTTTTCTACCTAAAACTGCATATGTTTTTAAGAGAATGCAATTACTGTGCCAATGTTGTTTGATTTTGCAGTGATTGAAGAAGGCTAAGGACATTCATCTCAAATGCTCTTCCACCTCGACAAACCAGATTCAACTCAATAGCTTCCAAGGACGGAATCTACATTAGGAAGGGGGGCATGTTAACCCTCACGGCTCACGGACACCCCATCACCTACGACGGACGTGTATTATGTATTATTTAGAGTCAGGTACCGGGCTTGTCGGTCCAATAGGGAAAGGTAGAGTGATCGCCGATGAGAGGCGCACTCTAACACGAACATGCTAGGGTTAGTTGGCTAAGCATGGGCGCCCAAGTGTGAATGGGGTGAGCTCCTATAAAAGCCAACTAAACCTAATTTTTACTCATTCTCTCATTTGTGCAATAGAAGAGTGCTCTTGCTCCATCTCCATCTTCTTCTTCTTCACCTCCTCGTGTGTGTGTGTGAGAGAGAGAGAGAGAGAGAGAGGGAGAGTGTGTGTGCGATCGAGCATTACGAAGGCACGACGGCGGCGAAGCGGTTGAGCGCGACACGACTACAGCTTCTTCTTCATCGCGGCGAGGAATCCACCACGAAGGCGAGCGTAGAGCGGTGAGTGACACACCCTTTGTTCTCTTGAGCTTGCTAGTTTAGGCTTGTTGTGTGCTTGGAGCTGTTTGTGGCTCGCATACGGTGTATTGGCAAGTCCCTTGCTTCGACAGTGCGGCAAGGAGCGCACAATTAGCCATTCAATTTCTTGAGCTTAACCTCCATTAGCCATCCTAATCCTATTCTAAGCATTCAAATTAAACCAAGCTTAAGCGGATCACGATAAGCTTCTTAATTGAAGCATAATCTCTATATTCTTAATCTCCGAGCATAACCTTAAACCATTAGCTGAGCCTAATCCCATTGAATTCTCAAAGACAAATCAGATAGCCATTGGAAGAGGAAGTTCCTAATCCATAACGAGAAGAAGTAGAAGGCAGAGTTAAGCAGGTCATTATCACTTTTCTTCATTAGCACCTGGTTTAAGCCATGATTCATCTTATAAGGAGAATTAAGCCTCCATTAATTATTAATCAATGATGATTACGATTGACTAACTAGAATTAAGATAACCGTTTGTTTTGAGCACTATTGTCATTAATTGTGCCTGCTGCTGATGGGGGCTTTTCACAAGCCAAGCTCCCATACCCCTCTTCTCTCGTCCCCACCCCATGAAAACCCCCTCTTAGGGAGGGAGTGATAAAAGACATTGGAAAAGTAAGAAAAAAAATAAAGTATGATTATGTAAATATATGAGAAAGGTAAAATAGGCCACCTCATGCCTGCGGGGCAGCCCATCCCCACCTTGCCTCCTTTTTCTTCATTGTTGCCCCGCCGTGTGTCCCTTTTCCTCTCCTCCACTCAAAAGGTCAACCCCCTCTCTCTTCCCCTTGTCCTTTCTCCTTTCTCTCTCCCCTCAAGCTACCCCACCTCTCACCAATAATGCATTCTAACTCACCAATAATGCACCCTAACTCACGTGCAACTTACCCTATCTTCCAAAATAGTATACCCCACCCCCCCTTTCTCTCTCCTATCATATCCCATGACCCAAATACCCCCCCCTCTCTCTAAAGGGAGCCATGTCTCTTGTCTTGTAGCTAAATAACCTCCCCCACACTCACACACACTCAGTTTCCCTAAAAAAGGTGCCCACAGACCCATCCCCACCCGGTGGTTACCTGATGAAGGGCAACTAGATGAAGGATGATGGCCATAATCCTCGTGCGAGTCTTTGCCATCACTCCCACATATCCGCCATGTGCTCTACCACTCTCTCCCTTCTCATTCCCCTACCCTATGCTCCCCATTTCATCGCCTAATTCTCTAAATAAAGCTTGAGGTTTTGTGAGTATGTTTTCTTGCAATGTTTTGCCCATGTGAGGTGTGCGGAATATTCCGTGTGCAGACAAAGTAAGGCATACTTGAGCTTGACAGGGTTCCCTAAAGAGAGCTGATGGTCAAGTCGTGTGCCTAAGTAACTGGAGCACTTGAGTTTGGCGGGGTTCACTAAACAGATTTTTTAATAATTGGAAGCTTTGGAGATACGACCACTACGATTCAAGGATTGTGATGGGACAGCCACCAGATAACTGAGCTAGACTATTGATGTTATGATTTACACCTTCTTTTTGTTTTACATACCTTTATCAACTACATGAGCTTGATGACAAGTAGCTTAAGGTATTTATAGTAGATGCATCTTGAAGACCGGTTGGCACAGACCGGAGGCTATGCAGGTTCAGAGGGGGTGAATGTCATGGCACTCCGCTCCCATGACAAGAAAATGAGCAAAGGAATGCTGATCAAGAGTATTTGAATCCTACATGGTTAATCAACAGTTATAAGGGCTTGCTAACGAGCCAATTTTTAAGCTAAAAGTTTATCAGATGGGGCTCTAAGCACCAAAAGATGCCTTGGTAATGCTAAACAGTGAGTATACTTCAAGTGGTTATAGCTGGGATTTTACTCATCAAGGTTGAAGTACTTAATGTGCCCTACATGCCTGTCTTTATGGATCATCAATTGGAGCTACGAATAAGAAGTTATGGAAACTTAAAGTTTAAGTCGACGCAAATCCGTACCGGATTAGGCAACTGTAGCTGACGGGACAAAAATGAAATGAATGCATAGCCCTGAAGTGCTCTCTTTGTGGAGTACAACGGTCTTTTCAGACATTAGGGAAAATTTGGACCACAAAGGGGCCTTATAAGGAGTTTGACTTCCTCTCTCATGTCCAAAACGGGCGTGCAGTAAAACTTGGCGGAGATTTGACAGTTAGAATCTACTCTTCAAGATCTTTCTATTGATATATAGCACGCCACAAGATTCCTCATATTTTGAACGATTCTATTTTTTATTCTCTTATGATGTGACAACTCTGTCTAGAATCTAGAGAATAAAAAATAGAATCTTTCAAAATATGAGGAATCTTGTGGCGTGCTATATATCAATAGAAAGAGCTTGAAGAGTAGATTCTAACTGCCAAATCTCCGCCAAGTTCAGAGTTGATTTGCAAAAAATTTACCGCACGCCCATTTTGGACATGAGAGAGGAAGTCAAACTCCTTATAAGGCCCCTTTGTGAGTCCAAATTTTCCCTAATGTCAACGATCGGAGTTCCGATTGCCAAGATATTAGCTGTTGAAGATGCACCGGGGGCCGGTTCCGTACCAGTCCGGTCTGCTCGATCGGTGTGCCATCTGGGATTTTTTGAGCTTCATTCAGGTTTTGAAATGCGGGAGCAGTAATAACTTGAGGAGTCTGATGTCTGGGATGCCATTCCATGCAGTGCTTGGCTGGTAATAGTCGTGATTGGCAATGCCCCGCTAGCAGAAACAAAACTCTAGCACTCTTTAACCGAATGTGATGGGAAGGCCTTACTTCAAATGCAATCACTCATACTTGCATCTAGAAGGCTTGTGGCACTAATCAAGGCCATTTAAGGGCACAAAAATTCACGATAATATTACTACTCAGGGGATGTTGGAAATAATGATGTCATGCAAGGCGTTGCCTCGGCCGATGTGTATGCCAAAAAGGGTTGTACCGAAGAGATTTTTCAATGCACTGCTCGATAGCTATGCCAAATGTGATGCCCTTCTTGAAATGGCCAAGGGCCTATGGCCGCCCAAGAGGTAAGCTGGCCGCCCAATGCCCAAGTCATAAGCCTAAGGGATGCCCGTCCACTATAATCCATTGTCCACCCTAATTATAGAGGTGTGTGGAAAAACAAAGAAAGCAAGGGGTCGATAGTGTGAGCAGGCGGTGTAGACAGCGCAAGGAAGAAAAAAGGACTCGTGCGAGTCAAGGCAAGCCATTGATGCCATCGCCGTAGTGTCAAAAGACACTGAGGAGCACCTCGTGCACAGCTTCGGTACCAGTCTTGCAAATTTTCACGCTGGTCAATTTCGGCCCTGCCACGTCACTAAGGGGAAGGACCCATTAGCGATGTCGCGAATGGGTGCCTCCCTTTTTTTAGCAAGAAAAAAAAGTCATTCAAACTACAAAAGAGGGGAGACGGCTCACTTTGAAGTGGTGTGTTGATTTTTTTTGATGGCTCTTCTCCTTCATGAGCGCTCCTCATCATAATTCTTTAGGAAGCTCTTTCGAGGCCAAGCTCCTAGGCTCTCATTAACCTTTCTTAAGCTCTCAATATCATAAGCTTAACCTCATAAGTAATCTCTCTCTCTCTTCGGAATCAACATAAGCCAAAACCATTGCTCTGATAAGAAAGCTTGATCTCTGAGATCGCTTGGGGAAGCCAAGTTTTCTTAAGCTCAAGCCTAAGCCTCTCGAATTCCATAAGCTTAACCATCTTAAACCTTCCCTAGTCCAAGCTCTCATTGAGAAGCCAAAGATCTTAAGCTATCAAGGGCGGAGTTAATCCTAATTTCTCGAATTCATGAGCCAAACTCTCTACATCTCCCAAGCCTAATCCAGTTCGCCCTTAAGCCATTCTTAAGCTCTCTACATCAAGCTTGGTTTCTAATCTCTCGAGCTAGTTCTCGGCAAGGCATGCAAGCAACGAAGATGGAGGTCGAAGCTTGAGGAGAAGCTTGTCAAGGATTAAAGCAAGTAAGGAATTGAAGCCTGCAGGATCCACGGAGCTGAGCCGATGCCTAATGTCTGGAACCGACCCAAGCCTAGGTGAAGGTAATCTTAATCTCATTGAGCTTAGCCTAATCTTGAGCGTATAATTATAAGCCTTATCCCTTTAAATCAAGCCAAAGCTTTCAAGCATTGATTAGCCATTCAATTTCTTGAGCTTAACCTCCATTAGCCATCCTAATCCTATTCTAAGCATTCAAATTAAACCAATCTTAAGCGGATCATGATAAGCTTCTTAATTGAAGCCTAATCTCTATATTCTTAATCTCTGAACCTAACCTTAAACCATTAGCCGCGCCTAAACCCATTCTAAGCGCCAAAAGATGCCTTGGTAATGCTAAACAGTGAGTATGCTTGAAGTGTTTATAGCTAGGATTTTACTAATCAACGTTAAAGTACTCAATGTGCCCTACATGCCTGTCTTTATGGCTCATCAATTGGAGCTACAGATAAGAAGTTATGGCAGCTTAAAGTTTAAGTCGATGCAGATCCATACTGGATTGGGCAATTGCAGCGGACGGGACAAAAATGAAATGAATACACAGTCCTGAAGTGCTCGCTTTGTGGAGTACGTCGGTCTTTTCAGATCAGCGATCGGAGTTCCGTTTGCCAAGATATTAGCTGTTGAAGATGCACCGGGGGCCGGTTCCGCACCAGTCTGGTCCGCTCCGTCGGTGTGCCATCTGGGATTTTTGAGCTTCATTCAGGTTTTGGAATGCGGGAGCGGTAATAGCTTGAGGAGTCTAATGTCTGGGAGGCCATTCCATGCAGTGCTTGGCTGGCAATAGTCGTGATTGTCAATGCCCGGCTAGAAGAAACAAAACTCTAGCACTCTTTAACCGAATGTGATGGGAAGGCCTTACTTCAAATGCCATCACTCATACTTGCATCTAGCAGGCTTGTGGCACTAATCAAGGCCATTTACGGGCATAAAAATTCACGGTAATATTACTACTCATGGGATGTTGGAAATAATGATGTCATGCGAGGCGTTGCCTCGGCCGATGTGTATGCGAGGCGTTGCCTCGACGCAAAGAAGAAAGAAAGGCTCACGGCAGTCAAGGAAAGCCGCTGATGCCATCGCTCTAGTGTCAAAAAACACTTAGGAGCACCTCGTGCACAGCTTCGGTACCTGTCTTGCAAATTTTCACGCTGGTCGATTTTGGCCCTGCCACATCACTAAGGGGAAGGACCCATTAGCGACGTCGCTAATGGGTGCCTCGCTTTTTTTAGCAAGAAAAAAAAGTCATGCAAACTACAAAAGAGGGGAGACGGCTCACTTTGAAGTGGTGGCTCTTCTCCTTCATGAGCGCTCCTCATCATGATTCTTTAGGAAGCTCTTTCGAGGCCAAGCTCCTAGGCTCTCATTAACCTTTCTTAAGCTCTCATTATCATAAGCTTAACCTCATAAGTAATCTCTCTCTCTCTCTCCAGAATCAACATAAGCCAAAACCCTTGCTCTGATAAGAAAGCTTGATCTCTAATATCGCTTGGGGAAGCCAAGTTTTCTTAAGCTCAAGCCTAAGCCTCTCGAATTCCATAAGCTTAACCATCTTAAACCTTCCCTAGTCCAAGCTCTCATTGAGAAGCCAAAGCTCTTAAGCTATCAAGAAAGGAGTTAATCCTAATCTCTCGAATTCATGAGCCAAACTCTCTAAATCTCCCAAGCCTAATCGAGTTCGCCCTTAAGCCATTCTTAAGCTCTCTACATCAAGCTTGGTTTCTAATCTCTCGAGCTAGTTCTCGGCAAGGCATGCAAGCAATGAAGATGGAGGTCGAAGCTTGAGAAGAAGATTGTCAAGGATTAAATCAAGTAAGGAGTTGAAGCCTGCAGGATCCACGGAGCTGAGCCGATGCCTAATGTCTGGAACTGACCCAAGCCTAAGAAAAGGTAATCTTAATCTCATTGAGCTTAGACTAATCTTGAGCTTATGATTCTAAGCCTAATCCATTTAAGCCAAGCCAAAGCTTTCAAGCATTGATTAGCCATTCAATTTCTCGATCTTAACCTCCATTAGCCATCCTAATCCTATTCTAAGCATTCAAATCAAACCAAGCTTTAGAGGATCACCATAAGCTTCTTAATTGAAGCCTAATCTCCATATTCTTAATCTCTGAGCCTAACCTTAAACCATTAGCCGAGCCTAAACCCATTTAATTTTGGAAGACAAATCAGATGGCCATTGGAAGAGGAAGTTCCTAATCCATAACGAGAAGAAGCAGAAGGCAGAGTTAAGCAGGTCATTATCACTTTTCTTCATTAGCACCTGGTTTAAGCGAGGATTCATCTTGTAAGGAGCATTAATCCTCCAATAATCGTTGATTAATACGCTTGACTAATTGGAATGAAGGGAACCATTTTTTTTTTAGCATTGTTGTCATTAATTGTGCCTGCTGCACCTCTTTTCCCGCACCTCTCACAGCTAGGGGCCGGGTGCCTTCCGGGCAGCTTTCGCACAATTATCCCTCGACACCAGCGTCCGTAGAGGGAGAAGTATCAGCAACCAAGGAAGAGAGCAGGGGAGCGGTGGCAACAACCGGGGGAGAGGGCAGGGGACCAGTGGTAGCAATTGGAGGAGAGGACAGGGGACCAGTGGTAGCAACTAGGGGAGAGGACAGGGGACCAGTATAGCAAGGAAAGGGTATACATCTTGATAGAAACAACACAATTTGTAAATTTTTGAGACAAGGAAAAGTGTACATTTTTTAACATTGTTTGAGCGGCACAAAATGTCTGTGTATTAGTCATTTGAAGAGTACATCATGGTTTTATGACATCAAATCTCATTGCATGCACAAGGTATGTGATCTAGCTTGCGATGGAAGCAATTAAGTGAAGTGTATTTGAGAGTGATTCCTTGCACAATGTTGTTTTCTCCTTGTGTCTTGGAATCTGAAAAAAAGAAAAAGTTAGATTCTATTTCTTAATGTATTAAAGACAATCAAAATTCATCCATTTAGTAAGAACCTTTCTGTTGTTGAGACTCAATGCGTACAATTCCGGCAAAAGTGGAAGTTCTTAACATGTAAGATCTAGCATGAGTTGTGCAAGAGTTGTGCTTGACATTGTCTCCAACACAGTAAGTAGGTTGTATCCAAAGTAGAGCTACATTGATAAAGGTTTGTCTCGAGGCTGGACGTTGTATCTTGGTCGAGTGGAATAAGCTGCTCGCTAAGAAGATGATATCTAAAATAGTAAACAACACTATGAAACTTTGAGAGCTTATAATGAACTTGCAAATTATGGACTTCTTTTGCAAAATATAGATTTTTCCCTGTGATTGTTTTCTATCCCAATTATCATCTAAAAAGTCCAAACAACTCTTAGAGTTGCAAATGAACATTGTTGCGGTAGTTCTTATTTGCTCATCGAATAAGAAATCTACAAACACTTTAAGAGGCATAAATAGTGTGAGCCGAACTATTTTTGTGGCAATTGAATAATTGAGGGACTTTTGTATATCATGAAACAACCTATTCATAAAGCTTTAACTCATTTGCAAAGCTGGCAGAGACCAATCCTTGCTGTCAAAGGATGGAAGTGAAAAAAGAGCTACACGACCCCAACCAAAGGAAGTTCTCGGTTCCAAATATGACATATCATAAAATAATATTCCATTATCTACAAGTTACTTGTGTTGTCTTCCTTGGTACATTTGCTCACCAATAAATGCATGGAAAGCATAAAAAATACCAACTATGCTCTCAAGTGGTTGCCAATCCGTCCTATTCGATGGATAAATATATGAAACATACCAAAGATGATATCCAACACTTATCATGCACTAAGTGAGATGCTGAAAATAACTTACAGTTAGGTCGATGCCGTAGAAAACTCGGAGGATATGTTTGCAACCTTAAGTCTGCATGCTGGAAAGCATGTTGTATAAGAACCTCTTTCACCCGCTTTCTTTGTGCACACACTTCAAACTCTTAAACTTGTCCCTTGAAAGGCTCCACAAAATCATTGCATTGACTCATCTTCCTCTTCCTAGTTTGCAGTAGAAACCAACTTCTGATAGTTATTTGAGAGGGTATCCATGCTTGATCATCTATAGTATAACTGTTCAAAAAGCTAACAGAGTCAATGGTAGTGCTAGGCCTTCGAGAAGTAGTCATGGTGTGCACTGGAATACAAAGAAAGGGTAGCACAAATATAAAAAAGGGAAGAAGTTTTGAGATGGAAGTAGAGCTACTCAAAGTCATATTTGGGTGGGAACATACATACTAGATAGAGTCTTCAATGAAAATTTTGAAATTCGCCGGTATAGAGTTAGTATGACTTATGGCATTTATGCCTTGAAAGCGTGAAATTGTGCAATTTGATGAACAAGAATAATATTTTCTCCCTTTTTTCTAAAAGAGTTTGGCTCCAAAATGTTGATTTTCAACGAAACGTTAGCCTCTTCCTCATTGGTCGAGTGAAAGTCTCTCTCTAGAACTGAACGGCCCAAAAGTGAGTCCAACTTTCTCCTAATGTCTAATGATCTTACCATTCCTTAGGATCTTGTCCTCATGGTGTAAGATTCTTTTTGGTTGAAGTATTTCTTCTTGACCTTCAGATTTTGGGAGGTCTTCTACAATAGGCTCCATTGAGGGTTGTCCTTTATAAGGTTTTATTAGGCTTATATGAAAAGCATTGTGTATAAGCCAACTTTTTGGTAACTTTAGTTGGTAAGCCATGTCAGTAATGGGCTTAAGAACTTGAAAAGATCCATAGTATGTTCTTACCAACTTAGCATAATACTTTTGTTGGCTAGATGGTTGCCCTTGCCTATTTTTTATCGAAGTAAACCTTAATCAAGCCTTTGGAAATTTAAGCAAGACCTAATCATTTTCTTTGAAGATCAAAGCTTTCCTATGCTTATTTGCAACAGCCTTTTGCCTCTGTTGTGCAATGTATATAGCCTCTTGGATCTTTTGGAAGGAGTCATTTAAATCAGAGCTATATTCATGTGCTACAAAGATCTTGTCATGAGTTTTTAGTATCAATGGTCTTCCTTGTAGAGGTATGTATCGTGTTATTATAAGCATACTCTACTAGAGGTAGATAATTTTCTCATTCATCTTTTTGATCTACATATGTAACATAGGCTTTTAGTAGATAAAGTATTGTGAAGTTAGAAATTTCATTTTGGCCATCCGTTTGAGGGTGATAGGCTGAGAAGAAATTGAGCTTAGTGCCTAGATTTGTAAATAGACCCTTCCAAAAATTACTGGTCATTCTACTGTCTCTATCACACACTATTGAAGTAGGTAAGCCATGGTATTTAAATACTTGTGATACGAAGAGAGTTGCCATATGGTGTGCTTTAATATTCTTCTTGACAGGTATAAAGTGATCTCCGTTACTAAACCTATCTACTATTGTCCAAATTCTCTTGTTACCATGGATAGTCTAAAGTAATCCAAAGATAAAATCCATGGATATACTCTCCCATGGTGAACTTGGAATAGGCCAAGGTTGAAGAAACCCAGCTTGCTTTCCTCTATCATATTTGGTCATTTGACATACAATGCATTTTGACACATAATCATTAATGTCCATTTTCATTATAGGCAAATAAAAATACATTTCCATGGCTTTCAAGGTAGCTTGAATCCATCTATGTCCAGCATAGGATGGAGCATGGGATTCATATATTGTCTTTTCTCTAAGAGCCTTGGTTATACATAGCCTATTGCCATAGAGAGGATAACCATCTTGAAGCACATATGGTTATTCCTTTTTCCCTAAAGAAATGGCAGACATTATATCTCTAAAATCAGGGTCAATAGCATAGTCATCTATCATTGAGGATAGATCATTGTGAGTAGCTATTGAAAATGCATTCACCTGAGGTCTGCTAGAGAGGGCATCGGCCACTAGATTGTGTTTCTCAGGAATGTTAGCAATGTGGAAGTTAAATTGTGATAGTAAGTTTGCCCACCTCATTCGCTTGTCTAAAAGCTTAGTTTGCATCATAAAATACTTAAGACTTTGATGGTCAATACAGAGTTTAAAATTATGAGGATGAAGAGCTTAAGAGCTTTAAGGCCTTTGAGGAGCTTCAATGCTCTAGCTTATGATGAGGAGAAGGAATAAACAAACTATACATTTTCCATTTATATGGATGCATGTTTCCTTGGCTAAAAATAGCTAGGCACCCATTAGCGACGTCGCTAATGGGTCCTAGCCCTTGATGATGTGGCAGATGACAAAATTGGCCTTCATAAAATCTTTCGCTACCGGTCTCAACCGGAGCGCCCTCGCGAGCTCTGCAAGTCCCGCTTCTTCGTCGAGCTCGTCTGGGCACGCATGCGCCCTACACGAGCATCCCAAGCTCATCCCCGTCTGCAGTTCGCTGCCGCCATGCTTTTCCTCCCTTTTCTTCTTTTGCTTACACATTAAAAACCCTTTGTGGGTGGAACTAAATTGTTTTCATTGGCCGGCCTTTACTCAATTGGGCACGCGGCTCCTTATTGCCTTGGGCAGATGACCATGGGCAGACTTTGGAGGCCAATGCTTGGGCGGCCATTGGGCGGACATAATTATGGCCCTTGGCCAATATTTAATGGGCTTGGCACCACACTTGGCATAAATATCTTTTAAAGCATTGCAAGAGCCGACATTCCAGACACGAAGCTCTGCAAAAATCTACGACACCACATTTGGCATACATATCTAACAAAGCACTCCCAAACACGGCATTCTTTGTGAGCAGTCCTGGACTAACCTTATCATCTTGAACTTTGATGCCCGTATCAACCTCTCATATAATCCTACATACCTTTACGATGCAAGTATAGGTGATTGCATTGAAGTAAGGCCTTCCCACCACATCCGATAAAAAGTGTCAAAGTTTGTTTCTTGTCAGCCGGGTATTGCCAATTACGACCACTTTCGGCCAATCACTGCATGAAATGACATCCCGGGCATGAGACACATCATGCTACTACTGCTCCAACATCCCAAACTCTGGACAATAGACAAAACTCCCATCTGAGACACCGACCGAGCCGAGTGGACTAGTATGGAGCCGGCCCGCAGTGTATCTTAATCGGCCAATATCTTGGCGACCGGGCCTCCGATCACTGAACTGAAAAGACCGATGTGCTCCACAAAGTGAGCACTTCAAGACCGTGCAGTCTTTTAATTTTGGTCACCTGAGCTGCAGTTTCCCAATCCGGAACGGATATGCTATCGACTTGAACTTTAAACTGTCATAACTTCTTCATCGTAGCTCCAATTGACGAGCCGTAAAGACAGGCCGGTAGAGCACATCGAGCACTGTAGTTCTAGGACACAATACCCCATTCATGTTCACTTCAAGCATAACACTTTTTAACATCATTAAGGCATGTTTTGGACCTTTCAGTTGCATTTGACATACATTCAATATTGAACTCGGCCTGCAATAGCCCTTAATCACTGTTCATTAAACATATAAGCTTCAAACAAACTTGATGTGCATTTTCCTGGCATCTTTCTTTGCATGGGAGCGGAGCTGCAGGACATTCACCCCCTCTAAACCTGCACGACATTCGGTTTGTGCCAATTGCACTTAATCAATTTCATTAAAAGCATCATCAGACATATCATCTGATGTGTACATAACATGATCCTCTG
Source organism: Adiantum capillus-veneris (assembly GCF_014529385.1). NCBI lineage: Eukaryota > Viridiplantae > Streptophyta > Polypodiopsida > Polypodiales > Pteridaceae > Adiantum > Adiantum capillus-veneris. The sequence continues at coordinate 53,394,655 of NC_140935.1, read as the reverse complement.
GAGGCGGATCTGATTGATAATCTTCAAGAACAGTCTTACCTTCTCTCTTCTTGAACAACTTGATCCTTTTCCTTGCAATAGGCACCTTAAGCATAGTGCCATCTAGTTGACATAATTGATATGTCGCATTATCAAAAACATGTTGCACCACATATACGGTCCAAACCACCTTTTAACCATTTTTCGCATAGCAGAGTATTGGTTCTCCAAGCTACTGTCATAGACGATTACCCAGTCATCATCTTTGATAGCATCTGGTCATAGTCTATGCTTTCCATCAAATGCTTCCTTGTTCTTCAATCCTGCCTCCTTAAGCTTCTCTTTAGCCTGCTCAATATCCTCTTGACGCCTCTCAAGCTACCGAATACGTAGAGCAAGCAAGTCTTTAGTAGACATACCTTCTTCCCATGGCATTATGGTTCAAGTTGTAACGGCTTCCTCCGTGGGCATAATGGGTTTCTGCCCATGCATCAATTCAAATGGAATAAATCCCGTAACTGAACAATGAGTAGTGCGATCAGCCCACAAAGAAAATGGCAAGAGTTTAGGCCAATCACCAATATGTCCATGGTATCAAAGCCATGGAGGGAGGTGAGAGCTATGGAGGAAGGGGAAGGACTCTCAATTTAAACTCTCTCTCTTCGGTCCCTCTCTCTCTCTCTCTCTCTCTCTCTCTCTCTCTCTCTCTCTCTCTCTCTCTCTCTCTCTCTCTCTCTCTCTCTCTCTCATGAGAGTTTCCATGGCGGGCTCAAAAGGCTGACCTAGGCCGTGGGTGGGAGCCCTTAGTAGTGGAGGGCGGGAACAACAAGCATGCAGGGTCGTGGGAGCGGCGGCTTGCACACAGAGGGAACCTGTGACAGACCTGCACAAAACGGGTTGCGCTCAGTATCCTTGGGTTCACAAGAGGGAGAGGAGTAGCTTTCATTTCTGCTGCCTTCGCTCTCAAGGTCCACATCGCCCCCCCTTGCTATGTTTGCCTCGACGCAGGTCACCATGAAATCAGCACGGCAAGGTTATTTTTTGTTTTTTTCTTTTCATCTTGTTTTTGCACGTTGGGCACCCAAGGGGCCGCACACACAGGCGGTCTTCCAAGGGGTTCCCCCCTCGTAGTGCCATGGGCAACGCGGCATGCAGGACATGCAAGACGGAGGACGGGAAAGGACAGTCGATCGGCCTGGGGTCTTTTCGACCCGGCAGACATGTTGGCCCGACCACCCGCATGCATGGATCAGAAGGTAATTGCGGATTCGAACCATCACCATCCCAACATCACGGCCTTGAATTATGCTCGGGCTACGTGCCTTTTGTTTTTCCGCTTGATAGCACCTTTCTATTGCTGATTTGTCGTGCGGAGTGCGGTCCAGTATCAATATCATCTTCGCCTCTCCAAGGTGTAATTGACACGATTATTGTGAAACACTTTGACTACGTCGACATCGATTTGACGATTGTCTCCGATACAATCGGCTATCCAAGAGATAAAGTATTGAAGTATTTAAGCGGCATTGGCATCTGCTGCAACTCCTTTGGCATATTGCGAGGTATTTTGGACGATCTGGTAAAAAATCAACTATTTCTGTTAAAGTTTGCTTTTGGTTTGGGTTCCAACTTGTGAATGGATTTCCATCCACGGGATAGTTTGTACTTTATCAAGCAAGGCTTTATTGTCATTAGAGCACGGCTCTATTGACTTTAGTCCCTCCCATTGCTTGGCATGTAGGATTGACTAACATAACTGATCATTCATGCATAGAGTTCAATGCATATGTCCTCATCACATGGGACATACTTCTTATTTGCAGCTTTGGTTATTGCCTGCCATGTTGCATACACTGTAGCCTTGACCCACGACACAGGTCCTCAGTAGTTTAACTTTGGGGTGCAAGCATAGCATCTTGATTTTTTATTTTTTTTTTTGGCATCTCATGGAGATTGGCAAGGCATGTACCTAGACTTCATGAACAGTGCAAAATTATTTGGCATGGCCGACTCTTTGCACATCAGACAAAGCTCTCTTTCCCATGTTTCGGACAGCTGACACTGGTAAAAAATATCTCAATTACTTATCAACATGTTGAACTCTTTGATGTGGTCGTTAGCTGCACATTTTCAAGGATGAAATATTCGACATGGTCGATTCAATTTTGCCACGATATATGTGGGTCGATAACAACATTTGTTGGCTACACATTACTTATGTGACACACGGCTTTAATTTATGCATTTTGCATTACGACTTCCCAAGATTGGCATATGCTATGAGCATACAAAATTGGAAAGGAATAGGAAATGTGCTTCCAGGTTCTTTCCTATTGCCGGTTATTTCATTATGTACCATACGGGTGTATAGGATATACACGGGCATCTGTGCAGATATGGCTATGAGCTGTTTCGGAATGAGTTTTTCCTTCCCAATTTCATGAAAACTGGTTGCAGCAACAACTCCCAGGTTAGCCAAGTTTAAGTTTTTCTTATTTTTCCCTGTTTACACTTTACTTGGCAATTACTGTCATTGTGCAAAGAAAATTTCTTTGGTAATTTTATATGAAGCAAGACTTCTCCCTTGTGCCAAGGTCCTGCCCATTGACTTGGCATCACGGGCAATGGCACACAAGTTTGGGGAACTACCACAATGGGAATACCAGCTCATAGAATCCTTACCAGTCTAAACTGTGCAAGGCACTTATGGTTTTGGTTCTCATGGTTGAGGCCATCACTCTCCAAAAGCATGCTACTTAGGTGTATTCAATTCTACCGCCTCGTGAATTACCCTTCCACTATAACACTTGCAACACTGTCACAAACAGACTAAAAAAGGGATTGTTTACAACAACACTAAACAGAACCTAAACTTTTGACTTATTTCATTGGAAAAGTTCCATATTAAGTCATTTTTGTAAAGTCACGACCCCATACATGGTAAGTGGGGAAAGATGCGGCTTGTTTTTTCTCTTTCCTCTCTCAATGACAGCATTATACAGGCCGATTGTTTCATGCTTATAGGATAAGCTGCCAATCAGGCATAAGATGTTTAAGAGCACACATTATGGACACACACACACACACACTAGAAATTTACGAAAATTTCCTCAGCCCATCATGCTCTTCTTTTCGTTCTCTCTCTTTCTCTCTAGGAAAAAAAAAACGAATCTCTTCTAAGAAGCTTTTGATACATATTCTAATTGTGGCTCAACTTGAGCCAAGGTGCTCTAACTCACAGCTAGCACAAGAGCACACATTATGGACACACACACACACACACTAGAAATTTACGAAAATTTCCTCAGCCCATCATGCTCTTCTTTTCGTTCTCTCTCTTTCTCTCTAGGAAAAAAAAAACGAATCTCTTCTAAGAAGCTTTTGATACATATTCTAATTGTGGCTCAACTTGAGCCAAGGTGCTCTAACTCACAGCTAGCACGTGGCTAAGTTGCTACTCAAATTATTCTTCATCGGTTCGTCGATTGAACACTATTTTGCATAAGGGCTATGAGCCAAACATGCTAAGAGTCGTTGTCAGGCCAAGGGTAAGACCCAACTATTGGCATTCTTTGGGTGATTGTTTTCAAGTTATACTCACAGCAGCTGATCTCTACAAGAAAGTATAGATGCAACAATCAGTTGCGACATCATGGCTGTCCATAAGAGATAGACAGTTCAATTGTGTGGGTCTCCTGCTCTCTCTATAGCACTACGGAGTGACTATGGACATACTGTTTTGGGGTAAGATCCTACGGATGATTGCTACATCGCCCCATAGGCATTAAGGATCACAATTTGATCTGCATTGAGGATCACAGTTGATCTCTCCTAGTTATACTTTCAAGGAAATAATTCCGCAATCTACCACGCGGTAGCGGACGAACACACTTTTCACGTTGATTCCAATCATTCTGTACACGGTTGACTATGTTAGTTATCGTTATCTGCTAGTTGAGCAGTTTCTACAAAGAGTCTTACCAAGGGGTTTCACTACGTAGATTCTAATCCAAGGGCTTGGATTACAAAGGAAACACCCAGGGTTCACAGTGCAATGATGTTTGTTTTTTCAGGTAGGGGACGTACTCCTCTCCATTTTAATATGGGTAAGTGAACATTATGTTCAAATCTCCAGGTACGCATCTATTGATTTGGTGTTATTCCATTTTTAGTATGCTTTGCTTGGTTTTTCAATACATATAAGTACGCTTGAATGTTACAGAGCCATGCCAAGGGCATGTCGGCACAAAGTATTTTGGGCCAAGTGTCCAATCTATGTTTATGCCTTATGCTGTTACGAACCTACTTGTACGGTTCAATTTGGCACATGTTGTCACATGGGATACATGGTCTAGGAACTCAATGAGTTCGATTTAGCTAGTGTGGAGCAATGAATTAGGGTCCCTGTCAATCTTGTCGTAGAGTGTTTAGAGTTACCTCCACACACAAGTACATCTTGTCCTTGAAGGATGTTCTTTTTCCAGACATCCTTAGTTGAGACATATTCCACATGTGGCAAATATGAGTCTCTGGGACTGACACTGGTGCCCGCTATTTCAAATATGTGTCATGACAAAGTCCCTAATTGTTGGTCAAATATGTTTTCTAGAACATTTTCAGCACGACGTATCAGGAGCAATTTCAGTGGCCAAAAATTGTCGGATACTTACAATGACTTGTTCAGCTACAAGTATTGCTAAACAAAATTACAGATGGTTGTTTATACATATAGCAAGGCTATATGTTGTTAATGAAAAAGTTCCATTATCTGCACCTAGAAGTGATCGATGTTTCACCTTCTAGTGTGATTCAAACGTTTCAGCAAGGCTTGCAAAAGATTGCAACTAAAAGTATTTAATTTCTTTTCAGAACTATTTACATTCCTTTTTAATGCGTGCTAGGCGCATAACAATTTCCATAAGTATTGGCAAGGACCATTATGGATATACAAGTTCGGGTTTGTTTTTGCTAAATGCATGCACACTAGGTGTTATGGGCCCTAGTGTTTAGCAAAGACTAATTTGGAACGACGTGCATATTCCTTAAGTTGTTTCTTATGAAGCATTTTGCACTCTAAGTGCAATATCTCTAGGAGATTACTTTTGGGTCTACTAATCACCAATAGAGGTCATGGCTCGGTTTGGGTGGTTGTGGATTTTTTCAAGTTAACCACGATGGTTATTTCGGACATTGTTGATTCCTCACCAATGTTATACACTACTGTGATTCCCCATTTACCAGTCATCTGGGACGACTGTCTGTAACCGTGAGGAAAACACACCTCAGTACTGTGAGTTATCCAAGGGGATAGGCAAATTACAAAGAGTAATCTTGTGCTGAAGGATAAGCAAAGTGCGTACGTTAGCACCAAGCACCAAGTGATCCAATTAGTAAGAATTTATTGCTCTTCTTAGACTTTACTTTCTATCAGTTAATGCATGTTGCGACTCGGTAGTCTCTTCATGTATAAGTCAAGTTCTCAACGTTGACACTCATTAAGGTGGGGTTGTTTACTGATGCAATTTGAGAACAAGTCAAGGACTTACACTTGGCTGATGATTTAGGGCAGCAAGTTACTTCACAAAAAGTGAAAAGTGATACTCTTTCAGGCATATCTTTGTCGTGATAACTCGTTTAGTATGCTCATGTGTGTTCTAAATGGAGTCTACACACTAGATGGTTACAAATGGACAACAATGTGGAAAATCAAGATGTTACTCTTGGTTTCATTGAACCTCTTGCGGAACCGTGTTTCGATCAACCAAACAGCTGGATCCATGAAGGATGGCACTTGAGAGAACATTAGTGTTCTTAATAAGAACCTTCCCACTTTTGTTTTCGAGGAAGAAAACTCTTCCTTAAGGGGCGAGTAATGTCAGGATAAGGGTCCTACAGAGCAAGGCCCAACCTAGGGGGTCAGGGACCTAGGCCAAGGGCCTGGATTGGACGAGTGTGGATTGGGGATCCGCTTAGGGCAAGAGCTAGGACCTAGGCCTATATAAAGGGCGGTAGGGAGGAGGATCCTACGTCTTAGTCTCCTAGGTCTTACATTGCGAAAGCGTTAACAATAGGCGGATGTCCTCTTTCACTCTTCCCATTACCTTTTGGATTATATGCTGTGATGAGGGCGAGTTTAATGCCCATACAAGCAAAAAACTCTCGAGCTTCATCTGCATCCAGCTCTCCTCTATCTGTAGTAATTCTGCCAACACACCCATACCTGGAGATAACATCTTCAAGCAAAAACTTGCATACTGATCTGGTAGCTTTGGCACGCAAAGCTCTGCCTTCAACCTGATTTGTAAGATCTTCCCTGGCAAGGAAAATATACCTCATCTGCCACACTCCTACTTGCATTGTAATAAGGTCCACCACCCACTCGAAGTGCATAGCCAATAGATAGGTGGGATGCAACCCATATCTATGCCGCACATTAGAGTACTGTTGACATATTAAACATGATTCACAAATTGAACCACATCTTTGTACATACCTCTCCACCAATATCGGTCTTTAATTTTGACAAAGGTTGCTCAGGCTCCTCTGTGTCCAGCCCATAGACTTTCATGAAACTCTTTAATCACTTGCTGTTGGGTCGCTTTGTCACAAATAATAAGTTGTGGTACCCCTCCTAGGTGCTTCGGTTGCTTCCATAAATGTCTGTCTTTCAGGAAATAGCCATAGGCCTTTTTCCTTATCTTCTTGAACTCTTGATCACTCCATCCTTCTTGTTTAGTGAGAGTACTTAGGTAGAGGCCAATCATAAGACACTCTCCATCATAAAACTCTTCAGAAATGACTTCAAAAACATGAGCAATACTACCACAGTTGGCATGTAGATAAGAAGACGTGTAGAACTTCAAGCCAATATCATCACTCGTGGTCAGCATCTCTTCTTCATCTTCAAACCTGGCTCTTGATAACATATCTGCAACAGGTTTATCTCTACCTACAATATGACAAAATTTAAGGTTAAGAGACTTGATATATGCTATCCATCGTAGCATGGCAATGTCCGGAGTAGAGCAATTTGCAATCATCCCTATCAGTGGAAAGCAGTTTGTTTCTACCACAATGGAAGATCCAATAAAGTATTCTTTATCGATCCTTAGAGCAGTAGCAACGCCCCAAAGTTGCCTCTTAGCTTGTGGATATCCTCGTTGACAAGCATTGAGCACCTTGGCTCCAAATCTCACTGCATACATGTGTCCTTCAGCATCATCTTGACCTATAGCCCATCCAATACCTGTCGAGCTAGTGTCAACTGTTAAAATAATTGGCCTGTCGCATTTATAATCAACTTTCCTCAAGGTCGGAGCCTCAAGAAGCATCTTCTTTATTTTCTTAATAGCTTGTGTGTGAACTTCTTCCCAAACAAACCTCTTACCTTTTCGTAGCAACTGATACAACACCTCTGCAACATGGGCAAAATGTGGCATCCAAATACGATAGAACACACATGCACCTAAGAATTGATGAACCTCAGTAACTAAAGAACATGTATCATTCATCTTTTGGATTGCTTCGACTTTTGTTGGACTTGGCCTTCTTCCTTCAGAACTACACATGTGTCCCACAATTAAGACCTCCTTAGCTCCAAAATTCAATTTTTGACCTAAAAGTGTTAAGTTAACTTCTCCAAGCCTTGATAATATAGCATCACAGTCAACAATATGTTGAGCAACAAACTGTCGACACCCCCTCTGGTCTTTTGCTTCATCTTTTGAGCATTCTTCATAGCCCTTAATTGGTAGGTCATCAATGAAAGGCATAGTAATATGTGGGATAAAGTCCCTTAATAGGCTTATTCATGCCGTTCATCATATGAGCTACTGAATTAGTAGCACCCTGTGGCAGAGTGCACATCCTTACCAAACCAAGAGGAGTACGCATTGTAGTAAGATCCTTGCTCTCCAAAGCTAATTGGAATTGATCATATCCTGAATAAAGATCAGCCATGGAGTAAATAGATCTACCTGCAAAGGCCTCAACAAATTCATCCACAATTCGGCCAGTACCCACATTGCGGATTGTTACCTTGTTAATCGGTTGCATATCCTGAATGAATCTTAATGTACCATTTTTCTTCAGAACAGTAAACCATCGATTAGAATACTGAGCACATGACGGCTCCAAAATTCCCATTTAAATCTTTTCATTAAGAAAATTGATGATCTTTGGCAAGTGAGCTTTAGGAACTGGAATAGGACGCAAGCTCCATGGCATGTGTGGAACAGTGAAAATAACCATTGGTGAAACAACACTCGCATCCACACACCCTATCTCAATTGGCTCAAAAGCGAAAGCTTTACCATGTTTTATGAGCATACCTTGAAAACATTTGATCTCCTCTTCATTGAGAAAACCGTCTTCTCCAACCTTCAGCTACTGCAGTGTTTCCTTAGTAAACTTATGCCCTATGTTCTTTGGATCTCTAAGTATAGGCTGTCGAGAAGCCTCCTCGATCATCCCATCACTTCCTTCTGGCAGCGGTGTAGCCACTGGCCTCACTTTCTTTGCAACACTCTTGTATTTTGTCTCTATATACCTGCGCTTCAACAGTTTCACCTGAATCATCTTCAATATGCATAAGGGCTTCATATATACTTAACTCATCATACATGTCCATTGAATGGACCTTGACCACTTCACTTCCGCTTTGTAATCTGTTTTTCCTGATCTCTTCAAGCACTGACATAGTATCTACATAAGATATCTCTTCAAAGACTCCTGAAATCACATCATTGGATTCAAGCACATCACAACCTTGTAATTCACTTTGGATACCTGAAACATACTATTTTTTCCACTTTGGAAAATCATTAAATTTTCTTAAAGAGACTGGACCTTCAGATGTTAACCCCGAAGAGAAAGCTTCTCTTTGCGATAACTTCTCCTCACTTGTACCACCATAGTCCCACTTTATATGGCACTCCGAGAAAATCCAGTACAAACCTGTGTTCTCTAAACTCCTTATGTATCTTTGGCATTGGATGATCACATAGACTGTCCTTATTCCTAGCATGGTCAACACATACAGTTAAACATTGCACTGCTTTCTTACCATCACGGCTCCAAACCCTGGCATAGGCCGAGCCATCATCCAACACTTTGGTTTCCATTCGCACAGCTGTAATGTATGGTTGCCCCAGAATTAAAGGATAAGAGGAATGCTCCTGTATAAATAAATTTTGCTCATCACAGAAATCCCCTACAGCTACCTTAACATTGGCACATGCACCATAGAGGTCGCTTGGAAGCATATTGACAGCTCGAATCCGCCAACCATGGTCCACATCAATAGGCCATTTCCCCTTTTTGTGCAAGATTTTAGCCATCAAATTGATCTCCGATCCATGATCTATGAGTGCTAAGACCGGTTCTTCGATGTCGCCAAGCTTTACAATAGTTTCGGTTGTTGATCTTGCCCAATGAGTCCTTGAAAAGTGACTCCTTTGTATGCTTTCACTATCTTCATCTTCATTATGAACATGCGTTACCTCAGGTACGGTTGGATTTGACACCACCACAAACCTTGACTCTTCTTCTTCTTCAAGATTCGCCAAATACTCTTCATAGTCGTCTAGAATTGCTTCAATGTGGCGTACCGCCTGGCTCTTCACTGACTCCGGCTCCTGTTCACTTGGTATTTGCCGCTTCCTTTTGATGATATCTATTATCTCCTCATGAAACTCATGTTTGTCAATGCCCAATATATCACCAATGTGAGCTCCACCTTGCTATTTAGAATTCTCTCTTCAAAGACTTTCTTTAAAACTATAGCTAATTCAATGTCATACTTGAGCTTATAAGAGGGTCCCCTGGGTTTACCTTGATTTTTGTCCTTAGGTGCCTCCTCCATCACCACTTCAGGAGTAGACTTAGGAGAAAGACTTTCTTTTTTCTTGTTGTTGAACCTCATTGTCCTTTTCGATATCCCAGGAGCTTCTTCTTCTCTTTTTCGCCTTTCCTCCACCATAGTCTCATTATCTTGAGACTTTGCAATGAATGCATACACCGAGACGGAATTGACTGGATCAGTCCACCCTGTGGTTTCTCAAATTGAATTCCCTACTTGTCGCAGCTTCCCATAATTTACCTGTCCAATTTCTGCTGTCTTCAAAGCATAAGGCCATAATTGACCCTTGGTATCTGCACCATCTTCATCACCCTTCCCGCAGACTTGCAGCCCATATGTGGCTGCCTCCACAAGAGCAACATTATGTTGAATCTCTTCAACTATCTTCTTCATGATGCCCCTACGGAAGTTCAGGTGGAGCATCTCACCTATTGCCCTAAGGTGTATCTTCTTGTCCTTCCATAACACCACGTTCCAGAACACCTGTTACCCTAAGGTGTATCTTCTTCTCCTTCCAGAACACCACATTCCTTTTATATTATTCATCAAAATCATCACATTCTTTAACATACTTGTGGTCTTCACTATCACACCACATGCATCGGTCCCAGCCTTTGCGTGGTGGCTACTGTCTAGGCTTGGATGTAGACCCCTTTGCAGCTAGTCCATCAAATTTAACAGCTTTAAAAATCAAATTCAATTCTTGAATACCTTTTACCAATTCATCAAGAACTGGCTCCTCCACTCTGGGTATTGCCGAGGTTGTTTTCTCTTTAGGTTCCTCCTCCGTAACATCCATCATGTTAGCCACAATCAACTTATCAACTCTCATCTCTCGTTTCACGATCATGTTGACTGCTTTGGTGACTACCTTCCAGTCGGATGTTAAGCCCAATTCTCCACTTTGATCCTCTAGAAACTGCACTAAACTCTTTTGAAGTCGAGGATCAGCAGCCTAAATGAACAGCTCAACCTTCTGATCCCTCATTGAACATTGCTCTGTCAAGGACAATTGCTCAAATTTCTTCTCAAATTCCCGCAATAACTCTCGTGCAGACAGATTTTTGTTCTTCTTCTGCACCCACTTCATGAAACTTTGCCTGGTTACTCTTTGCGAACCCTCTAGGAAGTATTCCTCATGAAGTGCCTTATTGAAATCCTGTCAATTTGTACCTTGAAGCACCTGAATCTCTTTAATTCGACTCCTAAGTTCTGGCTCCGCAATCAAATGGAACCCTTCCACTGCATTCTGATCATCAATTCCATTCTCTTCCATTGCCTGTTCATAGATATTGCAAAATTTGCTAATATCCCGGACTTCAAATCAATGCAATTTCTCGGTAACTATGTGTCCAGCTTTACGGATCCTCTCTTGCTAATTGTACTATTGTTGGGCAGCCTGATGTTGTTGCATGTAAGCAACAAACTGCTGCATAGTAGCCTCTTGCGGTGTTGACATCCTTCTTCACCACATTGCTCACCCCGGCTCGTTTCACGTCGGGTTCACCAAGAATGCCAGGGGATAATTGTGCGAAAGGTGAGCCAAGAAGGCACCACGCCCCTGGCTGTGAGAGATGCGGGAAACAAGGTGTAGCAGACGCTATTACCGACAACAGAGTTTAAAAAAAATAGTCCGTCTAATTTCTAGTTAATCGACAGAATCCATGGTTAATAAATCACTATAGAAGCTTAAATGCTCTTACAAGGAAAATATGGCTTAAATCAGGTGCTTAAACAAGAAATTGATGAAACTCTGTGTACTCTGCCTTCTGCTCCTCGATTCGAATGGCTAACGGGCTTCGAGCAGGTTTAGGATGGACAATGAAAGTTAAGCTTGAAGATTTTAATGGCTAATGATGGCTTTGAAGCTTTAATTGGGTTTAGGGAATCGGCTTAGTTCGCTTAGAGAGGTTTGGATTATGGGTTTTAAGATTAGCTTCATTAAGGTTCAATTAAGCTAAGCACCTTGGTTTAAGAGGTTAAGAAAATAGAGTTTATTTGGGGAAGATTAGGAGGAGTTTAAGAGCTTGTCAATTATCAGGAGCTTAAGAATAAGGGTCTCATGAGGAGGAGGAGAGCCCAAGATGATGAGGTGAAGGCATGAGGAGGAGAGCTTAAGAGATTCAAGATCTTTGGAGTTTTAGATTATGAGGATTAAGAGCTTAAGAGCTTCAAGGCCTCTGAGGAGCTTCAACGCTCTAGCTTATGATGAGGAGAAGGAATAAAAAAACTACATGTTTTCCCTTTATATGGATGCATGTTTCCTTGGCTAAAAATAGCTAGGCACCCATTAGTGACGTCGCTAATGGGTCCTAGCCCTTGATGACGTGGCAGCTGACAAAATCGACCTTCAAAAAATCTGCCGCTACCGGTCTCAACCGGACTGCCCTCGTGAGATCTGCAACTCCCGTTCTTCGTTGATCCCTTTTGAGCACGCATGCGCCCTGCACGAGCATCCCAAGCTCATCTCCGTATGTTGTTCGCTGTCGCCATGCTTTTCCTCCTTTTTCTTCTTTTTCTTACACACTAAAAACCATTTGTGGGTGGCACTTAATTGTTTGCATTGGCTGGACTTTACTCAATTGGGCGGGCGGCCCCTTATTGCCTTGGGCGGCCGACCATGGGCAAACTCTGGAGGCCAATGCTTGGGCGGACATAATTGTGGCCCTTGGCCAATATTTAATGGGCTTGGCACCACACTTGGCATACATATCCTGTAAAGCATTGCAAGAGCCGACATTCCAGACACGAAGCTCTAAAAAAATCTATGGCACCACATTTGGCATACATATCTAACAAAGCACTGCCAAACACGGCATTCTTTGTGAGCAGTCCTTGACTAACCTTATCATCTTGAACTTCGATGCCCGTATCAACCTCTCGTATAATCCTACATACCTTTAACATGCAACTATAGGTGATTGCATTGAAGTAAGGCCTTCCCACCACATCCGATAAAAAGTGTCAGAGTTTCTTTCTTGTCAGCCGGGTGTTGCCAATTACGACCACTGCCGGCCAAGCAGTGCATGAAATGACATCCCGTGCATGAGACTCATCAAGCTACTACTGCTCCAACATCCCAAACTCTGGACAATAGAAAAAACTCCCAGCTGAGACACCGACCGAGCCAACTGGACTGGTACGGAGCCGGCCCCCTGTGTATCTTAATCGTCCAATATCTTGGCGATCGGGACTCCGATCACTAAACTGAAAAGACTGACGTGCTCCACAAAGTGAGCACTTCAAGCCCGTGTATCATTTTCATTTCTGTCACCTGAGCTGCAGTTTCCCAATCCGGCACGGATCTGCTATCGACTTGAACTTTAAACTGCCATAACTTCTTCATCGTAGCTCCAATCGACGAGCCGTAAAGACAGACCGGTAGAGCACATCGAGCACTATAGTTCTAGGACACAATACCCCATTCATGTTCATTTCAAGAATAACACTTTTTAACATCATTAAGGCATGTTTTGGACCTTTAAACGCATTTGAAATACATTCAACATTGAACTCGGCTTGCAACCAGCCCTTAATCACTGTTCATAAAACATATAATCTTCAAAAAAACTTGATGTAAATTACCTTAATCCTGCTGGATCTTTTAGTCCATATTCGCCAAACAATCAAGTAAAGATGAAAGGTGAGGATTCGCCAAACAACCTAGACGAGGATTTAAGGGCTCCTTAGGTTGATTTAAGCCTTTTTCAAGTAATCCATGAAGACAATGCCAACAATAAACGAAAGCAACAATATACAAGCTATGCACTCACGATCGATAACACAAGAGTATCACACAAAGACATTGAATATGTAGTTTATTCCATTACTTCTAGACAATCAAAATATGTACATAGGTATCACAAAAGATTTTTAAGCCCGTAAAAGAGCCCTACACCATCGTTCACCATCCAAAAGGATGAAAAAGGACGTCAAATCTTTTCCAACATTCCATGAGAATTTTGTTTTCAAAAAGCTACATAAAACAACAAATAAAATTGTAACCATAGCCATTTTAAAAGGGTTATAGTAATCTTAGAGATCATCTTGCATCATGTTCCAAATACTACTTTTTGAAGGGAAGACAATTGATCTAACTTTTCAATCTTTGATTATGTTTCTTTCTTTTAATATTTCAATATTTGTTTAAATACCAAACAATAACTTTGTATTGTCGCTTCACAGTACACATGGAATTTTCCAACTCTCTCTCTCTCTCTCTCTCTCTCTCTCTCTCTCTCTCTATATATATATATATATATATATATATATATATATATATATATATATATATATCTCTATCTCTCTCGCTCCCTCTCAACTTCTTGTACAACTTACATCTCTATATAAAGAGATGTGCTACTCTCTCTCTCTCTCTCTCTCTCTCTCTGTCTCTCTCTCTCTCTCTCTCTCTCTCTCTCTCATACACACACACACACACACACACACACACACACCATGAAATACGTGCACAATCTCTCACACTCTTCGATTGTGTTTATCTTTAGAGAATGGACCTCTGCTCAAAAAAAGGGAAATGCTACACACACACACTCTTAGGTGTACAAGACACAATCTATTCTCACCCTCTAAGTTGGCTACTGCTCTATATCCTACCTTTGCACAACGAGGGACTCTGGATTACTCATTGAACAATTAAGCGGTAATGGAAGCTACCCATAACCTAGATGGATATCCCCTCTCACATCAAACTGTGTATTCTTTAGATGTGATTATCTCTAGCTCGTGGAATAGTTGGTTAAATTAACATATTTTAAGTGAATTCACACACACACACACACACACACGCCATTACATTAACAATATGGTCTTCAAATCTCTGTCTCTCTTGAGGATAATCTCTATGTTTACTTTCGGGAGCTTTCTATATCACTCACATCATAACATTAATCATGGTAGGTATATCATTCATTCTTACTCTCTCTTTGTCCCTCTTGATCTCTCTTTGATCTGGAAAACACCTGCTTTTTTTGGGCTACATGCATTAGTTGGACTACCATGCACCAAATAGTTCTGGTCAACAACCTTTTTTCTCTCTCACTTGTAAGATCCAAACCGTAATCTCTCTTTCTCTCGCATGGATATTATGGGATGCACCCTTTTGTATTGTGAAATTGTGAGGATTTTGTGAGGGTACCTCAAAACAACCTGCTAGGGGTATGGATTCCCCCCTCTCTCTATCTCTCCCCTTCTGCTTCTTTCTTTGAGACGTTGCGGGCGGTGTCATTGGAGATTGTTCTCGCATGGTACAAAAACACAGCCCCTTTGCTTACTTGCAAATCCAAGTAGGTTATGTAACCACCTCGCAAAGTGTTTTCTCTCTCTCTCTCTCTCTCTCTCTCTCTCTGTCACACACACACACACACACAAACACCGACGTACAACTGCTAGAAAGAGAGTAGTCACATTTGTATCTTGTACATAGCTAGTAGTACATTCTTCCATCCATATGATAAGATGCATATGGCTGAGTGCCCCCCCCACACACAAACACAGTCACACAGTCACATGAACTCATGGAATCATGAGGCATGTTTCAAACTCAATGTTGAATGTGTCCAGATCACAGGCATAACAAGAGATGCTTCACATTTTCTTACTCTAGCCCTAGGAGATGGCGTATGCTGAAGACCTCCCATGCATGCAACAACACATGAACTTACAGTTTTGGATGACACACACAATCGGAGAGTGTTGGGCATCTCGACATAATCCTTATAGTTCAGAGGCAGACAAAATCAGAACTTGAGACTTGTGAGTCTAGTTTCGGTTTCTTACACATGCTTACCAATGGATGTTTATCTCAAAATACAGGTAGGTTCATTTGCACATACTCAATATGGTTTTGTTTTTGTCAAAGTAATGTTTTTCCAAATTTTTCTCATATATGTCGGTAAAAAGTGAACATACAACGTAAGATAAATAGTAAAATGGGTATCCTAATGTATTCCTATTATTGGTGCTAAATCCTTTGAAGTTTTTCTTTAAGGTTCTAAATCTTTGAGGTTCTAAATTTAAAACGCACACACACAAACATATGCTAGCAAATACATAATCTGATATAAATTTTATTATTACAATTCGAACGCTTTTTTATTTTTTTGTTTGTTCACTATGAGACTTGTAGGAAGAAGTAGTCTACAAAAATTGACTTGATCTAATTGGCAAAATGAGTTTTAGAAATGGTTGTCATTACTTTTTTTTACAGTAACCGCAGGTGAGGGTATTATAGATGATGGCTGGGACTGGATTTCTTGAAAATATTGAGCAGATACGAAGGAAATGCTGTCAAAATTTATACACAAAATTGGAAAGACATACATAATGTAACTTCGAAAAATGAACATATTGTAGGGTTTTCGGAGTGATGACATTGAAGGAGTGGTGACATTGACTTTTTTTTAAACAGAATGCACAGTTACAATGAAATGGCTGTCAAAATTTCTACATATTGATACATAGACTAATATATATATGTGGATGTTAACCACCTCATAAATAAATGAAAGCTGGTATCTTTTATTCAGGCAAACCGTGCCCGTTATGCTTGACTTGAGGATATTGTAGTTGCGGTTCAGTGCTACCATACCCAACCATATTAGCTTAGCACTAATTTATCTTGTGTTCAAGGCTACCAAGACCATAGGCATAGCCGTAACATAGTAGAAGAAGGATACAATATCACTTATTAGACAGGCTGAATGTTGGTTTTTTTTATAATGGGTGTTGATTATGCTGGACATCTTTCACACTTCATGTTCGCTGTCTCGACTGTCGTACCTTATTAATGGGGTTCCCTCTCACTTACATAACACCACTAGGTTGCAATTTTTTGAGTCGAGTTGTAGTACTATGCGGGGATGCTTGACATGTTACGGCTCTCTTACAAGTTCAACTCAGACTACCAACGTCTGGGTACCTTTATGCTCCTCGCGCATAGACACACATGAAGCTTCAAAAGCTCTCTACATACACTATCCTTCTTGAATTACAAATGAAATGTATCAAGAGTATGTCACTCCTAAAGGATACATAAGGACACATAGACACGCGATTCATTGCACACATAGACACGCTTATTGTTAATAGTTTGGTAGTATGCTCATAAGTTTCTAGGTATTTCTCATATGGATTGTTTTGATAGCCAGGCTGTAACGATAAAGTTTGCATATCTATACTTTCTCCTGCACTCGTGGATGCACTTTTTGGGTCCTATAATGCTACCTCTTAGGTTTTAATAATAATTGCAGGTTGACTGTACAAAATTTAAACATCCGCCTCACAATATGGTTTTGGTACACCTGAGTTGGGGATTCATTGGCACTGTTATCTGCTTGGGTTGCTAGCTATGTTAATCATTTGGGTAACGAAAGAAATTGAGCAAAATATTATTAACTGGTTCAAACTTCTTGTCACCACATGGTTTTTTGCAGTTTAGGTTCGCCTTTTCACATTTATGATAGTAGGTGTATAACTATAGTGTATGGATGTAGTGGAGTATATTCACCTTGTAAATCTAGTAGTACTTTTCAACAACTTTTCTCCTTGTTGAATAGATGCATAAATTTTGAATCTAGTGGTAGTTCTTTACTTTGAACATACTTCAATGGTTTTAAAATAGAACCTTAATCCTCACGTGAGAGTCTCGGATGAGATGGCAGTGGACTGGAATTTTGAAAATTAATTCAAAATACAAAGGAGATGCTATCCGATTTTTTTTGGAATTAAAAGATGAAAACATTATCGTAAATTAATGGCTCATTCTTTAAACGTAGTATTTGATCTATGTTATGGTGTTAGTTTTGGTTGTGTTTTTTGACACCAATAACAAGGGGAGGGAGTCGTTGACACATGTCTTCCCAAGTAATGCCAATTTTGTCAGGCTTGTTTTTCTTAGATGGTGACAGGTAACTAGAGATTCTTTCCTTGGGATTACAATGACAACTGCAGCAATATTAGAAGATCGTACTATTTAACAATTGTATCCTTCTCCATGTAGATGTAGTGGAAGCTCATCCCAAAGGGTGGACACACAGAGATACAACACTAAGATCTCAATTTGTAATGATCAAAGATCAAATTTTTGATCTAAATGACCGTATTATCCATTACATACAGAATGTTGTATTGATGTATATGAAATGATAATTGAGGTTTATGACATCTTGTTTTAAATTATGGTTATTTAATATATTATTTAATACAATTGTCTAAGTATGGTTCAATTATGAGGGGATTTTCATACTTAAACACATACTCCTTTTCCCTACTTGTCTTGATCGGACTAGTGCCATACTTAACAATTGGAATTAGATAATAACATAGCTACGTACTCCAATTTATCTTGACTTCAATCAAAAGATTTTTGTCCAGATATGGGTATTCATACCCTAAGAATTGAATTGCTTGCTCTATAGTACAAGTTACATTATTACTAGCTTGATCCACCCAATCTAAAGGGATGGGTGGGGGCTCTCAGCTCCTAAATTGGTCAAGCATCTACATGCTTACATATAATTCATATACTGTAATCAATGTCCACCCTCAAGAAGGTGTGGGATTTCATGTGATATTTATCTTGCAAGATCAGAGTATTGTAACCACCATGATGACATAGTTCACAAATTTGGGTTGACACATCAACCAAAATCAGGAGATGTCAGGTATGTAGTTTTCATAGTAACTTACTCTCCTCCCTAGAGGACCCCTCCTCCCTAGAGGACCCCTCCTCCCTAGAGGACCCCTTTATGATACAACAATTCGGTATTGTTACATCTAAGTCCGGTTCAACACATTACAGATGGGCCTAAACCTGCTATTATGTTTTTACTTGACCCCCCTGATCCAAAGGGATGGGTTGGGGCCACGGCGCCTAATATGGTCAAGCACATATATCATCTAGTTCTATTACCTTAGACTAGAAAATTCTTTTTGACTCTGCACCTGACAAAATATACTTAATGAGACCACTTTACCTGCTATAACTATTTTTGACTTGACTCACCTAATCCAAAGGGATGGCTTGGGGCCACGGCTCCTAGTCTGGTCAAGCACATATTTTGTATAGTTCTATTACCTTATACTAGCAATTTCCCTTTGACTCGATATTTGACAAAGGATACATCATCAGTTGGCCTTTTTAGGATGGTATGCATGCATAATTTAGCCCTATTGGCACCACTTCACCAATATGGTAACCCTTTTCCATACGATAAATACCTCTATAGACACTTCATAATGATTATTTGGATACTTTTTGTCACTAAATTATTCATATTTGGTTGGGGGTAGGGTTCCACATGGTGGGCCCTGCCTCCCACCATGTAGATCCTTTCCTCAGGGATGGGGGAGGGACACACACACACACACTTAAATATGTGCACAGTCTCTCGCACTCTCTGATTGTCTTTATCTTTAGAGAATGGACCTCTCCTTGAAAAGGGGAAATGCTACACACAGACACACTCTTAGGTGTACAAGACACAATCTATTCTCACCCTCTAAGTTGGATAGTGCTCTATATCCTACCTTCGCACAACCAGGGACTCTAGATTATTGATTGAACAATTAAGTCGTAATGGCAGCTAAAGCGATAATGGCACCTACCCATAACCCATATGGATATCCCCTCTCATATCGGGTTGTGCTATTCTTTAGATGTGATCACCTCTAGCTCTTGGAATAGTCGATTAAGTTAGCATATTTTAAGTGAATTTACACACACACACACACACACGCGCACGCGCGCGCGCCATTACATTAAAAATATGGTATTAGAATCTCTGTCTCTCTTGAGACACACTTAGCATTCACAAATTTTCCTTGAGTCGTGACAAAAAGGAAGTTATATTTACTTTCGGGAGCTATTTATATCACTCACATCGTAACATTAGTCACGATAGGTATATCATTCATTCTTACTCTCTCTCTGTCCCTCTTAATCTCTCTTTGAGCTGGCGAACACCTGTTATTTTTGGGTAGCATGCATTAGCTGGACTACCATGCACCGAATAGTTCTGGTTAACAATCTTTTTTCTCTCTCACTTGTAAGATCCAAAGTGTAATCTCTCTTTCTCTCACTCAGATATTATGAGATGCGCCCATCTCTATGATGAAATCGTGAGGATTTCCTCAGGGTACCTCAAAACACCCTGCTAGGGGTATGTATTCCCCCCTCTCTATCTCTCCCCTTCTGTTTCTTTCTTTGAGACATTACGGGCGGTGTCATTGGAAATTTCTCTTGCATGGTACAAAAACACAGCCCCTTTTCTTACCTACGCATCCGGGTACGTTATGTAACCACCTCGCAAAGTGTTCTCTCTCTCTCTCTCTCTCTCTCTCTCTCTCTCTCTCTCTCTCTCTTCACACACATACACACACACACACACAGACCTACAACTGTTAGAAAGAGAGTACTCAGATTCGTATCTTGCGCATAGCTAGTAGTACATTCTTCAATCCATATTATAAGATGCATATGGCTGAGTGCCCCCCCACACACACAATCACACTCACACATAGTCACATGAACTCATGGAATCGTGAGGCATGTTTCAAACTCAAGGTTGAATGTGTCCACATCATAGACATATTAACTAGAGATGCTTCACATTTTCTTACTCTAGCCCTAGAAGATGAACTTACAGTTTTGGATGACCTCCCATGCATGCAACAACACATGAACTTACAGTTTTGGATGACACACACAATCGGAGAGTGTTGGGTGTCTCGAAATAATCGTTACAATTTAGAGGCAGACAAAATCACACCTTGAGACTTGGGAGTCTACTTTCGGCTTCTTACACATGCTTACCAATGGATGTTTATCTCAAAATACATGTAGGTGCATTTGCACCTACTCAGTATGGTTTTGGTTTTTTTCAAAGTTATGTTTTTTCAATTTTTTCTCATATATGTCGATGAAAAGTGAACATACAACATAAGATAAACAGTAAATTGGGTATCTTGATGTATTTCTAATATTGATGCTAAATCCTTTGTTTTTTCTGAGGTTCTAAATCTAAAACGCATGGACACAAACACATGCTAGCAAATACATAATCTGATAAAAATTTTATTATTACGATTTGACAGCTTTGTTATTTTTTGTTTGCTCATTATGAGACTTGTAGGAAGAAGTCTACAAAAAGTGACTTGATCTAATTGGGATAATGAGTTTTGGAAATGATGGTCACTACTTTTTTTGACAGTAACCGCATGTGAGGATATCATAGATGATGGCTGGGACTGGATTTCTTGAAAATATTGAGCAGATACGAAGGAAATGCTATTAGAATTTCTACACAAATTGAAAAGACATACATAATGTAACTTAGAAAAATGAACATATTGTAGGGATTTAGGAGTGATGACATTGAAGGCGTGGTGACATTGACTGGTTTTTAAAACATAATGCACAGTTACCATGAAATGGCTGTCGAAGTTTCTACATATTGATTTTCATACATAGACTAATATATATATGGATGTTAACCATCTCATAAATAAATGAGAGCTGATATCTTTTATTCAGGGAAACAGTGTCCATTATTCTTGACTTGAGGATATTTTCAAGGCTACCAAGACCATAGGCATAGCCGTAACATAGTAGAAGAAGGATATAGTATGACTTATTACATAGGCTGAATGCTGGTTTTTTTATAATGGGTCCTGGTTATCTTGGACATGTTTCACACTTCATGTTTGCTGTCTTGATTGTCATACCTTATTATTGGGGTTCCCTCTCACTTACATAACACCACTAGGTTGAAATTTTCTGAGTCGCGTTGTAGTACTATGCGGGGATGCTTGACATGTTACGACTCTCTTACAAGTTCAACTCAGACTACCAACATCTAGGTACCTTTATGCTCCTCGTGCACATACACACATGAAGCTTCACAATCTCTATACATACACTCTCCTTCTTGAATTACAAATGAAATGTATCAAGAGTTCACTGCTAAAAGATGCATAAGGACACATAGACACGCGATTCATAGCACACATAGACATGTTTAATGTTAATACTTTGGTAGTATGCTCATAAGTTGCTAGGTATTTCTCATATGGATTTTTTTTATAGCCAGGCTGTAACGATAAAGTTTGCGTATATATACTTTCTGTTGCACACTTTCTGGGTCCTATAATGCTACCTCTTAGGTTTTAATAATAATTGTAGGCTTACTGTACAAAATTTAAGCATCCGCCTCACGATATGGTTCTGGTAGACCTGAGTTTGGGATCCATTGGCAGTGTTATCTTCTTGGGTTGCTAACTATGTTAGTCATTTGGGTAACAAAAGATATTGAGAAAAATGTTATTACCTGGTTCAAACTTCTTGTCACCACATCGGTTTTTGCAGCTGAGGCTAGCCTTTTCACATTTATGATAGTAGGTGTATAACTATAGCATATGGATTTAGTGGAGTACATTCACCTTGTAATTTAGTAATGGAAACTACTTTTCAACACTTTTTCTCCTTGTTGAATAGATGCATAAAGTTTTGAATTTAGTGGTAGTGCTTAACTTTGAACATACTTCAATGGTTTTCAAATAGAACCTTAATCCTCACGTGAGGGCCTTGGATGAGATGGCAGTGGACTCAAATTTTGAAAATTAATTCAAAATACAAAGGAAATGTTGTCCGATTTTTTCAAGAATTAAAAGATGAAAACATTGTCGTAAATTAATGGCTCATTCTTTAAACGTAATATTTGATCTATGTTATGGTGTTAGTTTCTGTTGTAATTTTTGACACCAATAACAAGGGGAAGGAGTCGTTGACACTTGTCTTCCCAAGTAATGCCAATTCTGACAGGCTTGTGTTTCTTGGATGGGGAGAGATAAGAGATTCTTTCCTTGGGATTACAATGACAACTGCAGCAATAACAAAAGATCGTCCTATGTAACAACTGGATCCTTCTCCATGTAGATATAGTGTAAGTTCATCCCAAAGGATGGACACACACAAATACAACACTAAGATATCAATTTGTAATGATCAAAGATCAAATTTTTTATCTAAATGACCGTATTATCCCTTAGATGTAGAATGTTGTATTGATGTATATGAAATGATAATTGAGGTTTATGATATCTTGTTTTAAAGTATTGTTATTTAATATATTATTTAATACAATTGTCTAAGTATGGCTCAATTTTGAGGGGATTTTCATACTCAAACACACACACACATGCACACACGCACACACACACACTCTCACACAAACACAGGTTTTTTGGTCAACACTTCCTATAAGGCTTTTAGGTTCATGTTAGGCCAAAGTGACAATATTGATTTGCCAAGAGGATTTCCATTGCATGAGGGCCTTCTAATGGCAATTAGTGTTGGAGTTCCATATGAGAGTTAGTCTAAAGATCATCAAGATCCTGGTAGTGTTATCTGTTTTTCATTCTAATGTTTTTGCAAAACCTCGATTGTTAACCCCACTAGCCGCATCTTCAATGGTTGAAAACTTGAATTGGAGCATTGGAATTGGGTTTTCAGCCTATAAGAATGTCCTCTTTCAGCTTTCATGGAGTTTGGTCAACCCTATATATAGGGCTACGACTTCTTATTTGTGTCCTGGGTGTGCATTCTCTCACTATTTCATACACATCATAGGGTAGAGGGACCACTAAGACACATACCTCCAAAGCAAGGACAAGTTGGCCTTGATAAGCACTTAGTTATGATCTTCTTTCATTCTGGCATAAATTAAATTGCTTCAAATTACGCATGGATCATGTCTAGAAATAAAGGGACACATGTTCTTATAGTATTCTATTGCACAAAAACAAAGAATATAGATGTGAAAATGTTGAACCACATGGAAAAAAGGACATTTCACAAAATTCAAATCCATACGAGCTCATGCATGGACCTATTTATATATTTTATTTCTCTCACAAAGACTCTACCAGCCTTTTGAAGACAAGGAATCCCTCTTCTGTGCCGTTTAGTACTAGTTGCTCAGTCAAGTTCTAAGGATTGAGAGCGAGAGAGAGTTTGAGAGGGGGTGGGTGTTGGAATAGGCATGTCCTTCTACAACCATGGGAAACACCTCTACACATGTGTAGCTTAATGTTTTACATATGACCTATGTGTTGTAAGGCTTTCTAGGTTGGCTACGTGTAAGCCAAGTAGAGAGGGAGTGACAGCCTGATATTTATCCAATGCTTATAATAAATCTTCCCATGTCCATATTATATGTTATGGTGTATACTTTGATATAATATATTTTGAGTCTAAATTAATCACGAGTACTCTCTCTTTCTCTAACTGTATAAGCTATGTCTACATACATACACTAGCCTCCTTCGGCGTGCGCGCGCGCGCACACACACACACACATGCCTTAGAATTGGTATCAAAGTCACTGAGTGCCATCGCAAGTTTAAGCAATCCTATTAACATAACAAAGAATCCTCATTTTCCAAATTCCCATCAAGATTAGCATTCTTCCAAGCCACTAATCGGCTTACTTAATCAGAGGAAATTGAGAGCATCATTTCAAATCGCTTCAATCGGAGCTTGCGGATGTTCTTTCCACACTGAGGCAGCCCCTCTTTTATGCTTTGAGAGCTCTATAAGCTGAAGATCGCACTTCTACACAAATTGGACAGCTTCCATCGGCTTTCGACATGTCTTCTCGGCTTTGGAGTTCTGTCGATCGGCCTCCGCAGATGTGACTACAACAGGAGGGTGCTTCTTTTGTCAATCTTTGATCAAGCAGAAGGTGCAGAATCAGCCCCTCAAGATTTTGGACGGCAGCTGCTTCCTTCTCTATGTTGGCCATTTCTCAGATTTGTGCAATTTTCTCTTACCGCAACCCACACGCCTGCTTATCTTGGCTGCCAAATTCCAGCTTAGCTCGATTGCAATCGACATCCCTTAAGCCTCTGTGTATTATTGCAATTTCCAACAGCCTGCATGTGTGATTTCTTTTTGGGT
Organism: Adiantum capillus-veneris; assembly: GCF_014529385.1. NCBI lineage: Eukaryota > Viridiplantae > Streptophyta > Polypodiopsida > Polypodiales > Pteridaceae > Adiantum > Adiantum capillus-veneris. The sequence goes on along the minus strand of NC_140935.1, from coordinate 53,369,840 downwards.
TATTTCATTATCAAAGGCCGCCTTAGCTCAGGACAGCATGCGCGCTATCGAAAAGGCAAAACACGAATTTCAGCAGCCCTTTGAGGCTTTGACTGTGGCAGCCAACTGCTACTGCGTGCCTACGTTGCCTGCACATTGACCAGATGTCCACTTGGCTCACGCAGTGCTCTTTTGCCTTAGGTATCATAAAGCTTAAGTCAAACGTGTAAATTCTTTGGCTTAAAGCCATTTCCTGGAGACGATAATATTCAAATCCAAAGAAAGGCAGAATACAAAGCGGGTAATCTCTTGAAGATAGAGCAAGTATATTCAGCGGCCAAGCTTCTGAGCTTTTTCGTCAACTACAAGACGACTGTATTATTTCAAATCGAAGTGAAGATTTTTCAATTGCCTCTTGCTAAGAGGTACTTCACAAGTTATTTGTGAAGTGTAGCTTCACGCTTTGCTCATTTTTTTATCTCGTTCTTACATCCGTGCACTATATGCATGCCATTTGTTATAAAGAGGCAAACACTATCCTTGGCACACCGCCAAGTGTTAAGACCCCTCTAGTGGCACTATGAGAGACAAAGGGGTAGAAAAGTTCAACACGGAGGGTTTCCATACATGACAAACAAAGCTATGGGGATATCTCATGAAAAAGAAACTATGGAATGTTGTAAAACCTAGTGTAAGTGAACCATCCACTTTTAAAGGCACTCTCACTAGAGCTCAAATTGCACAAGCACAAGATAAAGATGAATAGGCTCTAGGGATAATTATTACATGTCTACATGATAATTATGTGCACTTCGCACATAATTGTACCACGACCATTCAAACGTGGAAAATACTAGAAGAAAATTTTGGTGCTAAACAAAAGCAAAGCAAAATAAGCTTAGAATTTTGGTGCTAAACAAAAGCAAAGCAAATAAACTTAAAGAAAAACTTATACAAACTCTCTAAGATTTAAGGGGAGGATATCTCTAGCCTAGTAAAAAAGCTCATCAATATGATCACGCAACTCAGTTACATTGAGTGCCAGATCCCAGATGAAGACAAAGTAGCTGTGCTTTTCAGTGCTCTATCCGGCAACTTTGACAATATAGTCATTGTTTTAGAGAAAAAGGACCCCTCACCTACACTCCAACAAGTTGTAAATACAATTCATGAAGAAGAAAAGAAGAAAACTAGAAAGCCTGCATCAAATGTAGGAGCTTATGTGGAATCATCATCATCTAGGGCATCATCATCACCACCTAGATTAGAACAAGAAGTGTTATGAGTGTGGCACGTCTGGACACTTATCCAAGGACTGCTACAAGAACAAATATTGTAGCATTTGCAACATCAAAGGTCATCCACCATCAAAATGCCAAGGAAGCAACAACAAAGACAAAGGTAGAGTCAATCTTGCAGAGGAAGAAGATGGATATATAACTGAAGAGGAAGAGATCCGTCTCCATGTGTGTACTGCCCCCAACTACATTTGCGAGTATACTGATGTATTGTAGATATGGATGGTCTTCCACCTTCTTTGTTTAAGAGGAGGATTCTTTAGTTTGTGTCACACCATATGTTGAGACCATTCAGTCTATGTGACTATAGTCTGTGTGACTACTAGCCTATGTGGCCTTAGGTCTCGATCCAACTTGATTCAGTATAGTCCATGCATGCCTAAGGGGAGGATTGTCGGGATAGGTATATCTTTCTACAACCATCGAAAACACCTCTACAAATATATAGCTTAATGTTTGACATTTGGTATATGTGTTGTAAAGATTTCTAGTATGGCTATGTGTAAACTAAGTAGAGAGGGAGTGCCAGCCAGGAGTCTTACCATGAGTCGAGCACGAAAAACCGAGTGATACCAAGAACCAAGAAAACATCTAAATAATAAACTAGCTTACAATTGAAATAAAAGACATTTTGACAATGAGAATAAGACTTCATGTTGCAATTGAAAGAAAAAAAATTCACTTCAATAATAACGTGATACAATTTTATAGTTAGCACATAAGTGCAATATTCATGTTGTAATATGTGGAGACACAAAGCAAACAAAATCACAAGACCATTGATACTAGTGGCATGACTCTACGTAGAGTCCCACTCATCATCGATAAACATATTGTGTCTTCGAGGCCCTTCTCAAAGTCTATAATTGTAACAATCTTTGGACTCCATTCGTCTTGCCTCCTCTTCAATGTACACTGGAAGGAGCATTTTGTTCATGATAAGGTTATGCTTGCAAAGCTTCTAGCATTGATGTGCAATCATGCCATGTGTGAGGGCCTACTCAAGACTTGGATGGGGAATACAGCAGAGGATTCAAATTATTCTAGTGTGCCACAAGAGATGCCTAGCTAGGGTATTGACTACAAAGGATATCAAGGTGATTCATCAGTTATTGATGTTGGACTTGTCATGAGATGGAGATAGCTGATTATATTGTATATCTCAAAATTGGTCATTTATGGACAATATTTCGGCTAAAATAATCGAAAAGCGATGTAAAGCTTTAAAACTAGGAGTCTCATGCAAAACACAATAACTTTTTGCTATTCTTGGAGGAGAAGCATAAGAATAAAAGGGAGATGAGTTCATGTCTTTTGAGATCACAATTTTAAGACATCAAACAACACTTTGGACGTGGAAAGTGGTGGAGGAGCGATTTGAAAGATTCCTAAGTCGGAACTTTTTGGGTGTGTTTTTGGCTATAAAAGGGTGAAACGGAGCCCAGTGAGGGGGAGACTCATTGTACACATTTTTCCTTAATCAAAGATTCTTTTTGGGTCACTTTTAGACTCTAATCTCTTGCAAGTGTGTTGTTTTATCATTGGTTGGTCTCTATATGGTGTGGTCTCTGTCATCTTCTTTGCTTCCATATACAAATCTATCTAATCTCTTACACACACTAGTCCACATATACTAGTCTCTCTAATATCATCATATATCATTGTCTCTACTACTACTCTCATAAACTCCCATAGCCCACCTGCTGTCTTCCTGGCATATACGCAAATTATCTTGAATTCTTTTTGGTGAACCCGACATGACATAGCCGGTGTGGGAGTTCAAAGCTATAGCAAATCAATCCATAGAAGTGGTGCGACAAGTAGACATGGTACATATGTTTTGAGAGTTTTCTTTGTATATGCGACAACATCAAGCTAGAGAAAAGATGGAAGCATCTATCACAAAGGGCTTGAATCAATCATGAAGAAATTGGATTAATTTGAAGATAGAGATGTATATCTAAATACCTCAAAACTTATGCAAGGGAGAAGGAGTTAAACAGAGTTCTAGAGCAACAAATGATTGAAAATTTTAAGAAAGTGATAGTCTCAGACATCAAAGTACTGATCAAAGAGATACAAGCTATGCATGCTCACAATAGGGATAACTTTATGAAGGCTCTCAAGGAGGAATACTTTATGGAGGATTTGGAGAGAGTTATGAAGAGTACGTCTTTGGAGTGGCTTGCTAAACCCAATAAAGGATTTTCCATCCCAAAACTAATACGAGAGTTCCAACGCAAATATGCTAAGTTATCAAACAGAGAGAAACAAACTTTGGAGATTGAGAAGGCGGAGCTTCTCTTACAAGCTACTCATCCTACACTTCACTGAAGCCTTGAAGTACTCCTTGAGGATAAGGAGGCGGAACAAGGACTCAAAATTGAATGGAAATAAGTGGAAGATGTTGTTTCTTTGCTTACAAAGTGTCAGAGAATTGGCCTATTGCATTATACATAGTGGAAAATGAGAAGTAAAAGAGAGAAGGAGACTCTCTAATTACTCTACTAGAGATAGGAAAACTAGTGAGAAAAGAAAGAGTGTATGGTAGCAACATTATGACAGTATAGGTAGCAAATAAGACCTTTAACCTCACACATAAAATTCTACTAGTCACACACAAGTACAATTAACTAGCAAAAGAGACAATGACATTGTTGAGGATTGGATTTACTTGGAGTCGGTCCCCCTCCAAAGAAGCTTTGCATTATTACCCCTTCCATCAGGAAGATATCAATACAATGCACATTTGTACTTACATCAAAGAACATAAGCAACATGGATATGTAAAATCTCATGTGCTTGACATTACCATATCAAAGGGGCCTCAATCCCAAGGCCTCAAACACCTTCAAAGGTGGAGAGAGTTGCGGGGATTGAGATAGATGGAGAGGAATAAGATGTAGCTTACGAGAATGACTTTGTCCTCTATTACATTTACTTCAAGAGGGCGTTTCCTCTTGCCTAGATAGCATAAGAATAAAGTAGGAGATGGAGAGAGTGAGCTTGCATACACTTGCTTGGATTTGCATCTATAGACTAGTGTTGTTAGTGTAGGCTTCTTCAATTCTCACCTTGGGAGATAATGATACTTCCTTGTGTTCCACACACAGATATGGAGAATGCACCATCCATTTTCCTCTCTCTCTCACACACGCAAAATAGCATCTGCAATGCTTTGGTGCTTGCTTATGGCTAGCCAATATGATGGCTTGATCCCCTTAGGCAAGTGTATGAGAATTGTGACAAGCGTCTTGCTTTCCTTTTGTGTGTATGAGGCTTCTTTCTCAAGCTATTTACCCTAAAGTATTCAAATTTGCAGGATGGAGAGAGCGGAGAAAGAAAATTCTTCATTGATTGGCCAGAAAAGGAGGTTTACTAATAGAAAGCCTCGCTGCATTAGGAAAGGTGGTGAGGATCATGACATGTGTCTTAGGAATCTATAGACCTTTGATAGAAAGGTTAATTCTCATTGGCGCATAAAATATATGGCCAATGGTTATGCACTAAGACAATAGGAGGTGGTGTAGCATTGTGACATGTGTCCTAGAAGAGATAGAGTGACCAAAGGATTCCTGCTAGAGAGCGAAAGAGAATTTGAGTTTTTCCTTGAAAGTCAACCTACTATTTTAGGGTAGATTTATATAAGAGGTGTTTCCCACCTAGAGTTCAGTTTAGCCTTTGAACCCAATTAAGTTGTGCTAGCAAAGGGCAACCAGCTAGGTTTCTTATGCAAAGTGACTAGCACTCACCTATCTTAAATATCATAGGACCAGGTTTCATTTGTTAGGCCTAAGCTTTTGTCCAGCCTAAGTGCAAGGTCTTTTAATGAAAACATACCTTCGTATTACCTTTGTGGACCTGCTCTAATGTTAATTTTGTACAGTCTTTTGGAGGCATAATGAAGCATGTTCTCATGCCATTGTGCTTCATTGGAATCCTTGAGAGGATTTCCTTTTTAGCATAGGTTATACCTTCATTGTGTCAATTTTTATAACCAATAACTTTATTAATCTTCTAGCTCTTGTTCCTTGCATTGTCCCTTCTTAAATGGACAATTTAAGTCGGTAAAATCATTTACAAAGTTAGAAAAGATTAATAATATGACATTACCTCTCTCTTAAAATCATAGTCATCCTCGACTATGGAGTAGAGAAAATAAGCCATTATTAAGTCTCTTTTTCATTTTGGGTAGACGATCCCTTTTAGCCCATCAACATGATTCCACAGTGGGTGACTAGTCCACTTGGCACTTGCGAGCACACAGAATGTCACAAGTATTTCTTTCATATAGCCACATATCATCAGTCCAAAATAGGGGGCAAGTCTGTTTGGCACTTGGGAGAGAACTTTTTGCCGCAAGTATGATTCATTGTATGCATACACATTTAAACATAACATGAAAAGAGATAGATTGTAGTCAAATACCTTTCTCATTAAAGGAAAACATTCATGTACATGTTGCTTACCCAAAAGAGTCATGTTAAGCCTTAACAAGGGATAAACTATCCTTCAATTGGATTCCCTGCATCCACCTAGCATCTTCAAACGGATAATTCTTAAACTTAACAAGATACATTCCAATTATCTTACCATTCCTTACGATCTTGTCCTCATGGTGTAATATTCTCTCTGGTTGAAGGATTTCTGCTTGACATTCGGATTTTGGGGGGTCTTCTACAATAGGCTTTGTTGGGGGTTGTCCTTTATAAGGTTTCAATAAGATTATGTAAAAAGCATTGTGTATAAGCCAACTTTTGGGTAACTTTAGTTGGTAAGCATGTCATTAATGGGCTTAAGAACTTGAAAAGATCCATAGTATGTTCTTACCAACTTAGCATAATACTTTTGTTGGCCAGAGGGTTGCCCTTGACTATTTTTACCCGAAGTAAACCTTAATCGAGCCTTTGGAAATTTAAGCAATACCTAATCATTTTCTTTGAAGATCAAGCTTTCGTATGCTTATTTGCAGCAGCCTTTTGCCATTGTTGTGCAATGTATATAGCCTCTTTGATCTTTTGGAAGGAGTTCTTTAAATCACAGCTATATTCATCTGCTACAAAGATCTTTTCATGAGTTTTTAGTATCAATGGTCATTTTGGTCTACCTGCGATTACCTCAAAATGTGTCTTCCCTGTAGAGGTATGTATAGTGTTATTATAAGAATACTCTACTAGAGGTAGATACTTTTCCCATTGATCTTTTTGATCTACATCTGTAACATAGGCTTTTAGTAGATCAAATATTGTGGAGTTAGCAATTTCACTTTGGCCATCCTTTTGAGGGTGATAGGACGATAAGAAATTGAGCTTAGTGCCTAGATTTGTAAATAGACCCTTCCAAAAATTACTGGTCATTCTAGGGTCTCTATCAGAAACTATTGAAGTAGGTAAGCCATGGTATTTAAATACTTGTGATATGAAGAGGGTTACCATATGATGTGCTTTAATAGTCTTTTTTACAGGTATAAAGTGATCTTTCTTACTAAACCTATTTACTATTGTCCAAATTTGCGTGTTACGTACCATGGATAGACTTAGGTAATCCAAAGATAAAATCCATGGATATACTCTCCCATGGTGAATCTGGAATAGGCAAAGGTTGAAGAAAACCAGCTTGCTTTCGTTTATCATAGTTGGTCTTTTGACATACAATGTATTTTGACACATAGTCATTAATGTCCATTTTCATTGTAGGCCAATCAAAATAAATTTCCATGTATTTCAAAGTAGCTTGAATCCATCTATGTCCAGCATAGGATGGAGCATGGGGTTCATACATTGTCTTTCCTCTAAGAGCATTGGTTATACATAGCCTATTGCCATACAGAGGATAACCATCTTGAAGCACATATGGTTCTTCCTTTTTCCCTAAAGAAATGGAAGACATTATATGTCTAAAATCAGGGTCAATAGCATAGTCATCTATCATTGAGGATAGATCATTGTGAGTAGCTATTGAAATTGCATTAACTTGAGGCGAGCTAGAGAGGGCATCGGCCACTAGATTGTGTTTCCTAGGAGTGTTAGCAATGTGGAGGTTAAATTGTGATAGGAAGTTTACCCACATCATTTTCTTGTCTAAAAGCTTAGTTTGCATCATAAAATACTTAAGACTTTGATGCTTAGTCCTAAGGATGAAAGGCGTACCCAAAAAATAATGTTTCCAGGATTCTAGAGCATGTAAAACTGCTAGGAGTTCTTTTTCATAGATTTCTAGAGTCTTTTCCTCATTGTGAAACCTTCTACTCTCATATGCTATGTCACGCCCTTCTTGGAGTAATACAGCCCCAAGGAAATCACCACAAGCTATGTTTTTAATTGTGTTAAGGACTAAATTTCCTACATACAAAACTTTCCCAAAATCTCGCCCTAACACCTTCAAAGGCCCCAGGGGGGAGCTCTTGCTCTCTATACATCTAACTTACATCCTTATCTCATGCTCATACACAATAATTTTGCAAATTTGCCCATGTAAAGAGGGCCCTTAGCAAGAGTGGCCACAAGGGCACGCAAAATGCCCATCCAAAAGTCCTGGATGGGCATTTCGTACGCCCTTGCGACCACTTTTTGTTTTTAGTGTTGAACTTTTAGACTGTGATGAAAAAAAATCATATCTTGCTCGGATTCTCCAAAAATCAACGTGCAAGTTGGTAATTTCTTAAAAAATGATGTAAAACATATATTTCTTATTTTTTCATTACTCTACGCGCTCCAACAAGCATTAAAACCATGGAATGAGAAAATACTCAAAGAACCAATATTTTTCGTTGTGTTGAGGACTGTATTTTCTACATACAAAACTTTCCCAAAATCTCGCCCTAACACCTTCAAAAGGTGCTTTCAAGGAGTGCCCTCAATCAAAATTTGAAACCGAATAAGAATGAACTCCTAGACTGTGTACAAATTTTAAATTAACCAAAATTTCTTTCATAAAAAGTTATTGCTAAAAATTTGAAAATAGGCTTCCCTTGGACTTCCCACAACAATAGAAATCAAAGGGTTCAAGGAGAGGTGTGGCATCGAGGTTTATTCCGTGAAGATCTCTTGTACTTTATCATGTCTTCTCATGTACAATCCTACCAAACAAAAACAAATTTACACTTTAAATGATTGCAAATCTTATTTAATTTATCAAACAATCTAAAATATGGTAGACCTAGAGTGCTCATACACATCAACAAATAAAAAAGTCCAAATTTCTTCTCATTAACTTTGATAAATATACATTCGTAAACAACTTCCAAGGGGTAGTGCAGTCATAGTTCTTACATCCATTCCATGACATGGTATGCTCATGGGGTGATCTATCACATAAAAATATCTTTGGTGGGGGTGCCCTCATGTTAGGAAAGGGTGTGTTGCTGATGAAAAGCTGTTGTATTTTCCTAATGGGGATCTCTCCATGTTAGCATAATGATTTTTGGTGTAATGGGACCCACATTGCTTGACGAGAGCTTTGTGCCATCATAAAAGCTTCGTGTTATGCCAGTTCCTTGAGCCATTCTTGCAAACAACGCCACTCAACTAACATAGTAAGAGGTCATCTTGTATCATGACGCGTTAAATACATGTTCTTCAAACAAAAACATGTATGAATTCAACATTTGCAAGTTGTATAATAAAGACGCTTGTTAAGTATATATTGTAAAAATTTACAACTATTTCCATCCAATAATCCTAAAATACACATTAGGATGAGATTACCCACCTCTAATAAGCATGGATTTGAAGCACCTACCTGCAAGATGTAACAAAGAGAAGGATATTTTAGAGAAAAAGTGGTGACACTTGACCTCTCTAACCTGCAGCCTTTCACTATTTGTGCACAAAAGCAACCTTTGTGCCAAGCACTACAAAACAAGTAGAGGCAACACCTTAGACTTCAAAGTCTATGATAAGAAGAACACAATCAAAAGTAAGAAGTATATTGTTAGCTTGCACCAAGAGGTGTTTCTTTCAAATATGTGATGGTATTGGCAAGCTTCATAATGTACACATTCTTTTATTGCAATTGTTGTTGGAGAGTTTCAACCTCCCTCTTTGAAGAGAAAATACTTTCTTGTAATGCCACTGTTTTGAGACGAAGAGCTTGATATTTGTGCATCCACGAATGTAAAGATGCACCTGCACCCATACACAACCAATTGCAATACCCTAACGAGCCTACTTCTCTCCTCCCAAGATATTGAAGAACCATCAACATTCATCCCACGGACGGTACGACGTTCCTGGGATGACCTCTGCTCACTCTCACATGCGAACTTTGGTGCAAACGCCACCGACAAGCAAATATGTACGCTTTTGTTGTGCTAAGTACATGGTGGTGGAGGCATATGACTTGTGATGTCTGTAAGCACCATGGCAGGTCTTGTGTGAGGAAGCAAAGGATGAAAAGAGAGAGGGGGGAGGGAGAGGGAGGAACATGGAAGGAGAGAAGGGGGCATGGGGGGGAGAGGGAGAGAGAGGGGAGGAGGAGGAGAGAAAGGGGTAGGGAGGGAGAGGAGAGGGAGAGAGGAGGGAGAAAAAGGAGAGAACAACGGTTTTTTTGTTTTGGGGGGGGGGGGGGGGGATTTGTTTTTGAAAAAGTGGACTTTCCATGTTTGTAGGTTTAAAAATAGGTGAAAAAATGATTTTTTCATATGTGTATATGCTGGGGGGAGCTTTAAGTCAAAAATATGTAAAAAAACCTTTTTGGAAAAAAGTCAAATTTTGGCTCTTAGTGACCCACGTTTTTGCTGATTTGCCACACCCCTTTACTCCCTTCACTTTCAAAAAGCTAGAGAGAGAAAGTCACCTCCTAGGTCCACATACTACATGTGTCTAAAAACGAAGACTAGAAAAGCCTACTCAAAACTACCTTCTTGAATGTCCTTGTTCCTTTAACCCTACACAACATTAGCTTTAATCCCTAAAAATTAGGATTCCTTACAAGGACCATGAAAAGTCCATATTTCTCCTAATGGGTTGAGAAACAATGAGGGAAAAAGCTCAAGGCTTTTGGCACGGACAATGGTGGAGAATATGTCTCCACAGAGTTCAAGGATTTATGCAACCAAAGAGGCATTCATAGGCAGTTAACGACTCTATACACACCTGCAAAAAATGGGATAGCTGAGAGAATGGACCGCACAATTCAAGAACAAGTTATCTCCATGATTTCTATGGGAAAATTACTCCAGAGGTTTAGGGGGAAGTTATCTTGACAACTGTGCACATTATCAATCGGTCACCTAGTTCCCCTTTGGATTTCAAGATTCCACAGGATTTATGGACTGGGAAGATGCCAAGTTACAAGCATTTATGTGTGTTTGGATGTGAGGCATATGTACATGTACCCAAAGAACTTAGTCGCAAGCTGGATCCCAAGTCACATAAATGCATTCTTATTAGCTATGGTGCAAATGGAGAGATGGGCTATCGTCTTTGGCACCCAGATTCTTGCTAAGTCATTCGTAGCTCACATGTGATTTTCAATGAGTCAAAAATGATGAAGCAGACCATTAAGAAAATTAAGTACAGACGTGTTCGATTTGAGGATGTAGCCTTTGGACAAACTCAGTCTAGTAGTGATGCACCTACTTATCAAGTACAAGATACTACTATTGCTCCATAGAGAGAAGAATCTAGCAGTTAGGCACTGAGACGCTCTATAAGAGTACCACATGCTCTCGAGCGATTTGAGCCGGCTATACACAACATATTGGTCACTGAATGAAGAGCCAACTCGCTACAAGGAAGATATACAAATGGATGATGGCGTTAGGTGGGATGCAATCATAATACTGTTTGATTATGGCTAATGAGACATGGGATTTGGTTGAGCTACCAAAGGGCAACATTGCTTTACCTTGCAAGTGGGTATACAAGAAGAAGTATATAGCAGAAGAAGGGTGTGAATTTTGACAAGATTTTCTCTCGAGTAATCAAGATGACTACACTTTGCATTGTGCTTGGCTTAGTTGCAATTTGAGACATGGAACTTGTCCAAGTGGATGTGAAGACTGCATTTCTTCATAGGGATCTTGAGTAAGATGTCTACATGAAACAGCCAAAGGGTTTTGCATGTGAAGCTCCCAATCCAATGAGGGTAGAACTGGCTTGTAGACTAAGAAAGGCACTCTATGTTCTCAAGCAAGGTTCAAGGCAGTGGTACCAAAAATTTGACAAATTCATGCAATCGCAGGGATATACAAGGAGTTAAGAGGATCATTGCTTATACACAATAAAGATGAACGATGGTTCTTTAATCATCTTGTTCTTGTATGTAGATGAAATGCTTATAGCAGGGAATTCAATTGATGAGATCAATCAATTGAAGTAGATGCTAAGCACTGAGATTTTCATGAAAGACTTGGGAAATGCCAATCACTTCCTTGGTATGCGTATCAAGAGAGTTAGGCAATGTGGAATTCTTGAATTGTCTCAAGAGAAGTACATCCACAAGGTCTTGCAGCATTTTAGTATGTAGGGGGGGAAGTCATTGAGTACCCCAATTCAAGCATACTCAAAACTTGGCAAGGAAGATTGTCCCAAGACAGATGCCAAGACAGATTGTCCCAAGACAGATGCTGCGAAAGAGAAAATGGCAAAAGTGCCATATTTTTCAACAGTTGGCAGTTTGATGTATGCTATGGGAGCCACAAGACCAGACATTGCACATGTAGTGGGAGTGGTTAGTAGATACATGTAAAACCCTGGCAAGAAGCATTGGGAAGTAGTGAAGAAGATTCTTAGATACGTTAAGGATACAGATAACAAGTGTCTACACTTCGGAAACAGCGATGCATTCATTGTGGGTTACATGGATGCGGATTATGCGGGTTGTGTGGATACCAAAAGATCCACATATGGCTATGTTCATGTTTGCTTGAGCGGCTATCTCCTCGAGATCAAATCTACAAGACTGCACGTCTTCATCTACCATTGAGGCATAGTATTTTGATGTGTCTAATGCCAGCAAGGAAGCCATATAGTTAGCTCATCTGGTGGGAGATTTGGGCATTCATGAAGTTCCAACACTGCTTCCTTATAATAATAAAAAAAGCAACCTATGGTGTGTGGTGAAGTGTGTCTTTGTTTTTTCTTGTGTTTGACCTTGTGAGAGTGTGATTAGGGTTTTCTCTCCTCAATTTTATCTGTGGTTAATCAAGAGGGAGCTCAAGTCTCCATGAAATTGGTTTGAGGGTGAATAGAGGGAGGAAGATAAGGTTTTGCTCTTGACAAATTTGTATTTGTGTGATTGGAGGCACTAGAGCTTTCATGGATGAAGTTTTCATTTTCTTGAGTGTCTTTTGTGCTTCAATCATTGGGTGATTCATCTAATTCTTCTACAAAATCTCACAACTAGGGATCTAGTTTCTTCTTGGCTACAAAATAAACTTAGCGACAATGTGCAAGTACAAGAAGGCCAAAAACTCCATTAGCTTGGAGAGAATGAGGAGGACGATAACCTCTTCAGAACGCCATAGCCAAAACCTTGCTTTATAGAAGAAGGAACAATAATGAACGTGAAAATTTTGCCCTACTCCATGTCAGGTGCTTGTGAAGGCGAGGAGATGGAGTCCTTGGTACTAGTTGCCTATTTGTCTTTTTGGATTATTTCGAAGGTTTTGATGGCTTGGATTGAGGATCGATAGGATATTCTGGACCAACTCTTGCATGCATCGATCCCACGATGCCTCTTCCTCTCCAAATCCAGTTGTTCTTTGTCTAAATCTATTTGTTGGTCTTCACGTTCTTTCTTTATGGCTAGCTGCTAAGTATTTTGTTGCAACATCATCTCCATCATTGACTTTGTTGCTGCTTCCAGAGAAGAGGGTTGAGTTCTAGGATGTGGACAATAGTAGTTACAACCTCTCCTAGATTTGTTAGGTTCGAATTGGGCTCACAAGTGGTCCATAGGGTGTCCAAGTTGTGTGTTTTAGTGCTTCTTCTTCTCATCTTGAATATGAATTGACAACATCTTTAAATTTGGATGCAGGTTCCTTCTCCTTTAGCACTATTACAATTTGATCAAATGTGGTTGGTAATGCCTTAAGTAAAACAAAAAATTTATCCTCATCATCTACTTTGGCATCAAAGGATGCTAATTGGGTACAAATTGATTGAAGTTTGTTGATGAGGGTTGCAATGTTTTCACGTGATTCCATAATGAGCCCCGTACAATTACGTTTTTAAGCTAGTTTTAGAGTGTTTTTTCACCCCAAGCATTTGTGACAACGTTTTATATGCTTGTAGTGTAGTGCTACATTCATCTATGTACTATATGTAGTTGTTGTCAAGTGCGGTGATTATGATGCCTAGGGCTTGTTTGTCTCTAGATGCAAATTGCACTTGTATGCCCCATGTTGTTCTACTCTCACTACAAGAGGTTGTGTGCTCTTGTGACGCTGTTAGCGACGGAAATACACTGGGTTTTTATAACCCCCGGTGTCGCTAAAACCGTCGCTAATAGCGTAGCTACGAGAGCGTCGCTATAACCGTCGTTATGACCGTCGCTATATGCGTCGCTATAAGCGTCGCTATATAGAGACGCTCATAGCGACGGTTACACAGAAATCTATAGCAACGCTCATAGCGACGCTACAGAGCCATAAATAGCGACGGTTATAGCGACGCCCGAGAGAAATTTTTTTTTGGTGACAGGACATTGAATGCCCTGCCACCCATCAACCATATTGTACTTGATTCACTTTTTAAAAAAGTGCAAGGGTAGATAATAGACCCAAAATAGTCACCCACAAGACGCATTGTTTGCAAAATTGACAAGCGTAAAATTGACAATTGTACACATCATAGGCAAAATGAATTGATTGGCAAATGTAATAATGACAATTGTACAACATCGTAGGCATAAAGAATTGATTGGCAAAATGAACTGCGGTGACAAATGTAATAATATACATGGTTCAAAAAGACATATAAAATCCGTCTCATGATACATAAGCTATGAGAAACCCTAAACTAATGCTATCTAGCTACGGCTAAACTGACGTCGTCTAGTCAGACGTCTCATCGCTTCCAAGCGGCGTATCTGTCGGATTCTGCAAAAAAAGACAATAAGACAGCTTTCAGTAAGTATAAACATATAACGACATTTATTAAACAATACAAAAAATAGAAAAGAGTAAACCCTAATACTAACCATGCCGCCGCGAGAACTGAGAATGTCCATCAAGGCGTTTAAGCCCTTCCTGCTTGCGTACTCGCGCTCGTACGGTGTGGGATCACGTCCTGTCATCGACCACTGTCAAAACATACAAAGAATTCATTATGTTAGAATTAAAAAACTCATAAACCCTAAACTATCGAACATAAAGAGCAATGAGAAAACACTTACAAAATCGGCCTCAAATGATGCCCATCCACCGCTCCCCAAGTGGAGCAAGCTCCCTGCCTCTACTCGCGCTCTGGCTGCATCCTTTTGGTTCTTCCACTTGTCGGGATTCTCGCGCGCTGCTTTTTTCGCATTCTTCCAATCTTCTTTGGCCAGCCAATCTGGCCTGTTCCACCCATGCTTGATTGCTTTCTGCACTTCGGAAGGCTTGTGTTTGCAGTATTCGCGCATTCGAATCTTCATCAGGTCTTCATTGAAGGGCTGATCCCGTGTTGGAACGGGAAACTCATCATGAAGTATGCTGATGACTCTGTTTTTTAAATCACTTGGTACTTCACTCCATTTGTTTAGTATGTAGTGTCTAAATAGCTGAGAGCAAAGACCACGCATGCGCGAGATCACCTTCTTGCCGTCATCATCCATGATGATGCCGCCGCTGAAGTCGACGGAGTAAGGCAAGCCCTCTGGCCGGTGACGCATGAACCTGGGTGTCTCGGCAGGGGTCTCTAGCGGCGTGTCGATGGGGGTACGGACGTCAGGTGTCTCCACCGGCGTCTGGGCCCCGAAGCGAGGAGTGTCGAGTGGGGTGGCCTCCATGTCTATGTATTCCCCTCTGAAAAGAATGCAGTCATTAGGACAAGCGTGGATAGAATTGTAATCCATCCCCAAGTTTCGCAAAATCTTTTTTGCTTCATCTCGGGAATCTGGCATCACATTGTCAGCTGGTAGTATGTGCTCTTTAAGCAATCTACACAATATAAAAATACGATACAGTCGTGTAAAAATCTATCAGATCATTATACATTTAGAGTTTTATTAAAGTAAACTAATTGTAATAGATCACCTGAAAAGCGCTGTGACGCTAGTGTCACTCCATCCAAACTTTGCCTGCATGTTGAGAAGAACCAGGAGTGCTTTCAATCTAGACATACGTGCTCCATTATACAATGGCGTATCGGCTTCACTTTTCATATCATCATAGATAAGCCTTTCTGAATCCATGATCGTCTCGATCATTTCATCAATCTCGGGCTCAAACATTGCCTCGTTGGGAATGTGCTCTGCATGATCATCCCCCGAGCTGTCAGAGGATACATCTTGTGGCCTCACATATGCTGCTTGACCAAAGCGCCTACGAACACGTCTATTGGGTTGCAAGATTGCTGCTTGTTGGCCAGCGTCAGAGTCCGACGAGTTATAATTGGCAACAACTCGATCTATAATAGATGGATCGAGCTCGCCAAATTCGCGAACGTGCTGCAAAGAAACACGTCTTGCCATCGCACAGCATGCTTGCATTGATTACAAGGACATAAGACCCTCGTTGAGAGATAGGTGTTTCGGTTGGACGGTACTATATCCTCGTCACTACTCATAATGAGGATAAAAATCTTATAACCTGGACAAAAAATTTAATATTCTATTGGCATTCTTCATCTTCTCTCTCTCTCTCTCTCTCTCTCTCTCTCTCTCTCTCTCTCTCTCTCTTTACCTCACATTCTCTAGTCATGTCCAATCCCCGCACACCTCGGTCTAGAGGTGCACGGAGATCAGAACCACCGGGTTATAATCTCGTCTTTATTGGTCAATACCTATATTTGTGGGTACAAGAAATCTACAGACCCACGTCTACATGATACTGCATGTAGTGGACAAAACCCCTTTGCCTCTTCTCTAGCTGTAGCACTTCATAGCATCTTAACATCTTTTCACAGTAGATCTTTTCACTGTTCGTCTAGCTCTAAACCCTAAACCGTAAGTAATTCTTGCGTGGACTCGATCTAACGTAAATAAGCGTAAATCTAAATAAACGTAAATCTAACTAAAAATAAACCTAAATCTAATTTAACGTAAGTCTACATCTAACCTAATATTTAACGTCTTTTGGGATAGTTTCCTACGACGTTAAAACTCTCTTCTTCTTGTGTGTGTGTGTGTGTGTGTGTGTGTGTGTGTGTGTGTGTGTGTGTGTGTGTGGGTAAACCTAAATAAACCTAAGTCTAATCTAATATAACATAAATCTAAATCTAACGTAAATTATGTTATATTAAAAACAAAGAACTAAACTAACAGGGATTATAAGAACCTTAAAACTGATTTAACACATAATTTTTCACATAACTCGGCAAGAGTTGGCATTCTCATCACTAAAGATGTGAGAGTTAACTTCCGGCGGTGACGCTGCCTCATCTCCATCCACATCTGACGATAGCAATTGGCCCTTTAGACCGTTCTTGCTCTTGTTACTAACTTTGAAGTTGTTGTTGAATGACTAGAGGTTGTCTAGATGGTCATTGTGTCGGGGATGTAGTGACTCTTGTTGCCCTGAAGATCCACCTTCTTCCCTATCTTCTGAAGACATTTCACCAGTACTTTTGGATCGACGGAGCCCACCATGAGTGAAGGCAGCAATACCCTATATTCCATTGAGGGCTTTCTTCACCCGCTTCATGCAGGCATCGCAGTCTATGGAGACGTAAATCTAATCTAATATAACGTAAATCTAAATCTAGCGTAAATAAACGTAAATCTAATTAAAAATAAACCTAAATCTAATCTAATTTAACTTAAATAAACCTAAATCTAATTTAACGTAAGTCTACATCTAACCTAGTCTTTAACGTCTTTTAGGATAGTTTCCTACGACGTTATAACTCTCTTCTTCTTGTGTGTGTGCGCGTGTGTGGATGTGTGTGCCAATAAAAAGAGATAAATGGTATAACCTTTCTATCACCCATGCCAAGTATGATAGATTGGTTATGCCATTTCCCTCTTGAATAATAGGTCTTGAATTCAACTCCTCGTCGGCTAGATCTTTAGGTCTTTTAATTTTAATTAGTTTCCTACGACGTTAAATTAGTTTCTCTCTCTTTCTCTCTCAATGTGTGTGCGTTTTTTTGTTTATGCATGTTTTCTCTCTCTTTTCCTCTCTCAATGTGTGCGTTTATTGTTTATGCATGTTCTCTCTCTCTTTTCCTCTCTCAATGTGTGCGTTTTTTGTTTATGCATGCTCTCTCTCTCTTTTCCTCTCTCAATGTGTGTGTGCATTCTTTGTTTATGTATGTGTGTGTGCGTTTTTGTTTATGTTTGTACTCTCTCTCTCTCTCTCTCTCTCTCTCTCTCTCTCAAAAACACTATGTGTGTGTGTGTATGTGTGTGTGTGAGAGAGAGAGAGAGGGAGAGAGAAAGAGGGGAAGGGAACATGAGAGTGAGGAGAGGGAAGGAGCATACCTAGCTCTCCTTCCTCTCCTCGTGCGTGTGTGTGTGTGTGTGTGTGTGTGTGTGGAGAAGAAAGAGAGAGAGAGAGAGAGAGAGAGAGAGAGAGGGAGAGCGTTACCTGCTCCTTGCTTGAGGGCGCCGAAAAACTCAGATCTGAGATCTGAGTTTTTAAGCGCTCTCTGTTATTTTTTTAGCCCAGTCGGCATCGTTATGAGCGTCGCAAATTTCTTTGTAAATTTGCGACGCTCATAGCGACGCCGAAATTTATTTTTTTTAGTGTCGCTGTGTGAGCGTCGCTAATATGAATAGCCTCTTGTAGTGTCTCCCCTTCCATAAGTGGTTTTACATGTGCCTATAGATGTTTCTTCATTCACCAACCTAGTTCCATAAGTCCACATTTCCTTTAATTTTAGCTTAAATATAATAACATACCAATTAATGTTTTAGCATTACTCTTCTCCAGTTAATGTTTCACATCCATTCAAAATATCTATTTTCAAAACTTTAACTTAATGTCATTTATTTTTCTTTCTATATTTTGTAGTTCATAATCTTTGCAGAGGTTTCTCATGCCATGGACAATAAAAAGGTAATTTTTATTTTCTAAATTGCGATATCAATTTCTATTCAATTTATTAAATACTAACTAATTGATAATGTAGATTTTCACTTGTTTTAAACAAGACCTCAGCAATCACAACACAACAATAAAATCCATCACTTTATCACGTCACATCAAGACAACTATCAATGGCTAATCCAGCAAGTGAAACACCATCATCTTATATTAATGGTTTTGAAAGTAAAACGGCCCATCGTATCTTTCAAGATCAAAGATATAATGGATACTTTCAAGATCAAAGGTTCTCATCTAGCAACAAGTATATTCGCTCTTTTATCATTTTATAAATAATTCAATAATAAATTTCTACAAGACTAACCAAGGAGATACTTAGAAAGATAGAACTTCAATTTGATAATTCATAAACCAAGTTTCTTAAAGATGAGGCACAATTATTGCTAGATAGTAAAACCAAAGGCATCACCACAACAACAACCATCAAAGTGCTACACTTTTCTTACACCATCGCACTTGAAGAATTAGTTCAATTGAATAAAAAAGAGGCTTCAACCTTAACAAGATGAAGATAGAGTCCAAAGACTCCTTTGAAAACACCAGACCTCTCTTAATGGATCAAAGAGTGATGTGGCACTTTAATAGACAACTCTTCATCACTCGGTTTGAAAAAAAAAATGTCGATTCTTTTTGCCCACCTGAAAATACAATAAGTGATACAAACTCTTTACACCGTCATAAACAATACTTTAAAATACTCTAATGACTAGGCTTACATGACACCAAATGCAAGTTTATTACAAATGACAGAGACAATATTGGCTCTCTTGTCCAAACCAATAATGAACCATTCCCAAATTAGCTCTTGACAACCATGGATAATATGTGTAGTGATTTAAGTAGTGAACCAATCCCAAATTAGCTTCTGACGATCATGTAGATTATGTATAGGCATTCAATAAGATCTGGTTAGACACTTTGATCCAGGTGGATCTTTTAGTCCATATTCACCAAATAATCAAGTAAGGATGAAAGGTGAGGATTCGCCAAACAATCTAGGTGAGGATTCAAGGGCTCCTTAGGTTGATTTAAGCTTTTTTCAAGTAATCCATGAAGACAATGCCAACAATAAACGAAAGTAGCAATATACAAGCTATCAACTCACGATAGCTTGTACATTGCTTGTATATTGTATATCACAATAGGTTGATTTAAGCCTTTTTCAAGTAATCCATGAAGACAATGCCAACAATAAACGAAAGTGGCAATATACAAGTTATTGACTCACGATTGATAACACAACAGTATCACACAAAGACATTAAATATGTAGTTTATTCCATTACTTGTAGACAAAACAAAATATGTACACAGGCATCACAAAAGATTTTTAAGCCTGTAAAAGATCCCACCATCGTTCACCATCTAGAAGGATGAAAAAGGACATCAAAGATTTTCCAACATTCCATGAGAATTTTGTTTTCAAAAAGCTACATAAAACAACAAATAAAATTGTAACCATAGCCATTTTAAAAGGGTTATAGTAATCTTAGAGCTCATCCTGCATCATGTTCCAAATACTACTTTTTTTAAAAAAGACGATTGATATAACTTTTCGATCTTTGATTGTGTTTCGTTCTTTTAATATTTCAATATTTTTTTTAAATACCAAACAATAACTTTCTATTGTCACTTCACATTCACATGGAATTTTCCAACTCTCTCTCTCTCTCTCTCTCTCTCTCTCTCTCACACACACACACACACACACACACACACACACACACACACATTGTCACACAAACACACGTTTTTTGGTCAACACTTCCTATAAGGATTTTTAGGTTCATGTTAGGCCAAAGTGACAATATTGACGTCCCAAGAGGATTTCCATTGCATGAGGGCCTTCTAATGGCAATTTGTGTTGGACTTCCATATGAGAGTTAGTCTAAAGATCAACAAGAACCTGGTAGTGTTATCCGTTTTTCATTCTAATGTTTTTGCAAAACCTCGATTGTTAACCCCATTAGATGCATCTTGAATGGTTGAAACTTGAATTGGAGCATTGGAATTGGGTTTTCAGCCTATACGAATGCCTTCTTTTAGTTTTCATGGAGTTTGGTCAACCCTATAGGGCTACAACTTCTTATTTGTGTCCTGGGTGTGCATTCTCTCAATATTTCACGCACATCATAGGGTAGAGGGACCACTAAGACACATACCTCCAAAGCAAGGACAAGTTGGCCCTGATAAGCAATTAGTTATGCTCTTCTTTCATTGTGGCATAAATTAAATTGTTTCAAATTATGCATGGATCATGTCTACAAAATAAAGGGTTGCATGTTTTTATATTATTCTATTGCACAAAAACAAAGAATATAGATGTGCAAATCTCGAACCACATGGAAAAAAGGTCATTTCAAAAAATTTGAATCCATACAAGCTCATGCATGGACCTGTTTATAGCTTTTGTTTCTCTCACATAGACTCTACCAACCTTTTGAAGACAAGGAATCCCACTTCTGTGCCATTCACTACTTGTTGCTCCGTCAAGTTTCTTTGAGCTTATATGTGAAGTTACTCAATATATGGCTTCTCTATATATAGCACCCAAGTCCCCTCTAAATATACATAATCTCATGTGTGTATTCGACACACTCTGGGGTTCTATTTTTGTGCTCTCTCTCTCTCTCTCTCTCTCAACATGGTATCAGAGCAGGACGTTTTTGTACTCGATTTTTCTCCTAATTAAAAATGATTTTGCAAAAACTACCCATGTGAGCCACCGGAATTGATGTGTCCTACAACTTTGCAAAAGAATCTTTTTCAAATGCTGCACAGATTTTGAGTTATCGTTCGCGGACTGCGTACATGTCTGAAAAGCAACTTCCGCTTTTTGCTTTTGATTTTTTTCCTAATTGAAAACGATTTTGTCAAAATGGCTTGTTGGAGCCACTGGAATCGATATGGTCTACAACTTTGCAGAAGAAACTTTCTCTAAACTCTGCAGCGATTTTGGATTATCGTTTTCAGACTGCGTACATGTCTGAAAAGCAACTTTGTCTTTTTGCTTTTGATTTTTCTCCTAATTGAAAACGATTTTGCAGAAATGGCCCGTGCGAGCCGCCGAGATCGATGTGGTCTACAACTTTGCAGAAGAAACTTTCTCTAAACTGTGCACGATTTTGGATTATTGTTCTCAGACTGCGTACATACATCAAATGTCTATAGATCTGTTCATGGATATTTGCCATGAATATCGTTTCGATTCAGTTGAGCCGTTGATGATCGTCCAAATTTTTTCAATCTATTGATGGTATACTATCTTTTGTTATATGATATAATCACTCATTGATTCTGGTATAATTATTCTTCTAGAGATATAGTGTACCTCATTTTATTGATAATCTCTCGTTTATACCATAGTAATTTTGATGGTACCATGATGATGTTTTGTTAGTACTTTGGTCATGGTGATTTTCGTTGATACCATGATAATATTTTGTACCATGGTTATTCTTGGTGATACCATGGTTATTCTCGGTGATACCATGATGTTGTTTCGTTGATACCATAGTTATTCTCAGTCATACCATGATGTTGTTTTGTTGATACCATGGTTATTCTCGGTGATACCATGATGTTGTTTCGTTGATACAATGATTATTCTCGGCGATACCATGATGCTTTTCATTGATAGTATGATGAAATTGATACAATGATGATATTTTGTTAATACTTTGATGATATTCATTGACATCACTATGTTGATAAATATCATTTTATGTAGTATATATAGACGTCATTTGCATCTCGTAATCATGCATCTTGTACTTTTACGTTCATAATTTATGTACACATATATTTTCATGCGTATATATGTTGTCAAAAGAGTGGCATCACAAACCATCTCTTATGGCATTGTGGACATAATTATTTCAGTAACAATGCTAGAAAATTTCATGAGTATGTCTTTTGAGTCTATGATCTATATAGGATTGATCAAAGAATTAATTTCATGAAGACAAACTTGGTGGCAATAAAAGATTGAAGAAGACATGTTTGGTGATGTCATATTGATGACAAGCTACACAACAAATTCACGAAGACACTTCTGATCACGAGCTAATTGATAGTCTTTACAACTCTTTATTGAACCTTTGTATTCATTATTGTATTTGATAGGATAAGAGTAATGTAACTCCTCATAAAAAATTCATTGTAAAAGGAGTGATGTAGCTCCTCATAAAATATTAATTGTAAAAGGAGTGATGTAGCTCCTCATGAAAATTTGTACATTCAATGATTTTTATAATATAACGGTGGGTGTATATAGAGCTGTGGGCTTTTCCCCTTGATCCCCCAAGGGTTTTTTCATCCAAAGTTAGGGACCCTTATTTGAGTGGGGGTGTTGAGCTTATATGTGAAGCTACTCAATATATGGCTTCTCTATATATAGCACCCAGGTCCCCTCTATATATACAACATCTTATGTGTGTATTCTACACACTTTGGGGTTCTATTTTTGTGCTCTCTCTCTCTCTCTCTCTCTCTCTCTCTCTCTCTCTATCTATCTATCTCAACAAGTTCTAAGGATTGAGAGAGAGACAGAGAGAGTTCGGGAGAGGGTGGGTGTTGGAATAGGCATCTTCTTCTGCAACCATGGGAAACACCTCTACACATGTGTAGCTTAATGCTTAACATATGGCCTTTGTGTTGTGAGGCTTTCTAGTATGGCTACGTGTAAGCCAAGTAGACAGCAAGTGACAGTCGGATATCTATCCAATGCTTAAAAATAAATATTCCCATGTACATATTATATTTTATGGTGTATACTTTAATATAATATATTTTGAGTCTAAATCAGGAGTACTCTCTCTCTTTCTCTAACTGTATAAGCTATGTGTACGTACATACACAAGCCTCCTTGAGCGCGCACACACACACACACACACACACACACACACACACATATGCCTTACAAATGGTATCAGAGTCACTGAGTACCATCACAAGGTTAAGCAATCCTATTAACATCACAAAGAATTCTCATTTTTCCCAATTTCCATCAAGATTAGCATCCTTCCAAGCCACTAATCGGCTTACTTAATCAGAGGAAATTGAGACCATCACTTCAAATCGCTTCAATTGGAGCTTGCACATGCTCTTTCCACACTCAGGCCGCCCCTCTTTTATGCTTTGAGATCTCTATAAGGTGAAGCTCGTACTTTTACACAAATTGGAGAGCTTCCATCGTCTTTTGACATCTCTTCTCGTCTTTGGAGTTTCATCGATCGACCTCCACAAATGTGACTACAACAGGAGGGTGCTTCTTTTCTGAATATTTGATCAAGCAGAAGGTGCTTTTGGACGCCGGTCGCTTCGTTCTCTATGTTGCCCATTTCTCAAATTTGTGCCATTTTCTCTTTACGCAACCAACACGCCTACTTATCTAGGCTGCCAAATTCCAGCTCAGCTCGATTGCAATCGATAGCCCTTAAGCCTCTATGTATTATTGCAATTTCCAACAGCCTGCATGGGTGATTCCTTTTTGGTTTATTTCATTATCAAAGGCCGCCTTAGCTCAGGACATCATGCGTGCTATTGAAAAGGCAAAACACCAAGCACATCTGCTTTGCAAATTTCAACAGCCCTTTGAGGCTTTGACTGTGGCAGCCAACTGCTGCTGTGTGCCTATGTTTCCTACACATTGACCAAACGTCCACTTGGCTCATGCAATGCTCTTTTGCCTTACACTATAAGAGGAGTTGTCTATAACCGCTAACATCGCCACAGAAAAACAAAGGAAAAAGGAGAGAGAAAGATTTGCGGGGATGGCAATAACCGCGGCTATGTATGCGGTAGTGGTTTCTCAACAATAAGCGTGGTAATAGTTGCGGAAATATACCTGCAGGTATTATCGCATCAGTTGTCACGTTTATTACCCCGCTTATTGCCGGTACACGCTAATTCAAAAATAAAGGTGCTCATTTGGGCCACCTAATTTTGGATGGCCCAAATGAGCACCTTTATTTTTGACCTACATAAAACAATGAAACATCATTCATTTTTGGAAGAGTATAAAAAATACCAAAGAACTAAAATTGAATTTACTTTACCTCGTCAATTAAAAATGTAGAAGATCAACTATTAAAAAAAGTTACAATAAAAATTAAATAGTTGTATATACATTGTGCCACATTGGGACTTTACGAAAGTTTGGACAAAACATTTTTCTATCTAATCCTCCTCTATCTCATCGCCATCCAGAGGCACGTATGTTGGATCACTTTTACTTTACATAAACCCAAACCAAATTAAACAATTATCAACAGCTCAAAACAATCGATACAAAATTACTTGTTTAAACTTATCGCTTGTAGTGGTCCAACCCGCGCGTCAAATTTCTAGCGAGAGATGTGGTTGTTTTTGAACAACCATCACCAAGTATCAAATTCTATATGTCTCTCCCGATACTTGGCCATCTCTCTGGTTGGTCGAGAGAGAGTGATATTTTCCTAAGCTAGCAATAACAATACCAAATCATCAACTACAATATTCTAATCACCGGTCCACGTTATAATTCAATTAATCTTACATATTTATCCTTCCAAGCTCCCTTGCCTCCTGAGCCATAGTGCGTGGGAATTTATCTTGCACGAGCCTTGCGTTGTTCTCTGTATGATGAGCCCATCGCACCTTGATCGCTCTTCTCTTGAATTGCCCACTCCCACTCCGCGTTTGCCATGTTACCACTGTGGTAACTCTTGTCTCGATCTCTGACTTGGTTGGCTACTGCGCGCCGCACACTGGATTGCTTCTTTTTTAGAAATGTCTTTATGTATCCTTCCAACCATTGTTGTGAAAAACGTTGATCGGGGGTGTTTGGAAATCTAGCTAACAGAGCGTCCTCAATGTCCCATGCATGATCAAGCAATTGGTCTCTAGACTTTATAAAACAGTTCTTATACGTTGACTGTATAAGAATTTGTAGATGGCGTCAAAATGCCTTGCCCTATGCTGTGCCAAAATCCACCTCCCCGCCTGTAAGGTCCAGCTTGTCCTAAAAGATTGGGGCGACTTGGAAGATAGCCTTATTTATCCTCTAAATCTGATGACGGCACCCTACTCCAATAATGTGAAGCAAGATACAAGCAACAAAAGAGAAGAATACTCCCACCTAATGTGTTAGTAGTTGCAAAGACCCTACGCCACAAGCCAGGTCGATGAGGTTAAGGGTTCTATGGACTCTAGATCCTATATTATAAGAGAAGAAAATTCCTTTTACATATTAAGGATCTAAAAAAAACGCCTTTTTCCCCACGTTTAAGAGGCACGACCATCATCCTTAAATCCGAAATATGACATGAGATAAATCTCTAACTAACTAAGACAAAGTGAAAAGTACTTGACTAATCGAGTCCACCCATCCTTGACAGGCAACCTGAGCCAGTCCCCACTTTCCACACCGCACTCACTCGTTCTTTTAATGTTGTCTAATTACTACCATGCTATATACAACAATGTTCCTTAATTATTTTCTAACACAAGTTCTTTAGTACAATCCTTTCAAACATCATCAAACAATTCTTTTATAGCAGGAACTAAAGAAACAATTCTATAATCCGCAAAAAAAAAGTCTTTAGTTCTTATATAAGTTTTGCCGCTAACCACGGACTTTCTCTGTATATTTGACAGAGCCTTTGCAAAGGTTTTTCTTAATTGCTAATTGTGAGATGCACATAGTTCCTTATTGCTAACCGCAAGGGACATCTTGCTACCCGCAAGGCATCATGCTAACCGCAAGGTAAAAAAAAGGAAGTTGATGACCTCAACTTTAATTTCCGCTAACTGCGGATTCCTCTTGCTAACCGGGAGTTCCATTTGGAAACAAGATTTTCTTTCGTCATTTCATATTTCAAGTGTTTCTTTCAACAAGAAAAATCAAAAATCATATTCTCAAACCATAGTCACTTATCAACATTTTTTCTTTATCAAACAATAACAGTTTATAAAAAACAATGCTTTTACTACTCTATGAAACATATACTTGTTTCTTGTGATTGAAAAATCACGCTTTCGGTCGGTTTATGGTAAGGTCTAAGTTTGTCTTACCAGTCAACATGAATAGTATGAAAAATTATAAATTTGTCTTATCGGATTTGGAGCACGTACGGCTAACTCCTGTGCTAGAGGTTGGACGGCTTCGACTTCTTCTTCGATTGATATTTCCGCATGAGATACATTCGGAGTAGACACCTTGCTTCCCTACTGCAATTAGCTCTGAGAATATCTTCAATGACTTGGTTGACTCACTCCGTTTGTCCTTCTCATTGAGGATGGTATGCGGCACTAAAGTTCGATTCTGTCCAATTACCTTGAAGAACGAAGTCCAAAAATTTGAAGTAAAGTTCGCATCTCGATTGCTTACAATTTTCTTGGGTAATCCATGCAATCTGAAAACCTCTTTAACAAATAGTCGTGCAATATCAGAGACGGTAAATGTTGTCTTGACTGGGATGAGATCTGCAACCTTTGTGAGTAGATCAAAAACCTCCATAAGTGAGTTATACCCACCTTGTGTTGTAGGTAATCCTGTGACAAATTCAATGGCAAAACATTTCCAATTCATTTGTGGAATGTCTAGAGGTTGAAGTTTACCGGGAAGCTTAACTCTTTCAGCCTTAATCCTTTGGCATGTTAAGCACTGGAAAACATAGCGTAGTATATATGCCTTCTGTCCAATCCAATAGAAGCTTTTATGTACTGCATTGAGAGTCTTTGCATAATCTGGGTGTCCTAAAGTAGGGCTATCGTGGGCTTTGAACAAAATAGCCTTCCTTAAGCTAGGATCCCTTGGTACACATAACCTATCTCTGTAATAGATACAAAGTCCATCTTCTGAGAAGTGTATCAATGAAGGTATAGTCTTTGACTCTCCAGATTGAACAAGGTTAAGCTGCCTTTGATACTCTAGATCAGATGATGCAGCTTCCTTAATCCTTTCAATGATCAGGTTGTTGGGTACAAATATGAGCCCCACAAAAGGTTTTGGAGTCAGTGAATCTGCAACCGTGTTTTCTTTCCCAAGGTGATAGAGAATATCAAATTCATACTCTTGTAAAAGCTCCACCCATCGCTTTTGTCTCATATTCAAGGTTGCTTGGGTAAAGATCCACTTTAAGCTCTTATGGTTGGTTATAAGACGAAACTTCCTTCCCAATAAATAGTGTCTCCATAGATTTAAAGCTTGAATGACTTCCAACAGTTTGAGATCATGGGTCGGATAGTTCTTTCCATGAACCTTAAGCTTAAGTGAGGTGAAAGCTATTGGTTTGCCTTCTTGAGTTAGCACTCCAATTGCTATTCCACTAGCATCAATGACAACTTCAAAGGCTTGATTGAAATCTGGTAGCTTTAGACATGGGGCCGTAATCACATATTGCTTAACTTGGTCAAACCTTTCTTGATGTACTAGTTTCCAATTGATCCTTGCTCCTTTCTTCAAAAGGTCAGTCAAGGGTGTGGCGATCACTGCATAATCTTTTATAAGGATTCTGTGTCTTGAACTTTAGCGGGGTCTACTAAAACTCCTTCTTGCAAAACAATAAATCCCAATTATTCAATCCTTGGAGAGAAGAATTAACACTTGCTCATCTTTGCGTGTAGCTTATGTTGTTGAAGAATGTCTAACACCTTCCTTAGTTGAGCTTCATGTTCTTGTTCATCTTTTGAGTAGATTAGAATATCATCAAAGAAGACAAGGACAAAATCGTCTAGGTAAGGCCTGAAGATATCCTGTATCAATCTATTGAATGTAGCTGGAGCATTACTTAGACCAAATCACATTACTATAAATTCAAAATGGCCATAACGGGTGTTGAAAGATGTCTTCGGAATATCTGATTCCTTTATTCTAATTTGATAGTAACCAAATCTTAGATCTACCTTTGAGAAGACCTTAGAACCGTGTAGCCTGTCTAGCAATTCATCAATTCGGGGTACATGATAGATGTTCTTAATTGTTACGTGGTTTAGTCCTCTATAATCAATGCAGAGTCGTAAAGTCCCATCTTTCTTTTTCTAAAAAAGTACCGACGCTCCCCAACTAGATTTGTTTGGTCTAATAAATCCCTATTCTAGAAGTTGACGAAGCTGCTCCTTCAGTCCAATTGCCTCATTTAAGGCCACTTTGTAAGGTCTCTTTGACATGGGCTCACTTCATGGGAGAATCTCTATCTTATGGTCATCTTCCCGGGTTGGAAGAAGGGAGGTAAGGTCTTAAGGAAAAATATCTGAATATTCATGAAGCCAATAGGGTTTTGTATCACTTGAATTTGGATTGACCTTATTCAACTTGACCACAAATACTTGTTGACCAGCTCTCATACCTTTGAGTAGACGGTTTGCCTTCACTAATTGAATCTTTGGGCTCCCAGTTTTGAGTAGTAATCTTCAAGGGATAGGCTGCATTGCTTCAAGCTAAAGCAATCGCTCATCTTTAACGCTTCATGAGTAGGAGGTAAGTATGTTTCCTTCACTACTTACTTGATTTCCCTCCAGTTCTGGGAATTATCTAACACTCCCATGTCACGACAATGTTTTTTCCACAATAATTTGTCTTCACCCATAAGGAAAAACATACCCAGCATCGATGATACCATGATGTTGTTTTGTTGATACCATGGTTATTCTTGGTGATACCATGATGTTGTTTCATTGATACCATGGTTATTCTCAGTGATACCATGATGTTGTTTTGTTGATACCATGGTTATTCTCGGTGATACCATGATGTTGTTTCGTTGATACAATGATTATTCTCGGTGATACCATGATCCTTTTCGTTGATACTATGATGATTTATTTATCTTTATTGATACAATGATGATGTAATACTTTCATGATATTCATTGACATCACTATGTTGATAAATATCAGTTTATGTAGTATATACAGATGTCATTTGCACTTTGTAATCATGCGTCTTGTACTTTTACGTTCATAATTTATGTACACATATGTTTTCATGCGTATATATGTTGTCAAAATAGTGGCATCGCGAACCATCTCTTATGGCATTGTGAGCGTAATTATTTCACTAAGGATGCTAAAAATTTTCATGAGTATGTTTTTTGAGTCTATGATCTATGTAGGATTGATCAAAGAATTAATTTCATGAAGACAAACTTGGTGACAATAAAAGATTTATGAAGACATGTTTGGTGATGCCATATTGATGACAAGCAACACAACAGATTCACGGAGACACTTCTGATCACGAGCTAATCGATAGCCTTTACACCTCTTTATTGAACCTTTATATTCATTATTGTATTTGATAGGATAGGAGTAATGTAACTCGTCATAAAACATTCATTCTAAAAGGAGTGATGTAGCTCCTCATGAACATTTGTACATTCAATGATTTTTATAATATAACAGTGGGTGTATATAGAGCTGTGGGTTTTTCCCCTTGATCCCCCAAGGGTTTTTTCATGCACAGTTAGGGACCCTTATTTGAGCGGGGGTGTTGAGCTTATATGTGAAGCTACTCAATATATGGCTTCTCTATCTATAGCACCCAGGTCCCCTCTATATATACACCATCTCATGTGTGTATTCTACACACTTTAGGGTTTTATTTATGTTCTCTCTCTCTCTCTCTCTCTCAACAAGTTCTAAGGATTGAGAGAGAGAGAGAGAGAGAGACAGATTTTGGGAGGGGGTGGGTGCTGGAATAGGCATGCCCTTCTGCAACCATGGGAAACACCTCTACACATGTGTAGCTTAATGTATAACATTTGGCCTATGTGTTCTAATACTTTCTAGTATGCTACATGTAAGCCAAGTAGAGAGTGAGTGACAGCCGGATATCTATCCAATGCTTATAAATAAATCTTCCCATGTACATGTTATATGTTATGGTGTATACTTTAATATAATATTTTTTGAGTCTAAATCACGAGTACTCTCTCCCTTTCTCTAGCTGTATAAGCTATGTCTACATACATGCACAAACCTCCTTGTGCGTGCGTGCACACGCACACACACATGCCTTGCAATTGGTATTAGAGTCACTGAGTGCCGAGAGAGAGAGAGAGAGAGAGAGGGAAAGAGAGGGATAGGGATAGAAATAGAGAGAGAGAGAGAGGGGGGGGGGGGGGGGGGGGGATAGATAGAAATAGAGAGAAAGAGGGAGAAAGGGAAAGAGGGAGAGGGAGATAGAGAGAGACAGAGAGAGAAGAGAGAGAGAGAGAGGGTTAGGGATAGAAATAGAGAGAGAGAAAGAGAGAGAGAGATAGGGATAGCTAGGTAGAAATAGAGAGAAAGAGAGAAAGAGGGAAAGAGGGAAAGAGAGAGAGAGGGAGGGAGAGAGGGAAAGAGGGAGGGGGAGAGAGAGAGACAAAGAGAGAGAGAGAGAGAGAGAGAGAGAGAGAGAGAGAGAGAGAAAGAGAGAGGGAGAGATAGGAAAGAGGGAGAGATAGAGAGAGAGAAAGAGGGAGAGATAGGAAATATATATATATATATATATATATCTATATATATATATATATATATATATATATATATAGAGAGAGAGAGAGAGAGAGAAATAGAGAGGATGAGGGATAGAGAGATAGATAGATAGATATTTCTATTAGCGTCCTCGGAGGTCATATATGACCTATGGGACCAAATGAACATGTCACATGGTGTGAGTGGAGGTCATAAGTGACTCTCAATGCTCAAAAATGGTTGAAATGAGTGTGCAATAGAGAGCCCACATCGTGGTTGGGAGAGAAAGGTATGTAGGGAGAGCTCATGGATGAATATATGGGAAAAAGAGGACCCAATGTGGTCAAAAGCTCAACACTCAAGTAGTGTGTGGTACTCACTCTCTAGCACATCATGAGGGCATAAGGTGGAACGTCGGTGAGACTCCTCGCCAGAGCCCCAACGTCCTGTCTCGCAGTGTAGAGAATGGGAGCTAAGACGAATGGAGGAAATGGTGCGGATCACACTCAGCGGGATGGGCTCAAGGATGTAGGGATGGGTTCGATTACCTCATTTGGAGAAGAAGAGAGATTTGTAGTTTGGGGCAACGTGTGTGGTGTAATGGCTGAAGCAAGAACCTTTGGATTTCTCCCAAGTTGTGATACATTGGCGTTGTAAGAAGGCATCATTAACTTGGGAGTCTACCAACACATCCTTGACCAAGTGACATGCATCCCATCTTCCAAACCATTTCTTAATGTCAAGCATCCACCCCGAACTTAGTATTTTGCTCTTGCTTGTCTTTTGGACCTTTTGACTTGCTTCATATGCGACTCTAGGAAGTCGATGCAAAGGGCTGCATTGTGTCTTAAGCATGTACTACACAACCCTTTGCATGCCCAAGACCTCAATGGGAAGCGATCCGGACTCAAGAAGTAAGAGCATGTAGGGTGTTTATGTCTTGACTTGGAGAAAGTTGGTGACAAAACGCTTTTGGACATTCTCAAACTCTTTCCAAGTAGACTTCCCGATGCTTCCACCCCACACCTCCACTCCATAAAGAAGCACCGGTGTCACCAGTGTGTCAAAGAGGTACGTTTTGAGAGCCCAACACTTGATTTCTCCAGTATTGCACGTGATCTCAAATGCATAATAAATCCTCTTTCCAGCTTCCAACTAATGCATTGCACAATCCTTCCATTTATGATTGATGGAACCTCAACGCCGAGGTACTTGAAGTGATCCACCACTTCAAGTTGCTCATTGTTGTATACAATGCATGGATTTTCATCATTGAGGGTCTTCCCAAGCATAACCTTGGTTTTGGATCCATTCACGATTAGCCCGCTATGTAGGCAAAAGAATTCAAAGACACTCATAAGCTTTTGGGCATCTTCTAAGGTATGTGGCAAGAGCAGTACATCATCGGCATAAAGCAAAAGCACGATCACCGCATTTCCGATCTTAAACTCTTCTATGCCTTCTTGCTTCATAAAATCAAGAACCATGCATTCCAATTCATCAATGAGTAGCCCAAAGAGGGTTGGGGAAAGTGGGCATCCTTGTTTGACACCAATGGTGCTTGCAAAAAATTCTGAAATTTCATCTCCCATACATAATCTACATATCACTTTTTGGTAGATGCAAAAGACTACATGCATAAATTCTCTAGGTACTTGAAGGCTTTGCATATGTCTCCAAAGATTTCCTCGCGGTACCATGTCAAAAGCTTTCTTAAAATCCACAAAGTAACAATACAACTTTTTTCCTTTCAATGGAGACGCTTCCATAAGAACTCGGAGAGTGATAAGGTGATCAATAGTGCTATGATGCTTTCAAAAACCTGCTTGGCCAAGCGCACGTTTGCCATTCTTTTCATCCCATTCACTTATCTTCATCTCCATAATACATCCAAATAACTTTTCCATCAAAGAACCAACCATTATAGTGCGATAGTTGTTCACATTGTTTACATCTCCTCCTTTGTGAAAAGGTTTGATACAATTTTCACTCCAATCATGAGGCATTCCATGCTGAAGTGCAAGGTCAAATATATCGCTTATCCAGTATCGTGTTTTCTTGCTTGTCCATTTAATCATTTCAGCCTTGACACCTTGAAGGTCCCCTACCTTGCGAGTAGCAAGTTTCTCAAGCGTGCGGCATACATCTTCAATAGTAAAGAAGGGAGACATAAACGGAAGGGAGCTACAACACTCCATCTTATAAACATTGGGTTGCTCATAGAGGTTCTTGCAATGCGTATACATATCTTCAAGAGTCAAATCACCAAAGCTCTCAACACACTTGCCTTTTAGATTTTGCCAAAACTTTACACATGCATGTGCTTTCTCTTGCGCTAAAAGAAGTTGTTTCTTGACTTCCCACCTTCTCCTCTTCTTTTGAACATGTGCTTTGTATGTGTGTGAACATTCCAAGTAAACTTCCTTATCTTTGCTTGCATCCAATCTTAGCAAGTGTTTTCAGACTTGACTACATTCCATATCAAACCATTTCTTCTTGGTGCTACCCTTCTTGGACCTTTTGCAAGACATGTGTTTCACCGAATAGCATTCTTTGGCACAAGAGAAAATTATTTCTTTGAAAAATTTCCACTTGCATTCTAATGTTGGGCTCTCTTGATGCTCTATCATGCTTAACATTTGGTCCACCATATCAACATATATAAGTGCTTGTTTGAAGGCTAGACGTAAGTACAAATGACTCACATCATGATTGGAGGCTACATTTTCGAGCCGTTTACCACACTTGAGGTCAATACATAACATCCTATGATCTGATTTCAGATTCCATTCACCAAGTGTAAAGCTTTATATGCATTCTAGAGTGGCTTCCGAGAACAAACATATAGTCAATCATGCTATCACCATTGTGCTTTCTACATGTAAAGTCATTGGTGCCTTGCCATAGAGATACACCATTTGCAATGAGCATTCCGGTACTATTTCACATATGTAGAAGTGACTTTCCATAGTGATCCAATTCTTTTGCATCATTAGAACTTTGATTATACATGTATGAGTCATCCATTCTTCTTGAGACATGCAGCATATCGACTTGTTGTCTGTCATGTTGTAACGTATTTGTGCGAGCATTCATGTCTCCAAAAACAATGACTTCACCTTAATCCTTGTAATGAGAAATGTCTTCCTCTAGTTCAACAAAGGGTTGATCTCTATCCATATCCAAGCGAGCATAAAAGTTGGAGTCATAGTGAGGAATGTAACAACCAGCCACAAACATGACTTGACCATTTGGTGGGCTGATTTTCAGCCATAAGTAGCATTTATAATTATCTTCTTTGACAATGGAAACATCTTTCAAACCCTTTTTGGTCATACATGCTATGCCTCCTTGGCCTTTCGTTGCTTTGCATTTTTGGCCCACATCAAAGAATGCACATTGTATTTGTCAAATCCAAGAATTCATTGCGCATCATGCTCCCATGTTTTGACAAGAAGTATCACTTCGGAGTCATTGGTAAGCTCATCAATGCCAATTCCTGCATTCCATGAATACCCGTTACAATTCCAAAAGCTTATTCGCAAATGTGAGTTGGTCTCATAGATCATCTGTCCCTATTTGTTGGGTGGACTTGCATTCTCCTCAAGTGGCTTTTCTTCTTGAGATGACACCTTAACCTTCGTGCTTCTTTTTTCATATGCTTTGCGACGTACATTTTTTGCATAAGAGTACGATCCGCATATACATTACAACCCGTTCCTTTGAGGTAGATCCAACTATTGTCAAGGATGATCTTTCTCTTTACCTCATTAGCCATGGTACAAACAATATGTATTTCTCTTGAGCGAGGGACTCCTTGTTTTCCAACTCGATGTGCACCATAAGCCATGATTCCTGACATGCCAAAGTGTGTAGCAAAAAACTCTTCAATAGCAACCCAAGAGATTGGGGTGTCTCCATGCTTTCCTCCTTGATTCCACGAATGACGATGTTCTTTGAGCGTTTATGTCATTCTTGAAATTCTTGAGTGTCCACATTCTCTACATTCTTTGCTTGGACAACGGATTGCATGATAGGAGATGTAGAAACCACATTATCTTTACATATATCAGCCCATGATTTGGATGCATTTCTCATCTCACATACATCATGTTGTATTGTATCTATCGTCTCCTCTTTCAAAACATGATTACTCTCAACTTTGCTCAAGCGCTCTTTCAATACATTCATGTCAACAAGAGAGAGTTTACATTCTTGAACTTCATTCTCAAGATGCATCAAGCGTGTTGTTTGCATTTCAAGAACCTTCTTGAGGTGCAACGAGAACTCTTAAAGTGCCATTCTCCATTGCAAGTGCATGCAACTCTTCACCTTGCTTGTTGATGGTTTCTTGTAATGAGATCAAGTAAGCCATGATCATTTCTTCCATTGTTGTAGACGATGTGGTTGGATTAGCATCCAAATTCCCTAGAGATTTTGCATCATTCTCCATGGCGAGTGTGGATTTTCCACCCTTGCAAGTTTTGTCTGACATTGCCATCAAGTCGAAAACAAAAACGAAAAGTTTTGACATTTTTTTAAGTTTTGAGATGCTGTTACAGCAAAGCCCTTAATCACACAAAAAAATTCATGAAAGAATTTTGGGGGTCCTTTTGCATTAGCACGGCTTCGAGTGCATCACTTCCTACACTAGGGTTCACATAAAATGGCCCGTCCCACTTAGGGGGTGAAATGGTGGGAAGCTTAGCTAGGATTTGCTTTACCTCGGTAAATTGCTGCTCATTTTTTTCACTCCATGAGAAGACATCCCTCTGGGTGATTTGTTGTAGAGGGAGGACCACTCGAGATAGCAAGTGAATGAACCTGCTTAAGTATCTTACCTTCTGAAGAAAAGAAACCAACTGCTTAGCGGTGGTGGGTGACGACAAAGATACCAGGGCTTGAATCTTGCTAGGGTCATCCTCACTCCCTTTTGCTGAAATTAGCTGGCCAAGGAGAGTGACTTTGCTTTCACCAATGTGACACTTATCCACGTTGAGCTAGCCACCCAAGGTTTGCAGCCTGGTTAAGACATAATAGACTTTGCTTAAATGAAGGGCTCGTGAACTATAGATGCAAAAATCATCTATGAAAACCCGTATTGATGTTCCAAAGTAGGGCTGGAAAACAAAGGTCACATAGCGTTGAAACGTGGCCGGGGTGTTAATAAGGCCAAAAGGCATCACCCTGTAAGCAAAGCATCCCCAAGGTGTGATGAAGGTTGTCTTCTTCTAATCTTCTTCCACAATGCTAATCTGGAAGTATTCTGAGTAGCCATCGCACACCGTGTATCATTCCTGATCCGCCACTTCATTGAGAGTTTCATCCTGGAATGGGAGGGAAAAGTGATCCCTCTTTGTGGTTGCATTGAGAGTTTTATAGTCCACACAGAATCTCCACTTACCATTTTCTTTTGGTGTGACTACTACTGGGGAGACCCATTCTGAGTCTTCGACAGGGTAGATGAAACCTGCTTGTAGAAAACTTCCCACCTCTTTAATTAGTGCCTCTTGTTGGATTACTCCAAGTCTTCTGAGCTTCTACACTACGGGTTTACTGCCTTCCTTGAGTTTTATGTGGTGTTGCACTACTGTAATTCCTGCGACCTTATCATAGCCATCAATGAACAAAGTAGTGAAGTTACCTAGCATGGAGACATATTCCTTCCTTTCTTCATCGGTAAACTCATTTGAGAGAATTTTTTGTAACTTACCTACATCCTCTAAGAATTGTGTACCTGATGACTCCTCTTGGTTCGTCAGGGGTGTTTCAGATTGTGTCAATCTTTTTGGGTCTTTAAGAATGACCCCCATCAATTCAATGCTACTGTCACTTCCGCCGGTGGTGGTTGTCTCTTCTCCTGAGGTAGACGAATAGTCGCTAGTGGACTCATCTTCGGAAGCCTCCAAGATCATGTTGCATTGCTTACCAGTCCTCATGTCGTAGAATATGGACTTGCCTTTAGCGTCCTTCATCTGAATCATTCCGGTGCTCCAGTCTTGTTTAGCTTCCATAGCCATAAGCCAAGGCCTCCCAAGAATGATGGGGTAGCCCTCCCCTTTGTGTGGAATGACAAAGATGTCTACCTCCACTTCTATATTGAATGGTTTTACTTTGACCGCATTCACAATGTCCACGCATTTTACCCTTCCATTGTTTGCCATTTTGGCTCGGCAAGGTGCCGGCCTACTCACCTCTAGACCTAGATGGTGCATCATCTTTTTACTCATGACGCATATTTGTGCGCCACCATCTATGTAGACGTTTGAGATTCATTGCCCCTCAATGTGAGCATCCATAGATGGTAGGATATCGTCGAGATACCTTCTAGAGATAGCCACAACTATCCTGGGCCCTGATTTCTTGGTACTCACCATCTTTGTCCATTGTCTCCTCATTCTTGGTGCAAGGTGGAGTAATTCGGGCCAAGTTATCTTCGGCCATTGCATCAATACATCCTGAACTAAGTCATAGGGTTTTGCATACTCACCTAGTGAGAAGTACACGATGTCTATCTTTCATCGCGGTTTAGCTGCTTGCTTGCTAGACTCGGCCTTCCCTTTCATTTTCTCTTCTCTTTGAGAGGCTTCCTCGTGCTTGGCACGCTTCACTCCCATAGCATCCATTTCTTCTACCTTCACCTTCCCATTGTGCTTCTCTCGATTTGATTCTTCTACCTTTGCCTTCCCTTTAGCCTCCAAGCTAATAACACTCACCTCTTGGTTCACAGCAGGTGGTGGGGGTAGTGGTGGAATGAGAGGTTGTGGTGGTGGTTGTTGTTGTAGAGGTGGTCAAAGGATCTGGACCGGTGGGATCGACCCTAGTTGCCTAGGTGGTGGTGGTCTTGCTCTTGGCGGAGAGATCTAATTCTGTCTCCCCCCTCTATTGCAATCCTCCCTCCTTGAATGTGGGCAGTAGTACATACCATGGCCGTCTTCCCCGCAATTGTAGCAGTGGTACTCTTGGTTATGCCTTTGTTGTCCCATTCCTTGTTCTAGATTCCTAACAGGTGCATGCCCTTGCTGCACCAGATGCACGGATAAACTCTCTTGTTGGGTGGTGATGCGATTTAGCAGGTCTTGCTGCTCCTCTGATGCCTCTTGCGGTTGGGCTCTATGACTGGTTGTTGCAGTCACCACTCGGGTTGGTCGGGTCGAGCTTGTTCCTATGACTTGTTTACTCTTGCTTGCATGCGCAGCTTCTTGTCTTTAAGGCGGGCTACTTCTACTACCAACTCATATGTTGCAGGAAACCTTCCCTTCACCTTCTCTCTAAGGAGCCACCATAGACCAGCAATGAAACGGTCCTTCTTTAGGAAAAACTCTAGCGGACCTCCCTGCTTCAATTCCGTTAGTAGCTGCCATAGCTTCTCCGAGGTTGTGCCTCCACCAAACCTCTTTACAAAGGCAAACCTTAACACATCCCATGCATTCTTGGTAGCTTGGGGAAATACATTATACCAGGACTTGGCATCTACTTTCATCAATAGAGGAAAAATTCGAAGTCGTGAAGCATCGTTATCTTTATTGGAGACTACACAAGCAATGTCGAAATCATCCAAAAAGTCTGTGGTGAGATCTTCTCCCTTCTTTCCATTGAACGATGTCGTGCCGCTCCACTTCCACGATGGAAAAAAGAGTAAAGAGAAGCAGAAAAAGTCTATTTGAAGATCACACATTTATTGAGTAGTGACCAGGGCTCGAAAACAAGCAAGGAGATCCAGAAATGCTTTATGTGGTTATGAAGGCCTAAGCGTAGAGAGTTCATCCTTGAAGAAAAGGTTTTACATGTGAAAGGGCTCTTAGGACATATAAGGCAACTTGGGTAGAGGAAGACATGTGGTCAGTGGTAAAAAAGAAAGTGTGTGGGAGACTTCCCATCTCTGCATGAGGGAGGCTGAAAAAGTCCTATTCTGGAAAATTTCCATAAAACAAGTTTCTGGACAAAACAGCGTTTTAAGCATTTTTGCCTCTCACACACAGAGGCTAATTCGGCACCGATTAGGAGATATTCAAGTTTTCGTGCTCTGTTGTATTAGCAGGGAGGAAGCCATAAGCTTTGAGCACTCTATTCCTAAGCCAAGCTTCCATAGCCCACTCTCAACCAAGCTTCCATAGCCAATCTAATCAAAGACACCACCAGCCACTCTAATCCAAGCTTCCAAGCCACTCTAATCATGGAAGGAGTTTAAATAATGTAAGCAGCGGTACTGTTAATGATAATCAAGCTTCAGGATCTTGTTCAAGTTGTTTGTTTCAAGCTTTGTCTACATTCATTGTGTCTGCTGCAACTGTCTTCCTCACACCTCTCACAGCCAGAGGCCCTGCGCCTTCGCGGCTCAGCTGCATAATCTCCACATAAGTACACACATCTTGTATCAATCAACTTCAAGAATTTATGCTCCACTATTGGGGCAAGTTCTTATTATCCCATTTGATCCTGGGAGCTATTGAAGAGCAACTTGCAGATACAGAGATATCATTTATTTTCCTGTAGCAGGTTACAATGCACTAGGTTTTGTTTTTGGATTTATGATATCAAGAAAAGAGTATTGGATTTTGTGGTCAGTAATCTTATATGGCTAGCGTCTAGTTCACATCTTTGGACAATTGATAAAGTATCTTCACATCTTTTGAGTTGGTTCTGCTACCAGAACTTGAAGTAATGGACTTGACCGCTATTCCGTGTGCAGACAGAGTAAGACATACTTGAGATTGACAGGGTTCCCTAAAGTGATCTTGATGGTCACGTCGTGTGCATCATTAACTGGAGCACTTGAGTCTGGCGGGGTTCACTAAACAAGTTTAATTTCATAATTGAATGCTTTGGAGACACGACATATATGGTTCAAAGATTTGCGATGGACAACTACCAAATAATTGAGCTAGACCATTGATGATATGGTTTAAGCCTTATTTTGTTTTACATATACTTACCAGTTACATGATATTGATGGCAAGCCACTTTAGGTGATTATAACAGATATAGATTGAAGACCGGTTGGCACAGACCGGAGGCTGTGCAGGTTCCGAGGGGGTGGATGTCATGCCGCTCCAGTTCCACGATGGAAAAAAGAGTAAAGAGAAGCAGAAAAATTCTATTTGAAGATCACACCTTTTTTGAGTAATAACCACGGCTCGAAAACAAGCAAGGAGATCCAGAATGTGTATGCTTTATGTGGTTATGAAGGCCTAAGCGTAGAGAGTCCATGCTTGAAGAAAAGGTTTAACATGTGAAAGGGCTCTTAGGACATATAAGGCAACTTCGGTAGAGGAAGACATGTGGTCAGTGGTAAAAAAGAAAGTGTGTGGGAGACTTCCCATCTCTGCATGAGGGAGGCTGAAAAAGTCCTATTCTGGAAAATTTCCATAAAACACGTTTGTGGACAAAACGGCCCGCCATTGCAGAAGGAAAAGGGCGTTTTAAGCATTTTTGCCTCTCACGCACAGAGGCTAATTCAGCACCGATTAGGAGATATTCAAGTTTTCCTGCTCTGCTGTATTAGCAGGGAGGAAGCCATAAGCTTTGAGCACTCTATTCCTAAGCCAAGCTTCCATAGCCCACTCTCAACCAAGCTTCCATAGCCAATCTAATCAAAGACACCACCAACCACTCTAATCCAAGCTTCCAAGCCACTCTAATCATGGAAGGAGTTTAAATAATGTAAGCAGCGGTACTGTTAATGATAATCAAGCTTCAGGATCTTGTTCAAGTTGTATGTTTCAAGCTTTTTCTACATTCATTGTGTCTGCTGCAACTGTCTTCCTCACACCTCTCACAACCAGAGGCCCTGCGCCTTCGCGGCTCAGCTTTCAAACACAAATCCCCTGACAACGTGGGGAAAGAAACACTTGCCATGGTAGTGACTCAGGAAATTACAAACCCTTTTTTTCTTTTTTTTTTTAGATTAATGAGAGTAGCGGCTTATATCAGCTTTTTACAGGGTTGGGTGGATAGGTTAAAACAGGATAAAGATAGAAATATTAAAGGAATGGTGGTAATCCAATATGGGGAGAATGATAGGGTTTGGGGAATTAAGGATTTCTCATAGTACCGCCGCACCGAATAGGTACACAATCTTTTGTTGGTAGAAGATTTTCCTATCTACATAGATATTCACATGCATACGCTGCAGGAATCTGAACGGGAATGCTGTCGACCCATTTTTCATTATGCACAGAGGGTGGAGTACTTACTTATACTCTTACTTGGCCAGTGTTGATGAGTCGGCGCATCCACAGGAGGTCGTCGCCTTTCATGGGCTCTACCTTTCCTTCGTCGCTCAGCACGTACAGGGTGATGGCGACACGTCTGACCACTCCCAGCCTCTTGGCTACTAGCAATTGTAGATAATTTCCGTAGTCAGCGTGTTGCATGAATTCCACTCTGTTCAGCTGTAACTCGTCTCCAACCCACTGGGTTTCACCCGTGGTGGAGAGCTTCTTCAGGATAAGTTGTATAGGGAGAGAAGGAAGACCCTCTACCCGTCTTCCAAAACAGCGAGAGTAGTAGCTGAACCAATCTTCCTTAGGACATGGGAATCCTCTTACCACTTCTTCTTCAGGATTGTCGAAGTGGACTGGTAGTACTCACATGCGTCATGCGAATCGATAGGCGACCTTCCGCTGCTTAGCTTCGGATGACTTCCTCTTTGGCAAGCTGGGTACAACCCGACTCTCTCAGCTTGAAGCACTTGCTTGGTCAGATGCTTCTCCCTTCAGGGTCATGTGTTTCCTGACTGGCTTATCTTTTCCTTACCTTTGGCTTGAGCAGGCCCTTTCGGCCATTTTGGAGCAAAGGTTATAACTTTGACTGCAGTTTCTTTATGGAAGAGAGGCCTCACTATTTTCTTTCCTCCTTTGATGTGAATGACATCTTCACGATGAATGTCGATGTAGATGACTTCAGCCCCTTCGCTGCCTTCGTTGCTGGCACTCAGTGACATTGTGTTTTGGTTGACAACAGTGATGGAACTTGATAGACCTCCCACCTGATGCTCTCAACTTGTGGTTAGAATGAGCAACACGAGATGGATGATTTACCTCTTGATTACTGACGACACTGCAGCCTGGCAGTAATACTTCAATGAAGGTGGCTAGTGCCTCCTTAGTCTTCTCCTCTTTCGTCCTCCAGTTAGAAAATTCCTTCAGCCACTCGTCCATGATTGATGGAGTGCGTCACTTTCAGCATTGTAAATAGAAGGTTTCTTAGAAGCCCTCCTCCGTGGGGGCACCAAATGATGGGAGCAAAGCGCCACCCGAACCCCGACGGCCTCTAAAACGCCGGGGGCCGATAGTACGCCTCGAGCCGGCAGGGTAAAGCGAACAAGGGGCACCACCTAGCTTTGAGCGGCTAGGATGAAGACCGCGATGATTTCAACACCGCAAACTTACACACACACACACACACACACACACACACAGATTGACAAATGATGAAAACCCTCAGGGGTGTGATAGAGAATTATTTCTGCAGTATTTACAATGATCGTCCTTCCGGCGAGGCGGCACACTTTGGTGATAGAGAGGTAGGGAAAAAAGATGGTGAAACTACTTGGTGCGTTCTCTAAATATGACTCGATGATTGTGAAACTTGCTAACAAGAACGTGTATGTGTGTGCATCGACCATTGGAATCGAGAGGTGAACGTGGCTTCCTTCACATGGTGCAATTTCCAAAGCAAACCATCACACAAGCCCCCTCCCCGTGATGCGAATAGTGTCAATTCTTCCCACTAAAACTCTACCAAATGCCGACCTCTCATGAACTACCCCCCCCGATAGTGACCTCTCAGTGTCCTTTTATAGGTGTTGACTGCTTGGATTAGGGTAATCCCGGTTGGATTAGGATAAGCTAATTGGGGAGAAAAAGCAAAGCAGTGGGCCCGGTGTGGTTGACCCTTGCTTTGTCTTGGGAGTTATCAAAAATGAAAACCTCTAGGTGGACCTTTGTGACCATCACCTAGAGAGAGGGAATTTACAAATTGGGAATTTTACAAGGCTTGGGTGAAAACTGAAAAAATGATGATGATAACCTACGGTTTACTGAAAATAGTGTCGTGGTCGCGTGATACCGGCGAATGGTGTGTTGCCGGCGCGTCGGTGTAGCGCATACGTTTTTTCGGGGTCGGCCGGGACATGCCTTCGGCGCATTTCTTCTTTTTGTTGTCGGTGTCGCGTGATTCGGGCCGTCTTCTTCTTTGTCGATGTTGATGTCGTTTTCGTTTTTCCTCCTTTTTGTATTTTCAGGTGCGTACGTATATGCGTGTCCTGTGTATGTATGTGGGTATATGTGGGTGAGCATGTGTGTATATATATAGATGTTTGTGCGTGTGTATTTATATGTGTGTGCGTATGTGTGCGTGGGAACGGGGGGTGGGTATTAATATATATATATTTATTTATTTTTCCAGACCTGGCAACACAGAGACGAAGGGGGGTGAAGATGGTGAATGAGGGAGGGGGTGTGTGCTAGGGTGCGTGTGTGTGTGTGTGAGCGGATGTGTATGTGTGCTTGTGTGCTTCACAACGGCATTGCACACGCTGCGTACAGAGCGCGAGCAGGAGGGTAAAACGAGGCTGCCTGCGGGCTGGTACAGAGCGCAAGAGAGAGAGAATGAGGGTGGGGTGAGGTGGTGAGGGGTGAGAGGATAGGGGTGGGTGTTCTGTGTGTGGTTGTGTATATCCAAGGTGCCCGCAAGGACCGGGGTCCGGGGGTGCGAGAGAGAGAGAGAGAGAGAGAGAGAGAGAGAGAGAGAGAGAGAGAGAGAGAGAGAGAGAGAGAGAGAGAGAGAGAGAGAGAGTAGATGCCTAGTGGCGGTTCCCACCAAGGGAAAAAGAGGGAGAGAGAGAGAGAGGGGGGGGGTGTGAGGTTGTAAGGGGGGGGGAGAGGATGGGGGAGGGAGAGAGAGAGAGAGAGAGAGAGAGAGAGAGAGAG
This sequence comes from Adiantum capillus-veneris, assembly GCF_014529385.1. NCBI lineage: Eukaryota > Viridiplantae > Streptophyta > Polypodiopsida > Polypodiales > Pteridaceae > Adiantum > Adiantum capillus-veneris. Next base: position 53,325,997 of record NC_140935.1, on the reverse strand, counting down.
CTAGATCTAGGTGAAGATAGGGGGGGGGGGGGGGGGTTTATAGCGGCCCACTGAGGCTGGAATGTGGACAAGCAGAGAGAGGGAGCGAGAATATTTGGAAGAGAGAGAGAGAGAGAGAATAATATCTGTGGCGGCCCGCCGGAGAGTGTGACAGAGGCACCAATGTACCTACCGGACTGGGTGATGCAGCGGTAGAGTAGGAGAGAGAGAGAGAGAGAGAGAGAGAGAGAGAGAGAGAGAGTATTTGCGGAGCTGGGCAGTAAGAGAGAGAGGGGTCATCTTTTGGCGATAATGGAGGGGGTGTGGCCAAACTGGCGGCGCCCCACTAGTGGTTAATGGTAAGGGCTTATTTTTCTTTTTTTCTTCTTTTGGTAACAATCCTTCCCTTCCTTAGGGTGGGGTTCTCATGGTCACGGTTTCGAAAGCCGACCATCAGTGGATACTCAAGAATGAAGCCTCCTTGCCTAAAGGCTTCCTTTTAAGGGCCTTCACCACAATCCCTTCTACTATGGGTTTAAGCTTGAGCCCTCAAACTACCAAATACAACTTCGGAACTCCAAGTGAGCCCAAGACTTATACAAAATGAGTGGGAAGTATTGAGTCACATCCATAGCATATCTCCCGCTTGATGAATATTTGATTTAGCGTCTGTTCACCGGTGCTAACATTCCCCCCTTCCTAATTTGGCGCACGTCCTCGTGTGCCGGTGAAGCAAGACACGTTGACATGGTATAAAGCAAGTCCAATGAAGAATGTTGAGTTGCAAAATGCAAGAACAAGTAATGAGAATCAAAGGCCAACAAGGATAAAAACATGAAGCACAATGATCAATCATTCAAAGTAAATTTTTTTCTTCTAAAAGATGGGTGAATCATAGTAAAAAACTAGACAACATAAAGCAAAAAAACACCTAAACTATTGTGAAGATTAAACCACTTGAAATTTCAGTTTTATGCATGAAACACAAGCAATTAATAATGACCCTAGGCTAATGCAAGTTCATAAACTTACTAGCCTAGAAACTATGTGACCAATACTAATAAATCATTCAAGTCTAGCATGTCTACGGGCTATAAAAAAGCTCTTAATCTATTAGTACATTGTCACAGCTTTTTGGAGATGACGGAAGTTTTGATTTTTTCATTCATTAAAAAAATTAAAGCACAATCACAAGGCTACCACCCCAAGGCAAGTCTAGGTGCGACTCTTGGCTCCTTGAACCCTCAAGAAGGTGTTCCAAAATCCTACTAGCCTACCAAGGCGACGGCAAACCCCTATCAGCCCAGGGCATCGGTTTAGGGCCTTGACCAAGCGAACCAAGGTGACTCCCCTCGCCTGCCAATTGCCAATAAGGCGCTAGGCCTCACAAAGACACAACATAACATATAGATTTGATTTTCATGTACCTAGTAGCATTTTTGCTACTTTTTCTTGACACTTTGTTGCTTCATTGATTCATTTTTTAGCACTTCTTTATTTCTTCCATCTTGAGGTGCTAATGGAAATTGGACTAAAGGACTATAGCTTAATCATAGCCCTAGGTCATGTTAAAAATGAATGGAATATTAAGACTATCACTAAGAGTCTAGGACTAATGAGAAATGAACCTACATTAACCTAAGGTCAATGCCAATTACCTATGATTAGCACACATAAAATCTAATTTTTTGATGAGTTAATATCCATAAAGCAAAGTGTTGAAAATTTAGTATGCTTAGCTTTTGAACATGAAAAAACCATAGCTTAGAACCAAACTTTCACTTAAGCCAAGCATAGAGAAAGAAGAGATGAACAAAAGAGCAAAATCATGGATGGATTACACCTATTCATGTTGTTTTGAGCATCCTTGAGCAAGCATCCCCTTTGTGTAGAGAAGCCTCTTGATCCTTTTTATTTGGAAAAAAAAGATATTTGAAGCTAAATGTAAACACAAGCTCCAAAGGCCTTTTATTGAAAGCCAAAAGTACACAAAAACATTAATGAAAACCTAAAGCTAGGGTCTTGCATACCCGAATTTGCCAAAGGGAAAAAACATGAAGGAAAAAAGTGCCTTTGGTTATCCACATGAGGCTCTTTGTAGCAAATTTATGCATACATATCAAAAATGAGAGATAAAATGCTTCTACATAAGCAAATTTTACAATTTTTACAATCTCTCATGCATGATTCAAAGGTTTGATTAGTTTCTAGTTCAATGAAATACAGAAAAACAAGTCAAGAGCTTAAAATAATGAATGAATTTGAAGCGGCTCTCAATAGCCAAATTTTGTACTTGAAAGCTCAAAAAGTTGGGCAAACACTAGCTCAAAATGAAAAAATTTAACTTTTGACCAAGCTATGAGCTAGCATATATGCAACTTTAATCCAAACAATTGAAATGGCTCTAATTATCCAAATTTTGCAATATATTGCAATGATGACCCCTCCTTGGATCAATGAAATCACACTCCTGCCACACCCCTTCAAAATGATGCACAAGTCTTAGTGCACGAAAGCATTTGTCATTCAAAGTAAGCACTAAAAAATGCACAATCGATCACAAGCCCCAAGAGTTTAATGCTCAATCTTGGCCATCAAATAAGATCAATTCTAATTCTTTCCAATGATTTTTCATTCAAGTTGAGCATTAAAATGTACAAGCAATATCAAATCCAAATTTTTATTCATAGCATCATATTATGCTCAATAGCAAACCCACAATTTAATGCTATTCTATGACCATTCTCCCAAAGTCATGCTCACTTTAGCATATTTGGCATACATGTCAAAATAAAGAGAGAGTTTAGGATGAAGTAAATTTTAAACTCTCTTAATTGGTTAAGCACAACCCGATGTCGAGTCATTGGCCAATTTCCCTTCAAAACAATGCACACTTGTTATTGCCAAAGCATTTTTACATGCACATCAAGCACCAAAACTCTCATGCTCCATCACAAATCCCAAAAAAAAATTAATGTTATCTCATGGTTATCAAAACAAGCCCATTGGTAAGTGCCATGTAGTGATTTTTTTTTTTGGTTGAAATCAAGCACTATAATGTATCAATCATGTATGTATTCATGTAAAAAATGTCATTTAGTGCAAAGAGGGTTTTCAATGAAGCCACGCACATAAACAATTTTTTACTGTAATAAGGACATCTATTTGCTAAATCAAGGCATGCACTCGATCCTTACTCATATATAACACAAATGATGATGAGATGAACATAGCTCACTTGAAATGATCATGTCCCTAATGTTCTCTTATAGAAGATTTTACATACAAAACAAAAAAGGATTTAGCCAAATCTAAAATGCTATGTTCTTGTCAAATCCCAATGGTCTCATTTTTTTTCATTTTTACTTGACTGTTTTGAAGTTTCTACGGCACTTGGTTATACTGAGATCTATTTTTCTTAAATTTTGTTGCCACCTCAAGGTGAAATTCCATTTAGCTCAAGGCAGAGAGAGGGGTGGGAAGAACCTCTCACTAATGAAAAATAAAAAAATAAGCCCATAATGCCCATTCGCGCTCACAGTCAGGAATCTGACGAGAACCGAGAATATGGGTGAGAGGATCAGGGGGGAAAGTGAGAGAGAGTAGGCAAGTGAGGGGACACTGGTGAATCCTTTTGGCGCAGGATCCACGCTTTAACTAGTTGAGTGCAAGAAGCCAACCAAGTGGGTGAGTTGGGCGTGTAGCACGATGCTAGGCAGAGCAAGTTTGTGTGTGGAGGTTTGCGGGCATGAGCATATGAAACAAAACGCACAGAGCAGATAAAAGTGCGCAACAACTTTTCCAACCCGAGTGTGTGAGATTGGGTTATCAGAAATAAATTATCACGCATGCTCACTAGCTCAACCGATCAATTGTTAACACTAGGTTGGTAATGGGACACTTTTATGTCCTGGGACACTTTTATGTCCTGTGAAGTGACCATTTTCCTTGAATTATGTCAAGAGTTTCAAAATGGATTTTGAGGTGCTATCTATCTAGAAAGTTGTCTCATGAGCTGAAAAAAACTCGACATTTTTTTGGAATATCAATTCCATCTTTAACATTGTCCTTGCACAACATTTCACAACCTAAACTGTGTGAAAAAACGGGTCCTGTTTTTGGCTCTTTTCAATTTTTTGCAACTATATCACTCTAGAATTCATGTTTGTGAGGTCAATAATGCTAGAGAACTATCTTTAGTAGTCCTCAACATGTCTTGATGCTTCTAGGGAGAAATAAATAATAAAGTTGTAAGTTATGACCAAATTACAAAAATTGTCAAATCCTGTTTTTTAGCCAATTTTAGCTCTTCTATGATTTTTTTGGTGGATTTCATGATATCCAAATTCATTTTTGATTTTCTATGTCACATATTGTAACATAAAGCTAACATTCCTTGAGTTTTGGGGCACCTAATACCCTATTTTTCATAGTACACAACGATGGTTGATTTTTTCAATTATGGAAGAAAACGAAACATTCTAGTATATCAAGTATATCTTTTTCAATATTGTTAGTTTCTTGTGACAACTACATGCATTCTGTAGGTAGTAACCATATCTAGTCATAAGGATCAAATTTGGCTAGATATTGAATAGTTTCTATGAGATTCTACAACTCATAATGTTCAACCCAGTTTTTTCATGGTTGTTGTATTTAACACTTCATCTTTGTCCCCAAGATTCCTCTTGGTAAGAGATGTATTATTCTTTTGACATGCTCCATGGCTCCTTATGAACATAAAGGACAATAGGGAACTAAGAAAGCATGCATATATTATTTGTATTGAACGTGGCTATAGAAACTTTGATGATAGGTTTGCACAATGGTAAAAATTCAACTTTTTTGTACCTATTTATTTTGGAAAAACAAAAAATAGTGAGTGAGAAGAAATCATATGTTCTCATCACCAACCCATTGAAGTTAACTAGGGAATTTATCTCAAGTCCTACAAAAATCCCTAATCTTATTTTTACGCAACAAAACGTAAGAAATGACTGTTTTGATGAAAATTCATTGGTCCATCAACTTTGGAGGCTTGGTGTGACCAAAAGATGAGAAATTTTACAAGTTTCTTATTTTTTCCATGTTTAGTAGGCCTTGAACTATAACCTCATGAAAGGATTTTACAAAATGAGTGGATCTAATATGGTTTTGGACATTTTTTTCAAAACCCTGAAAGGACACTTTTATGTCCTGTTAGGTTACCAACCTAGTGTTAAGGCATAAGCAGGCCCATGCCGCCTACACATAGGTGTTTGTGTGGCGTATCTTACTTTAAATCTCCATGACCGGCAAGTGCATCACCAATTAAGGCTCCGGTGTGTGTGTTTGTGTGTGGTCCAAGCTAGGCATGAGGCCTTGCAGGGTGTGTTAATGTGTGCAGTGGCACAAATCCCTAAACTTAAGGGTTGGCTGCAGCCGAAAATAGTGGCAACCGCAGCTGCATGCGACTCGCGAGGGAGAGCAGTCCATGGGAAGGTCAAGGCTCAGGGAATGCACCGCTTATTAGTTCTGGGTCAGGTATTGTATGTGTGTAAAAAAGTTGTCAACACAGATGAGCTGCGACAAACAGGGCGAGCGCGTGTGTTCTCGTGTGTTAGTGTGCCATAATTGGTAGCACCAAAAATGGTCAATAGCTGGCAGTGAGTAGAGCAAGGAGGAAACGGCTATTCTGGACAAGTCTACATGTAAGGTCGTGTTGCGCCAATACAGGGCTGAAAAGATGCCAGTCAGTTTGCATGTGTGTGTGTTAAATCAAGCTTGGCGGGTTGTGTGGCGGGGCCTATGGAGCCGGTGCAAAAGAGAGAGCGGCAAGAGCGTTGTAAAGGAGTTGGACGATGTACGCTCTCCTTCATCTCTTTCCTTTGAGAAAATTTCAACCTTAGTGGTTGCAAAATGTCTACCTTAATTCATTCAAACAATTTTGAGTTTCCTCTCTCAAAACATCACACACCAATGATGCGACTCAATTGAGAAATCCATTTGATATTATTAGTCATGAGTGCACATGCATAGCTCATATGGTAGTACCAACTCATATTTTCACTAGTGGATCTCTTGCATACTCACTCTGTAAGGTATTTTGTTCAATTTTTCTTCAAAATTGAAACAATGCCATGACCTACACAAAAAATAGCATATATAATCCAAAATTGCACACAAATTTCAATCTCTTGTCCATCTATACAAAACACACACACTCAGTGGGGTTAAATTCGTACACAAATATTGATTCCAATTTTATCAATAGGGTCTTGCAAGCCCACAATTTAGTGTATTGATTCACTCCTTGGCAATGCTATCCTAATTATCAATCATTGCAACAAGATTTTCTCATTTCAATTCCCCTAATCATCCAAATCAATTTGTCATTAGGTTTGCATGGCTACTCATGAGTGAAATACGGGTACAATTAGACACTCAAATGTATGCAACAGTGCCATGTTTATCACATTGTTCATTCATTAGCATGTCAATATGAGAAAATTTCAAACTTGAAATTCAATTGAGTGACTTATCTCAATTCCCAAAGCCAATTGTGACACATACATCATTTATTTGGCCAAACTAGTCATCATAATTGGTAAAAAAAATACCAATTATTTATTCACCCACTGGATTGCACATGCCATTGATTGGCACACACACCCAAATTTAAGCCAAAACATTTATGCAATTCATCTATCAATTTCACATTGCAATGCACAATTTGCAAACTTAATCAAGCATAAGTGAATGCATGCATGCTTAATTTCTAAAATCTAGCATTATTTTTACCCAATCAAGCACTGCACACACTCAAAAAGTAAGCACAAATTATCAAATTTGGCTCAATTGACAATGAATTTAGGCTTACACCTAATGATTTCACACACTTTTCATGCAAATTTCATAATCAAAAACCATTTAGGTGTCCCAATTGACCATCAATCATTGAAAATCAAGCGGTCTTGGATAGGCACACACACTCAATTTTTGCTCAATTTTTTGGAAATTAGGCTTATCCAATGATTGAATTAGCCTAACATACACATAATTTACATGATTGCAAACTCATGTATCATCATTTCCATCGATGTTTATGTATGCACACATTCGAGATTAGCTGCACACACACTTGAAATTTCTGACAGTTTTTTTCCTCTTTGGTGTATGCATACACACAATGATTTTTATGCACACACATGAATTCTTGATGAGAATTAAGCATCATTTGGATACACACAAATTTCATTAGTCACAATTTGACTTTCAATCTCATTCCAAGTGTATCAAATTAGGTGCAAAGTGTAGGTCAATTTGTGTTACACACCTAATTTAGCAAATGATTAGCAACATTGAACCTCATTAATCAATCAAGAATTGAAAGAGAAAATGAGTGCACTTACATCGTAATAATACTCCAAGCTATTCCTTTGCTCCATGCAAAGATGCATCATTGCATACACAAGTGTGTGCACCACCAAATCGGCTCCAAAATTGACTATTTGTAGGTCAAAATCAAACACTCAAATCATCAAATTAGGCATAAATTGGTACAATTAACTTGATTAGAGTGATGATTCCACCTTTTACAAGGGGATTTCACATACTTTACACTTCAAATGTTAGTGGTTAGGTTAGCAAGGTTAGTCAAAATTAGTAGAAATTAGCATGAAATTAGTACAATTAGCATGGAAAGAAGCGAAATTAGTAAGGGTTAGCATGAAATTAGTGAAACTGGGGATGGAAGGGGGGGTTTGGGGTATTTATAACTCAACATTAGAATAAATTTCTTGCACAACATCATCAAATCAAACAAGAAATTGAGTTACACACACTCAAAAACTGAGAAATTAGTAATGAAATTACTCTATTCCACACATCCTAAACTCACTAGCTTAAGTTATCGATCCCCGAAAACTGCACCAAATGTAGGGAGGCATTGTAGCACGACCTAATCACAATCCACGAAATTGTCAAATTGTGGATCGGCAACCCGGCTAGGGCATGGAAGCACGAGCATCGTATGAATGGAATAGAGGATTCAAGAGATCACCTCTCCATTGCAAGTAGAGATTATCCATGGAAAGACTAACTCTAAACCTACTCTAATCACTAATTAAACTATTCCTACACACATCAAGCCCACCGAAGTCTAACTTGCCATAGACTAGAAACCCTAAGCACACTAATGATAAGCACACGCTAATTACTATAAGTCAATCATGGTATTCATCAACAGCTACTCACACAAAGTGAATGGTGCTAGAGCTTCATAAAACCTATCTACACACAAGCAACAATAGGGCACACACACTAATTACAAAATTGATACCCAACTTAATCAACCTAATCAGTGATGCTAAATATCACAATTGAATGCTCATGGAAGAAGAGGAGAGAGGGGGAAATAAAGTCTTCATTGATTGGCTAGAAAAGGAGGCTGACCAATAGAAAGCCTCACTCCATTAGAAAAGGTGGTGAGGGTCATGACATGTGTCTTAGGACCTTAGGGGTTCAATTAGGGAAGCTATAGACCTCTGATAGAAAGGTCAATTCTCATTGGATCGTAAAATCATCTGGCCAATGGTTATGCACTAAGACTATAGCAGGTGGTGTAGCATTATGACATGTGTCCTAGAAGAGATAGAGTGACCAAAGGCTTCCCCCTAGAGAGAGAAAGAGAATTTGAGTTTTGCCCTGAAAGTCAACCTGCTATTTTAGGGCAAATTTATATAAGAGGTGTTTCCCATCTAGGGTTCAGTTTAGCCTTTGAACTCAACTAAGTTATGAGAGCAAAGGGCAATCGGCTAGGGTTCTTATACAAAGTGACTAGCACTCTCCTATCTTAAATATCATAGGACTAGGTTTCGTTTGTTAGGCCTAAGCTTTTGTCCAGCCTAAGTGTAAGGTCTTCTTGTGAAAACATACCTTCTTATTACCTTTGTGGACCTTCTCTAATGTAACTTTTGTACAGTCTTTTGGAGGCATAATGAAGCATGCTCTCATGCCTTTGTGCTTCATTGGAATCCTTGAGAGGATTCCCTTTTTAGCATAGGTTATACCTTCATTGTGTCAATTGGTATAACCAACAACTTATTAATCTTTCGTTGAATTTTCCCTTCTTAAATGGCCAATTTAAGTTGGGAAAATCATTTAGAAAGTTAGAAAGTATTAAAAATATGACACAAAGATACAAAAGCAAAGGGACAAAATGATTGTGGCTCGTACTATTCTAATTTCTACTACAACGGAGCAAACATGTAAACCAGTTTCAGTAAGTCCTAAAGTTGAAGATTCTATTTTGAATGAGTTGGTAAAAGAAATACAACAGTTGAAATTGAAAGTAGCGAGGCTTAAAGACAAGGTAGCTTGAGCAAAAATCTCAAACTCAAGAAAAATTTTCTAGGTGTATTTGGTGTGACAACACAGAGTATGCTCAAAACTACTATGATACATTCAAAGATGCATTAAGTAAAGGTCTTGTTTTTCTTAAAGATCGCAAGATTCATTTACGGGAGACAGGTTTTTCACTAAATATCAACCATAGAAAGGATGGAATGAGGAAGCTAGTGGATGGCATGACAACTAAACATGCTTTAGAAGTTGTTGAAGCTGCTGCATATGGGCTAAAAATGGAGCATGTATCAAAGCAAAGAGCTGAAATTGAAGACATATGTGAAAAGGTATGCTATTTGATCTATGCAATGAAGATGACAAAGAAAGGGAAGGTGACTAGGGATGCTTTGCATACATTTGGTGACTGTATTTAACAAACAACAAGTTGGAATGACCCTGTGGATCCTCTATCAGTGTATGCTTATATTGCTAAAAGTCAGAATAATGAAGCTATTGTTGAAGAAAAGTGCAAACGAAAAGATAGAAAAACGAAGGTACCTCAAAAAAACAAACTAGAGGAAGTGGAACAAAGGAGGCAGAGCTAACTAGTGGTACAACTTTGCATGATGTTCCTCCGATTGAAGTACCTATGGAAAATGGTCCAAGGGAGATAAAACATGACCAAAGTAAAGGTAAATCTAAAGCCTAAGCTTATAAATTGCAATCTCATATTGAATTGGCTACATACGTGAAGAAAGTTTAAGAAGAAATAATTATCAATAGCAAGTTAGAATTCACTTTGAAAGCATGAGTTCCATGAAGAAATTATTGATATCATAAAAAGAAAACAACAAATCCTTAGAGAACCTTCCAATCCCCAATTGTAAGGTCCCCAACCCGCCTATACCGAGATCGGGATGGGATCCTTGATAGGTCTCTAGGTCTGATAAAAATTCAAGTCTCTAAACAAGAAAAATCCGAGGAATAGACCTTTACCATTGACAATGGTTGGGTCTATAGCCTTAGAATCAGATCTAGTCCTGTCTCGCATCGAAAACAGGACAATGAATTCAAACGGTCAAAAAAAAAATCTTATTCCGGCCCTATAACTTCATCATTCAGATTATGGTTTCCTTAGCCAACGCTTTTCCCCCCCTAACATATGTGAGGGCACAGCCGTTGGTGGATTCCTCTCTAAGTGAAGAAGTTTCTAAAACGTTTCAGTATGCAGGGATGGATAGTTACCTGACTAATCAGGTCCACCCATCCATGATTGACAACCTTAGTCAATCCCCACTTACCAACCCGCACTCACACAAGATTCATTTATCTTATTATTACATTGTTTTAATATTTAAAATAATGGTCTCTTTTAACGTTCCATCACAGTAATTCCTTAAAGACAGCATTGAAAGCATTCTTTTAGAAACCAAACATCTTTAAACTTAAGACAGGGTACTATCAATCAAAACATTGTCCATAATAACCATGACTAGTACCCTTCTTGTCTCAAGACCACCTAAGGGTGAAAAACGGCACCCATTCCTTATTCAAATCCGGAGTGGATAAACCCCCACCCAAGGTTCCAGGTGCCCATACACCAAACCAGTTGCCCATACAACCGGGCGGCTCCCCTAGGATAAAAAAACGGTATCCTAACTTATGTAGAAACATCAAGACATGACACGGAGTAGAAACTCATCGTTCATGGGGGTAACTGACTTAACCGTGGCTAGAAATCCAATCATTATCATCAATTTATATCAAACATATCTTTCCTGATTCAACCAGTTTTAACCCAAACAATTCTTTCCTACATTATAAACAAATGCACGCTGGAAGTTACCTTCCGTTTTCAACCAATTTATCCTTCTTACGTATGCAATGCTAACTTATAAAAGAACTTAAACTAATTAAAGACTTAATTGAATAATGGGAAACCCACCAGGGATTGATTGGCCATCTGTTGTTGCACTGGCGCCTGAAGAATCTCCTCCGTAGGCCTACTACTAAGCCCGGCTTCGTCGTCATGCGATGCTCTAATTCGTTTTGGAGCTACGTCCTCATCATCAGATGTAGGATTTTCTCGGGTCCTTTTTGGTATCATAACTTCTTATCCTTATAAAAAGGACGTCTTATTATTAGGTAAATAGTTCAAAATCTAGACTTAACCTTTGTATTTAACCGTAACCCATCCAAGGTTAAATTTATAGTCTTAACACTAGGTGGGTAACGTAACAGGACATAAAAGTGTCCTTTCAGGGTTTTGAAAAAAACCTCCAAAACCATAGTAGATCCACTCATTTTGTAAAATCCTTTCATGAGGTTATAGTTCAAGGCCTACTACACATGTAAAAAAAAAGAAACTTGTAAAATTTCTCATCTTTTGGTCACACCAAGCCTCCAAAGTTGATGGACCAGTACATTTTCATCAAAACAGTCATTTCTTACGTTTTGCTGCGCGCATAAAAATAAGATTAGGGATTTTTATAGGACTTGAGATAAATTCCCTAGTTAACTTCAATGGGTTGGGGATCAGAACATATGATTGCTTCTCACTCACTATTTTTTGTTTTGCCAAAAGAAATAGGTACAAAAAAGTTGAATTTTTACCATTCTGCAAACCTATCATCAAAGTTTCTATAGCCACGCTCAATACAAATAATATATGCATGTTTTATTAGTTCCCTATTGTCCTTTAGGTTCATAAGGAGCCATGGAGCATGTCAAAATAATAATATATCTCTTACCAAGGGGAATCTTGTGGACAAAGATGAAGTGCTAAATACAACAAACATGAAAAAACTGGGTTCAACATTATGATTTGTAGAATCCCATAGAAACTATTCAATATCTAGGCAAATTTGATCATTAAGACTAGATATGGTTACTACTTACAAAATGCATGTAGTTATCACAAGAAACTAACAATATTGAAAAAGCTATACTTGATATACTAGAATGTTTCGTTTTCTTCTATAATTGAAAAAATCAACCATCGTTGTCTACTATGCAAAATAGGGTATTAGGTGCCCCAAAACTCAAGGAATATTAGCTTTATGTTACAATATGCGACATAGAAAATCAAAACTGCATTTGGATATCATGAAAGCCACCAAAAAAATCATAGAAGAGCTAAAATTGGCTAACAAACAGGATTTAACAATTTTTGTAATTTGGTCATAACTTACAACTTTAACATTTATTTCTCCCTAGAAGCATCAGGACATGTTGAGGACTACTAAAGATAGTTCTCTAGCATTATAGACCTCACAAACATGAATTCTAGAGTGGTATAGTTGCAAAAAGTTGAAAAAAGCCAAAAACAGGACCCGTTTTTTCACACAGTTTAGGTTGTGAAATGTTGTGCAAGGACAAGGTTAAAGATGGAATTGATATTCCAAAAAAATGTCGAGTTTTTTTCAGCTCATGAGACAACTTTCTAGACAGATAGCACCTCAAAATCCATTTTGAAACTCTTGACATAATTAAAGGAAAATGGTCACTTAACAGGACATAAAAATGGTCCAGGACATAAAAGTGTCCCATTACCAACCTAGTGTTAATTGATAAATTCTTGACCTAGTAATTTCTTATTTGTCTATATAAGCATGATAACTTCTTCCACCGTTTCCCTAAGGGTTTTCTAAGCTCTCCTAACTTCTTATAGTTTTCTATATCTTTTTCCTAATTTTTCTATCAACTTCTAAGCTAATAATTTACTTATTTTGGGCTTAATATTTATTGTATTTAATTTCTCTTAAATATTTCATTTCGTTAACTTTATATCATAGGTTTGCACTTACTATAATTTTTCTAAAAACTTTTAATCACAAGTCTATTTATTTTAATTAATCATTTGCTCAAAATAAGACTTTTTGTCAATTATGATTTACTAACCTCACTAATTAATTGTGGTATAATTACCACAAATAGATAAGGATATTTTTGACCTCTAGTAATTATCTTATTATTTTCTAACCTAATTATATAATTTCCATCTTCAATTTTCAGCTAAACATAGTGTAATTTGACTTAGATAAATATCTATACTACTTTTCTAACCTTGACATAATTATCACGGCCTCTTTACCCTATAATATAGCTCTGATAAATAGCATGTAATCATATAGCATGATTTACTAATTTCCCTCTTTAGTTTTTAGCTAAAAATAGTGTAATTTGACTTAGATAAATATCTACACTACTTTTCTAACCTTGAAATACTTATCACAGCCTCTTTACCCTATAATATAGATCTGATAAATAGCATGTAATTATAGTGCATGATTTACTAATTTCCCCCTTTAATTTACTCCTAAAAATAGCATAATTCCACTAAGATAATTAGTTAAAATAATTATCTAAGAAACCTCTAACAATTAACTCAATTCAATTTGAAACTATTTACTAATTTCTCTTAATTAAATTGCTCAAAAAATAGAGTAATTCTCCCTAATTAATTATCTACATTAATTATCTGAGCTTTTTTTAATTATCACGGGTTCCTTAACACATAATTAACCATTGATAAATATATCACAGTAATTGAATTGAATTTAATTATTTCTCCTATTTAAACTTCTCAAAAAACAGAGTGTTTCTGCTAGATAAATAATCTAGATTAATTTTTTGAGCTTCTCCTAATTATCGCGGGTTCTTGAACACCTAGTTAACCACTGATAAATATTTTGCACCATTTGAAATCATTTTTCTAATTTCCCCTATTTAAAGTGCTCAGAAAACAGGGTATTTTTGCTAAAATAATTAGCTAGATTAACTTTCTGAGATTTTCCTAATTATCAAGGGTTCTTAAACACCTGATTAACCACTGATAAATATATCACAATATTTGAAATCATTTTACTAATTTCCCCTATTTAAAGTGCTCATAAAACAGGGTATTTCTTCTAAAATAATTAGCTAGATTAACTTCCTGATATTTTTCTAATTATCATGGGTTCTCATACACCGAATTAACCATTGATAAATATATCACAACATTTGAAATCATTTTACTAATTTTCCCTATTTAAATTTCTCAAAATAGGGTAATTCTGCTAAAATAATTAGCTAGATTAACTTTCTGAGATTTTACTAATTATTACCGGTTCTTAAACACCTAATTAACCACTGATAATTATATCACCTCATTTGAAATTCATTTACTAATTTTCCCTATTAAAATTGTTCAAAAAACAGAGTAATTATGCCTAATTAATTAGGAAAACCTCTCAGAAAATTATAGGATAATTTCTCTAGATTAATAACTATCTAATGCAACTTTGATAAATAATTCAACTTAATATAATCCTAATTAATATTTTTACCATTAATTCATGATTAATTTGGCTAATTTTCGCCTTAATAGGATAGGATAAATAATCAGCTTAGTATTACTAAGCTTAATTATAATAATCAACAAAGATTAATTAATTTAAAGATGTTTAAGGAGCATGCATAGGCCTAATCTTTGATTTATTAGCAATTTATCTTAATCTAACCTTGCTAATTAAGAAGGATTAGGTTAATTACCGTTAGGGTTAATCAATTAGAGATTAAACTCTAATGATTTCTGCGTAGTGTTCTCTCTAGATGAGGGAGAGAGTAGCAAGGCTTCGAGTGTGTAAAATGTGAAGCTAGGGGTCCTATTTATAGTTTTCTGGCACTCATAAGCTCTCACCGGCTGAAAAAGGCAGTTGCTTGAAGTTCAAGCAGCCCCCTGCAAGTCAAAAAACGACCCCTACTACTAAATGAGTCCCTGGGAGGTCAGTGATGACCCTCCCATTACCTGCCAGCTTTTAAAATGTCAATTTTGCTATAATTTGACCTATTTTTGCTTAATTGGTAAATATCTGGGAGACCTTTAATAAAGTCTATGCTTAAATGATTATTGTAACCCTTCAATTTTTCTATTTTACTCAATTCACAGTGTAAACTTCCAGGGGTCATAACTATGCTAGTTTTTATCGGAATTCAATTCTGAAAATTTCTAGCCCGGGGTTTGCCGTGCTTAAGATTCCAAAAATACCAATATTTGCCATGGTCGGACAATTCTACATTGCTTTTTCAATAATCATATCAGTTTGATTAAGCTTATACAACCTTTAAGGTTTCAGAAACTGGAAACCTTACAATCACCCCAACTTAAGAATTTGAGATGTCCTCATCTCAACCGAAATTGGGAAAATCTTTGAGAAGAGAAATTCATCCTCCACAAGTGGCATCTTCGAAGGGATAACCTTTCCACTTTATCAAATGTTACTGATTATTCTAAGAGTTCTTTCCAGTTTCTGGTTGGAGTTACTTGCTAGCCAAACTTTTCTCGAGAAACTCTTAGTGTTGAGCCCATCTTAAAAACCTTTACAAACCATTTGCATCATCTCAAAAACTAGGTTAAATCAATTCCATAAAAGATCCATAAATCCACCTTGTCAACATGAACGCGCTTGATCTAAATAACCATTCAGAGTAATCAACGTTCGACAAGTATCATGTATTTCAGCTTTGCCAATCTGAACGCGCTCGGCATGTTCTTGCCATTCTGAGCAATCTGCCTTCGGCACAAGCTTCTACTATTGCACCAGAGATACCCCCTCTGTGCTCTAACCTGGTTGACCAACAATATGTAAAGGATTTTAAGAAGTATCATACCAAGAGTTCTTTTGGACTTCCTATTAGTCTCGTACCTTAATACTTTCAAGTCTATGTTATTTTTCCAAGGAAGGCTATCGTGTGCACAAAGAATGTGAGTTGGTTTCTTGATAACTATGTCATTCTCAAAATTCAAATTCTTTTCATACTATCGAGAACTTTGGTCTCATTTGTTAGATCAACGCTTAATTTCTTGATTAAATACCAACTTAACTTTAGATTCATTAAGTAATCTTGGAGAAGAAAATCATGTATTCCATTATAATATATAAGTAACTCAAGTTTTTATATTATTGATTTATAGTGGTTTACAAAGCTCTAAGATTGCTAACTATGGCCAAGGGAGTGGCTCTTTTATCTTTTTTTTATCCATAGGGTTGGTTCTCCTATGATTGCATAAAATCTGGCTCCTCTTACTCTTCCTTTATCTCGTCCTCTATTTCTACCTCCTCTTAGATTATCTCCTTGATTTTGAGGAATGGCTCTAGCAGTAATTCAGGGGTTTTGTTTTTCTGGAAAACTATTTCTATAGTGCCCTATTTGATTGCATCCATAGCACTTAACGTTTGGGAAGGTCTGTTCTCAGTTCACTGCTACATCTACTCCATGTTGTTGATATCCCTGGTTGGAATTTTTCCCTGGCTCTTCCCCTAAAGTTACTAAATCCATTATAGTTTCTTGTAGAGTTGGTTCCTTCAGCTGCAAGAGGCTTAGCCCTGAGAAGGGCATCCTGTATTGATGTATGCCTCATGGCTTGGATCCATACCTCTGCATCTCGTTCCACGTTGACCCCTTTTCCTTTGAAGTTGGGGGGTGGCACTTGTTTGAGAAGAAACAAGCATGGTATAAAGAACAGAAGCAGGTATCTACATGGTTTCGTAAGATCGACGGATTGGCAATTTAAAGACTTATGACATGGCTAGGGTTTAACTTCAGAATAGACACAAGATCAAGATATTCAATTCAAAAGACTTGGTTCTTTATTTATAAGGTGAATATTTACATGGATAGCCTTACAAAAGAGCCTTAGGTATCTCATTCTAACTTGTTGTAAATTTTTGCGGCCTTTAAAGGATCCGCATAGCTGGCTGATTTGGAATATGGTGATACAAACGATGGGTGTTTGTAGTCATATTTCTACAATCTTCTAATTGATTGGTATAATAGTTCTTATACTCATTGGAAATTGGAAAGTAAATTATAAGGTCCAAATTCTTAGGGGTATTCTGAGAAAAAGTTCTGATTCTACGATATGGAATTATCTCCACCACTCTATCCCATACCCATTCGTTCAGGCGTTTTCCCGTGCCTCCTGGGTAACTGTGAACAGTGATACTTGAGTTTGTACCCAAGAAATAGTATAACTGAACCACTCTCAGTTCCTCAGCCCAGCGTAGTTTCTTTAAATCCATGGTAAGACATCCCAGCTTCCGAGCATTGATGTAATATGTCCCGCCTTCATTGCTCCATTCAAGCTCCTAGCCTTTATCTATCCGAGTCGAATGAGGAGTGTGAACCTTCATTAGTAGCTCCATCACGCTCCGTCGAAAAAAATAGTTTGGAGAACGACAAGCACTCTCATAAATGAGCTCAAAGACTTGGAATTTGCGATATTCAATCACAGGATCTTCTTGAATTGTCGACGCATAAGCCTTTGGTTAATTAACCAAATTTATTTATTTTTCTATATATATATATATATATATATATACACATATATATTTTCTTTTTATATTTTTAGACATTACGAAATTTTCCCAACTAACAAACCCACCTATACCGAGATCGGGATGGGATCCTTGACAGGTCTCTAGGTCTGATAAAAATTGGAGTCTTTAAACAAGAAAAATCCAAGGAATAGACCTTAATTACCATTGACAATGGCTTGGGTCTATAGCCTTAGAAGCAGATCTAGTCCTGTCTCGCAGCGGAAACGGGACAATAAATTCAAACAACCAAAAAAAAAAAAAAAATCTTATTCCGGCCCTATAATTTCATCATTCAGATTATGGTTTCCTTAGCCAACGCTTTTTTCCCCCTAACATATGTGAGGGCACAGCCGTTGGTGGATTCCTCTCTAAGTGAAGAAGTTTTTAAAACGTTTCAGTGCGCAGGGATGGATAGTTACCTGACTAATCAGGTCCACCCATCCATGATTGACAACCTTAGTCAATCCCCACTTACCACCCCACACTCACAAAAGATTCATTTATCTTATTATTACATTGTTTTAATATTTAAAATAATGGTCTCTTTTAACGTTTCATCACAGTAATTCCTTGAAGACAGCATTGAAAGCATTCTTTTAGAAAACAGACACCTTTAAACTTAAGACAGGGTGCTATCAATCAAAACATTTTGTCTTGAGACAAGTTGTCTTAAGGATGATCAAACATATCTTTCCTAATTCAACCAGTTTTAACCCAAACAATTCTTTCCTACATTATAAACAAATGCATGCTGAAAGTTACCTTCCGTTTTTAGCCAATTTATCCTTCTTACGTATGCAATGCTAACTTATAAAAGAACTTAAACTAATTAAAGACTTAATTGAATAATGTAAAACCCACCTGGGATTGATTGGCCATCTGTTGTTGCGTTGGCCCCTGAAGACTCTCCTTCGTAGGCCTACTACTAGGCCCAGCTTCGTCAATATGCGATGCTCTAGTTCGTTTTGTAGCTACGTCCTCATCATCAGATGTAGGATTTGCTCGAGTCCTTTTTGGTATCATAACTTATTATCCTTATAAATTAAAAAGACGTCTAATTATTAGGTAAATAGTTCAAAATCTAAACTTAACCTTTGTGTTTTACCGTAACCCATCCAAGGTTAAATTTATAGTCTTAATTGATATATTCTTGACTTAGTAATTTCTTATTTGTCTATATAAGCATGATAACTTCTTCCACCATTTTCCTAAGGGTTTTTTAAGCTCTCCTAACTTTCTTATAATTTTCTATATCTTTTTCCTAATTTTTTTATCAAATTTTAAGCTAATAATTTACTTATTTTAGGCTTAATATTTATTGTATTTAATTTCTCTTAAAGATTTCATTTCCTTAACTTGATATCATAGGTTTGCACTTACTATAATTTTTCTAAAAACTTTTAATCACAAGTCTATTTATTTTAATTAATCATTTGCTCAAAATAAGACTTTTGGTCAATTATGATTTACTAACCTCACTAATTAACTATGATATAATTACCACAAGTAGATAAGGATATTTTTGACCTCTCCTCTGGTAACTATCTTATTATTTTCTAACTTAATTATGCAATTTTCATCTTCAATTTTCAGCTTAAAATAGTGTAATTTGACATAGATAAATATCTATACTACTTTTCTAACCTTGACATAATTATCACGGCTCTGATAAATAGCATGTAATCATATAGCATGATTTGCTAATTTCCCTCTTTAGTTTTTAGCTACAAATAGTGTAATTTGACTTAGATAAATATCTACACTACTTTTCTAACCTTGTCATAATTATCACGGCCTCTTTACCCTATAATATAGCTTTGATAAATAGAATGTAATCATATAGCATGATTTACTAATTTTTCTCTTTAGTTTTTAGCTAAAAATAGTGTAATCTGACTTAGATAAATATCTACACTACTTTTATAACCTTGGCATAATTATCATGGCCTCTTTACCCTATAATATAGCTCTCATAAATAGCATGTATTTATACTGCATGATTTACTAATTTCCCCCTTTAATTTGTCCCTAAAAATAGCATAATTCTACTAAGATAATTAGTTTAACTAATTATCTAAGATTAGCATAATTATTACAGGTTATCTAACATCTAAAAAACCCATAAAAATTAACTCAATTCAATTTGAACCTATTTACTAATTTCCCTAATTTAAATTGCTCAAAAAACAGAGCAATTCTTTCTAATTAATTAGCTACATTAATTATCTGAGACTTTCCTAATTATCACGGGTTACTTAACACCTAATTAACCACTGATAAATATATTACAGTAATTGAATTCAATTTACTAATTTCCCCTATTTACATTTCTCAAAAAAAAAGTATTTCTACTAAAGAAATTATCTAGATTAATTTTCTGAGCTTATCCTAATTATCACGGGTTATTATACACCTAATTAACTACTGATAAATATATCATAACATTTAAAATCATTTTACTAATTTCCCCTATTTAAATTTCTCAAAAAACAGGGTATTTCTGCTAAAATAATTAACTAGATTAACTTTCTGAGATTTTCCTAATTATCACGGGTTCTTAAACACCTAATTAACCACTGATAAATATATCACAACATTTGAAATCATTTTACTAATTTCCCCTATTTAAAGTGCTCAGAAAACAGGGTATTTTTGCTAAAATAATTATCTATATTATCTTTTTCAGATTTTACTAATTATCACGGGTTTTTAAACACCTAATTAACGACTGATAAATATATCACAACATTTGAAATCATTTTACTAATTTCCCCTATTTAAATTTCTCAAAAAACAGGGTATTTCTACTAAAATAATTAGCTAGATTATTTTTATGAGATTTTTCTACTTATCACAAGTTCTTAAACACCTAATTAACCACTGATAATTATATCACCTCATTTGAAATTCATTTACTAATTTCCCCTATTAAAATTGTTCAAAAAACAGAGTAATTATGCCTAATTAATTAGGAAAAATTCTCAGAAAATTATAGGATAATTTTCCTACATTAATAAATTTCTAATGCATCTCTGATAAATAATTCAACTTAATCTAATCCTAATTAATATTTTTACCATTAACTCATGGTTAATTTGGCTAATTTCCGGCATAATATGATAGGATAAATAATCAGCTTAGTATTACTAAGTTTAATTATAATAATCAATAGAGATTAATTAATTTAAAGATGTTTAAGGAGCATGCATAGGCCTAATCTTTGATTTATTAGCAATTTATTTGACCCTGGCAGGTCAGTGATGACCCTCCCATTACCTGCCAGCTTTTAAAATGACAATTTTGCTATAATTTGACCTATTTTTGCTTAATTGGTAAATATCTTGTAAATATCTGGGAGACCTTTAATAAAGTCTATGCTTAAATGATTACTGTAACCCTTCAATTTTTCTATTTTACTCAATTCACAGTGTAAACTTCACAGGGTCATAACTATGCCAGTTTTTATCGGAATTCAATTCTGAAAATTTCTAGCTCGGGGTTTGGTGTGCTTAATTAACACTAGGTTGGTAATGGGACACTTTTATGTCCTGGGACACTTTTATGTCCTGTTAAGTGACCATTTTCCGTGAATTATGTCAAGAGTTTCAAAATGGATTGTGAGGTGCTATCTATCTAGAAAGTTGTCTCATGAGCTGAAAAAAACTTGACATTTTTTTGGAATATCAATTCCATCTTTAACCTTGTCCTTGCACACCATTTCACAACCTAAACTGTGTGAAAAAACGGGTCCTGTTTTTGGCTTTTTACAACTTTTTGCAACTATACCACTCTAGAATTCATGTTTGTGAGGTCTATAATGCTAGAGAACTATCTTTAGTAGTCCTCAACATGTCCTGATGCTTCTAGGAAGAAATAAATGTTAAAGTTGTAAGTTATGACCAAATTACAAAAATTGTCAAATCCTGTTTTTTAGCCAATTTTAGCTCTTCTATGATTTTTTTGGTGGCTTTCATGATATCCAAATGTAGTTTTGATTTTCTATGTCCCATATTGTAACATAAAGCTAATATTCCTTGAGTTTTTGGACACCTAATACCCTATTTTGCATAGTACACAACGATGGTTGGTTTTTTCTATTATAGAAGAAAACAAAACATTCTAGTATATCAAGTATATCTTTTTCAATATTGCTAATTTCTTGTGACAACTATATGCATTTTGTAGGTAGTAACCATATCTAGTCATAAGGATCAAATTTGGCTAGATATTCAATAGTTTCTATGGGATTCTACAACTCATAATGTTGAACCCAGTTTTTTCATGTTTGCTGTATTTAGCACTTCATCTTTGTCCCCAAGATTCCCCTTGGTAAGAGATCTATTATTCTTTTGACATGCTCCATGGCTCCTTATGAACCTAAAGGAAAATAGGGAACTAAGAAAACATGCATATATTATTTGTATTCAGCGTGGCTATAGAAACTTTGATGATAGGTTTGCAGAATGGTAAGAATTCAACTTTTTTGTACCTATTTCTTTTGGCAAAACAAAAAATAGTGAGTGAGAAGCAATCATATGTTCTGATCACCAACCCATTGAAGTTAACAAGGGAATTTATCTCAAGTCCTACAAAAATCCCTAATCTTATTTTTATACAAAAAAACGTAAGAAATGACTGTTTTGATGAAAATGTACTGGTCCATCAACTTTGGAGGCTTGGTGTGGCCAAAAGATGAGAAATTTTACAAGTCTCTTATTTTTTCCATGTGTAGTAGGCCTTGAACTATAACCTCATGAAAGGATTTTACAAAATGAGTGGATCTACTATGGTTTTGGAGGTTTTTTTCAAAACCTTGAAAGGACACTTTTATGTCCTGTTAGGTTACCAACCTAGTGTTAAGATTCCAAAAATACCAATATTTGTCATGGTCGAACAATTCTACATTTCTTTTTCAATAATCATATTAGTTTGATTAAGCTTATACAACCTTTAAGGTTTCAGAAACTGGAAACCTTACACCAATCATAAGGAGATGGTGATACTGTGAAGACACAAGGAATACACGGCATACATAAAGTGCATGGGGCATAAAACATGATGAAGAAGATACAAGAAGCTTGGTGGATTGCAACCAATTCTCTGTTTGCCACCAAAATCAAGAAATGAAGCAGAGGTAAGGCTGCATAGGATGCAGAAAAGCGAGAGAAGGTAGAGTAAACTACCCCTTGTACACATATTTTTTAATATTGAAAGACATTTTGTCAACAAACTTGACTAAATGTGTGATTAGCTGTACTAGGTTCAATCATGTAGCTAAGCGAAAATGATATGTGCAAGGACAACATATAAGGGTGTTGCTACTTCGGGCCGCCGCTCATTTTCTCTCACCTCATCACCTACAAGTATTCTTTTGCGTTTTGGAATTGCTACATGTTGCAAGCAGCTAGTGAGGTTGGTCATACATGTGCAAAACATGACAAAGTGCCATGTAGCTAACTCATGTTAAGTACAAAATATACTAGCAAGCAACAATGCCAAAACCAAAATAGGTCGAGCCTCTACCTAATGCTATATATAAATCAAACACTCATGACTTTGTTTATTCTACCAAGGTTCAAAGTAAGTTTTTTTTCAAGAACTTGGAAAACCTTCCAGCATGGATAATTTTTTAAAATTCTACTTCAATGAACTACATTGATATGTGGTGCTTGAAGTAAAGTTCATATGTACTAGTGGCAAAGTTCATATGTACTAATAGCATCCATGACCAACAAAGCAGCAATCATGTAGGAATCTTAAGATTTTTCTATGAAGTGATGTTCGTACTTGTTTTCTTGCCTCTAATTCCGAGTCTTGATATGTACCATTAGCCTCTGCTTCAAATATTTGAGCCAATTTTAAAGAATGCAAAGAAGGAACTACTTCATGGAAGTCACACAAGAGCGGTTTCAATATCAACACCTTCAAATAGTGGCATAATGAAATTTGCAAAGAAGCAGCTTAGTTGTATAGGATGCAAAACACCTATCAGGTATGTCCTTTTATATTCAACATCCCTTTAGGTTAACTTTGCTTTTTCAAAAAAATCTCTTTCATGCTTTCTAATGCTCTCTCTTTCTTCTCATGACTGTAGTGGTGATGATCTTTGTACAAGGTAAACTTCAATATTATGAGTTACAACTATTGGCCAATCTGTGGGTCTAATCAATGTAAATGCATTGCTGCAATCGAGATTGTCCAAAATTTTATCGTCGTAAATAAGTACAGAAGGATTTGTCTGAGGTAGAAATGCACTCAGAATGCTGGGACTTTTGAAGTGTTCCGAGTGGCAAAGGGATGAAAGGGAACACTTTCAAAAATAGAGGCGCTCTCGGGGCTATATTGAAACACTTCAACGCTTCTGCTAATTGAGTTTCATCTCAATGCTCTAGGTGCTCAATTTTTGACATCAAAATCGATGCAGCCCTCGACTAAGGGTTCTACATCAAGACGTGATGGTAAGCCACAAAGCCTTCAATTTTCACTGTCGGTAACCCACAAAGCCCTTAAAGTTGGTGTCGATAGCTGAGGTTCGATTCGATTGTAAATGTCAAGGGAGCAATGAATCGACTTTGTTGAAGCTGGAAGCGGGTCCCACTTATTGGAGTTCGATGAAGTCTGTCACCACAAATTCCTATGCTATACAAATACAAGATCAGGAACAGCAATAGTCAGCTTCAATCACACAGAAGACTGCCACCATCCTCTTTGACTTGAGGTCGTTCGAGTCAAATCTTTCCCTTTTGGGTCTTACATGCTGTAAATACCTGCCCAAAGTGGAGTATTAAATGCTCACTCACTCCTCGTTGATATAATGTCATTGCTTGAAACTTAACTAGCCACTAGTGTTTTGTTTTTCTCGTCGTTTCATAGCTTGATGAAGGTGTGATTGTGCAAGACTCTTGTTCGTGAGTAGGAAGGTTATTGATGTCAGCATTTTGGTGATGGGGGAAGACTCGTTGTTTTCTTATTCTACTCCCTCTTTATGTTGGGATTAGAATGTGATTTGTTTGTTTTCCTACGAAGTCACAAGAAAGAATTTTATGCTTTTTTTTAGAGATAAAAAAGTATGATAGAGTTCATATTACCTGTGTGATGCAAAGGAGAAGGAATTGAGAAGTTGGAGTATTGTTTTTTTTTAAAGTGTTTTTGTATTACTAAATTTCTTTTTCACTTAATGTTAAGTAAACAGCATCATGATATAACCAATATATAGGGTAATTAATTACTTCAAGAAATTTTTGTGTTTGTTTAATCCATATATGATCGAGTAAGCTTTTATATCTTGTAGTTGGTAGTGTATTTACAATCTGTAAACTGTATTTTGAATATTAATTGTTTTAGTTGTAGTTGTTGATGAGATGTTTCGAGTATATCAATATTACTTGTTTTGATAATATGATAATAAAGTTTTCTCCAAGATTTCAAAGAAGAGATTGATGTTTGTATTTGGGAATTGGTATAATGCTATATTTAGGTACAAAGAGTCTACTTTATTGGTATATACCTGATGTATATTCTATGGTAAGTGAGAAATGTTACCATATACATGTGGTAGTGATGTGTGTGAACACACTAGGACCGTCGGGGCATTTTTTCCCTCTTTAGGAGGTTTTTTTCTCCGAGCATTGTATATACGCTCATCACTCTAGGGCTATCTATCTTTCCATTATACACTAAGTAACACACTCTCTATGGTCTGCCTTGAGCTTCCTTCGTCTTCTCCAAGCTGTGTACATTTCTCAGCAATCCTAATTCCAACAATTGGTATCAGAGCAGGTTGCGTCCTCCCGGGCTTAGTCGCCAGGTGCTCTAGCACACGCCTTCTCACTTTCTTCGATTACAATGAGGTTTGGCGAGTGCTCGAAGGCCTGCTCAGATTTTTGATTCGGACTCATTTCGGCCTCCATTTCCACGACAAGCAGTGCTGCACAAGCTATTTCGTCATTTTGTGCAGAATTTTTGTCAGTGCCGGTTTTTGCATAATAGGTGGCTTACAGTCTTCTACGGTTTGTTCTATATAACACGTATTGTTCCCGCTTCATTTCTCCTCTTTTTGGACAGTTTTCACATCAGGTGCAGCATTTACCATGGCTGACAACAACACAGATGTGTTCAAGATGTTTGATGCTGAGGACAGGTTGGATGGGGACAATTACCCTATGTGGGCTTACATGATGCAACATGTTCTTCTGTCAAAGGGCGTCTAGAATATTGTGTAGGGCATTGATGTATGTCTTGGTTCTGAGGATGCAAGTGATGTTGAGGATGTTGCAGGTCTTGCTACAAGGATTGCTGCTTAGAGTTGTTTTGCCTACGGTAGAACAATCTCGTTGGGATGTAAAGGATGCGCAGGCTCATGCATTGATTGCGTTGTCTTTGAAGCGCACCATTGTTCCTCACACCCGTTCAGCAAAATCTGCAAAACAGGCTTGGATATCAATGAGCAACTTATTTCTGCAGGTGAAGTCATTTCAGATAGTTCCCTTGTGCAGAGTGTTCTTGATGCCTTACCAGATTATTACCAGACTTTTGCTAGTATTTGGAGACTTATGACCCAAGGAAATCCTGAAGTTGTCAAGTTTGATGCATTATGCACATTGATGTTGCAAGAGTCACTTTCCAAAAAAAACAGGACTAGGTAGCGTGCAGTTGAACAGGCTTTTATTGCTTCTCAAAGAAAGGCTACTAACAGCAATGCAACCACTTCTTATTGTTCTGCTGTGAGTGGCAAAACTTCTGTTCCAAATGCTTCTGCTAACAACACTTCGTCTCACAATTCTAGTGGTAAGGGCAAAAAGAAGATGCGTTGCCATTATTGTAAAGCTAATGATCATTTTGTTGAAGATGATGAAACAGGAAACAGAAGGAAGACAACAACTCAGAGTAGGAAGAAGATAGAGAAGGAGAAGACACAGAGCTTGCGTACGAGATCTCTGTAGTCTGTCTCTCTGTATTGGAATAATAGTGTATATACAAACTCAGAGCTACAAAGCTTATATGAAACCCTAAGAGATAAGGTGTCCTTTCACACCAGATGTCCAGGGGGAAAAACCCAGTGGGAGAAAAGTGCCCCTGGTGAAGCGCGTATACACACTAATACTACTACATGTCTACAAATCCCCCCTGTAGTGATAGTGTGAATCCGTACAAGGTAGCAGATCATCATGTGTATGAGAGTAAGCCCAAAGATTTTCGGAAAGCTTCAAACTTTTCTCGTGATAACGCCTTCGTAAATAGATCTGCAATGTTATCCTGTGTAGGACAGTAAGTTAGTGTGATCTCCCCTGCATGTAGCCTTTCCCTGACATAATGGTAGTGAACCTCTATGTGCTTTGTTCTTGCATGAAATACTGGATTCCTTGCAACTGCCATAGCACTCTAACTATCAGTGAAAATGGTAGTGGGTGCATGTTGACACTCACAAAGATCTGTCGATAACCTGCGTATCCATACACAATCAACTGTTGCCGTGAAAGCTGCCCTGTACTCAGCTTCACAAGTTGATGTAGCCACTGTGGGTTGCTTCTTGCTTGGCCAAGATATACATGCATTTTCCAAGAAAAAACAATTGCCACTTGTGGAATGTCGTGTGTCAAAATCACCAGCCCAATCTGAATCGCTGTAACCAAGAAGCTGCATAGAATTGTGCTTTCCATACATATCCCCCCTTGGAAAGAACATGGCAAGATTAGGGGTACCTGAAAGGTAACGAAGTATGCGCTTCATAGCCTGCCAATGATGCATACCTGGGCTGTGCATAAATCTGCTTGCTTGTGAAACCCCAAATTGAATGTCTGGACGAGTGTTGCCTGCCAAATATATCAAGCAACCAACCGCTGCTGCATAAGTATGTACATCAAAAGGTTCTCCAGCATTGTGCATGCTCAACTTTGATCCAGTTTCTACAGGTGTAGAGATTGGTTTACAATTTTGCATACCAAACTTGTCCAAAATTTTATGCAAATATTTTGCCTGCAACATGTATATGCCATCCTCTGATTGCATAAACTGAATACCCAAGTAATAATGTAGCAAACCAAAATCAGACATCTCAAAGGTTTTTCTCAAAGCATCTTTAAACGCTTCAATTTCATCTGCAGTATTGCCTGTAAGAAGCATATCATCCACATAAAGTGTTAGCATAATGAGAACTCCATCTCTCTTTTTGACATACAAAGTACTTTCTGTTGGGCTATTCTGAAATCCTTGGCCAATCAAATAAGTATGTATCTTCTCATACCATGCTCTTGGAGCCTGTTTGAGACCATACAAAGCTTTACGCAATCTACATACCTTTTGCTCTTGACCTTTTACAACAAAACCACTTGGTTGACTTACATAAACTTCTTCCTGCAAATCACCATTCAAAAAAGCAGTTTTGATATCCAACTGATGCACTTTCCAACCATGATGAGCAGCAATTGCAACTAGTGATCTAACTGTGGACGCACGAGAAGTGGGAGCAAAGGTTTCATCATAATCTATGCCTTTCTGTTGCGCATAGCCTTTTGCCACAAGCCTTGATTTGTACCTGTCAACAGTACCATCTTGTTTCCTTTTTACCTTAAAACCCCACTTTGTACCAATAGGTTTTTTACCTATAGGCAAGTCCACTAGATCCCATGTATGATTCTTATGAATAGAATCAATTTCTTGCTCTGGAGTGACTTGTGAGGGTCCTGCACCAACAGCTGCACCACGACCAGGCGTGGCAGGTGCAATGCTACCTGGATGAACTTCATCTCCAGATACATAATCCCACAATCCTTTACCAACCAAAACATTTTTGGCCATAAAAGACCAAAGAGAATAGTTGGTACCATCCAATTTGTCTTCGGATGTAAACGCACCAAAAATCTCTTTCTCCGTAGATTGAGCCATACTGTGGATGCACACAAGAGAGCAAAAGAACCTCCAAGAGATTCACAAATCTCCTCTCCAATCCAAGAAAAACTCTACACAAAATTTCAGCACAAAGCTAAGACAAGCTGCTTCCCAACAGAACTGTTTACCCGAAGAAAATCTGTCAAAAAGCACACCCTCTTTATCTAAACGCCTCCGAAAAGTAACTTCTACTACGCTGCTCAGAACAAACTTCTGAGGGCTCGAACGGCTTCGAAAGGGGGGTAAATATCCAAGTCGCTTGATCAGAATACTCCCGGAACGTCGAGGATGCTCCCACGAGCAAATTTTCCAAAAACTGCCTGAAAACTGCGATTGCGCACACGGACGCGAAAACGCAAGTAGAGGCTCTGGAAATCACCTTGCTCTAATACCAATTGTTGAAGATGATGAAACAGGAAACATAAGGAAAACAGCAACTCAGAGTAGGAAGAAGATGGAGAAGGAGAAGACACAGAGCTTGCGTACGAGATCTCTGTAGTCTGTCTCTCTGTATTGGAATAATAGTGTATATACAAACTCAGAGCTACAAAGCTTATATGAAACCCTAAGAGATAAGGTGTCCTTTCACACCAGATGTCCAGGGGGAAAAACCCAGTGGGAGAAAAGTGCTCCTGGTGAAGCGCGTATACACACTAACACTACTACATGTCTACACATTTGATCAAGCAGTGGCCTAAGTTGAAGGCAAAAGAGGCTAAGAATAAAGAGGGTGGTTCCATTGCAAATGTTGGTTCCACTACAAATGCATCCATGGTTGAGTCTTCTGTGAAAGGATACTGTGATGTTGATGTTGATGCAGAATGGGCTTTTAGCACAGAGTGCACTTACAATCCTGATGTCCATGATGCATACTTGTCAGTTGCTGCAGATTCACATGTGTGTAACTTTGACAGTGGTGCTACAAGCACATTACCTCACATCGTGAATTGTTCACCTACGTCGATTCTATTCCTCATGGGAATTCAGTCACTTGTACCAACAATGCCTCTTATCCGGTCCAAGGAGTTGGAAAGATTGTGCTTACTGCTGCTAATGGCAAATCTTTCACACTTGTTGATGCACTTTACCTACCTGGGATCAATAAGAATCTCTTATCTGTATCCGCACTTGCTAGACTTGGACTTGTAGTCAAATTTGTGGATGACAAATGTACAGTTCATGATCTCGGTTTTGGTGATGAAATTGTTGCATTTGGCCTTTTGTGCCGTGGGCTGTATGACACGTGTGGAATTTTTTTTGCAAATGCTGTTGCAAATTCAAGGCTATTTCAGATGCAAAACTTTGGCATGCACATTTTGGTCATCTGAATTTTGCCAACCTGCTGCGTTTGCAAAAATTTGATATGGTCGCTTCTTTGACGCCTCTTGAAGCACCTGTCAAACATGTTTGTGAAGGCTGTATTTTGGGTAAAATGCAGCGTTCTAAGTTTCCAAAGGATGGTTCAATTCGGGCCAAATGCAGGTTGCATCTTGTGGATAGTGATGTTTGTGGGCCATCAAATGCCCGAATTGAACCATCCTTTGGAAACTTAGAACGCTGCATTTTACCCAAAATGCAGGATGCATCTTGTGGATAGTGATGTTTGTGTTCTTCAATAAGATTTTCTTCATTCTGTCAAAAAGGTAGATGTAGCAATATTAGTTCTCTGTAATAATTTTCAGGGTCTTGTAATTTGTGATATTTGATTGATTTGATTCTTTTTTTATTATTTCTTTTTGTAAAGTATTTATTGTGATTGTATTCTGCAACAACATCTGCTAGTGTGCAGTTCTCTAGTGGTGGTGGTCGATAATCGTATTTAACTATTATTCATTCTTTTATTACTTCAGTTGAGTTGTTTGGTACTCATTCAATGATTGAACATTATGTAATGTTAATAAAATATTGATTCATGTGATAAAAAGGTTTGTAGACATTGTGATGCTTTGTTGTTTTGTCTATGCAAATTGAAAGTGAAGTTATCAATTACATATTCTTATATTGCAGAAGATAGAATTCTGTTATGTAACTGGTAACTAAGTGTATTAAATAAGCAATCACCAGATACATATACATAATCATCAAGACATTGTAATCCTATGTCACTATATACACATGTTCTAGACAGTAGACTATCACTCATCTGTACATTTAAAAAGTAGTACAATTTTTATTTTATTTTTTGAATCAGTACATGCAATATACTGTTTTTTTTTAACTCAATTCCTGTCAAAGTAGTCTTGAGTAGTTCCTACAAAAAATAGAAGAAGCAAGAAAAAAAAAGGAGTATTAGAGTACTTTAAAATGAAGTTATGTGTTTGGAAGAGCCAAAGAAATTCCTTGATATTATATTGTCGGGGAGGATATTGTTGATTCCTGAAAAACAATATACAAAATGCAGATAAGTACTAAAGCTACTTTTACATCCGAAGAAAGAACAAAAAGTAGCTACCTGTGACAATTCATCAATTCTAATTCTCTTTGATACAACATCTTCATAACTAACAACAATACCTTCATTGTTCACTTTGAAGTGTCTGTGTATAAGTGCAATATTGACTTTTTTGTAGAAGTGTTTTTTGTGATTCTCGAAGAATGTGTACATCTATTATTTAACACCAAGGAGTTTTGCAACCCAACCATCAACCACCATGACTTTCATCGAACATTCACTATTCTTGATTGTTGCATTCAAGAATGGAACTGGCTTTACATGAGTATTTTTAGAACAACGCATGCTATATAATTTTATTGTATCAAGATCGTGCAAAGAGAATGTACCGTCTTGAATTTTTGAACTGCAATGTTTGCATCCTATGAAAAAGGGACGTGTTATAGGAGAGAATGTGAAGCATCCATTAATCCGTATTTCAAAGTAATACATTGTTACAGTACTTACAGACTATAGAAAAAAAAAGGTACATGTTTCTTGTATAAAAGAGTCACCTCTTTTAATGTTTTCCAAAAGTCTGCAATGGTTTGTAGCTCTTTCTTACAATCATCATCGATAACAAGAGCTACAGTAGAGGATGTTCGGAATTGCAACGATCATTATTTCTATACACATACTCGAGAAAAGGTTTTTTAGTGCAAACATTGCATATTTTTTATTGTAAATTTGCTGCAGAATCATATTGCGATCATCTTCACAACCGCTCATAAAAACCACCTGTATTTTTTTTCAAGGAAAAAAAGAATGAATTAAAATTACAATATGAAATTCGAGGAGGAACAAATATGTATATATATGCATAAATTTGCATCTATTGTTATGTAGTTTTTAGTACTTACATTTTGTCGGTCACTTTCATTTGTACCATTTGCAAACTATACATAGAAAATAGTTTTGTCTTTTGCTGTAATCTCTGATCCTCCATCTTGAATGGAAACAACAGAAATTGTTTCTTCTTTTCCAATGTAATGAGTTTTGTATTTGAGAAGAATGTAACCTCAACTTTTTTGTTTGGAATTGTTTTCATTACTATGTTATTATCAGGAATAATAACTACTAGAGCGTCCCAGTTGAATTAAGAAAAAAATCTATTCTAATCCATGTTATTTTTTAATGAGGAAATCAAATTTACTTAAAAAAGTCTTATTGATTTGTACGTTTATTGTTGTAAAGCCCTCATTATCAAGTAAGTCTGCTTGTAGAAAAGGTACCATGTTTGAAGCAGATGATTGATCGTAGGTACCGTATCTGTTAAGGATATAACCTTCAAATATGGTACCCGTTCTCATTTGTTCTAAAAAGTCTCCTACTGTCATTGCTTTTGTGTCAATTACAGTAACGTCTGTTAGAGAAAAAAGTTTAATGTTGAATCATAATTTGATTATAATGTGAGTAATTTCAAGAAAAATGAAAAAGGGTTTTTTTCAAGAATTTTTTAACGAAAAGTACCGAAAGAAGTAATTGCATGCACTGTCACGGAATTATTAATTTACCCTATATATAAGTTAATTACATTTCTTTCTCCTTTTTTTTTAAAACAATACTTTTTCCTAAGTCTATTAATTTTTTATATTGCTATGCTTTTTTTATTAAATATAATGCTATGTTAATAGAATAAATTTTATTAATAAAAAATATTTTGACTTTTCATCTTGTCTTTTTGCACATCCTATCTATTGTGCTGTTTTTTTATCCTTTTCTTTAAAAGTATGTAGAACTCATGTTCGAACATAGGAAAAATCGCAAGCAAAATATTTCGTCCCTTTTGTGTAAAAGATGGGCTGCATGTAGAGAGAAGGAGAAGAAGAAGTTTACTCTCTTCAAAGGAGTATAAAGAAAAGAGAGAGAAAGTGGAGAGTTGAAAACAATAGTGTTGAAAAGTAACTATTATGCTTGTGAATGTGTTGTTTGGGAAACTACATGTATAAGTAGTTTTACAAACTTTGACTACATTCTTTTTTTTAAAGAACTTTTGATTTATCTATCCTAGAACTTTAAAAGAGGACTCTCTCATTCTCTTTCTCCCTCTTTGTATTTAAGGATAATGTTCTCAAATACATTGTAGTCATCCAATCAAAAGTAATTCATAAAGTCAATCTCTCTCTCTCTCTCTCTCTCTCTCTCAAAATACTACAATATCTCACAAAATTTTACATGTAATGAAAAGAGAGTTATATGTAATGAAAAGTAAGTTGGGTATGTATGTCTCAAGACTGTATATAGAACAGTGTAACATGTACATACTGATGTTTTTTTTCCCTAGGAACTTTCAATGTCAATAATTACTGTTTCAATAACATTCTCATCACTGTATTCACATGGTTCAAAATCAGGTGGAAACTCAGGATATTTATCTTTATGCTCGATTTGATTGGTAATGGAAGAATGCTTTTCCATAACTCACTTTGAGTTCGTCGTAGAGAGCAAAGAATCTTCACTTTGTGCTTGGAGAAAGTTACTGCTATTTGGTGAAGAGTAAAAGACTGGCGTGGAAGTTGTTATTGTAATTCTTTCAGCATGCAAGTCCTTTTTTTCTTGTCGTTCCATTTTTTTTTTCTACATCAAAAAATAATAAAACCAGTTATTTATACAGTTATTAAATAGTGAAGTAATATATAACCTTTTTTTTCAAACTACAAAATAAACAAAAACTTTTTTTTAACCAAAAAAACTTCACCAGTAGAAAGTAATACAGTGTAACCAAAGAAACAAGAACAACATTAATTATTTCTCTTTTTCTTTATATTTAACTCTTCTTTTCTTTTCATTTCCCTGACTTTCTTTCAAGAAAGGAGGGGAAGGGCAGAAAGGAGGAGGTAACAAAGCAAAGCACATTTTTCTCTATCCCAGATTTCAATTTCTATGTTGAGAAAAGAAAGACGGTGAAGAGACCAACAGAGAACAAAGGATAAGAGACAGACACCTAGAGAGAGGAATCTAGCTTTATTTATATCGTTTATTAATATAATATTGCTACTAATATTATTAGCGTCAAATAGCTAGTAGGTATATAGGTAGGTTACAAATATATACTTTGTAATAAATGTATACAAGTACATGTGATGGTAGGTATGCAGCCAAGTTACAAAAATATGCATCTACACGAACACAAGCACGTACAAACCTAAAGTACTCCTTAAGACTACTTTTACATTAGAATATGGTGTGGTAGAAATCTACTAGTATGATTTTTTTTAGTAAACTCCTGCCTATGACACATGCATGCATAAATAATTATGTACTTACATACACACATATGTATATGCACGTACACACACACACACAGAGCTATATATATATATATATATATGTATATATATATATATATATATGTATATATATATATATGTATATATATATATATATATATATGTATATATATATATATATATATGTATATATACGTTCATATATGTATATCTACGAACTCAAACTATGGAAAGTTGCAATGTGTAACATATGTAATGATAAATATGTACATACGTACATAGCTAATTAAGTAGTGATAACAATAGAATTTTTTTAAAGTGTTTAAATTCCAACTTATTAATTCTGGGATGGATTTATTTACTATAAGTAATTTCGTCATTCTATAGGAAACCATTCATGAGTGGTAGATGGATTTGATATATTGATACATAATCAAGTCTAAACGTAATTCTACATTTTTTGATAAATCATGAGTGCGGTTCCTAACTTCCTTTTTAATTCAAAGAGTAAATTTAATAGTATTTTCTTTTTTTTCTTTCTTTAAAAAAATAGTATACTTTGTTTTGAGTGTACTTAAGTTTAGACATAGTCTATTTGTAGAGGTAGAGAGAGAGAGAGAGAGAGAGAGAGAGAGAGAGAGAGAGAGAGAAAGAGAGAGAGAGAGAGAGAATTTTGGAAAAAAGAATCCGGTTAACAAAGAAAGAGAAAGTACTTTGTGACGTTCTTCTTTCCAACTTTCAAGCATAATATAATTTTATATTTTATTATAGTAGATTTTGTAATTTTGTTGCCTTGAAAGATAGACATGAGACATTGGAATTCTTGTTATAGAGTTTTTGGAAAATAACTATCGTATGAAAGTAGTACAAAAGAAGAAAGGAAGGAGAAATGTCTTGAAAAAAAAACACATAATATTTAGAGTAAGTAAAAGAAAAAATATTTGTTGGAGGTTTGGAGTTTGATAGAAATCAAGATAATAATATTGAAAACTAAAGTACCACAATATTTTATTTTATTTTTCTTGAACATAATGAGACAATATATTTATTTCATATAATATGTGTATATGAAAAAGAAGAACAAATACAAAGAGAAAGGAACAAAGTAATAACATCTCTATAACTAAGTGAGACAGAGAGAAAGAAACAGAGGAAGAGTGATTGAGAGAGAGAGAGAGAGAGAGAGAGAGAGAGAGAGATCATCATGATTACTGCAACTATTTAATTACTACTTCGCTTTCTATCATCAAAATTGCTATCCATAAAGCTTGTAACTACGATGCCGTTCTATGTGCATGCATATGCACTAAGAGAGAGAGAGAGAGAGAGAGAGAGAGAGAGAGAGAGAGGGTGACATGCCTTCCCCCATTTTCATCAGGAGTAGCAATACAATCATGGTCCGTATAGGGTGCAAGTGATAGGCAAATCGTGGAGCATATTGCAATCGTGCATGGTACAAGCACAAAAAACAATGGACCTGGCTCTCAGCTTTGTCGTGCCTATACAAGCATCATGATGCACCTTCCTTAGCTTGATGCAAAGGTTATTAACTTCTCATAGAATCATGTCGAGCATGTAGCTCCATTGTGTGTGTGTGTGTGTGTGTGTGTGTGTGTGTGAGAGAGAGAGAGAGAGAGAGAGAGAGAGAGAGAGGTACAAAATAATGACTACTCATAAAAAAGAAGAAGAAGGAGAGTGACGTACAAACCAATTACTATTTATCATCGAATTTTAAAAGAACAATTTCAAAGACTTCTACTCTACATAGAGAGAGAGAGAGAGAGAGAGAGAGAGAGGGAGAGAGGAAAAATAAGGGTACTTTCACATACAACGATCTAGAGGAAATGTGTTTTTAAAAAAAAATTCTTTTTGAATGAAAATTGTATAATGTAAGTAGACACTATGAATATCTCCAAGTGTTTACCGTGCTGTTTTATCGCGTTTTGTAGAGAGAAGGTGTAAATTCAATAAGAGAAACAAGAGAGAGGAGGGCCGGGTTTTTTTTTTTGTTTAAAGTATTACCGCGACATTATCCGTTGTTATTATCGCTGTTAATACCACGCTCATTATCGTCGTTATATCCGCTGCCCAAATTTAGCGCCTAAACTTTCAGATTTTGGATTCCCTCCCCCCCCCCCCCCCCCCCCCTTTCAAGTTTTGGTGTTTCCCTCCTCTCAATAAAAATTAAAGAGTATTGTATATAATTTTCAAATATAAAAAAGAAGAGAAAGAAAGAGAGAGAGAGAGAGAGAAAGAGAAAGAGGGGGGGAGAAGGAGGCGGGGGATATAAGGCTCGATTCAGACGCTGCGACAAATATGCTTCCCACAGGGGCCTCTAAGTTGGGTGGAAAAATCCTATTTGTTGTAGCAGGTATCATCTTCCTCCGGGCCCACCATTTTTCTTCCGGAACCCCCCCCCCCCCCCCCCCCCTCGGAAGAGCTGCTGGCCTCTCTCCACCTCTCTCTGTTTTTCGCTCTTCTTCCTCCAACACCGTTACATAAACTGCCAAGCATGAAACAAAAACCACTTGTGGACACTCGTGTGTCAAAACAACCAGCCCAATCTGAGTCCAAAAAAGCATGTAAATCTTGCGGCAATGATCCCCCCTTGCGATAAAACAAGTCAAGATATAAAGTGCCACTAAGGTAGCGAAAAATCCTCTTGAGAGCCTCCCAATATTAATGCTTAGACCCTGGGCTATGCATAAACCTGCTGACCTGTAAGACTGCAAACTGAATATCCGGCCTCATGTTGCATACATAAATGAGGCAGCCAACAACAATTTGATAAAGAGTGACATCAGCAGGATTACCAGCATCATGCAGACTCAACTTCAAACCTATTTCCATGGGAGTGGTAATAGGTTTGCAATCCTCAAGTCCAAACTTACATAGCAGTCTCTCTATGTAACTTTTATGACACAAGGCAATACCACCATCACAGTGCTTAAACTGTACCCAAGTAATGATGCAATAGCCCCAGATCTTTCATCTTGAAAGTAGCATTCAAATCAGCCTTAAATTCAGCAATATGTCTCTCATTGGTCCAGTGATCAGCAAACCATCGACATAAAGAACCACAATGAGAAGTACATCACCCTCATGCTTTACATACAATGTGATTTCTATTGGACTATTACGAAAGCCTCGTTTGACCAAATGAGTGTCAGTTTTCTCATACCAAGCACGAGGAGATTACTTCAACCCATACAAAGCCTTCTTACATCTGCACACTTTGTCCTCATCTCTTTATGACAAAATCGCAAGGCTATGTTACATAAACTTCCTCAAATACGTCACCATTGAAGAACGCAGTAACAATGTCTGATTGATGTACATCCCAACCAAAATGAGCTGCCAATGCACATAGAAAATGCACAATAGTCATACGACAAGTGGGAGCAAAAGTCTCTTCATAATCTATGCCTTTTTGTTGTGCATAACACTACAAGAGGCTCTTCACATTAGCGACGCTCACACAGCGACGCTAAAAAAAAAAAATCCCGGCGTCGCTATGAGCGTCGCTATGAGCGTCGCAAATTTCTTTGTAAATTTGCGACGCTCATAGCGACGCTTATAGCGACACTCATAGCGACGCCAGCTGGGGTAAAAAAAATAACCGAGCGCGCCCAAAAACTCAGATCTCAGATCTGAGTTTTTCGACGCCCTCAAGCAAAGAGCAGGTAACGCTCTCCCTCTCTCTCTCTCTCTCTCTCTCTCTCTTTTTCTTTTACACACACACACACACACACACACACACGAGGAGAGGAAGGAGAGACAGGTATGCTCCTTCCCTCTCCTCATTCTCATGTTCCCTTTCTCTCTTTCTCTCTCCCTCGCTCTCTCTCTCTCACACACACACATACACACACACATATAGTGTTTTTGAGAGAGAGAGAGAGAGAGAGAGAGAGAGAGTGCAAAAACGCACACACATACATAAACAAAGAATGCACACACACATTGAGAGAGAAAAAGAGAGAGAGAGCATGCATAAACAAAAAACGCACGCATTGAGAGAGGAAAAGAGAGAGAGAACATGCATAAACAAAAAACGCACACATTGAGAGAGGAAAAGAGAAAGAAAACATGCATACGATCCAAAAAAACGCACACACATTGAGAGAAAAAGAAAGAGAAACTAAGGGAGCGTCGTAGGAAACTAATTAAAATTAAAAGACCTAAAGATCTAGCCGACGAGGAGTTGAACTGAAGACCTATTATTCAAGAGAGAAATGGCATAATCAATCTATCATACTTGGCATGGGTGATAGAAAGGTTATACCATTTATCTCTTTTTATTGGCACACACATCCACACACGCGCACACACACAGGAAGAAGAGAGTTATAACGTCGTAGGAAACTATTTTAAAAGACGTTAAAGATTAGGTTATATGTAGACTTACATTAAATTAGATTTAGGTTTATTTTTAATTAGATTTACATTTATTTAAGCTAGATTTAGATTTATGTTATATTAGATTAGATGCGGGTCTCCATAGACTGCGATGCCTGCATGAAGCGGGTGAAGAAAGCCCTAAATGGAATATAGGGTATTGCTGCCTTCACTCATAGTGGGCTCCGTCGATCCAAAAGTACTGGTGAAATGTCTTCAGAAGATAGGGAAGAAGGTGGATCTTCAGGGCGGCAAGAGTCACTACATCCCCGACACAATGACCATCTAGACAACCTCTAGTCATTAGACTTACGTTAAATTAGATTTAGCTTTATTTTTAGTTAGATTTACGTTTATTTAGATTTACGCTTATTTACGTTAGATCGAGTCCACGCAAGAATTACTTACGGTTTAGGGTTTAGAGTTAGACGAACAGTGAAAAGATCTACTGTGAAAAGATGTTAAGATGAAGTGAAGTGCTACAGCTAGAGAAGAGGCAAAGGGATTTTGTCCACTACATGCAGTATCATGTAAACGTGGGTGTCTAGATTTCTTGTACCCACAAATATAGGTATTGACCAATAAAGACGAGATTATAACCCGGTGGTTCTGATCTCCGTGCACCTCTAGACCGAGGTGTGCGGGGATTGGACATGACTAGAGAATGTGAGGTAAGAGAGAGAGAGAGAGAGAGAGAGAGAGAGAGAGAGAGAGAGAGAGAGAGAGATAAGACGAAGAATGCCAATAGAATATTAAATTTGTTGTCTAGGTTATAAGTTTTTTATCCTCATTATGAGTAGCGACGAGGATGTGGGACCGTCCAACCGAAACACCTATCTCTCAACGAGGGTCTTATGTCCTTGTAATCAATGCAAGCATGCTGTGCGACGGACAAGACGTGTTTCTTTGCAGCACGTTCGTGAATTTGGCGAGTTCGATCCATCTATTATAGATCGAGTTGTTGCCAATTATAACTCGTCGGACTCTGACGCTGGCCAACAAGCAGCAATCTTGCAACCCAATAGACGTATTCGCAGGCGCTTTGGTCAAGCAGCATATGTGAGGCCACAAGATGTAGCCTCTGACAGCTCGGGGGATGATCATGCAGAGCACATTCCCAACGAGGCAATGTTTGAGCCCGAGATTGATGAAATGATCGAGACGATCATGGATTCAGAAAGGCTTATCTATGATGATATGAAAAGTGAAGCCGATACATCATTGTATAATGGAGCACGTATGTCTAGATTGAAAGCACTCCTGGTTCTTCTCAACATGCAGGCAAAGTTTGGATGGAGTGACACTAGCGTCACAGCGCTTTTCAGGTGATCTATTACAATTAGTTTACTTTAATAGAACTCATGGTGTATAATGATCTGATAGATTTTTACACGACTGTATCATATTTTTATGTTGTGTAGATTGCTGAAAGAGCACATTCTACCAGCTGACAATGTGATGCCAGATTCCCGAGATGAAGCAAGAAAGATTTTGCGAAACTTGGGGATGGATTACAATTCTATCCACGCTTGTCCTAATGACTGCATTCTTTTCAGAGGGGAATACACAGACATGGAGAAGTGTCCGAAATGTGATTCCGAAAGATATCGAGTAGATCTCCACGGGACAAAAATTCCACAAAAGGTTTTGCGACATTTTCCTTTGCTTCCTCGCATCAAGCATTTCTTCGAATGTAAGTCCATGGCCGCCCTAGCATCATGGCATGAGGAGAATAAATCTTCGGATGGTGTGCTACGAATTCCTGCAGATTGCGCAGCCTGGAAACATATAGATGGAACATGGTCGGATTTTGCCAGGGAAGCTCGAAATTTGCGCTTAGGCCTGGCTATGGATGGCGTAAATCCATTTGGTCAAAGATCAACATCTTACAGTGTATGGCCCGTTGTCATCGTCAACTACAACATTCCCCCGTGGTTGACTACGAAGAAGGGGCACCTATGGCTAAGCTTGATTGTGCCAGGGCGATATAAAGTGGGGAATATGGATGTGTATCTTCGTCCACTATTGGAAGAGCTACAACAATTGTGGATTGGCATAGAGGTGGTGGATATGAGCCGACACACAGGACGACGGAATGCTTTGATCAGAGGTATTCTAATGTGGACCATGCATGACTATCCCGGGCTAACAGAATGCTCAGGTGATCTATTGACACTCCTCTCTCAGACACTGTAAATCTGGTTTTTCCCCATAGTTGATCTATTATCATGTGTATACATGCAGGGCTTCAAACAAGCGGATACAGAGCATGTGTCACATGTGGACCTAGACTGAATGCACGTAGGGCACCCTCACTGAAGAAGCAAATCTACGAAGGTCATCAAGCGTATCTTCCGGAGAATCATGTGTTACGCGACGGCTTTTTGGGAAGAGAGCCACCAAGGATGTCTGCACAAGCATGGTTAGAGCAGAAGGAGATGTGCGATGACGGATTGCCTCCAGGGATGAAGAGACTATCTCTATGGTACGAGTTACCATACTGGCCTCGACTCGTGATCAATCACTTGCTCGATCCAATGCACATATTCAAGAATGTGGGTAATCTACTATGGGACCATTTGACCGGCAAGAAAGATACTTTGGGAGCCAGAGTTGACCTTAGAAATGTGGATCGTATGGAGCAATATTGGCCGCAAACAGCGTCTGATGGATCGATAAAACTTCCTAAAGCACCATGGATTTTCACAGGAGCCCAAGAACGCAAAGTAAAAGAGGCCATTCGATCTTTGCGGACCCCCACTGGCGTAATGCACTCGCTCCAAACGTGTTTTACTAAAGAAGGAAAGCTTACCGGTTTGAAGTCACACGATTGGCATAAAATGTGTCAGGTACGTTCATAGTGGACTTTAATATCATTGCATAAAATGTGGACTTTAATATCATTGCTGCACATACTTTACAGTTTATTTTACCGGTTGCCATTGAGGGATGTTTGTCTCTCGACATCCGTAACACAATCTACAAACTTGCAAAGCTGGTGCAATGGATCTCACAAAAGGAGATCAACGTAGACTCCATACCATTCGCCAAACTAAATGCTGCGGAGCTTGTGTGCATGTTTGAGAAACATTTTCCTACTACAATGCTAACCATTCAGGTGCATCTTCTTATTCACGTAGTTGATGAGGTGGAAATAGCTGGCACAGTTCATTCCAGATGGATGTTCTTCTTAGAGCGTTTCATGAAA
Source organism: Adiantum capillus-veneris (assembly GCF_014529385.1). Classification (NCBI taxonomy): domain Eukaryota; kingdom Viridiplantae; phylum Streptophyta; class Polypodiopsida; order Polypodiales; family Pteridaceae; genus Adiantum; species Adiantum capillus-veneris. Next base: position 53,284,177 of record NC_140935.1, on the reverse strand, counting down.
ACGCTTAAGGGATATGTGCGTCAAAAGGCACGTCCGGAGGGTAGCATGGCAGAAGGTTGGTTGGTATCAGAGTCCCTAGTGTACATTGGAGAGTGGTTAGACGGATTTGATAAATCCCGGGATACGCTATGGCGAACCATAGATGATGAGCGCATATCTGGGATTGTCATGTGCAATCTCGGTGTTGAGAAGAAGATGACGGAAGATCTAGAGGCTAAAATCAACCGATTTTGCATGCTTCACAATCCAGTGATGCAAAAGTGGATTTCACAATATGAGGATGCAAAGCAAGAGCGACAAAGGGCACGAATCGAGTGGAGACGGGGAAGACGACCACCGATGCACTATCCAGCGGTTCTGGAGAGCCTACCAACCTTCATGAGCTTAAGATGGTTGCACAACCAATTGAAAAGCGCACAACAATGCGGTGACGAAGTGACTGAAGAAGAGTGGGAGTACTCTCGGGGTTGCGCGACCAAGGTAAGTTTGCAATGTACGACTAGCAAGTGACTTTATTTATAAACGTTTGAACGGCCACTCATAATCTTTGTTCGTTGTAGTATAAGTCATACACAGCAGCATGGTGTAAAGGTTGACATTTTAGGGTGGAACGAATCGACAAAAAGCGTTTTACTCAAGATTGTGGAATCATGGCAAAATTTGAACAGTCTAGTCGACGACGTTCCTCTGATGCAGATCCCGTGGTGGCGGAACTCACTTACTTCGGCACGCTGCAAGAGATTTTGAGGATCGATTACAGAGGATTTTTTGTCGACTTGTTCGACGTGCAATGGTTCAAGATAATCATGGAGGGTCGAAACGCTACTGTGCGTAGAGGAGAGTCTGGTTTTCTTGAGGTGGATTCTACTAAGAAATGGACTGACCTAAGAGACACTTTCGTACTACCCGAGCATTGTGAACAAGTAAGTATATAAATAGTTAACATCCCCCTTTTACAAGTTATGTGCTTGAAAGCTCTCATGTAAGTTATGTGGCTCTGGCAGGTAGTATTTCATCCTACAAAGTCTACATCAAACTGGTGGTACGTCATAGAGGTAGCCCCTCGTAGTGCAAGGACGTATGAAGGCTACCATGTGCCAATCACAACGACATCAATGGAGGAGATCAGAGAAGATGCTCAATCAGAAGCCGCTGCGGTGGTGCCAGACGAGCATCAAGATGCTACTGCTCTATATGGGGTGCATGCAGAGGAGCTACAAAATGAAACAGAGGATATGTGTTTAAACGGAGAGCTCTATATAGATATAGGAAGTTATGCTGAGTTATGCGAGGATGAGAGAGAGATCTCTTAAAGCCACAAATATTGTATTTGAACAATTTTGCTCCGTGCTGTAAAAGCTCTAGCTCTTTTGATTGAAAATTCTGAGTTTTCGACTTGCCTCTTCTACCACTCGATTCATTGCGTCATTGTATTTATATGCGTCATTACGTCATTGTATTTAATGGTATTTGCGTCATTGTCTACTCTATTCATTCAATATTAAGTTTAAATATTCGTGTGTTTAATGCAGGTATGGATGATGAGGAGTTTCTTTCTTCTTTGTCACCGCAGCAGAGACAGTGGTACGTGGAGCGTCATCGCTCTGGCGCATCATCGCGCGTTCCTACACCATCCGCATCTCCCTCTCTTTCGGAGCATTCGGCGCGCTCCGAAGCTTCGGCGTCGACGAGACGAGCGTCACACTCTTCTAGACACCGGCGCTCTAGTGGTGGCGGTGGCGGTTGTTGTGGGGATTCCGCCACCGATGCCTCCACACCGCCTCGTGTTCGACGAGGCTCTTTACCCTCCCCTTCTTTGCCCGCCCCCACACCAGCCACAGCATCGCCGTCTACGCCAGGTTTTGCACGGCTGACTGTTCCTAGAAGCTACACACCTCTACCTACTCCGCCAGGAGCCACCCCACTCGACACTCCTCGCTTCGGGGCCCAGACGCCGGTGGAGACACCTGACGTCCGTACCCCCATCGACACGCCGCTAGAGACCCCTGCCGGGACACCCAGGTTCACGCGTCACCGGCCAGAGGGCTTGCCTTACTCCGTCGACATCAGCGGCGGCATCATCATGGATGATGACGGCAAGAAGGTGATCTCGCGCATGCGTGGTCTTTGCTCTCAGCTGTTTAGACACTATATACTAAACAAATGGAGTGAAGTACCAAGTGATTTAAAAAACAGAGTCATCAGCATACTTCATGATGAGTTTCCCGTTCCAACACGGGATCAGCGCTTCAATGAAGACCTGATGAAGATTCGAATGCGCGAATACTGCAAACACAAGCGTTCCGAAGTGCAAAAAGCAATCAAGAATGGGTGGAATAGGCCAGATTGGCTGGCCAAAGAAGATTGGAAGAATGCGAAGAAAGCAGCGCGCGAGAATCCCGACAAGTGGAAGCAACAAAAAGATGCAGCCAGAGCGCGAGTAGAGGCAGGGAGCTCGCACCACTTGGGGAGCGGTGGATGGGCATCATTTGAGGCCGATTTTGTAAGTCTTTTCACATTGCTCTTTATGCATGTTCGATAGTTTAGGGTTTATGAGTTTTTTAGTTCTAACATAATGAAATCTTTGTATGTTTTGACAGTGGTCGATGACAGGACGTGATCCCACACCGTACGAGCGCGAGTACGCAGGCAGGAAGGGCTTAAACGCCCTGATGGACATTCTCAGTTCTCGCAGCGGCATGGTTAGTATTACGATTTACTCTTTTTTATTTTTTGTATTGTTTTATAAATGTCGTTATATGTTTATACTTACTGAAAACTGTCTTATTGTCTTTTTTTGCAGAATCCGACAGATACGCCGCTTGGACGCGATGAGACGTCTGATTAGACGACGTCAGTTTAGCCGTAGCTAGATAGCATTAGTTTAGGGTTTCTCATAGCTTATGTATCATGAGACGGATTTTATACGTCTTTTTGAACCATGTATATTATTACATTTGTCACCGCAATTCCTTTTGCCAATCAATTCTTTATGCCTATGATGTTGTACAATTGTCATTATTACATTTGCCAATCAATTCAGTTTGTCTATGATGTGTACAATTGTCAATTTTGCAAACAATGCGTCTTGTGGGTGACTATTTTGGGTCTATTATTTATCTTTGCACTTTTTTTAAAAAGTGAATCAAGTACAATATGGTTGATGGGTGGCAGGCATTCAATGCTCTGCCACCAAAAAAATATTCTCTCAGGCGTCGCTATATGCGTCGCTATTTATGGCTCTGTAGCGTCGCTATATGCGTCGCTATACTCTTCTGTGAGAGCGTCGCTATAAGCGTCGCTATAGGCGTCGCTATAGACGTCGCTATATAGCGACGCTCATAGCGACGCCTATAGCGACGCTTATAGCGACGCATATAGCGACGCTCTCGTAGCGACGCTTTTAGCGACGCCGGGGGTTATAAAAACCCAGTGTATTTCCGTCGCTAAGAGCGTCACAAGAGCACATAACCTCTTGTAGTGTAACCCTTTGCAATAAGTTGAGCCTTATGGTGATCGATCTCACCATCCGGCTTGCATTTCAACTTGTAACCCACTTCGTACCAATGTTCTTTTTGCCAGGAGGAAAACCACATAAAGTCCATGTGTCATTTTCTATAAGTGCATCATATTCTAATTGCATGGCAGCCATCCAATTTTCTGAATTTTGTGCTTCATCAAAAGACATAGGCTCCTCAACATCATGTAAGCTAGACACAGCCAAAGCATAACAATCTGATGCATAAGATGCATGGCGACAGCCTGAACGAGTACGACTAGACAAAGGTACATCCAAATTACTGTCACGCAAAGTGTGCACCAATCATTTTGGCATACCTCTAGCTTGCTCATTTTCAGCCCTTTCTTCATCAAGTACATCATGTACATCTGCATTAGTAATAGGTTGATTTGTAACATTTTCAGAAACCCCCATAGGTTGTACATTTCCCTCATTGAAACTTACATTTGTATTTCCACCACCAAAAAGAGGCAACAAAGTGTCATAAATGTCCTGTGAGCTTACAACACTGTCTCTAGTACATGACAGCAAGGGCTGAACAGAATCTCCCACAAACACTACATCCCATGAAACACAAATACGTTTTGTTTGCAGATGATACAACATGTAACCCTTTCTTTCAGCACTATAACCAACAAAAATACATTTGACAGCCTTATCATCTAATTTTCTGCGTTGTGTTTGTGGCACCAAAGCATATGCCAAACAACCAAAAACACACATGTGCTCAATAGAAGGCTTTCTATAATGCCATGCTTTATACGGAGTAATAGACTACAAAGATTTTGTAGGCCACCTGTTTAGTACATAAGTGGCACACATGATGGCCTCAAGCCAAAAAGAATGCGGCAAAGCTTGACTTTTGACCATACATCGTGCCATTTCTATAAGTGATCTGTTTTTCCTCTCAGCAACACCATTTTGCTAAGGTGTATAAGGAATTGTACATTGGTGTTTTATTCCACGACTAGCTAGAAATGCATTGAATTCATGAGACATATACTCCCCCCCTCGATCAGAGTGGAAGGTGCCCATACTACATTTTGAGACATTTTCAGCCATAGCGAGAAATTGTTTGAAGCACATAAAAACTTCGGACTTCACTTTAAGCAGAAATACCCATTCATGGAGTAATGATCAATGAAAGTCACAAAGTGAAGGTAATTGCCCAAGGACGGAGTTTGCATGGGCCCACAAACATCACTATGCATAAGCAGCAACCTGCATGTGGCCCGAACTAAACCATCCTTTGGAAACTTAGAACGCTGCATCTTATCCAAAATACAACGTTTACAAACATATTTGATAGGTGCTTCCAGAGACAGCAAAGAAGCAACCATATCATATTTTTGCAAACACAGCAAACTGGAAAAATTTAGATGACCAAAACATGCATGCCAAAGTTTTGCATCTGAAATAGCCCTTGAATTTCCAAGAGCATTTGCAAAATTTTGTCCACACTTGTCATACAAAGTGAGCTTAAAGATCCCACAACACAAAAGGCTAGATGCAACAATTTCATCACCAAAACTGAGATCATGAACTATATATCTGTCATCCACAAATTTGACTACAAGTCCAAGTCTAGCAAGTACGGATACAGACAAGATATTCTTCTTGATCCCAGGTACATAAAGTGCATCAACAAGTGTGAAGGAATTGTGATAATCCCAAAGCACCTAATATCCTCCTCATAAGCGGGGAATTCTTAAACTCCTCCTAATCTCAAGCTCATGAAGCTCGGAGTCCTTCACCTCATCATCGAGAATTCTTCTCGGCATCATAAGCAAAAGAGTGGAAGCTCTTAATCCCGGTAATCCTTAAGTCTTAAGATCTTAATATTCTTAAGCTCCTCATATCTTTAAGCTCGGGATTCCTATTAATGTCTACAAGCTCTTAAGCTCGCTTAATCTTCAAGCTTAAGCCCTCATGCCTTCCGAAAGCCATCTCTAATCTTCGAAGCTTAACCTATTTCACTCTTAAGCCAAATTTCCTAAACCTACTCGGATGCCAAGCCGTAAGACAAAACTAAGCCTAATCTCAAACCGTTAGCAGTGACCATTCAAATCGCGAAGCAGAAGGCAAAGTAAGCAGAATTCTATCAATTTTCCTGTTTAGCACCTGGATTAAGCCAGGATTTCTTCTTGTAAAGAGCATTTAGGCTCTATTAGTGATTGATTAATCATGGATTTTGTAGATTAACTGGGAATTAGATAAACTGCTTGTTTTGAATATTGTTGTCGATAATTGCATCTGCTACACCTTGTTTCCCGCACCTCTCACAGCCAGGGGCCCGGTGCCTTCCCGGCTCACCTTTCGCACAATTATCCCCCGACAACGTCCTTGACCAGTACCATTGGTACCTGGCCTCTCCTCTTGAGATACTTTGGCGGGTTCTACTTTCACTAGTGCAGTATAGGCTACCACTGACAAGTCTTAGTCCTTCTTCAAGTGATGAACCTTGATACCACAATTGTTTCATAAGTGACCAAAAGCCTTACAATAAGTACATTGAGGGAACTCGTTGGAGATATGGTCCTTGGATTTTCATTTCAAACACCAAGTCTCCATCTTCCGAACTGGCTGTCTGGGGTGGCTAATTTCGGCAATCTGTCTAGCCATTTCTTCACTTTTCTTGGTCCAAGATCCCTTCTTTGACTTCTCCTTGGATCGTTCATTAGAGCTGCTTTCAGAGCTGTTGGACACCTCACTGGAACCAAAACTCTCAATAGCAGAACTACTGCTACTGGACCTTCTCTTTTTGTGGCTCTTTTTCTTCTTAGCCTACTGTTCCAGCTTCAGTGCCCTTTGTACTAAATCATTGAACTTCTTGGTTGGAGCTGGTACCTCCTGCTCCCTAAGATTTTTTCTTTTGAAACCATTCAGAAACCATGCACGCAACCTCTTCTCAGATGGTGGTTCCTGTAACTGCCTGGTTAGCTCCTTGATCTTTTCCACATAACTTCGGACTGATAGATTCCGCTGCTTGAACTCATCTAGTTCACAGAGGATATCTTCATCCCCTCTGTTGTCGAAATATTCCAGTCTGAAGGCTTTAAGCAACTTGTTGTAGGATCTGAGCTGGCATGCGGGGTAATGGTAATACCATTTCCTCGCTACCTCCTTCAAGGTTTGCGGGAAGTATTCCCCCCAATCATCTTCATCAATATTTTTCACTTCAGCATATTGCTCAAAAGCCTGTTTGTGAATGTCTAGATCATCCTTCTTACCTCCTTTGAATATTGGAAAAGAAATTTTCAGGGAAGCTGTGCAATCATTCTGATTACCACTAATCCAGCCGCTTCTCTTATTGGATTCAGAACGGCGCTTCGAAGTCTTCTTGCAATTGTCAGTGTCAGCATCCCAATCAATCTCCGTCTCTGTCTCGGTGTTAGTGTCCTCTTTGGCCTATCTGCTAGAAGTGCGGTGACTAACTTTACTTCCCTTGGTACCCTCATCCCCCTGCCAGGACCAAGAACTCTTGGCTTTCCGTGCTTCCTTTTCTGCCCATCTACGTCGATAATGACTGGACTACTGTGAGTCCTGCGCCTCATTAGCCTGACTATGCTCCTCCTGAGCCTCAATGTCAGTCATCTTCTCTTGCTTAGGGTCAGACTCTCTTCCTGACTCCTTAGTAATAGGATCAACACGGATGGTTGACTTTCGGCCATGACTGGATTTGGGTGCCATTGCTGAAAACTTCCAACTGGGAGAATAGTCTTTCAGTCAACGAGAACACTAACCATAACCATGAACAAAACCATAACGATAACCATAACCAAAACCATAACCATAACCATAAAGTTCGTTACATTCCTACATAATTACAATAACCAAAACCATGATCAACACCTGTCCAAAACAATATATAACCATGTCCAAAACCATGATCAAAACCAGCCATATCCATAACGTCCATAACTATAACCAAAACGTGAATCAACACCTATATGTGCATGTCTATACAAGAAAGAAACATAGAGATGTGTCTGCTTCTCACAAAACATATATAGAAAAACCATTGATGACTCGCGCGTCACAACCTGCACATAAAGGGACCAGTCACAAATTAGTATGATATTAATTCATATATACTTAATTAAGTAAGTCAACTCACACATATTATTGTCTCGATCAAATGTCTCACCTTAATCGATCAACGAGACTCTAAGGCCTCCGAGTCTACAGTCTCTCCTGCGGAATCAAGATCATTCAATACATCATAAATGCCTTTCCGATATCCATCTGTCTCCTCCTGGCGTGTCGAGGCTCGATGCATTGCAAGATTCTGCGTTTATTCAAAAACCAAGGTAATTAAGAATACATGATTCATCGCTCTTGAAACAAAACGCCATAGCTAGGATTGGATTGGAAACTCACAAACTCATAACGAAAGGTGTCGAAGCCTCCACTGCCAAGATGAGATGTGCCCCTCATCTCCTGACGGCTCGCCGCAGCTAGAAGCTGCTGTCTGAACCTCGTGTCCATTGTCTCCTCCTCCTCCCTGATCTGATGCCACGACTCATGTGAGATGCCCGTAGGCTTCGGCGAGCCCTGCCTGAAAGCCCGACGAGCTGCATCTTGAGGATGTTTCACAGTGTCCCATGCAACATTCATGATCCACCTCCTCGAAACCGCTTCTGAACCCGGAGCAGGGTGATACTCTCTCAGGATGGTCTCGACTATATAATTGATTTTGCGGTGGTCCTGATGAGTCCAAGACGTCTTGATGGTGCTAGAAAATTGCACCTCCGCAAGCTGGCGAACCCGCTATCTCATCTTAGTCCTAACACTATCCATGTCAACCTGTCCATCTGGCCGTACAGTATAGACCTTGGAGGCACTAGGATCGTGTGTCCCCCAAGGCGTACGAGGTGTGCTAAGAGGTGTGTCGAGAGGTGTGCCTACGTCGGATGGGGGTTGTCAGGGACGAGGGGTCAAAGCATACGTAGACCCTCCTCCACAGCAACCACCACCTCCACCTGACGATCACCGAGATCGGCGGGTGCACCTCTGAAGCGGAGATGCTGACGTACCCACCTCTGCCGTACCCCTAGGTGTCGAAGCGGCCGTGATGGGAGACATCGCAGGCATCATACCCATAGGCGTCCCCCCCCATAGGTGTTGGACCCTCGGGTGTGAAGCCCGGAGGCATGGTACCCGTACCTCTGGCTATCCAATACTGAGACGCTTGTGCCATCTGAGAGGGCTTCATCCGTGTGACGAAGCCCATAAATGCATCTGCACTCATAGAACCGGGATCTGGCGATTGGTCTACCATACTAAAGTGCTGCACAAAGAAAGTAAAAGAAAGTGTCGAAACACCTTTGTTTAAATAAAGAAAGAGCTTAATTGTAAATCAACGTCTTCACATAAACACTTACAAGCCTCGACTAGTGAGGCATCATAGATAAGATCTTGCACCGTGTCATCATCTATCTCTAACTGAAGACATAACTCTGCCCCAACTCTTTCTCGCAGATTGTCTTCATCCATTGCATCTTCATCTACAAGTGTCATATCTGCCTCGTCTACGTCATCCCTCGTATATGAGTCAGCTTCCTCTGCCATCCCTTCGTCCATCTCATCTAATGTCAGAGTAGTATCTGCGTCGTCTGGCCGACTTTTCTCGAGGAGCTCTTTCCCTTCAAATACTTTTAAATTATTTCTTGGAGCAACCTGAACCACAAACCACCATTGTGGCTCTCGAGGGTCCGGTACAAAGACCACTTGCTTGCAATGTTCGGGGAGCACAAACATGTCGCTCGCATCTGTCCAAACCTTTGTAGACTCCATCTGCACAAGCTTGTTTTCATCTTTGCATACTGTTGCATTGCGATGAGAAGTAATCACCTTGAACCACTTCACATCCAACAAAAACATCTCAAACCATCTGAAGCTGACTTTCAAGATATCTGACACCAGACCACAGTAATCCAGGTTGCTAGTGCTCTCGTTCGTGTCTCTGTGACTGGCCCTGCTCTTTTGCATGAAACTAACCATTACCCCACTGCCAAACGTGTTTCTTCTACTAACAATTTGTTGTATTTTCAAATGCTTTTCATGCGACCACAGTGCCATGTATGTATGATACCTCCAATCACATCCAATAGCCAGCTCTTCCTCTTCTGGAGATATGGGTTCTCCGATCTGTCGAGCTGCTCTCACTGTCTTGTCCAACCATTCCATTGTAGGGAATTCAGGTAGAGGAGCGAGATGGTCTGGCAAGGGTAAGCCTCTAGTCGTTCGGTTTCGCCTGAAATCGTGTCGCTCCTTATTGCGTCTCTCTTCCTCTTCTACAAACCTTTCAAACCATTTTTGCATTGGCTCTGAATTTAGTATACAGAACTTCATGATCTTTTCTCGCATGGCGTCGTCCATTTTCTTCGGCACCCCTTGCCCTTGCGGCTCCTCTCCCACCAATCTTGCATCCTCCTCATCGCTCCATAGTCGAGGCATTTCTTGGTTAGAAACGGATAGAAATTCGATCGTCAAGACAAGAGACTCTTGCACCAGCCATCCTTCTACCATGCTCCCCTATGGACGCGCTTTTTGGAGAACAAAACCCTTAAGTGTTTTCATGAACCGCTCTAGAAAGAACATCCAACGGTTGTGGACTGTACCTGCCACTACAACCTCATCTACTACATGGACGAGCAAGTGCATTTGGATAGTTAGGCAGCTCGTGGGTAGATACTTATCAATCATGCAAACTGCCTCAATGGAATTAGCCCTTTCCACTGCAATGGATTCCTCTCGTATCTCCTTGGAAGAGATCCACCGCACTAGCTCTGAAATCTTGTATATGCAAGACCGCACTTCCTCCGTTAAACACCCCTTGATCGCAATTGGAAGAATAAATTTCAAGAACTTATGCCAGTCGTGCGATTTCAGTCCTGATAGTTGATCGTTACGGATGAATGTTGTTTTGAGACATCGCATGCATTCTGTTGGCATCCTAAACTCTGAAATCACCCTTTTGACTTGTCGTTCCTCGCTTTTTAGCAATACCCATGGTGCTCTTGGAAGCTTTGTTTGGCCCGCTGCATTGGTGACAGGCCACAACTCTGGCATCTTTTCAACTGACTGCAAATCATCTCGTGAAGCTCGATTTTCTTTCATTCCTATGATTGTCTTCCAAAAAATCTCTTCCACATTCTTGAATATATGCATTGGATTCAGCAAATGATTAATTAGTAGATTACCCCAGTACGGCAACGTATGGAGAATGGACAAATGCTTCATTCGTGGAACAGGTTGCCCCTCACGTTCCTCCCATCGGCGACGCCACTCTTGTATATGCATAGGACAACATTCGACGCGACCAAGCGGACCTTCGCGCAAGTGATGGCCATCTGGAAGATAACGATGGTGGCCTTGATAAATTGTCTTTCGAAGCGAGGCAGAATAGCGCACATCCAAAGATGGCCCGCAAATTGGACATGCATTGTATCCCGAAGTTGTAAGCCCTGCATATATTAAAGCATGATTCAGTACTACAAAAAGTGCTTGCGAATAGCGAGAATTTTGTAAATCACCCACCATTACCAGAAGCTTCATCGTATCCTGGCCAATCATGCATAGTCCACATAAGAAGTTCATGCATCCTTGCATGCTATTGTCTTGCTCGTTCAACTGCATCTGCTATGTCGATCCCATGCCATTACTCCTGGAGCTCGTCCACTAGTGGTGCGAGATAAATATCCATGTTTTTTGCCTTGAACTTACCATGCATAATCAAGCCTAATATCAAATGACCCTTCTTGATGGAAAGCCACGGTGGGAGGTTGTAATGGACAAGGCACACACGCCAAGTGCTCCATGACAAGCTTCTCAAGCCAAATGGATTGACTCCATCCATCGCCATGGCCAAACACAAATTGCGTGGTTCACTCTTAAAATGAGGCCAGGTATCTTCAATGTGCCTCCAAGCCTTTGAATCAGCGGGCACCCTAAATGTTGCGTCACTGGATCTATTTGTAGCATGCCACCGCATCAACTTTGCAATGGAATCACAACGAAACATGCTTTTTATCCTCGGAATAATAGGGAAATGCCGCAACATTTTAGCTGGCACTGACTCGCCAACCACATCTTGTTTGTAGCGCATTGCTCCGCACTTAGGACATGACACACAATCTGCAAATTCATTGCGAAAAAGAATGCAATCATTTGGACATGCATGAATCTTGTTGTAGTCCAAGCCAACTGAAGTTAATACTCGTTTTGCGTCTGGCCTGGAGGGGGCCATTTCATTGCCATCAGGGAGTAGTTGCTCCCGCAACAACCTGTTTAAGCCACATTAAATTAAAAGCTCCCCAAGCATGTCACCGTTGCAATTGGAAAATCTCTTTTGTAAGCTATGTACCTAAACAAAGCAGTGACGCTTGCATCTGACCACCCGTACACAGACTACAGATTCAAAAACGACAGACAAGTATGAAGCACAGATATTTTGACGCCTTCATAGATTGGTTGATGTGCCAATTTTCTCAACATGTCTTCAGAAGATAGGCGCATGTCTTCAGAAGATAGGCGCACGTCTTCTGGTGCTGCTTCGTTAGCGTTCTCCTTGCTTGGCTGGAAGAAGGCATCTAGCATCTCCTCCATGCCGTCGTCTTGTGTCTGTAAGCCCTCCTCTGCTTCCATCCTTGGCTCTGGATTGGTTGGACCTTCACGCAAAATCGTTTCTCTCTCTCTCTCTCTCTCTCTCTCTCTCTCTCTCTCTCTCTCTCTCTCTCTCCCTCTCTCTCTCTCTCTCTCTCTCTCTCTCTCAAATGTAGGTGTTATGTCACGAAAATCAATGTCCATTCCATAGGAGTCGTATCATAGATTCTGTACGGTTTCTCGAGCAAACTCTCCGTACTTGTGCACATGCTCATTACATATCCTACGCTTACGCTGGATTTGATACTTGCAGAGCGTGCACGAGTATGCAATCTTTTCCTCCATGTTAGTTAATGACGTTGCCATCTACAATGATTATGAATGTTGTTTCAATATATATACTCCTCACAATGTAAACTACCTCACATTCTCTAGCCTTGCCCGATCTCAGCTTACCTTGGTCTAGAGGTGTACGGAGATTAGGACCACCGGGTCAAAATCTCGTCTTTATTGGTCAAATCCAATATGGGTGACACATACGTGCACACCCAAGTGTACATGACAATGCATGTAGCGGGCAAAACCCCTTTGCCTCTTTTAGTTCCATAGTTTCTTCTAGAGGGACAACATCCAAGCTAACTCTTTCACCACTACTATCTCTCTCTCTCTCTCTCTCTCTCTCTCTCTCTCTACCTCTATGTTTGGCTCTCTCTCTCTCTTTTTACCTCTCTCTCTCTCTCTCTCTCTCTCTCTCTCTCTCTCTCTCTCTCTGAAATTTTCAGAGTTATGGAAGGCGTTTCTGTAGCAGCATTTCCGAAGTGAACAGGTTCAACAAAATTGATTCTCATCTCCTATTTTACATACAATGTCTTCCGGCACTCGCAAGGGTTCTTCTTCTTCAACAAGGTCCACAACCATTGTGGAAAATGATCCAAAATCTCCTAAGTGTGGAGATAGCAACACAACCACCCAACCAACGACATCGGAAACCATGATCATGGCGTACTTGGTATCATTGCAAGAGACCGTAAACAAACAAGGCGAAGACTTACGAGCACTTGCAATGGAGAATGGCACACTAAGGGTACTTGTGGTTGAGAATGAGAATCTCAAGAGGACACTTGAGATGCAAACAACACTTTTGATGCAACTTGAAGAGGAATTCAAGGAATGTAAACGCTCTCTTGTGGACTTGAATGCTTTGAAGGAGCGGATGAGCAAAGTAGAGCATGACCATGTATTGAAAGAGGAGAAATTTGACACCATGAGCCGGGATGTATGCGACATGAAAAATGTATGCACAAACAAGTCTTGGGCTGATGTATGTGGTAGCAATGTGGTTTCTAATTCCTCACTCATGCAAGATATGGTTCAAACAAAGAATGTTGAGAATGTAGATGTGGAGGAGTTGAAGGAACGGGAGCGACGTTCCAAGAACATTGTTATTCGTGGAATTCCCGAAGAGAAGTTAGAGACACCTCCTTCTCTTGCCATTGTTATTGAAGATTTCTTCAAAACCCACTTTGGCATGTCCGGAGTTATGGTCTATGGAGCACATAGAGTGGGGAAGCAAGGAGCTCCTCGCTCGGGAGAACGGCCAATTGTATGCACCATGCCGGATGAGACCAAGCGAAAGATTATCCTTGATAATAGTTGGATCTATTTGAGGAATACAAAATGTTTTGTATGTGAAGATCGCACTATTAAGCAACAAAATATGCGTCGCAAGGCATATGAGGAAAAGAATAATAAAAACAAGGAAATCTCTCATGAAGAAAATGTGCCCAAGGAGAAGGCAAGTCTCTCAAGCAAATAGGGATACGTGACCTATGAGACCGAGTTACAATTGAAAATATGCTTTTGGAATTGTAATGGATACCCATGGAATGCGGGGGTTGGCATTGATGAACTAACAAGCAAAGCCGATGTTGTACTTCTTGTTGAAACTTGGGAGCATGATACACAAAGGATTAACGGCTTGGAGGATTACAATGTACATTCATTGATGTGGTCAAAGAATCTCAAGCAACGAAGAGGACAAGGAGGGTTAGCATGTATGGTTAAGAAAGGATTGGAAGATTTTGTATCAATTGTGAAAGATGACAAGTACAAACGTTATGTATGGCTGAAAATTATGACACCAAAAAGAGCACCCATTTTTGTAGCCGGTTGCTACATTCCTCATCATGATTCTCCCTTTTATGCTTGCATGGATAGAGATCAACCATTTTCTGATTTGGAAGAGGACATTGCTTATTTCAAAGGTGAAGGTGATGTTGTTGTATTTGGGGATATGAATGCTCGCACAAAAACATTGCAACATGATACTCAACAATTTGATATGCCATACATTTCAAGGGAGTTGGAGGAAGTTCACTTGTATGATCGTACTTCAATGGATGAGAAAGAGCCGTATCACTATGGAAAGTTACTTTTACACATGTGTAATAGCACGGGTATGCTCATTGCCAATGGTGTATCTTTGTGGAGTGGAACCAATGGATTTACATGTAGAAGACATAATGGGGATAGTGTGATTGACTATATGCTACTCTCTGAAGCCATCATGTATCGCATAAAGAGTTTTATGTTTGGTCAATGGACCCCGGAATCCGACCATCGCACCTTATGTATTGACCTTTCATGTGGAGAAGCAACTAAGCATGATAATCTCAGCCAAAGGAAAGAGAAGTTATCACTATGTATGGATTTCAAACGGGCACCAATGTACATTGAAATGGTTGAGCAAAAATTATGGATGACAAAGCTTCAATGTGATGCACCATTGGAAACTAAATGGGAAGCTTTCAAGAAAGTTATTTGTTCTTGTGCGGAAGAATGCTTTGCCATAAAGCATCTCCATGGTATCAACAAAGATAGATCACGCAAAAGGTGGTTTGATAAAGAATGTCAAGATGCTCGAAAGTCCTTGATAAAGCTTGATGCAACTATGGACAAAGACAACTATCAAAGTCATTTGCATACATACAAGGCATTGATTCAAAAGAAGAGAAGAAGATGGGAAGTAAAGCAACAAGAATTTCAAATCCAAGAAAAGGCACATGCATGTGGAAGATTTTGGAGAAACTTGAGAGGCAAGCGGGTTGAGAATTTTGGTAACTTGAGTCTAGTGGATATGTACACACATTGTAGGCAATTATATGAGCAAGAAAATACTGAAAAAATGCCATTTTATGGTTCACTCCCATGTATGCCGTCTTTTTTTACTATTGAGGATGTATGCGGTGGGCTTGAAAAGTTGGCCACTCGCAAAGCGGGAGATCTTCAAGGTATCAAGCCGGAGATGATCAAATGGACGGGAGATTTTACCCATGAGTGGATGTGTGATATGTTCAACCTTGCACTTCAACATGGTATGCCTTATGATTGGAGTACTAATTGGGTTAAGCCTTTGCATAAAGGAGGGGATGTAAAGAATGTAAGCAACTACCGGACTATAATGATTGGGTCTCTTATGGCAAAGTTATTTGGGTCCATAATGGAGATGAAATTGAGTGATTGGGCTGAAGAGAATGACAAGCGTGCAAAGGGACAAGCGGGTTTTCGTCGATGCCATAGCACCATTGATCATCTTGTCACTCTTCGTGTTCTCATGGAGGAAAGTCGGTTGAAAGGCAAGCGATTGTATTGTTGTTTTGTGGACTTTAAGAAAGCCTTTGATATGATTCCACGTAACAATTTGTGGAGAAGGATGGAAGAACTCCAAGTGCCAAGTGAGTTTATTCTTGCGGTTTCTCGAATCTATGAGAAGGTGATTTGTCAATTGCGCATGGGAAGAGAAATTTTAGATTTTTTTGTAAGCACTATTGGGGTTAAACAAGGATGTCCATTATCACCAACTCTCTTTGGTCTATGCATCGATCAATTGGAACAAATGGTACTTGAATTTATGCAAGAAGAAGGCATTGAAGAGGTCACTATTTGCAATGCGGTAATCATGCTTTTGTTGTATGCGGATGATGTAGTGCTTCTAGCACACACTTTAGAAGATGCACAAAAGCTTATGGTTGTCCTTGAGAACTTTTGCTTGCATAGTGGGCTGATTGTAAATGAATCCAAAACAAAGGTTATGCTTGTGAAAACCAACCATAAGGAGAAGCCATGCATTGTGTACAACAACGAGACACTCGAAGTTGTTGAGAGCTTTAAGTACCTTGGCCTTGAGGTTCCATCCAATCACAAGTGGCATGAATGTGCTATGCGTCGTTTGGAAGCGGGAAAGAGAGCATATTATGCATTTGAGAACATGTGTAATGCGGGAAACATCAAGTGTTGGGTTCTCAAGAAGTATCTTTTTGATGCATTGGTGACACCGGTTCTTCTTTATGGAGTTGAAGTGTGGGGTGGGAGCATCTCAAAGTCTACTTGGAAAGAGTTTGAGAATGTCCAAAAGCGTTTTCTTACAAACTTTCTCCAAGTTAAGAAACAAACACCATATATGCTCCTACTTCTTGAGTCGGGATCTCTTCCAATTGAGGTTATGGGCATGGAAAGGGTTGTGGAGTACATGATAAAGATGCGTCAAAACCCCTCACATCGACTTCCTACAATTGCATGGGAAGCAAGCAAAAAAGTTCAAAAGACGCATAAAAGCAAGATCTTGAGCACGGGATGGATGCAAGACATAAAGAAGTGGTTTGGGAGATGGGATGCATTACACTTGCTACATGATGCTTCAATTGACTCTCAAGTGAATGAAGCTTTTCTACAACGCCAATGTATTACGGCTTGGGAGAAATCCGGTGGGTCACGCTTCATACATTACACCACCTATATTGCCCCCAACTACAAAACCATGTTCTTCGCTGAGAGAGGAAATCGTACTCACACTTACATGCTTGAGCCTATTCCCTTGTCCACGATACGCACTATCGCAGCAATTCGGCTTAGCTCCCATTTCCTTCGATGCGAGATAGGGCGTTGGGGCAATGGAGAAGAGTCAAATCGACTGTGCACATTATGCTCACTGCAAGTTCGAGAGTCTGAGTACCACACACTACTAGAGTGCTCAGCTTTTGATCACATCCGAACTTGCTTCTCTCACATTTTCAGCCATAACTTAGACCTACACACTTTCCTCTCCCAGCCAAAGTGTGGGCTCTCCATTGCGACTCTCATCACTACAATTTTGGAGCATCGAGAGTCACTCATCAGCCGTACACATACTACATCACATGTAACTTTGGTCCCATAGGTCATATTTGACCTCCGAGGACGATAATAAAATCTATCTATCTATCTATCTCTCTCTCTCTCTCTCTCTTTGTCTCTCTCTCTATCTCCTTATCTCTATCTTTCTTTCTCTATCTCTAATTCTCTCTCTGTCTCTCTCTCTATCTATCTATCTATCCATCTATTTCTCTCTCTCTCTCTATCTCTCTTTCTCTCTCTCATTCTCTATTTCTCTCTCTTTTTGTCTATCTCTATCTCTTTCTCTCCCTATTTCTCTCTCTCATTCTCTCTTTCTCTCTCTCTCTCTCTATTTCCCTATCTCTCTATTTCCCTATCATGGGCTGATATATGTAAGGATAATGTGGTTTCTACATTTCCTATCACGCAAGCCGTTGTCCAAGCAAAGAATGTAGAGAATGTGGACACTCAAGAATTGCTAGAACGACAAAAATGCTCAAAGAACATCGTCATTCGTGGAATCAAGGAGGAAAGCATGGAAACACCTCAATCTCTTTAGGTTGCTATTGAAGAGTTTTTTGCTACACACTTTGGCATGTCAGGAATCATGGTTGATGGTGCACATCGAGTTGGAAAACAAGGAGTCCCTCGCTCGGGAGAAAGACCTATTGTATGTACCATGGCTGATGAGGTAAAGAGAAAGATCATCCTTGACGATGGTTGAATCTACCTTAAAGGATCGGGTTGTAATGTATATGAGGATCGCACTCTTATGCAACAAAATGTACGTCGCAAAGAATATGAGGAAAGAAGCAAGAAGGTTAAGGTATCATCTCAAGAAAAAAAGCCACTTGAGGAGGATGCAAGTCCACCCAACAAATAGGGACACATGATCTATGAGACCAACTCACGCTTGCGAATAAGCTTTTGGAATTGTAACGGGTATCCATGGAACGTGGGAATTGGCATTGATGAGCTTACCAATGACTCCGATGTGATACTTCTTGTCGAAACATGGGAGCATGATGCACAACGAATTCTTGGATTTGACAAATACGATGTGCATTCTTTGATGTGGGCCAGAAATGCAAAGCAACGAAGAGGTGAAGGAGGCGTAGCATGTATGACCAAAAAGGGTTTGAAAGATGTTTCCATTGTCAAAGAAGATAAGTATAAATGCTACTTATGGCTGAAAATTAGCCCACCAAATGATCAAGTCATGTTTGTGGCCGGTTGCTACATTCCTCACTATGACTCCAACTTTTATGCTCGCTTGAATATGGATAGAGATCAGCCCTTTGTTGAACTAGAGGAAGACATTATCATTACAAGGATCAAGGTGAAGTCATTGTTTCTGGAGACATGAATGCTCGCACAAATATGTTACAACATGACAGACAACAAGTCGACATGCCGCATGTCTCAAGAAGAATGGATGACTCATACATGTATAATGGAAGTTCTAATGATGCAAAAGAATTGGATCACTATGGAAAGTCACTTCTACATATGTGCAATAATACCAGAATGCTCATTGCAAATGGTGTATCTCTATGGCAAGGCACCAATGACTTTACGTGTAAAAAGGACAATGGTGATAGCGTGCGTGATTGACTATATGTTATTCTCGGAAGCCACTCTAGAATGCATACAAAGCTTTACACGTGGTGAATGGAATACGGAATCGTATCATAGGATGTTATGTATTGACCTCAAGTGTGGTAAACGGCCCGAGCATGTAGCCTCCAATCATGATGTGAATCATTTGTACCTACGTCTAAACTTCAAACGACACTTGTATATGCTGATATGGTGGACCAAATGTTAAGCATGATAGAGCATCAAGAGAGCCCAACATTAGAATGCAAGTGGAAAGTTTTCAAATAAGTAATTTGCTCTTGTGTGAAGGAATGCTTTTCGGTGAAACACATGTCTTGCAAAAGGTCTAAGAAGGGTAGCACCAAGAAGAAATGGTTTGACATGGAATGTAGTCAAGCCCAAAAACACTTGCTAAGATTGGTAGCAATCAAAGACAAGGAATTTTACTTGGAATGTTCACACACATACAAAGCACTTGTTCAAAAGAAGAGGAGAAGGTGGGACGTTGATAAATAACTTCTTTTAACGCAGGAGAAAGCACATGCATGTGGCAAGTTTTGGCAAAATCTAAAAGGCAAGCGCGTTGAGAGCTTTGGTCACTTGACTCTTGAGGATATGTATATGCATTGCAAGAACCTCTATGAGCAACCCAATGTTGATAAGATGGAGTGTTCTAGCTCCTTTCCGTTTATGTCTCCCTTCTTTACCATTGAAGATGTATGCCGCGCGCTTGAGAAACTTGCTACTCACAACGCAGGTGACCTTCAAGGTGTCAAGGCTGAAATGATTAAATGGACAAGCAAGAAAACACGATATTGGATATGCGATATGTTTAACCTTGCACTTCAGTATGGCATGCCTCATGATTGGAGTGCAAATTGGATCAAACCTTTGTACAAAGGAGGAGATGTAAACAATGTGAACAACTATCGCACTATAATGGTTGGTTCTTTGATGGCAAAGTTATTTGGATGTATCATGGAGATGAAGATAAGTGAATGGGCTAAAAAGAATGGCAAAAGTGAACTTGGCCAAGCAGGTTTTCGAAAGCATCATAGCACTATTGATCACCTTGTCACTCTTCGAGTTCTTATGGAAGCGTCTCGATTGAATGGAAAAAAGTTGTATTGTTGCTTTGTGGATTTCAAGAAAGCTTTTGACATGGTACCGTGAGGAAATCTTTGGAGACGTATGCAAAGCCTTCAAGTGCCGAGAGAATTTATGCATGCAGTCTTTCGCATCTACCAAAAAGTGATATGTCGATTACGTATGGGAGATGGAATTTCAGAATTTTTGCAAGCACTATTGGTGTCAAACAAGGATGCCCACTTTCCCCAACCCTCTTTGGGCTACTCATTGATGAATTGGAATTCATGGTTCTTGATTTTATGCAGCAAGAAGGCATAGAAGAGGTTAAGATCGGAAATGCGGTGATCATGCTTTTGCTTTATGCCAATGATGTAGTGCTCTTGGCACATACCTTAGAAGATGCACAAAAGCTTATGAGTGTCTTGGAACCCTTTTGCCTACATAGTGGGCTGATCGTGAATGGATCCAAAACCAAGGTTATGCTTGTAAAGACCCTGAATGACAAGAATCCATGCATTGTATACAACAATGAGCAACTTGATGTGGTAGATCACTTCAAGTACCTTGGCCTTGAGGTTCCATCCAATCATAAATGGAAGGATTTTGCAATGTGTCACTTGGAAGCCGGAAAGAGGGCTTATTATGCAGTTGAGAACATGTGCAATGCTGGAGAGATCAAGTGTTGGGCTCTCAAAAAGTACCTCTTTGACACATTGGTGACACCGGTGCTTCTTTATGGAGTGGAGGTGTGGGGTGGAAGCATCGGGAAGTCTACTTGGAAAGAGTTTGAGAATGTCCAAAAGTGTTTTCTCACCAACTTTCTCCAAGTCAAGACACAAACACCCTACATTCTCTTACTTCTTGAGTCCGGATCGCTTCCTATTGAGGTCTTGGGCATGCAAAGGGTTGTGGAGTACATGCGTAAGACACAACGTAGCCCTTTACATCTACTTCCTAGAATCGCATATGAAGCAATTCAAAAGGTTCAAAAGACATGCAAGAGCAAAATACTAAGTTCAGGGTGGATGCTTGACATCAAGAAATGGTTTGGAAGATGGGATGCATGTCACTTGGTCAAGGATGCGTCGATCGACTCCCAAGTTAATGAGGCCTTCTTACAACACCAATGTATCACGGCTTGGGAGAAATCCGGAGGTTGTTGCTTCAGCCATTACACCACACACGTTGCCCCAAACTACAAATCTCTCTTCTTCTCCGAACGAGGTAACCGAACCCATCCCTACATCCTTGAACCCATTCGGTTGAATGCGATCCGCACCATTGCCTCCATTCGTCTTAGCTCCCATTCTCTACACTGCGAGACAGGACATTGGGGCACTGGCGAGGAGTGTCATCGACTTTGCACCTTATGGCCTCGTCAAGTGCGAGAGAGTGAGTACCACACACTACTTGAGTGCTCAGCTTTTGACCACATTAGGTCCTCCTTTTCCTACATATTCAGCCATGAGCTCTTCCTACATACCTTCCTCTCCCAACAACAACGTGAGCATCGAGAGTCACTTATGACCTCTACTCACACCACGTGACATGTTTATTTGGTCCCATAGGTCTATTTGACCTCCGAGGACGATAATAGAACTATCTATCTATCTATCTATCTATCTATCTCTCTCTCTCTCTCTCTCTCTCTCTCTCTCTCTCTCTCTCTCTCTCTCTCTCTCTCTCTCTCTCTCTCTCTCTCTCTCTCTCTCTCTTTCTCTCTCTCTATTTCTCTATTCCCCCCCCCCCCTCTCTCTCTCTCTCTCTCTCTCTCTCTCTATATATATATATATATATATATATATATTTTTTTTTTTTTTTTTTTTTTTCCTCTCTCTCTCTCTCTCTATCTATCTCTCTTTCTCTCTCTATTTCTCAATTTTCCTCTCTCTCTCTCTCTCTCTCTCTCTCTCTCTACTTCCCTATTTCTCTCTCTTTCTCTCTCTATTTCTCAATTTTCCTCTCTCTCTCTCTCTCTACTTCCCTATTTCTCTCTCTCTCTCTCTCTCTCTCTCTCTCTCTCTCTCTCTCTCTCTCTCTCTATTTCAAACACACACTCACCCACCTCTCTCTCTCTCTCTCTCTCTCTCTCTCTCTAATTTCCTACACACACACACACACATTCCTCTCTCTCTCTCTCTCTCTCTCTCTCTCTCTCTCTCTCTCTCTCTCTCTCTCTCTCTCTCTCTCTCTCTTTAATTTCCTACACACACACATTTCTCTCTCTCTCTCTCTCTCTCTCTCTCTCTCTCTCTCTCTCTCTCTCTCTCTCTCTCTTTCCGACTCTCTCTCTTTGCTATACACACACACATATCTCTCTCTCTCTCTCTCTCTCTCTCTCTCTCTCTCTCTCTCTCTCTCTCTCTCTTTCCTACACATACACACACAACAATGTAGCTTGAGGGAGAGAGAGAGAGAGAGAGAGAGAGAGAGAGAGAGAGAGAGAGAGAGAGATGGGGGGGCGGGAGAGAGGGAACAATACCTGCACTACAAGTTTCCAAGAAGCAAGGGCTAGATCTGTGCCCGCAGGCAAAAATGACCGCCTACGCGCGAGTGGGGTTTTTCCCCCCAATTTTTAAAGCTTCGATATATGCATCCATATACGCGTCGATATGCGCCTGGAAATACGCGTGGCCGCTACGCAGTTTCGACGAACATTGGCATGTGTGTTGCCACGTCCATATCGACACGTATATCGATGCCCGCTATGCAGGTCGAAAGGTACTTTGCGTCGAAAAGCGCGTAGAGTGTTGTAGTGCACCAAAATTTGAGAGGAGGGGGTTAATCCAGAATTTGAAAGTTTAGGCACTAAATTTGGTTGTCGGATATAACAACGGTAATTTACGTGGTAATAACAATGATAATACACCCGGTAATAACAGCAGATACAGTCATGGTAATGAAGGCAGCAAGTCTTAGCGAGGATGATTGTCATGATGATGAAGATGATGAGATGGAGGATGATGAACTCAAAGATGAGGAAGGCAGATACAGTCGTGGTAATATTTTTAAACACAAAAAATCCCTCGTCCTCCTCTCTTTTGTTTCTCTACTTGAATTTGCATCTTCTCTCTATAGAATGTGGTAAAACAACGCGGTAAACACTTGAATATTTTCATAGTGAAAGGTAGATGACAGGACGTGACCCCACACCATGCAAGCGCGAGTATGTGGGTAGAAAGGGCTTAAACACCTTGATGGACGTTCTCAATTATTGCACTGACATGGTTAATATTTTACATTTGTTATATTTTAATGATAAGCTAAGAAAATAAATTATTTTGTAATTATATATTTATACGTACAGAAAGTCTTACTGGATTTTTTTACAAAATCCGATAGATATGTCGCTTGGACGCGATAAGACGTCTGATTAAACGATGTCAGTCTAGTCGTAGCCAGATAGCACTAGTTTTCTTTTGTCATAGCATGTATAATGAGATGACGTGCGTACGTCTTATTTGTAACTATTGGTCATGATGTATTTTCTCAATAATGACAATTGTGTTGTAACTATTACATTTTGGTCAAAGCTTAACAATCAAGTGGTTTTGCCTATGGTGTATATAATTTTGTCATTGTATTACTTTCGTCAATTCACTTTCGTCGAAATACTTTTGTCAGTTTTGCATCTTTGTTCTGCAAACAATACTATGCAAGATGGAGTTGATGGTTATACTGTCTTGTGGGTAACTACCATGGGTCTATACCTTGCACTTTCTTTCAAGGGTGAATCTGGGCTTATCCTGGATTCATCTAGGTATACTTTATTCTGGAAACAATGTTCAATATGGTTGATGGATTGAATGCCTTGCCACCCAAATTTTTTTATTCTCAGACTTCGCTATAGGTGTCCTTATATAAAGTTTTGTAACGTCGCTACATAAGGACTGTTTACGTTGATATATGCATCGCTATAGTCGTTGCTATTTAAAGACGCTTAAAACGGCGTATAAAGAGACACTCATAGCGACATTCCGGTTGCGATGCTTTTAGCGACGGTGGTAGGAACGCTGGAGGGTAAAAAAACCCATTGTATTTTCGTCGCTATGGCTGTCACAAGTGCACATAACTCTTGTAGTGATAGTATTTGGGTAAGGAAAAATTCTTAAAATGGAACGCGAATCAGGAGCTTGGTTATGGCTTCCCCTTCAATCACATGTCATCGACATGCTAAGTGTACAATACGATATCCAGTTGATGTTGCTACCGTTCGCCACTCTATCGCACCAAGATTTGCCGCATCTAAAGAATATAAGGGCGATGGGGAAAACTCGTTCTGCAACAAGTTCTATGACGATGGTGAGACATCATAGCTAAAAGCAGTTGTCTGTCATGAGGTTGCCAAACTTACCTCCCAC
The DNA here is from genome assembly GCF_014529385.1 of Adiantum capillus-veneris. Lineage (NCBI taxonomy): Eukaryota > Viridiplantae > Streptophyta > Polypodiopsida > Polypodiales > Pteridaceae > Adiantum > Adiantum capillus-veneris. Next base: position 53,259,850 of record NC_140935.1, on the reverse strand, counting down.
GAGAAGGCTTTGGTGGCAATGACAAGCATAACACTGGAAGTGGACGCATACAAGGATTGCAAGATAAAAGCGGAGTGGAATCAACGTCATTGCCATAAGAGGCGGGGAGACTCTCAGACTTCTCCAAGTTATCGGTGTGCAATAGTTTCATACAAGATGTGAGCATCATTAGAAAACAATATACCACAATTATGAGCAGGGCTCTTGTGGGGCTTGGGCCCTGCCAGAACAAGGAGGCTGGGTTGAGGCAGCGGTTGGTGGTCGATAGGTTCAGATCTTTGGAATTCACTTGGAAGACGACAGAAGTGTGAGAACTTAGAGATTAACTTAAATGTGATTAATATCACTATTACTTAATATGCTAATGTCAAGACATAAGAGAGTGCAAGATAGAAATAGAGCAATGACAATAGATTGCACTTGAATGGAGAGTGAAGACCTTGTTACAAATGAGGGCAGCTAATGGGATTTATATACAAATTGAGGGAGTGAGGATTATCCATCACATGGGAATTATAGGTAGGTGGGAATAGACACATGTTGAGACTTGCATAGGTAAAAAGGGGTCCATGTGGGAATTAGGGAATAGAGGTAGGTGGAAAGGAAGTCCACACTTATATTATAATCATCAGTTACTTTTACATCCCCCCTTAAGGGTGGACTTCTCGTTGTAACATTTAGATTGATGAACAAAAGAGCTTTGTGAAGTAGCCATGTCGTAGATACATGCTATCCCCCCTCAATGAGAAGTTCATCCAGTAGGGATCAAACTAAAATTACAAGATGAGGCGTGAGAGATGTAGTCAATCGCTTGCAGAATCATGTACTCCGATGTGCCAAGAAGAGGAATGTCATCCGATGCGCCTAAGATAGCCATGCCTTTAGAGATTTGCCACATGTAGATATTGTAGTCTTGTTGTTGGGTGAAGTCACGAGCGACAAGGCGTGCCTTGTAGCTATCAACTGAGCCGTTGGGGTGGTATTTCTTCTTTAAGATCCATTTGCAAGAGACAATGTTATGATTCTTAGGAGGTGGCACAAGCTCCCAAGTGTTAGCTTATTTGAGGGCTTGGAGTTCATCCAATATAGCAGCATGCCACTCCTTGCTCTCGCTAGAAGCAAGGGCATCAAGAACAGAGAGGGGAAGGGCATCTTCAAGAGGCTCTGGTGGATGTTCAAGAATCATTTCATCATTGAGGATAGCAGAGAAATTGGTGGCTTCATAGATCTCGCGAAGAGAGCGGGTGCGACCATGCGAGCTAGAGGCGGCTTGGTCCAAGTGTATAGCCAAAGTGTGTTTCGATGGCGAGGTGACAGAAGTAGAGCTATGAGGCTTGACTTCGTCGACATCTGCTCGGATGGGAGTAACTGGCAAGGTTTCATGGGAGTTGCGGAAAAAAGGTGAGACCGGTAGCGAAGGTGATGGGAGCTCACGAGGTGGAGCACCGAGTGTCTGTGGTGTGATGGAAGTAGCGGCAGTCGGGATGGACGGTGTTGGTGATGGTGTCAACTGTGACGAGATGGGTGCAAGAGGTGGTGCAGGAGTGTTTCCGATTGGCTGTACATGAGAATGCGAGACACGAGGAGGTGGATGGGCAATGAGGAAAGGCCTCTAGATGGTGAAGGGAGGCTCAAGATTGTGCCTAGAAGGGTGGGAAATTTGCATGGGTGTGTGTGTGGGTGAGGCCATCAACAAAGATTGATGAGAAGAGTGGACTGGTGATGAGAATGTAGGGTGCAAGGGCAGAGAAGATTTTCCTGAGATGATGAATTCTTCATCAAAGACGATGGTACAGGCAAAGATAAACTTGTGATGGTCTGAGATATAGAGGCGGTATGCCTTGATGCCAAAGCGATCACCATAGCCGACAAAAGTTGTGCATTGAGCACGTGGTGATAGTTTTGATAAAGGTTGTGTCACAAGTGGGTATGCAATGCTTCCAAAGATGCAAAGGTGGCCAAGAGGAGGTGGGTGACTGTGCCAGAGGGTGTAGGGTGTAGTAGTATGATTGCGGGTGGATGGAATGCGGTTTTGAATGTAGCATGCAGTGGCGGTAGCTTCTTCCGAATAGGTGTCTGGGAGGCTAGCTTGAAGAAGCATGGCAGGAGCAGCTTCAAATAGTGTGCAATTCTTGCGCTCGGCACGACCGTTTTGTTGTGGGTGGTCGGTGATGGAGAATTCATGTCGAATACCAGCAGAAAGACATAGATCTTTGAATGCATGAGAAGTGTATTCCCCACCATGATCTGTGCGGAGAGTTTTAATGTGGCAACCATGTTTAGTCTCAACTAATGCCTTGAATGTGCAAAAATGAGAGAAGGTTGAGGATTTCTAGGCCATGTAGTAAGTAGTTGTGTATTTTGAGAAATCATCTATAAAAGTAAGCATATACTTATTGCCAGTGAGGGAGTTGACGGACAATGGGCCACAAACATCAGAGTGGATGAGGTCGAGAGATGCAGTGGCTCGTGATGACGAAGTGGGGAATGGGACATGATGTGCTTTATCAAGAATGCAACCCTCACAAAGTGTGATGTGAGTGAGGTGCTTGGGAAGACCTAGTGCAAGTTGGCGATGAGTGAGTTGGTGCAAAACATGTTGAGAAATATGTCCTAGTCTATAATGCCATTCGAGTGTGTTTTCTTGTGTTTTTATGGATGATGCAGATGCATGTGCAGGCGATGAGTCACCCAATGGATAAAGACACCCAGATTTGGGGACCAAAAGTGTGACATACTGACCATCTTTGTTTAGTGTCAAAATGTGGCAGCCTTCTTGCACGAATTTGATGATGATGCCGTTGTCGGTTAGCTCGCTGACAGAAATGAGATTTTTCTTGAGACCAGGGACATAATATACGTGAGAAATAGTGGTGTGTAGGCCATTAGGTAGGTTAATGAAAGCATCTCCATAGGCTTTGGCGAGCTGGATGCTGTTATCACCAAGGCATACTTCTAGAGGGTGTTCTAGATAAGTGATGTTGGATAGCCAGTGTAGGTGATATGTCATATGATGGGTGGTGCCCGTATCAAGTAGCCAGATATTGGGATATGAAGTAGCTATAGTGGTGACATATAGTTGCAAAGGATAAGATGGGCTATCATAAGTAGATATGTCAGCATAATGAGCTTGACCATAAATAAAAGGAGATGGTTGGCCATGGCGTGTTTCCCCTTGAGGGTAAGAAGGATATTGATTAGGGTGAGAGATAGGACGATTACCTTGATTGCGTGGTTGTTGGCAGTCCTTTGTGAGGTGTCCAAAGCGATGACAATTGGCGCATTGCTTTGAATTTTGGTGATTGTGGTGGCTTTGAAATTGCGACTTTCTTCCAGAATTATTGTGTTGTCGAGGAGGGCCCGAATGCTGAGGCTTCTTGCCATTGTAAGGGCGTGAGTTTCTTGTCATAGTGACAAGTGCTGTTGGCTTCTGCGAGCTGCTAGTGTGGTCGCGAAGCGTTTCCTCCTGATGGATCTTGGCTACAAGATTTTGTAGCTACAAGTTAGCCGTAGTGGCTTGTGTAGTGATAAAGGCTCTCCATGATGCAGGTAGAGAAGCCAATAAGAGCATACTTTGAAGCTCTTCAGGGATGGCAAGCCCTGAGATAAGTACTTCATCTAGAAGTATTTGCCACGTCTCCAAAAACTTGGAGGATGACTGACCCTCTTGCATGGTAGTGTTTACCAATTTCTTGATCAGGGAAACTTGGTAGACGAGGTCAGTGTGCTCATAGTTCTTCTCGAAGAACTTCCAAATGGCGCTAGCAGTAGTTAGCTTTTTCACCATTTGGACTTGCCGATCTTGGCAATGGAGAATGAGCTCCATCTTGGCACTATTGTTTCTACTATGCCAAGTATTATAGGTGTCGATGAAGTATGTTGAATCTTTGTCTTTGGGGTCTTCGGGGTGGTCAAGTTGCTCTTCGACTCTTGACGTGACGTCCCAAAGTTGCAGCTGCGTGAGGTAGAGTTCCATCCGAATCTTCCACACTTGGTAGTTACTGTTGTTAAGCTTGTCGATAATGTAGCGGGGCTTGTAGGTGGATGCGGAAGATGAAGAAGCTAACTCGGCCATCTTTCGAGGTTCCGGATTCCTTGAAAAGAATGGAAAGTGAGGCTTCGAGTGTGTACTAGAGACATGGAATCTTCTTAGCGCTAATTTAAAAAATTAATCTTGAGTTCTAGTGCTTTGATACCATGTGAGAACTTAGAGATTAACTTAAATGTGATTAATATCACTATTACTTAATATGCTAATGTCAAGACATAAGAGAGTGCAAGATAGAAATAGAGCAATGACAATAGATTGCACTTGAATGGAGAGTGAAGACCTTGTTACAAATGAGTGCAGCTAATGGGATTTATATACAAGTTGAGGGAGTGAGGATTATCCATCGCATGGGAATTATAGGTAGGTGGGAATAGACACATGTTGAGACTTGCATAGGTAAAAAGGGGTCCATGTGGGAATTAGGGAATAGAGGTAGGTGGAAAGGAAGTCCACACTTATATTATAATCATAAGTTACTTTTAGAAGAAGCGCAAATTTTAGAATAGCAGGACTGTTGTATCTGACTATGTGATCGGCAGGGCTTAGCACTAAAACTGATGAGAGATCGTAAAAGGGGCAGTTATAAGAAGCTGCAGCTGCCGTGATGCGGGTGCTTAAGTAGGAGATGTGCTAGCTAAAGCGGATGAAGGGAACTTGAGGAGTGGGATCACCAAAAACACTGAACACACAAAAAATTTACGTGTTACAGTCGTTGATATGAGCATTGCAAAAACGTGGGCGTAAAACTTGGTGCATAACAAGTGTGTGTAATGGTGGATCTCTCTGCTTCCATGGGCAGGAGCGAGATACTCTAGAACCTCGAGCAAAACATGTCACTAACTTTCAAAATTTTTACATTTGTTTCTTTAAATAAATTAAAAAAGCCAAAAAAAGGAGTGCAACAATGTAATAGAGAGAAACAAAATTTACTTAGTCCACCTCATGGGGGGAGGCAAGTATTCTGAGATATTTACATCTATACATGGAAAGGGTATGGGGATAAAAGCTCACGGAAACTTCTTATACAAATGAGGCTGTTCTCCTGAGAAGCATGGGGACGAGATCAGTTTCTAGTTGGCATTTGATGTCGAGGCATGATCACAGGGGTCAGCTGCAGGCAGAGCATCCAGGGCTTGTTGTATTAGATCTAGAGGTTTAGCCCCCTCTATATATCAAGCATAAACTCTTCTCGTACTTTGCTCATCCGATTTTCCATTCTCTTCCTGCACTTCCCATTTTTTTATTTCAGCAGAGTAAAATATCTTCGAGTCTAGCTGCATCAACTTCTTGCTCCTCGACAGGTCTTTTACGTTTGTTTTCTAGATCTCAAAACTCTCTAGATCAATTTAAGCCATACGCACATAATTAAACCAATCAACCAGCTCGGCATACAAGTTTAGTTTGAGACAGTACGTCTGGCAGCGACGTGTCTTGTCATCAAAAATATAAGAGACCCAAAGCGCAGTATCAGCAAGTAGACGACGGTGATAATGCCCAGTCCTGAGCTTTTACGAGAGTACGATAAGTAGGCACCCCCAATAGGAAAGGGCTGCAATATGGTCACGACAAGGAGGACAAGCACGCTTACCCCCTTGTTTGCTTCCTCTACAGCCATGACGCTTTCGGTCCAGAGTCTCCTTGCAATTGAATTGCCAATGGTTAACTCCAGAAAAAGTATCAAAATGGTGAAGGAAAACATGGCAATATTCCCACCCCTAAAGACTGCGTATGCAAGGAACGATTACAATCAGGATGAAAAAGAGCAAAGCCACAAGTACGGGCAGAAGGGCAAGTAAAATTTGGAAAGGAGCCCAAATGGGTAAAACATTCAACACTTGGCCGCTTGTAAAGATGCAGATGACCGTAAGGAGTGCTCTTGTGTTACCTCTGCATGTAGAATCACAAGATCTAGGGTCTAGGTCGGGCGGATAGTCAGCCTGGTTTACAAGTACTTGGATCAGGAGGCTGCAGAGAATTGCGTGAGCCGGAAAACGAATCAGTAGCTTGGCTATGGCTTGCTCCTTCAATCGCATGTTTTCGACTTGCTGAGCGTGCAATACGACATCTCCGCCACCGCACCGCGGTTTGCAGTATCTGAAGAAGGTGACGGCGATGGAGCAGAATCCCTCGGCAAGAAGCTCTACCACGATGATGAGCCAGCATAGCCAGAAGCATCTGCGTGTCATGAAGCTGCCGAAGTTGCCGCCCGCGAGAAGGCTTCCGGTGACAACAAGCACGGCGCTTGAGGCAGAGGCATGGAAGGATTGCAGGATAAGAGCCGAATGCAGCCAAGGTTGCTGGGAATCACACCAGAACTGACCAAGCGCATGCCAGAAGACGTGGGCAGACTTCTCAAATCTTTCCAAGATATCGATGTCATGTATAAGCTTCACACCAGATGTGACCAACGCAGGAATCCCTTCCACCACTATGATGAGCACGGCCAAGCCCAGCATGCTCTCTTTGGCCCTGTCAGAGCAGGGGGGGCTGGCGCTGCATCCGGCCGACAGCTTCAGATCGTGAGAATTCACGAGTAGGACAATGGCGAGCGCTAATTTCAAAAGAGCAGGAGCGCTGTATCCGATGGTGCTATCGAGAGGAGTTAGGGTTAAACCTGATGATTCAGTACAAAAGAAGCACTTATAACTATCTGGCCGCCGCGCAGTTGCAGCAGCCGTGCAGGCGCCCTCGACGCTGCTGCATGAATCATGAGTAGCAGAAGCAATATTTTCATGACTCATGATATCAATGCGGCTACTTAAGTAGGAGATGAGCCAGAGCCAGCTAGAGCGGATGGAGTAGTCCATGAGTAGGTTGAGCAGCGGGATCGCCCAACACACCCACAAGCTCAACGGCCCCATGAATGACCCAAAACTGCCCAGCACCAGTGCCGACGCCACGAACGTCAGCCCCCCCCCGGCTCGCCCCAGCTGCTGCACATACTCGTGAAAATCAGCACTACTAATAAGTTCTGCATCTTTACCACTACTACTACGCTCATCATCGCCGCCGGCCTCCTGCTCCTCCGCCTCACTATTTCGTCTCATGTAATTGGAGACAGTACTATTCTCCAACCCATTCATTAGGCTCTCCTCGGCTGTTTTTTGTGTCTCCTGCTGCACTCTACCAACGCTCATATCAATACTAATGCCATCGCCGTTCATGCAGGACTGCATATCTGCTTCTGACTTTCGATATGAGAGAGAGAGAGAGAGAGAGAGAGAGGGAGGCTGCTGCAACACCTAAGCACAGCGGATCGATCACTTGCAGCAACTCACAAGTCCCTTGTATATTGTCCCCTTGATGATGAATGAGAGAGAGAGAGAGAGAGAGAGAGAGAGAGAGAGTTCTCCGCGGATCCAGAAACGAAGCTGCGGGAGCTGCGCCGCCTTGCACTCAATAAAACTCAGCCCTGTTTTTAATAGACAAAAAACACTAACTCATAGCTGTTGACGGGTGTACTTGCTGGTGGACAATATTTCTTAACCTAGCAAATTGCAAAACTAAGCCTTTCAAGGGCTTGCCACTAAAGTCAAGGGTGATCCACATACCATAGTTTATACATACATTACTCAGCCCAAAATTGACCACACATAATACGTATTCAGCCCTGTTTTTTAAAAGTCCAAAAACAGTAACTCACAGTTGTTGACGGGTGTACTTGCCGGTGGACAATATTTCTTAACCTAGCAAATTGATTATTGCAAGGCTAAGCCTTTCTTTCTTTGAAGTCGAGGGTGATCCACACATCATAGTTTATACATACATTACAATTTAGTTTATATTGATACCCTTTGCGTGGGACATGGATGTGGCATAATACTCTCTCCGCTTTATGCTTAAACTAGTCTTGCTTGGTGGGCATTGCTATAGAACCTATAACAACATACGCAGATTGACATAAAGCATCTATCATTGAAAAACAAAGTACATCGTGCATTGGCAAATTTTTAAAAAAGAATTGATTATATAATGACTAATTATCTTTAAGTTTTAAAATATTGCTTGCATGTGTATTGATTCTTCAAATCAAGAGCAATCAATTTTCTCTTATTTCTCATGGCACCTGTGTGTGAGAGAGAGAGACACAGAGATAGAAGTCTTGGCTATCCATCACACAACCTAGTACAAAACATATTTGAGGAGAAAACGCTAGAAGAAACGATTTTCTTTGTCCTACAGAACGGTTATGTAAAGGAGAACGCAAGGATGCAATATATAAGATGCATTGCCGAACAAGGACGTACATAAATTCACATCAACCACTGAAAAATAAAGTAAACATGTGCAGAGTGTTTTGAGTGTTGTAATACATAAGTTGAATTACCGAATTGTGAGAAAAAAAGTGTGTGTCTATCTAATAAATAGCTCTTATGATAGAGATTGAGTATGCACTAGTGAGGAAAATAGGTGGCTAAACTAAACTTAAGGAAGCATTGAAAAACTCGAAAAATTCAAAAAACAACAACAGATTAAAAACTGAAATACACTACCGACCTGATAATCATGTCTGGGTGTCGTCCAATTGTGCAAGTGGCCAGAGGCCAGTGTTTGAATCAAGCTACATAAAAAGCAATATGGATAGTGAAACATTTTGTTTTGCAGCTAGACACAAAGTGAAAATGCTAAATATACAATCCACGTCATGCAGAAGTGCCATACAAAAGTATGGTGGAGAGTTGGCATTGTGGTCTCTCCAAAAATTATAAGAAATGGAAGCCGTGCCCTGCCCCGTAGTATTTATGTGTTGCGCCAAACAAATGTATAGACATAGGGAATTGGATACAGATAACTGACCTTGCAATGTTGTCGAGCTGAAGTCGTGCTTGTGCAATCGAAATGTCCACTGAATGTATGTCCTCTCTGTTAAACATAAAACACAAGTCAAGATCACAAATACAAAAGATAAATATTGATTAAGCTTAAACAGAAGCAGAGGTAACTTTATATTGTACGTCATAGACGGTGTACAATTTATTGTAGTGATGAGTTCTCAATTCAAAAGCCCCACTAGAACCTAGTGAAGCACGCTGCTGCCATGAGCTATCTTATAAATTGCAAAGTTTACATATCTTGATCATTAGCAACTGTCTTCTTTTTCAAACATAGATGTTGCCAAAGAGGTGATGGATGTCGAACATATCCAAATTAGATATGCAAATGCAGTGGTTTTGAGCACTCTCGCAACACCTTCACCACGCTCGTCGCATTAGGAAATTTCGGAGGTCATTTGGAGGGCCTTCTAAGAAAATGTATTTTTTGCACTCTCTCTCTAGAAAAAATGGCAAATAAAAGAGCTGGGTCTTTCATAGTAAAAGTTCAAAAAGTGTACTTTAAGTAGATTCCTTACTCTTCTGAACATTCGTTCGTAGTGATTGAGGGATAATCCTCTTTTCAGTTGCATTGAATGAACCTCGTCAATATGGAGGGAATGAGGCTAACATGGAGGGACGAAGGCGCAGCCGCTATTCACTTTCCATTAAACCTGCACATTTGGCTAATGGCGCACTCCTCAAATGGCACAAATGTTACCCAAAAACGAGCCAAATATCACCTTCACATTGATTTGGACAATGAGTACCAACCATTGATTAAGCGCAGTAAAACAAACACACATATACCTCCCGCTTCCATAGACACGCTCAGAGCTCAAGGAGTTAAATACATAGATATCTGGACGAGAGGCTCTCTCTACCCTAAGAATCCAATGACTAATGCGTCTCCACCGTTTGTCAATCCTACAAGCTTATTGACCTTTGCTGGTGATGGAGAAAAGGGCCTTCTGGGTTATTGTAAATCTCTTACAAGAGAAGCTGAAACTTACAAGAGCATTCTCCAAGCTCAACATTGTGAGATTGTTCGCCTTTCACATTTACATTCTACAGATCAGGTTACCATTTTGCAACATAAAACAGAGGTACAAGAACTGAAAGGAAAGGTGCGAAGTTGTCAAATGAAGGACACCATCTTGGGTGGTCGTATCCGAAAGAAGAAATTGCGCAATCTTGAAACATTGCAGGTTGCATTAGGAGGTCTCAAGAAAAGAATCCGAGCATTAAGGTGATGCTTCTCGGTTGGCTACATTGTCTTAGTTAAGTAATCTTTTTGTTTTTTCTTGTTATGCATTGTTTTCATGTGCCTAAATAGTGTTAGTGAAGCAAATTTTCTGTTATTTACTTATGCATTGTCTTCATGTAGAGATTCAATCTATCCTGACAAGGAAAACATTGACCCCAAAGCCAATATAGGAAAGAGATTGAAGCCACTTATAAGTAGAAGCCTGGCAGCAGATATAGTACATGACAAGAAGTTTAAGGTCCTACAACGAAATGTAGTGGACCACTTTATTTCAGAGAACTCAGTGCCTGCAAAAGAGATACAAGGCACACTTGATTCACTTGGTGTAAGCAAAAGAGGATATTCGGCTATCCAAAAGTCTGTCTCATCCATCTTTGTTAGGAAGGGTATAAAATCCAAACTTCTACCATCAGCCTCAAGTGTTTGGAAAGAGAGGCTTCAGCTTAACGACGCACAGGGAGACTATCTTGGACAGCCCTTTCATATTAAAGCAACTTACAGTGGCCATGGAGCAAACATGGCATATGATGAGTTCAACAATATTTTTATGGACCTGCGGATATTACAGAAGAGAATGGTGGAGTTTTACAACATCACATTTGAAGAGTCACGTGGGGTATTACATTTTGTGTTAAAACTGGATGAGTGTGAGCTTGGTAAAGAGAAAAAGCTAGAGCGTGTTACTGTTACTTTAATGAATAGATCCCTCTCAAAGTGTCCCAGTGATGATCCTTTATATTTTAGTGTTCAATCAGAATCTAACATATGGTGGCTTGGTGCGTTTGAGGTAAGCGAGATTCTCAGGTAAGCTCAAATGTTCACATCTACTTAAGTCTCATTTATTTTGTGTTGCAGGTAAAGAAAGAAGATCATGAGATTCTATATTGGGTGTTCCATCGAACTAATATTCCGGAGGTGATTGATCGACAGACTAACCAGGGAGAGGTACTACGTCTAGATGGAAGGGGAGACTTTCAAGTTTAGTGGCATCTTGCAGGTGACCTCAAAACATTAAAGTGCATGTATAATTGTGGAATGGGTGCAATGGCGAAGTCACCGTGTTTGTTCTGCATGGAGCCTGCAAAGGTTATGGACCCAAAGTGGTGGAGAAAAGCTCCAACACGTCACATTGAGGATCTTGCTTTTCGACCGGTTTTGAAAATACCACTTGTGAATGTCCACATTTGTACAATGCATGCCCTTTGTAGAATTGTGGAGAAATTGGTCTACTTATACATCGGGTTTGCTTGGAAGATTAAGAACTCCGCAGAACGACAAGTAGCCCTGCAGTGCTTAGAAATGGTACTGTCGGATATGGGGCTTCATGGTGGGAATGTGAAAATCCAACGGGATGAAAAGAGATCAACTGCTGAGAAGGATGTCCCATGCAAACCATCCATCAGTGGGGTGAAGGCACGGAGGTTTTAATCTAAGCCCCAAGGTACAAGAGATCCAAAGCTAACAAAACATGGAAAAATATATAACACATCTTATGTTAGCAAGGTAGAGTATCAGAGCTGGAAAAAGCTACATATTGCAGTCAAAGACCAAGAACCAACTACTCGTAACGCGAAGGCTGAGGTTTGGCGATCAATAGACATCCTATTTTTGATGTGCGACAAAGATGATTGGTCACAAGGTGATATGAATAAGTTCAAGGAAAATCTCAACCTTCTGAAAAAATCATTCAAGACAGCATGGACAGACACCCAGATTACTCACTACATGGTATTATCATGTATTTCTTTCTCTCTTATGTGAAAATATGTGACTGTAAAACATTCTAACTAATCTGTTTTCATATCCAGCACATCATCTTCAATCATTTACCATATTTTATACAAAAGTATGGGAACCCGGCAATATGGAATACCCAAGGGATGGAAAAGTCTCATTACATGGCGAGAAATGCTTATTTCAGGCACACACGACATGGTGGCTCTCGAATCAAGGCTAACAATTTGAGAGAACTATTTGAATGGTTCTATCGTAGAATCATTCATCGAATGCAGGCAAAAGAAGTCTTGGCAAATTCAGCAACAGCACAAGCCATCAGACATTTACAACAACAAAAAGTTAAAAGATCAATGGCATACAACAACTCCGGAGCTCGTGAAAGTCAACGAAGGTGGAGAGAGACAATGGTGTATGTGAATCACAAGTGGAGAAAGATACTCTGAGTGGATGACATTGTACAAAATTTATGTAATACATGATCTTATACAATTGCTACTTGAAGTGTATCAAGATTTTGAAGGTTCAATTTTGTTTTTTGGCACGTCACCCTTGTAACGAATCATGAGATGTTTGCCATACTCTAAAAGTTCATCTGGGTTTTGTCTACCAAGAGCTAGTGCCATTGCTGTGTAGGTGTAGTAATATGCTTCCCGACCACCTATATAGCCCGGACAGTAACCAAAACAATCTCTAGCAAACACGTTGTCCACAAGAATGACCTTATCTGCACTTTTGGGCAACACCGGTCCACCCAAGAAGCGTGATAGTGTCTTGAATGTGTAAGTTGCTATTGAACCCTCTTGTGACATGGAATTGTGAAAAACTACTATCGGCGACTCGTAAAGCTTTGAAAGGTACTGCGCTAGGGCCGCATCCCTTCCTCGATACTCTCTTGTCTGGCGCCAAAGGAAGTCATCCTTGTCAGCAATCCAAGACTGCACATACCATGTCAGAAGTGACACAAAGCGAGAGAGAGAGAGAGAGAGAGAGAGAGAGAGAGAGAGAGAGAGAGAGAGAGAGAGAGAGAGAGAGAGAGAGAGAGAGAGAGAGAGAGAGAGAGAGAGAGAGTTACCATGAAGCTCTCATCCTGCAGAAAGAGGTTTTCTTGCCACAGGTCTACAGATGTAGTTGACCCCTGACCTGAATGGTTAAACCAATCCTCCACTTCTTTGTTACTTGTTGATGGTCTTAGGCTTTGTCTTATTGCTTGTAAGGTGGCTTCATCAGGTAGTGTCTCCTTGTATTTTTCAGCTTTCTCAAAGCATCTTCAAAGGCATTCCATTGGATTGCTGGATGTTTCCATTGCCTCATCATCACTACTATCCTCTGAAACAAATCCACTCCTCTCCTCTTGGACTCTGGAAATAATAGCCAGGGAGAAATCCTCCCTTAAATAAAAGACACTTTGCACATCATGTAAGAAGATATAGGTCCTGTCTCCAATCCTAAAGTCAGGCACAACAGGCAACATCATCTGAGCATGCTTCTCAGTGAAGTTACTGACATCCAATGGAAGTTTGATTTCTGTGGTTTTCAAAGAGAGCATCTTACTTCTTTGTACTTCAATTGCCTCAACCTCAAGGTCGACTGTGTCTTCAACCTCCTCGACTTCTTGCATATGAGTTGTCTCCTCGCATTCTTCATCTGGTGCTGCATCCTGCTCCTCTAACACCTCATCAGGATTCTGCATGAGGAATCCAAACAGGCTGTTCAGGTAAATCATAAAGCCAAAGGCTTCCTGAATCATGAGTTTGCATTCTTTTTTATGCAAAGGGCACGCTGAATGTCGGCAAGAAGGTGGTAATTCCCTATACTTCTTCAGTCCCTATCCCTTTCCACCACAGTCATTTAAATGCACAAGAGTCATAGTAGGCAGAACAACCCTCCCTACCTGCACCATCACTTCAAACTTATCTCTGTAGGACTCCAAGAAATTACTGTGCTGAGCTAACAGGTCTTCAATGTCAAAATTTGGATTAAACATAGAATGAACTAGATCAAACTTGTCCCCAGCACCACAAGATGCTGCAAAATCAAACAGCCTCTCATCAGTTGCAGCTGGGTCTTCCAGAGAAGACACATCCTCTTTGTCTTTACATTTAGTTGCACAGGGACTTCCTTCTAGCACATCTGCATCATCTGAGAAGTCTATATTCCTCTTTCTTGTATTTTTCTTTAGAAGTATTGTACATGGCACCACAGCCTTGTAGGGTGAGGGATCCTCTTGCCCTGGTGACCTCTCTGATTGATCTTCACCAATTGACTTTTCTTCAGATATGTCCTGACAAAAGTCAACAGTTCTTTTGGCAGATACATTAAACAACTGAGCCTGCAAGGGTTGAAATCCTAGCACAAGCTCTGGATCAGGTTTCAGCCTCTTCTGCCTACTGGACCTTAATCCTATTCATCAGGAAACATGACAACTCTCTCTCTCTCTCTCTCTCTCTCTCTCTCTCTCTCTCTCTCTAGATAGATATAAATATATATATATATCTCTGTCTCTCACCAAAGAACAAACAAAAACACACATAGTCTCTCTCTCTCTCTCTCTCTCTCTCTCTCTCTCTCTCTCTCTCTCTCTCTCTCTTTGTATGTGTCTATTTGTACTAAAGGCGCGCAAGGACGAAAAAGTGCTTTTTGCAACTCTCTACACGCGCCTTAAGTGCAATTGAGGGAAAGACGCATAAAGATGTAAACGTACCTTTTGAGAGAGTCATAACTATACTATAGGCGCGCGGAGAGAGCTGGAGCCAGTGTTTGGTTGGCTCTGCGCGCCGTTAGTAACGTGGACAGAGAGGGGAGGGCGAGAGAGAATGTGTATATATCTGTGTGTGTGTGTCTGTGTGTATGTGTGTGTGTGTCTCTGTCTATGGAAGTATGTGTTGAGGTGTGTGTGTTGAACAACAGTCTGGGTTTTTCTTTGTTTAGACACACACACACACACAATTTGTACCAATTGTTGGAAATACAGAGAGAAAGAGTGAGAGATCACCTTTTGTTGGTGGGGTTTGCAGGAACTCCAAGGGAGGTGTCTCCTCCATTGCTTTTTGTGTGTCAAACTGACTCTGTCTCTCTCCCTCCCTCTCTCTCTCTCTCTGAGAGTAAGGAGTCCCTCTCTCTATCTCTCTCTCAATCTGTGTCTCTCCCTCTCTCTATCTCTCTCACAATCTGTTCTCTCTTTCTCTCTCTCTGTCTCTCTATCACTCTCTCTCTCTCTCTTTATCACTCTCTCTCTTCCTATGCCTCTCTCTCTCTCTCTCTCTCTCTCTCTCTCTCTCTCTCTCTCTCTCTCTCTCTCTCTCTCTCTCTCTCTCTATTGTTCTCTCTCTTTCTCTCTCTCAAAATCACACTTATAACGGATACACACGGCGGCGCCCCACGTGTCACTATAAATTAGAGTATATTTGCATGTTGTCACACGTACGGTCATTATTGAGACCGTATACTTTTGTACGTCATATAAAGAGGTCAAGAGAGAGAAAAACCAAACCTCGTGAAAGAGAGTGAGTGAAAGAGAGAGAGAGAGAGAGAGAGAGAGAGAGAGAGAGAGAGAGAGAGAGAGAGAGAGTGCAAGAGCCGTCATCTGCGTCTCCGACAGCAAGCCGACCCATCGACATAACGAAGGTCTGCCTCTCCCTCTGCCTTTGCCTCTATCTCTCTACTCTGTTTCTGTCATAGTACTAAGCACAGTCTGAACAAACAACCCACACAAACAGTCACACACACACACACACACACACACTCACACACACACACTCACAAACACACAGACACACATATAAAACATACACACACACACACACACACAAATCACAAATCACAAACACATACACACACACACAAATATAACTTACACACACACACAAATACAGGCACGCACACACACACACACACACACACACACACACACACACACACACACACACACACACACACACACACGCATACCCTCTCTCTCTCTCTCTCTCTCTCTCTCTCTCTCTCTCTCTCTCTCTCTCTCTCTCTCTCTCTCTATACCAAAGGCGCGCGTAGAGAGGCATAACCGGTGTGCATGTCTCTATGCGCGCCGTTAGTACTGTGCATTGACCAGTGTATGTCTGAGTGTTATAGAGAGAGAGAGAGAGAGTGTATTTCTTTTACCTTATACTAACGGCGCGCGGAGGCTCTCTCACTCTCTCTCTCTCTCTCTCTCTATTTAAATATGCTAAGCTATAGAAAGGAGAGAGAGAGAGAGAGAGAGAGAGAGAGAGAGAGAAGAGAGAGAGAGAGAGAGAGAGAAAGAGAGAGAGACTCTTCTTTTTGTGTACAGTGAAATGGCTAGAACAAAAGCCACTGCAAGGAAGGCAGGCAAGGGACCAGGATTAGCATTTAAAGCAAGTAGCAGATCTGCAACCCCAAAGAAAAGACCTGGAAAACCAAATAAAATTCTGAAAGGGCCAAGGATGAAGAAGTTGAAAACCTGCATGGGACTTTTCAGAGAAATCAAAAAGGCACAGAAATGTGTAGATTTATGCATACCAAAGCTGCCCTTCCAGAGGATGGTGAGGTCCATATGTGATGAAGCTACCTAGGGCACCAAAAGGTGGAAGGTGGTGGCATTAATGGCTCTACAGGAAGCAGCAGAGGACTTCCTACTGGAGTACTTCAGTGACATGACCATTGTTGCAGCCCATGCCCACAAGGTTACTATAATGGACAAAGATAGTGAGACACTAAAAAGAATAAGGTGGAGGTATGACAAACTACTGGTCCCCAATGTCTGCAAGGATAAGAAAATGAGGGAAATTTTGTTATACCCCCCGGAGCTAGTGCCACAACTCACAGTTGTAGATGTCACACATGATGTGAATACAAGGGCAAGGGCAGAGACTATTGCTCGCCAAACAGAGGACATGAGGGAAGCAGAGCTTAAGGAGAAAGCAAAAGTAGCAGTGGAGTCCCAGAGGCAAACATAATGCAATGTGACCCTGTCCATAGAGGCAAGCAATCTAGAAACTCTACTTTCAATGAAGGATGGTTTGCTTGCAGAGATACCATTTGTAGATGGAGCCAGAAAGCTAGCTCTGGAAAAAGTGGACATTAATTTATTGCAGAATCCAGATGCTCAGATTTCAGACACAACTATCTATTCTTGTCTTAAGTAAGTGTTAATATCTTGCTAGCTTTGAAAACTCAGATAATAGGTTTTCTAACTCAGGTAGAGTCTCTGTAGCCTAATCAAAAGTCAACTCCCACTGCACACCCACACAGAGGTGTTTCTTCTTGATCCATAAATGTCAGTGATTATTAGACAAAAGAACAATCCATCTGGGACCTTTGAGAGTTGGTTTCTCCACTGTGCTATGCTGGAAGCTACTATCATCATCTTTCCATATGAGAATAACCATCACTGGAGTCTCATATGCCTTGATGTTGACCAACCAGCAGTGTGGGTGTTCAATTCAATAAAAGGAACCCACCCTGAAATTAGGCTGTAAGTGTTTTGTATCAGAAAGTGTTTCTTATAGATATCCATGTAAATTTGAAGCCTCATGCTAACATCTTGACATTGATTTGTGCAGTTGTATAAAGAGGTTGTTGCTTGCCTATGGCAAGCTATGTGGAAGGTATGAACTATACAAGGCCCCAATCAAAGATGTACTTGTCCCAAATCAAACCGATGGAAATTCTTGCGGCTGGAGATGTCTTCTCCATGCAGAATATGTCCTGCAAAGCTACTTTGCATTAAAACCTTTCATGACTAAGGTACCCATTTGGCAATGCATTCAGTTAGTTTTGGTTTAGTCTATAAAAGAATTCTCACCATGTGGTCTTTCAATTTTGCAGAGTGCTTTAAAAAACTACACATATGATTATTTGCAAAGATACCGGGTAAGTTTAATACAACACCTGCTTACTATGATTAGCCCCAGAGAGCTTGAAGATAGCGGCTTGGATGACCGCACTATTGATCTAACAAAACATGACGTGCCACCACGACAAACCCCTACATCCTATATAGTGGAATCACAACGGGCCGAGGGGGTCATATCAGCAGAAGATGAAAGAGCCGAGGATGAGGAAAGGTCAAATGAGCATATGGAAGGTGCTAGTGTACAACCAGAGGAGACAATGAAAGAGCCAAGTCAGCCAGTGGAGGAGCCAAAAGAGCCTATGGCTGAAACCCAAGATGAGGAAAGCAGGCCTATAGATGAGCAAAAGGATATGGATGAGGAAAGCAGGCCTAGGGATGAGCAAAATGATATGGATCAGGCAAGGATGTATGAGGCAAGCCGATCAACCGAGGGAGAGGAAAAGACCTTGGAGGAAACCTTGAATGAGGCAGAAAGAGCCATGGGGGAGACCCCTGATGAAGATGTGATTGATGACTATGAAGATAAAGCAGAGGAGAGCAACAATGACATGAACACTACAGAGACCCAGTATGGACCCTTGCTACCTGTAGATACGGTTGTTCCGGTAATGTCTATTCAAGTATGGCAAAATATGTTCAGCTTCTAACTACTTATATGTACTTGTCAACTTTTACAGAGGTTGATTATCTTGGACGTGAATGGATTGCTGCTGATGCGGGTGCCTCTCGGTGACAGAGGACCCTTTGAGGATTTGCAAACGTTTCGGATGGGAACTTGTCGAGTCATGGTTCGTCCAGGAACCAAGGAATTTATTCAGTTTCTTCTTCCGCGCTTTAGAGTTGCCATATGGTCTTCAATGCAAAGGCAAAACTTGTCGCCACTAGTTGCAATAGTTTGCAGTGTATGCCACGCTCACACGTCAGATTTTGCCTTTTTGTATGATCAAAGAAAATGCGTTACCGTTGAGGGCCACTACCACCCTAAAAAACCACACTTACCTCTTTTGTACAAACCGTTTAGCCAAACCGGTGTACCCTTTGATGCAACTAATACACTACTAATTGATGATACTCCTGAAAAGGGAGAACTAAATCCATCGGGAACAACTGTCTCACCACCTTCTTTCGAGGGGCATTCCTTCGATTTTTACCTTGAAGACATTCTGATTCCATACTTACAGAAATTGTATCTCAGTCCATTGTTCACGGACGAGTTTGTACTTTCTAATGAATTAAGATGACTCTTCTATCATGTCTTTATCTTGTCTAACATTGAGAGAGAGAGAGAGAGAGAGAGAGAGAGAGATTTGACATGGTAAAGAAATGTATTTCAAGCACACTTTTTCACAGGGCACAATTGAAAAATGAGCTCAATAAACTTCATGTCTTGAAAGTCATTTGTATACACTTGGGTTCACAAGAATATCTGTTACATTGACACTACTTCAACCCGACCATCCAACTCTTTGCACAAAATATATTTTTACCTTCGCCGCATCACCTTACGGCCAGCTAGGAAAAAGGAAAAATCTGATAGGTCCTTGTCCATTGACTCTTCAATTATGTCATGCCGCAAATGCTGAAGACTGCATAGCTCCCTTATTGTAACCACCAACAGTAGGCCATGCTCTTTATCAATCACTTCCACATCCACAGCAAGATTATCTTCCAAACCTGCAGAAACCTGGTCCATAGGAATGTACTTACCGTTGAGCATTTGTGATCGCATATACCAAAACGAGAGTAACAGTGATTGGCTTGCAATCATGTACTTGACAACTAGAGTATCAAGCGCGACCTCGCACTGTAAACCAATATCTTCCTTTGCATACCATCCTTTGTCAAGAAGTTTGTCACAGGATGACTGCTGAAATGACTTGCACATGAACATAGTTTTCGTAACTCGGATGTTGTAGCTATGAAACAGCTCTATGAAGAGTGCAACAGGACAGAAGTTTGCAATTCTAACTAGTTTGGTGGGAATAGAGCTACGTAGAGACCTTTGTATATCCTTATAGAGCTTACTTTGCATTGCCTCCACCATTGTTTCCTCGGGAACTGGCCAGTCCACAGTGTTCCAATCGGTTGGTAGAGGTACTTTCACCAACATGCCATTCTTATTCCCTGAGCTGAGTTGGTAAAAGTGGTCATAAAAAAAGATTCCCTCATCAGCCAGTCTTTTGCTGCTCCTCCCTGAATACTGTAGAGAACCAATGTGGGCATGAACAACATGGAAGAGGCCTATTATGCACTCCACAGGCTCCCATTGCTCATAAGAAGAGGGATAAACATCTGCAATATATATAAGAAGAGTTAAACTAAGAGTATCAATAAGTACAAATGACAAATCTAATGTAATTGAGCTATGAAGAATGGAGACATTGCTCATAACAAGCGGGAGAAACATTGCAAAATATATAAGAAAAGTTATAATGAGAGTATCAGTAAGTTCACATGTCAAGAGTACTTACAATTGCAACGTGGTTGATGTATATCTGATACATTTCCACCGTTTTCTATCACCTCTGGATGGGTAAACACATGCTGAACAAGAACTTCCTTTACAGATCTTTTGCCAATTTCAACTTTGAAATCCAACACTCTGGCCTTCCATGCTGAGCGGTAAACGTTGATACCACTAGACCTCTTGGGTCTTCTTGGTTGCATGAGGACCCATGAACCTTTGTTTATCCTTTGTCCAACCCATTGGTTCTCTGCACTTATTGAAGCTGGTATTGTAATTGAGGATATGCTGCTACTTGGCCTTCTAGGCAAAGTGCAGTTGTTGGTTGTTGGTGTGAGAGACAGTAAACACCTGGAGCCTCTTGGGCGAGAAGACGTGGACGCCATAGCTCTCAGAGAAAAGCTTTAGTGGAGGGAGATTCACTTTGAAAGCATTCTAATGGAGGGAAAGTGTTTTAGAATTCCAATATCTTGTGCGGGCTTAATGGTCACCCTCAAGTACGTTAATGACCATAAGAGAATATCAAAAGTGGGACCACATGCAAGCACCTAAAAGCTCGGTAAAAGGAAGGAAATTACGATGCTACAATCCTAGATTCGTGAAAGTTTTATGCTATTTTCCTATTTTTTGAGTCTTTCCACGTACTTTCCTACGTAACGTAGCCTTCGTGCTCATTGGACGTGCTCTATTATTCTCTCTCTTCATATGGCCCTCCAAATGACCTCTGAAATTTCCTAATGTCTCCTTCCGACCAACTATGGACAGAGGTTTAAAGATTTCGACCTATTGTCACAAGCTTCTACGTGCCAGAAAGTATGTGTATCGCCTACACAACGTGGCCAATACCACACAAATCAAAAGAGCACACTGCTAATGAAAGATCTAATTATGTGCCAGCTCTCATCCAAGCCCTCTTCTATATATTCATTTCAGTGCCTCTGTGCCCAAGTCGGCCTCGATGATGATGCCTCCTGGTCTCGATCACCTAAAATCTCTTGCTCTCGATGACGTGCAACCTAAGCTGCCTCCGGTCCCTCAATGGTGCTAACCTCTATCATCTTGTCATTAGAAGGCCTTCCAGCCCTTTGTTTCCATCTCTTTGCATCTGCTGAAAGCAACCCAGAGTTGTCTCTGTTTGGAAAATCCCATAATCAATGCACTCCAAGAGACGACATTCCGGACAAGAAGCTCCTGAAGCCAGTTGTGTGATTTCTGAAGTACTCCACATTTAATATACTTGTTAACCAGTCGACCAAGGCAGTGCCAAGCTTGAAAGCGTAGGTAATAGCATCTCGAGAGACGCTCTCTCTTCTCTCTCCTCTCTCCTCTTTTTTTCTCTCCATTTGGTTGGCTGGCTACCGATTCATTTCTCTCCGGAGACCCTGCTGTTCTCATTATCATCTCATTATTTTAGCCGCATCGCACATACATACCACATACCCTTTGAGTAGCAGAATTAACCCTTTACTATAAAAACAAAAAAAAAACCCCTTACGGAAAAAAGAAAGCTAAGAACACTTTATTAGCATTGACCTACCCTGCAAATTTGGAGTATATAATGCCTCGAATCAGAATCGCTTGATTAATTGGAATATTACATTCTTCACTAGTGATATGCCCCCATTCATTAGGCACAAAAATGATTTCCTTGAAAACATAGTTGTTGGAGGAACAATTATGTTTTTGAAACATAAAATGGTGGGGAAAACATGATTGTTTGAGCGTAAATGTATGCAGCACACTCAAGTTTTAGTTTAATAGACCAAAATAGGGACTTGTGTGCTTGACAGCTAGGAGTAATGTCATGATGACCCACAATTCTCTTGATAAGATTTACTAGAAAATGTGAGCAAAAATATATTTCTAAATTCCTTTCCTTTGGGAAAAATAAGGTTTTCAAGTTTAAAAAAACAAATAAAAATAATTTTTTAATGGGTATATAAAAGGTGGGCAAACTTGGAGTATATAATTAATGCCTACCCTTGCAGCCCTCACACACCAGCTTGACCCAGATTTCGTAACCATAGCGCCCTTGAGCTTAATCTCTGCTCCTCTTAATGTCTCTCTCAAGCGTGACCCTTGCCTTGTTGTTAGCAATGCTTCTTTGCATGGTGTGTTCACGCCTCCTGCTCCATATCCTTGTTTTTATCCCATTCAATCCATGCGCACAAGCAGGGATTTTGTGTGTGTTTGATTCATTTTAATCAATCTTCTTAATCAGGATGCCGCTATTGTCCATAGCCACATGTTCTAGGGCCATGGAGTAGTTGCTGTTGACCTCACCGAGAGTAGAGGAGATGATAAAGGCCATCACATCTTGGAAAAAGGACCTGCGGTCGGTGGGATGAGAGGAAGGAGGAGAGGGTTAAGATACAGAGGAAAGGGCTGGTGGTGGTGTGAGAAACACTATGAAAATCTCCAAGTGTTTACCTCGCTGTTTTACCGCATTTTGTAGAGAGAAGCTGTAAACTCACCTAGAAAAAGAAAAGGGAGGAGGACGGGGTTTTTTTTGTGTTTAAATTATTATCGCGACTGTTTCCGTGTTTATTACCGCATTTGTTACCACTCTTATTATCGTGTTTATTTTCGGAAAAAAATTAGCACCTTAAATTTTAAATTCCGGCTTAAACATCCCTCCCCCCTTTCAAATTTTGGTGTTTCCCTCCTCTCAATAGAAATTAAAGAATATTGTATGAAATTTTTAAATATAAAAAAAAAAAGAGAAAGAAAGAGAAAGAGGGATAGAGAGAAAGAGAGAGATGGGGAGGGATAATAAGAATACAC
This sequence comes from Adiantum capillus-veneris, assembly GCF_014529385.1. NCBI lineage: Eukaryota > Viridiplantae > Streptophyta > Polypodiopsida > Polypodiales > Pteridaceae > Adiantum > Adiantum capillus-veneris. The sequence continues at coordinate 53,236,882 of NC_140935.1, read as the reverse complement.
TTGGTTACAGTTAAAATAATCGTTGTCAGTTGATTAACACAATTGAGCATGTACACAAATCTAGAGAGAGGAAGAGGGGAGAGAGAGAGAGGGAGATGAATGGATTACACGACCAAAAACTTCATAACTGCAAAATGTTTATGAATCATCTTCCAAAAGATCCCTACATGAGGTATCATCCAATTCTAAGCCCATGGCTCTTAAATCAATAAAGAAAGAAATGGAATTTTCATTTGTGGATGCATTGGCTTCATCATCTTCGAGTTCGTCATCCTCCATTCATCATCTTCATCATCATTACAATCATCCTCGCTAAGGCTTGCCGCCACCGGACTTGATTCATCGACCTCCCTCTCCTCTGTCTCCACCTCATCCAAAGTCGGAGGTGGAAGAGGGTCGAAGATGGTCTCCACTTCATTAGTGGAAAAAATGGTACTCCCCCAAGGTGTTGTGGGAATTACGCACCAAGGTTTTGGTTGGTGGATTGTTGGGATATAGATGACCTATATATAAAAGAGAAGCTCAAAGTGAGTAATAATGGTATAATTAATGCTACAAGCAAATAAGAATAAAAAAGATACATGTCACTCACCTGGTCACAATTATGCGGTAAAATTAAATTTTCATACCTCCCTGTGTGCTGTACACTAGAGTCCACCATGTAGAGGCCATTCTCATGTCGTCTAAACACATTTGCAAACCACTTTCACTCGAAGATGAAGGTATAAAAGGTTCTAAAATTAACATTTAGTATCCTTTCATAAGCTCCGCAGTACCAGGCTTCATCACCGTCTGTGTCAAAGTTTCCCATGTTGGCACAATCCATGGTGGTTCTACGCTCGTCAATGTAGCGTGTACAAAAGTGATGACCCTTTGACTACATAGAGTTAAAGTAAAGGCACTACAAAATAGAAAAATATCTTCTATCAAACACAAATTAAAGGCACTACAAAGTAGAAAAATATCTTTTATCAAACACAAATTAAAGATAATTTAAAGAAAAAAATGCAATATGGTTTAGGTATATAAGTACTCTACCTTTGGTACGCAGCCTCGTGCATACTCCCATTGTTTTCTGGTGATGTCTTCTCCAAGCGCTTTTGCATCGGTCATTCTCTCATGAATCCACTCTACACTAATGAGATTTGGGAAACATGCAAGGTTTCTAGGTACTGGGGGTGCCCTCCTTCCTCCATGTTCTTGTTTCCATGCTTCTCTCTCTTGTAAATGCCTTGCCTTTGCCACTGTCCACAAGTCCACCCACTTGGTCATAATCTTTGCATTAAGAATACAAAAGTTATTGACCACTCGGGATAGATTCATATCCATGTTAAGTAGTTTTCCCTATCCACTTGGAAACTGTGAAGTCATCCTTGCATCTTCCTCATTTGACCACATGCGAGGCATTGAAGGATCAACTTGTGCCAAATACTGTGATATGTAAACAAATGCCTCTTGAACGATCCACCCTTCGGCCATACATGCCTCTGGTTGAGACCATAGCCGCACAAAATCTTTGAGAGTCTTTAAAAACCTCTCTAAGAAGAACATCCATCGTGCGTGCAGTACTCCATATATAGCGATCTCCTCCACCACGTGAACCAAGAGGTGAATTTGAATAAGAAGGACCGATCGAGGAAATGCATCTTCAATAGCATCCACAATTTCTGTTGCAAGTGTTTGAGCAGCAGGGATAGGATCTATTTTGAGTTCCATGAAGCTCACAAATCTGCAAGAAAGAGAACAAGGATACACTAAGTGCTAGTTGAAATTGTTACGTACAGAATAAAGGTGTAGTTGAGTGGAGTCTTGTGGGGTACCTTACTAGCTCTCCTAGTTTGAAAAAAGTGTCCTTGAATTTCTTGTCTTGACATATATACATACTTGCCGGCAGAATGAACTACAATGTAAATCAGAGTAGGGAAAGTGAGTAAAAGTCATACACACAAACTATAGATAGAATAGGGAGTATGAAGATTACCTGAAGCATCTTATATCAATCATGGATGAGATTACCTGAAGCATAAGGAATCGGGCCTCTCTGTCACCAAGGATGGCCCTCAAGTAGGACATTCATTGTGCCCCAATGTGGACAACCCTCCATACATATCATATCGTAAGAGAGATGAGTGAACTAAAGGGAGAGAAGGAAAGATAGAGAGAGAGAGAGAGAGAGAGGTAGAACAAAGGGGGTTATCAAAAATCTCTTCAAGCCCAGGATAGTTGTGCATAGTCCACATAAGGATTCCCCTCAAAATGGCCTCTCTCCCCCCTTTTCAAGTGAGACATCAACAACAGGAATGCCTCTCCATAACTCCTCCAAGTCCTTGATAAGGGGTTCGAGGCAGAGATCAATATTTGATACTTTGTACTTTCCTGGAATAAGCAAGGAAAGAAGTATATTGCCCTTGTTGGTTGTATTCCATGGTGGAATATGGTAGTTGATGAGCACCACAGGCCAAGTGCTCCATGAAGTAGACTTAGTGCTGAAGGGGTTGACACCACCACTTGCTAACCCAAGCCTCAAATGTCGAGGCTCCAACCCAAACTATGGCCATTGAGTTTTGACATGCCTCCATGCAGGTGAATCAACAGGGACATGCATCATTCCATCATTTGAGCGGTGATTGGCATGCCACGCGAGAAGCTCCACGATAGACCTGGTTTTAAACATGTGTTTGATGCGAGGAATTAATGAAAAATGTTTAATACCTTGCGGGGTAGTTCTGTCCCACTCACTCCGATTTTGTATCGTACCTCCCTACACATGGGACATGAGGTAGCATGTGCGTGCTCATTGCGGTATAGCATGCAATCCTTGATGCACACAGGGATGCGCTCATACTCCATTTCAAGTGCAGTGACATACAATCGCACTCGTCGAAGATCTAGAGGCATGTGGTGATCTTTTGCCAGCATTTTGCCCATCAAACTACAACAAACAGGCGTATTAGTACAATTTCTAGAAGACGGCACCATAAAGCGAGTGGAGAGTATATAAAAGCCACCTTCCATACTTATAGAAGTAGTGCATCGACACCTGCATTACTCCAACCAAATTTCGCTTGCAAGTTGAGGACTTCCAACAATGCCCAGAGCACCGAGTATTGTGCACCATCATAAAGAAGTGTTCGGGCACTCGCCATTAATCTGTCATCCGTTTTGAGAGCCCGTTGAGTGCAGGACTAAGAATCCTCCTCCAAACTTCGTGCTCATGAGCTAGTAACTCATCAATCTTGTCAAACATGTGCTCATCCTTTGCCTCAAAGTGAGATGGAGACGCCATAGGAGCTTCCGAAGTAGAGCCAATGGGAGGATCACCAAGCGGTGCGCCCAAATCGCCCAGTAGCCCTTGCCTCTGCCATTCAGCCTTGCGCATTGATGCACCACCGCCAAACAAAGATCAATGGGGCACCTCCTCAAGCAACAGGTGAGTTGTGCTCTCATCTCTCCGAGCGCTTTTTTGGGGATGCCAAAGCCCTTCGTTCTCTACGTGCTCCAATGCAATGCGCCTCAAGCGAGGGATTGCCCTTTTGCACTTGGCGTAAGGACAAGGAAGTTTTTCCATGAGCCAGCGATCGCACTCAAGGCCTTAGGGGGACCATGATCATCCCAGTGGATGTCCTTCACATGTGATAAATTTTTTATTTAGTCATCTGTCCTAAAAAATAAACAATTAGACAAGATGCCTTAAGTTCAAAGAGAATAAATGACAATGAGTGCTAAATTTATTATTAACTAAAAGAGAACCTATAAAATACAATTAATAAACATCTAAAATTAGTACAAAGTAAAATATCCATAAAAAATAGAAAATTTTCATTAAAAAACCCAAAAGGCTTAAAAGTTGAATAATGGATAGCTAAGGGTAGAGGGGATGGTTTGTACAACCCTCTCCCTCTCCCTGCAACCTCGGATTTTCATGTATCCATTTGAAATGACCAGCCACAGTAATAAACATGGTATAGTTGCGATAGATGTTATAATAATAAACACGATAATAGCCGTGATAATGTCTGGCACCTAAAATAGCAAAGAAGTTAGAGTATGCCACGTTTTTGCTGCATACTCTATCCTCCTTTCTCTCCACCATAGCTCCCTCTCCAAGCTCCCCCCCTCCCTTCTATCACATGCCCCCTTCCCCTCCCCTCTCCACCTCCCAAACCATCACAACACCCCCCCCCCCCGCTCTCCCTATTCCATCTCAAACACAACATCAACACATACACAAACACAAATGCACGTTCGGATCAAGGAGGCGCTCGTCGAAGGAAATTTTTCACGTTCGTCATTGGAAGCTCAACCTAACCGGCAACCGTGCTACAATGAAAGGTAAACACAAAACAACGCTCCTCCCCCCTCTTTCCCTATTTTTTTCTACTCCACACACAAACACACACACACACACACACACACACACACACATATGCACAAACCCTGAAAAAATGAAAAAGGTAGAGATGTCATGACATATCTCGTTCATTTCCCAAATGGTTGTGTTGTTGAAATGTCTCTTTGTGCGTGGTAAAAAAGAGACACTTGTTTGGAAATTGTTGCATTTCTACTTGTTAGATTTGCAAATGTTACAAATAGTAGGTTTGTTAGAGATAGTGAATGTTAGATAGAGAGAGAGAGAGAGAGAGAGAGAGAGAGAGAGAGAGAGAGAGAGAGAGAGAGAGAGAGAGAGTTGAAAGAGAGGTAGATAGAGATAGAGGGGAGAAAGAGGGAGAAAGAGAGAGAGAGAGAGAGAGAGAGAGAGAGAGAGAGATTTTATTATCATCCTTGGAGGTCAAATATGACCTATGGGACCAAAGTTACATGTGATGTAATATGTGTATAGCTCATGAGTGACTCTCGATGCTCCAAAATTGCAGTGATGAGATTCGGAATGGAGAGCCCACACTTTGGTTGGGAGAAGAAAGTGTGTAGGTCTAACTTATGGTTGAAAATGTAAGAGAAGCAAGTTCGGATTTGACCAAAAGCTAAGCACTCTAGTAGTGTGTGGTACTCAGACTCTCGAACTTGAAGTGAGCATAATGTGTATAGTCGATTTGCCTCTTGTCCATTGCCCCAACGTCCTATCTCGCACCGAAGGAAATGGGATCTAAGCCGAATGGTTGCAATAGTGCGTATCATCGACAAGGGGATAGGCTCGAGCATGTAAGTGTGAGTACGGTTTCCTCTTTCAGCGAAGAACATGGTTTTATAGTTGGGGGCAATATGGGTGGTGTAATTTGTGAAGCGTGAACCACCGGATTTCTCCCAAGCGGTAATACATTGGCGTTGTAGAAACGCTTCATCACTTGGGAGTCAATTGAAGCATCATGTAGCAAGTGTAATGCATCCCATCTCTCAAACCATTTCTTTATGTCTTGCATCCAACCCGTGCTCAAGATCTTGCTTTTATGCATCTTTTGCACTTTTTGGCTTGCTTATGCAATTGTAGGAAGTCGATGTGAGGAGTTTTGACGCATCTTTATCATGTACTCTACAACCCTTGCCATGCCCATAACCTCAATTGGAAGACATCCCGACTCAAGAAGTAGGATCATATATGGTGTTTGTGTTTTCACTTGGAGAAAGTTTGTAAGAAAACGCTTTTGGACATTCTCAAACTCTTTCCAAGTAGACTTTGAGATGCTCCCACCCCACACTTCAACTCCATAAAGAAGAACCGGTGTCACCAATGCATCAAAAAGATACTTCTTGAGAACCCAACACTTGATGTTTCCCGAATTACACATGTTCTCAAATGGATAAAATGCTCTCTTTCCCACTTCCAAACAATGCATAGCACATTCATGCCACTTGAGATTGGACGGAACCTCAAGGCCAAGGTACTTAAAGCTCTCAACAACTTCAAGTTTCTCATTGTTGTACACAATGCATGGCTTCTCCTTATGGTTGGTTTTCACAAGCATAACCTTTCTTTTGGATTCACAATCAGCCCACTATGCAAGCAAAAGTTGTCAAGGACAACCATAAGCTTTTGTGCATCTTCTAAAGTGTGTGCTAGAAGCACTACATCATCCGCATACAACAAAAGCATGATTACCGCATTGCAAATAATGACCTCTTCAATGCCTTCTTCTTGCATAAAGTCAAGTCCCATTTGTTCCAATTGATCGATGCATAGACCAAAGAGAGTTGGTGACAATGGACATCCTTGTTTAACCCCAATAGTGCTTACAAAAATTTCTGAAATTTCTCTTCCCATATGCAATTGACAAATCACCTTCTCATAGATTCGAGAAACTGGAAGCATAAACTCACTTGGCGCTTGGAGTTCTTCCATCCTTCTCCACAAATTGTTACATGGAATCATATCAAAGGCTTTCTTAAAGTCCACAAAACAACAATACAATCACTTTCCTTTCAATCGACTTTCCTTCATGAGAACACCAAGAGTGACAAGATAATCAATGGTGCTATGGCATCGACAAAAACCCGCTTGTCCCTTTGCATGCTTGTCATTATCTTCAGTCGAATCACTCAATTTTATCTCCATTATGCACCCAAACAACTTTTCCATAAGAGACCCAATCATTATAGTCCGATAGTTGTTTACATTCTTTACATCCCCTCCTTTGTCCAAAGTCTTAATCCAATTAGTACTCCAATCATAAGGCATACCATGTTGAAATGCAAGGTTTAACATATCACACATCCACTCATGGGTAAAATCTCCCGTCCATTTGATCATCTCCGGATTGATACCTTGAAGATCTCCCGCTTTACGAGTGGCCAACTTTTCAAGCCCACCAGATACATCCTCAATAGTAAAAAAGGAGGGCATGCATGGGAGTGAACCATGCAATAGCATTTTTTTAGCATTTTATTACTCATATAATTGCCTACAATATGTGTACATATCCACAAGAATCAAATTACCAAAATTCTCAACTCGCTTGCCCCTCAAGTTTCTCCAAAATCTTCCACATGCATGTGCCTTTTCTTGGACTTGAAAAAGTTGTTGCTTTACTTACCATCTTCTTTTCTTCTTTTGAATCAATGCCTTGTATGTATGCAAATGACTTTGATAGTTGTCATTGTCCATAGTTGCATCAAGCTTTATCAAGGAATTTCGAGCATCTTGACATTCCTTTATCAAACCACCTTTTGCGTGATCTATCTTTGTTGATACCATGGAGATGCTTTATAGCAAAGCATTCTTCGGCACAAGAACAAATAACTTTCTTGAAAGCTTCCCATTTGGTTTCCAATGGTGCATCATATTGAAGCTTCTTCATCCAAAATTTTTGCTCAACCATTTCAATGTACATTGGTGCCCGCTTGAAATCCATATATATTAATAATTTCTCTTTTCTTTGGCTGAAATTATCATGCTTAGTTGCTTCCCCACATGAAAGGTCAATACATAAGGTGTGGTGATCGGATTCCGGGGTCCATTGACCAAACATAAAACTCTTTATGTGATACATGATGGCTTCAGAGAGTAGCATATAGTCAATTATCATGCTTAGTTGCTTCTCTAGATAAGGTATGTCAATACATAAGGTGCGATGGTCATATTCCCAGGTCCTTTGGCCAAACATAAAACTCTTTAAGTGATACATGATGGCTTCTAAGAGTAGCATATAGTGAATCACACTATCCCCATTATGTCTCCTACATGTAAATCCATTGGTTCCACTCCACAAAGATACACCATTGGCAATGAGCATACCCATGCTATTACACATGTGTAAAAGTAACTTTCCATAGTGATCTGGCTCTTTCTCATCCATTGAAGAACGACCATACAAGTGAACTTTCTCCAACTCCCTTGAAATGTATGGCATATCAAATTGCTGAGTATCATGTTGCAATGTTTTTGTGCGAGCACTCATATCTCCAAATACAATAACATCACCTTCACCTTTGAAATAAGCAATGTCCTCTTCTAAATCACAAAATGTATGATCTCTATCCATGCAAGCATAAAAGGTAGAATCATGATGAGGAATGTAGCAACCAGCTACAAAAATGGGTGCTCTTTTTGGTGTCATAGTTTTCAGCCATACATAATGTTTCTACTTGTCATATTTCACAATTGATACAAAATATTCCAATCCTTTCTTAACAAATACATGCTACCCCTCCTTGTCCTCTTCGTTGCTTAAGGTTCTTTGACCACATCAATGAATGTACATTGTAATTCTCCAAGTTGTTAATCCTTTGTGTAGCATGCTCCCAAGTTTCAACAAGAAGTACAACATGGGCTTTGCTTGTTAGTTCATCAATGCCAATCCCCGCATACGATGGATATCCATTACAATTCCAAAAGCATATTTTCAATTGTAACTCGGTCTCATAGGCTACACATTCCTATTTGCTTGAGGAACTTGCCTCCTCCTTCGACACATTTTCTTCATGAGTCGAGATCTCCTTGTTTCTCTTATTCTTTTTCTCATATGCCTTGCGACGCATATTTTGTTGCTCAATAGTGTGATCTTCACATACAAAACATTTTGTATCCCTCAAATAGATCCAACTATTATCAAGTATAATCTTTTGCTTGGTCTCATTCGGCATGGTGCATACAATTGGCCGTTCTCCCGAGCGAGGAGCTCCTTGCTTCCCCATTCTGTGTGCTCCATAGACCATAACTCCGGACATACCAAAGTGGGTTTTGAATAAATATTCATTAACAATGGTGACGGGAGCAAAGCGACACCCGAACCCCGACGGCCTCTAAAACACCGAGGCCGATCGCACGCCTCAAGCCGGTCACGGTAAAAGCGAACAGGGAGCACCACCTAGCTTTGAGCAGCTAGGATGCAGACCACGGTGATGTAAACACCGCAAACTTCCACACACACACGCACACACACACACAGATTAGAGAGAGAGAGAGAGAGAGAGATTGACAAATGATGAAAACCCTCGGGGGTGTGAGGGAGAATTATTTCTGTAGTATTTACAATGACCTTCCTTCCGGCGAGGCGGCACACCGTGGTCATAGAGAGGTAGGGAGAAGAGATGGTGAAACTACTCGGTGCATTCTATAAAGACGACTCGATGATTGTGAAACTTTCTACCAAGAACGTGTTTGTGTGTGTGCATTGACCATTGGAGTCGAGAGGTGGATGTGGCTCCCTTTACATGGTGCAATTCCCAAAGCAAACCATCACACAAGTCCCCTCCCCGTGCAGATGCCAATAGTGTTAATTCTTCCCACTAAAACTCTACCAAGTACTGACCTCTCATGAGTTGTCTCCCCCCCCCCCCCGATAGTGCCATTTTATAGGTGTTGACTGCTTGGATTAGGGTAATCCTGGTTTGATTAGAGTAAGCTAATTGGGGAGACAAAGCAAGGCGGTGGGCCCAGTGTGGTTGAACCTTGCTTTGTCTTGGGAGTTATTTAAAAATGAAAACCTTTAGGTGGGCCTTTGTGACCATCACCTAGAGAGAGGGAATTTACAAATTGGGAATTTTACAAGGCTTGGGTGAAAACTGAAAAAATGATGATGATAACCTACGGTTTACTGAAAATGGTGTTGCAGTTGCGTGATGCCGGCGAATGGTGTGTTGTCAGTGCGTCGGTGTAGCATGTACGTCTTTTCAAGGTTGGTCGGGGCATGCTTTCGTCGCATTTCTTTGCTTCGGTGTCGGTGGTGTATGCTTTGCATTGTCTTCTTCTTTGTCGATGTCGATGTCATCTTGGTTTCTTTTCTTCTATTTTTGTTTTTTATGGTGTGTACGTATACGCGTGTCGTGTGTATATATATGGGCGAGTGCATGAGCGTGAGTGTGTGTGTGTATTTGTATATGTATGTGTGTGCGCGAGCGTGGGTGGGAACAAGAGGTAATATTATATATATATATATATATATATATATATATATATATTATTTTTATTATTTTTTAAAGATTTTTTCGGGCCTGTTGGGGACACACAGGCGGGGGTGAAGATGGAGTGAGAGAGGGGGTGGGTGTGCAGCGTGTGTGTGGTGTATATGTGTGTGTGTGTATGTGTGTGTGTATTGCTTCACGGCGGCGCCTACGGGCTGTGTATAGAGCACGAGAGAGGGGTGAAAACGGGGCCGCCTGCGGGCTGTGTGTAGAATGCGAGAGAGAGAGAGAGAGAGAGAGAGAGAGAGAGAGAGAGAGAGAGAGAGAGAGAGAGAGAGAGAGAGAGAGAGAGAGAGAGAGAGAGAGAGAGAGAGAATGAGGGTGGGGTGAGGTGGTGAGGGATATGAGAGGGGATAGGGGGGGTAGTGGTGTTGTGTGGGTGAGGACTTCCGATAGCACACGTGCAGGTATGGGTGAGCACGAGGCCCGGATGGGGTAGCCAACAAAGGGCGAGACAAGGGGGGGGGGGGGGTATGTAGTCAACGAGAGCGAGAGAGAGAGAGAGAGAGAGAGAGAGAGAGAGAGAGAGAGAGAGAGAGAGAGAGAGAGAGAGAGAGAGAGAGAGAGAGAGAGAGAGAGAGAGAGAGAGAGAATGTTATTGAGGCGGTCCGGGGTGGGCAACAAGAAGAGTGGCCTCTAAGCACTTTTCTAGGCTCCCGTGCTGCTCAATTGGGTTGGGGTTGGAAAAACAGCAAACACACACACAAACCCGCAACCTAACCCTACACAAATTTGGGGCACCACCTAGTTTTGGATGCGAACTAAGACGCGTAGAGAGAGAGAGAGAGAGAGAGAGAGAGAGAGAGAGAGAGAGAGAGAGAGAGAGAGAGAGAGAGAGAGAGAGAGAGAGAGAGAGAGAGAGCTCGGGTTGCTTTGAAATGTTCAACAATGATCAAGCAAACACAGTTATATATGTAAGAAAAAGAGGGAAGGGGGAGGGGGTGATTGTTGCACTAATACCTTCTTACAAATCTGTCATGACCAATGCAAGTGACATTAGTATTTGTTCAACATAGCTTCAGTAAATTACACAACACATCACAAGAAAATCCACCCCAATCACTGTCTTAAAGCCAGGGGAGTCCTCTCCACCCTGTCGCCCTCTTACAGTATGTGGGATATATGGCTAAATTGATGACAACACCCAGAGACAAGCTATCAAGAACTTTAAAAAAAAAAACACCAAGACACTTACACATCATTGTTATCCATTACTTCATGTTGGAAGAGAGACAAAGTATCCAGGCCTACTCCAAATCCACCCTCCTTGATTCAACAAATGTTGGGCTTACACTAGTAGGAGAAATGATAGATTGCCTACTCTCAATTGAATGATCACTCTCTCTTACAATGGCATAGAGTTCCCTTGCTAATCACCCCTAATACAACACATGCATGTGCATAAGACAACGAGCTTCCACTCAAGATCTCCTTCTAGAGAGGTTGAGCTTGGATTCTCAAGCTATAGCATAGTGCTCTTGCTTATGGCTCGCCCCGTTGTGCTAGCTACACCCTCCTTTTATAGCAATTTTGAGGGCTAGGGTTACTTCTCTAACCATGGTTGGGTTAGATTTTCAGCACTTATCTAATGTTTTTTGCTTGGAATTATCAAGAAGTTGGTGGGGATAGATGAAGAAAAGAGAGAGGAGAGAAGTGGAGGTGATAGGACTTTTCATACTAGGTTAGTGTTAGTAAATTAGTAGAGTTAGGAATTTAATTATTTACAAATGGAATTGGATATTTACAATGGAAGTATCCATATAGGATACAAATAAGGAAGAAAAAACTCTTAATAGGTAAGAAAATATAGATTTCTTACAATGTCGATGCTCCAAGTGTCTTGAGTAGGGTTAATTTTGACGCTTGTTGACGGTCCACTAGCTTTGACAGTACGTTTTTTCTCCACTCTTGACCTTCCTTGGGAGCCACGGTAAGTGAACATGAGTAATCAATCACCATGATGCTGTATTTCAAGAGAAGAGGCTGAATTTTGTGGTTTTTTTTATAAATATGGTAATATGGAAGAGAAAAAATGAGACTAGGTGGTCAATTTTGGAATGGAAGTGTGTGTAGGAGACATGAGTTCACCATGGTTTCTCTTATTCTTCAAGGTTGAGAAGAAGGTGAGTAGGGTGCAGAGAGGAGTGGTGAGAGAGGTGGGGATGATGAGTGGAGAAGTGTGTGTGAAAGAGGAAAATGGTAAAGTGGAAGAGGGAGTGTGGCTGCATAGCATGGGCAAACTGGGGTCCACCAATAAAATCATAGCTCACAGCTCGTAGCTCAAAAAAATATGAAAAAATTTGAGGTGAAATTTCAGCCCACGAGCTCCAACTTTTGTTTGTATCACCTTTTCAAATTTGGGGAGCATGTGATGTTTAAAAATTCAGCAAAACCGATTGTTTTTTCCACTGCACAAGGTCCTTGTGAGGTCCCTCTTTGGATGACTCTTTTGAATACCTCCAAGAGTGAGCTCCCCATGGTGCATGCATGCATTCCACATACCCTTGACCTTATTTGGTAGGTCTATAATTGAATATATTGTTGAGATCATGATAAAAGTGAATAGTACAACTAAGAAATCAAATATTGAGGGGTCTAAAAAAATATGTACATGTGAAATATAAATAATATAGGTGGAAAAAATATAAAGGGGTCAAAATAAATCTCTCTCATTATAAGTCTACCATAAAAAGATGAATATTTTTTGTGTTCTAATTTATGAGAGTAAAAGAGAATAGATGTAGGAAGGAAAAATCACAATAGTGAAAAAATATACGCAAATAAAACTAGTTTTTTTGGATTTTTGTTGGGATGGAGCTACACCAAAAATTAGAGAAGCTTGCATTAAATTTCTTTTATATGAAATAAAGAGTATGCAAAATGGTAAGGAAAAATATGGTAATGGTGAGTCAATGTACATAGCATAAATAACACACCATAGGTAGAAATATTTAAATAAATACCAAAATAATTATGAAAAATCTTTTTATTTAGGCCCTATATACAATGAAATATTTATACACAAATGGGCCATAATTTTTTTTTTAAATTATTTTTTTGGCTCAACTAGCCCAGTGACTAGCTAATTAAGGGTTTTTAAGAAGATATGGGAAAAGTCCCCTAACTCACACACACCTATATAGAGTGAAATGGTAGGGATAGCCACAGTGTTTGGATGATTTTGGTAGGGTGGGTTAACTCTCTATGGCAATTACGGAAAGCCGAAAAACGGCTATCATTAGCCCTCCCCCGGGATGATGGTATATTCATGTACCGTCATAGAGCATCTTTTCCAAAGAGAGTGCTTCAGAGTCCTTGACAATATCTTCATTGTTTGGCCCCTCAAAATTTTGGCTGGAGTTACACTCATGCTTCATGTAACAATACTTACATGAGACAGCTGCCCTTTCACAAATCTTTGGTAGATCCTTTGGTAGAAGGCGACTCAAATAGGGCTTCAAGTGATAACCATTTACCTTCCTAGAGTGCTCTTTTCCATTCAAGTCCATAAGTTGATAGAAACTTGAATTGAAAGCCTTCTTAACTATGTATGGCCCCTGCCATCTAGTTTCAAATTTGGCATCAAAACGATTATCGAGTCGATTGTCATACCTTAGCACAAGATCTCCTTCATTGATGCCTTTGTCCTTTAGTTTCTTGTCGAGCTTCTCCTTCGCCTACGTAGCTTTCCTCTTGTAGCACTCGTATGCTGCTTCTCTTTTCCACTCAACCTCAGCTAAGGTAAGAAGTCGATCCATCCATGCTTCTTGATCATCTTGTGTTTCTTTGCCATGAAGTCGCATTGTTGGAATGTTGAGCTCAATTGGTTGTAAAGCCTCTTGACCATAGACCAAGTGAAATGGTGTGAACTCCGTGGCTTCCCTATATGTGGTTCGATACGCCCACAAGGCACCATCCAAGAAGTCATCCCACAACTTTGTCTTGTTTTTCACCATCTTTCTAATGATGCCTGCAATGACACCATTAGCTTTTTCTACCAAACCATTTGATTGGGGATAGTAGGGTGTACTATGACGATGTAGAATGTGAAGTTCTTCACAGACTCTTGTGAGCAAGCCCTTTCTAAACCTTGGACCATTATCAGAAACAATCTCCAAAGGTGTGCCAAATCTACAACAAAGGTGAGTGTAGACAAATTTGCTCACTGTCCTCTCATTTACCTTTGCCACACTTTGTGCTTCCACCCACCTAGTCATATAGTCTACAGCCACTAGAATGTAGAGTTTACCATTTTTTGTCCTAGGGAGAGGACCCATAGCATCAATGCCCCACTTTTCAAAGGGTCCATTTGCAAGCACGATTTGCCTTGGACCATAAACCAATCTTCTATTCCCATTTACCTGACAATTGTGACAACTTTTACACCAATGTTGGACATCCACATGCAGACTTGGCCAAACATACCCCGCAAGAAAAATCTTCTTCACAGTTAACTCTTGGGAAAAATGACCACCACATGCCTCTTCATGCAAACTTTTTAGAATGGCTAGAATTTCCTTGATAGTTGGTACTCTTCTGCACACTTGATCCTTCCCTCTTTGATAGAGGGATCCTTCTAGAAAGAGATACGCGCTTGCCTTTTTCATGAGTCTCCTCTTATGAGCCTTCGTGAAGTCTTGTGGAAACTCACCCTCCAAAATGTAGCTAATAATGGGAGTTAATGACTCCAATCCCTGGTATCTCAATTGCTTGACAGCTGCTACCACCATGATGACCTGCACTTCTTTCTCAACACATGTAACTGCTTGTTGTGCAAGTAAATCGGCATCTTCATTTTGTTTCCTAGGAATATGATATAGTTGCACTTCTTCAAACTGATTAAACATCCTACGAATGGCATGAACTTTTGTCCTTAGGCTTTCATTCTTGCATGCCCAAATGCCTAAAATTTGCTTCACAATGAGAAGTGCATCCCCTTTTATCATGAGACGTTGTATACCTTGGCCAATGTATATCTTTAAACCATGAAGTAGTGTGTCGTATTCTGCTTCATTGTTGCTAGTTGAACCTGTTAGATTGACCTTCTCTTTCATGACCACCTCCCCACTTGGGTTGAGCAACACTAGCCCTCCCCCTGCTTTTCCTGTGACTTGTCGAAAAGCTCCATCAAAGAACAAGGTAAAAGCATTAGGAATATTTTTCGGTGGTGGCAATGGTAGGGTCTTTATGTCACGCACCTTAATCTCCTTCTCATGTACCCTATAAGTAAGGATCCCTACCAATTGTGCACGCACACTATCTTCTACCTTGAAAGAGTATTGGAACTCTTGCAATTCCATAATCCACTTTGAGATCCTAGTGCTAAGATTCATTTGAGATGACACCCAAGGAAACAAATTTTCTGCAGTGAGAATTACAAAAGGTTTTGGTAGCAAGTAGGATCTAAACTTTCTCACCGCAAACATGAGAGAAAGCATCATGAGTTCTCCCTCTGTGTAGCCTCTCTCCAAAGCATTCATGACCCTACTAGAAAAGTAGATGGGTCGCATCCGGGTACTATGGGGATCTTGTTGTAATAAAACTGCACCAATTGTTTCCTTCCCAACACTAGAGCTAACAAAGAATGTGTACTCCCAACAAGGAGGCATGAGTATTGGTAGCTCTGACAAAATGACTTTAATGTTACAAAAGTACTCTTCAAGCTCATAAGACCATGCAAATTCTACTTGTTGTGTCAACTTTTGCAAAGGATGAAGCAACTCCGAACCTAAGTGAATAAAGCGTGACATATACTTCACCTTTTGAATGAATGAGATGACCTCTTTGAGATTCTTGGGTGATGGGAGCTCAATAAGAGCCTTTGCCTTTGAAGGATCCACCTCAATGCCTTTATAGGAAACCTTGTGACCAAGCAAGATCACTTCATCCTCACCTATGTGACACTTGTCGGGGTTGATTTGACCTCCCATGTCGTAGAGCTTCTTTAAACCTTCTTCTACCCTTTGTAGATGCAATGATTTTGAGCTATAAATGTAGAAATCATCAATGAACACCCTGATTGACTTTCCAAAGAATTCTTGAAACACCATGTTCATGAAACGTTGGAAAGTTGCAGGAGCATTTGTCAGGCCAAATGGCATAACTCTAAAAGCATAACAACCCCAAGGAGTGATGAAGGTTGTTTTCAACTAATCTTCCAATGCGATACCTATTTGAAAGTAACCCGATTAGCCATCACACACAGTGTACTTTTCATGACCAGCTACCTCATTTAGTATCTCATCCTGAAATGGGAGGGGAAAGTGATCTCTTTTTGTTGCCTCATTGAGTGGACCGTAATCCACACACACCCTCCACTTGCCATTTTTCTTAGGAGTGACAACAACGGGAGAAACCCACTCTGAATTCTCCATTGGATAAATGAAACCTGCTGCTAGAAGCTTTCTTACCTCCTTGAGTAAATCCTGCTCCTTGATGACTCCTAGCCTTCGTAGTTTTTGAGCCTTAGGTGTGGCCTCCGGCTTCAACTCAATTTTGTGTTCAACAGCCTCTACTCCACGCACATCGGTGTAGTCTTTAGCGAAAAGCTTAGGAAATTTCCTTAACACACCTTTGAGCTCCTCTCTTTCATCCTTTGTAAGTGTTGTAGATAACATACCTTCTAGCATTCTTTCATCTTCCACTCTTTGGTTTTCTTGGGAACCTACCTTTTCCAAACCTGGGCAAGAGGTCTCTTGGTTGTTTGGCTTAAACCTTACCCCCATGACTATCGGTCCAGCCTTCCTCCATCTCACTTTGAGATGATTCTTCATGGAGCTCCTCTTGGCGTTGCTCCTTCATGTCAAAGACAACCTTCTTATGATTGTCATTCCTGCAAATTATCTTTCCACTCTCCCAATCCTGCAAAGCTTGCATTTTCATTAGTCATGGTCTCCCTAGGATAAATGGATAACCATTTCCTTTCATAGACATAACATAAAAATCCACTACCTTCTTAATGCCAAAGGCCTCTACAAAAACATTTTACACATTCCTACACACCTAGCTTTGCTATTGTTTGCCATCTTGACTTTAATTTCAGGTGTCTCATGGATGTGCATGCCTAGTTTTTGCATGAGTCCCTCTGTCATGATGCAAATTTGTGCACCCCCATCCACTAGACCTTTCCTAACCAATCTTCCTTTGATGTAACAATCTAGCACAGGTGTAATATCCTCATTCATTTCAGCATGTGCAATTTTTACAACAGGCACACTCTCTTTTACCTTTCTCCTAGTGCTAACTGCCTTTGTTAAATCCCTCCTAACTTGTGGGCATAATGCAAGAAACTGAGGCCATGAGATATCAGGACCCTTACCTCTCATGTCTTCCAATAGGTTGCATGGAGCCATACCATGTCCAAGAGGGAAGTCTTGGAGATTGATACGACGTCGAGTCCTCTTAGCTTCCTTGGTCTCCTTTGCCTTCTTGCCTCGTCCATGGTCACTCTGTGATGTGACACCTTCTTTCTCTTTACCTTTTCCTCGGCCACGCTTAATGCCATTTGCTTCCATGTCAACCTCATTTGAGTTTGTCACCTCTACCACATGCAGATTTGGGTCTGGCAAAGGTGGAACTCCTTCCACTCCTTGTGGAGGTGGTCTTGCTCCATTTGGCCTTTGTAGAAGCCGTGGTTGTTGACTAGTTCCTTCACCTGCATCCATCACTGGGTAATTCAAGCTAGGTCTCCCTGGCTCCCCACGGGGCGAAGGACAATTATACATCCCATGTCCAGACTCCCCGCAATTCCAACATTGTAAGACTATCCTAGGTCGTGGATCTCGCTCTTCAGACTTCCTTGCTTGTCCTTTTGGACCTACAACTTATGCAAGGTGAATTGACAAGCTGCTTAAAGATTCATTTAACTTCTCAATCACTTCCACCGTTACCCCAGGAAGCTCCCTAGATGTTGATTCTTGTGACTTACCTTTGGGTCTAAGACCTTCTATTGGAACCTCCCCCCTTAAGCACTTGAGTTTCCTATATTTCTCAACAGCTCTAGTTTCAGCTGCATCAAAGATTCATTTAACTTCTCAATCACTTCCACCGTTACCCCAGGAAGCTCCCTAGATGTTGATTCTTGTGACTTACCTTTGGGTCTAAGACCTTCTATTGGAACCTCCCCCCTTAAGCACTTGAGTTTCCTATATTTCTCAACAGCTCTAGTTTCAGCTGCATCAAAGGTAGCAGGTGCCTCGGCCTTAACTTTTACCTTAAGGTCAAGAAAGAGTCCGGATATGAACCTCTTCTTCTTTAGAAATTCTGCACCATCACCAGGGTTAGCAACATTTTGTATCCATAGAGCCCAAAGACATAGAAACTCTTGCTTGTACAAGTAGTAGTCATCTAAGTCTTTTTGCTTATGAGAAACAATGTCTTGCCATATTTTTTGAGTGTTTTGGGGGTCAAAGAAGTATTTCTTGAAACAATTCAAAACTTATGTGTAATTCCCCTTAACTTCCTCAGGCAAAGAGTAAAACCAAGTGCTAGCATCTTTCCTAAGGACCACCTCAAACATTTCTACACGTTCTTGATCAGTTACTATCCTCTTGATACGGCAAGACATCTTGAAATTCGCTAAAAATAATTCTGCATCCTCTCCAGGCTCTCCAAAGAAAAGAGGATATCCAGACATTTGGCGTTGAGCCTCCATTGAATCGGTTTCGAAGTGACAACACGTTTTTGTTTTTCTTTCTTAAAAGAATTTACACAATAATGTTTTCTAAATTGCAATCTATTCTACAACAAAATAAAAATATTCACATCAAATGACCTATGATAATCAATAAGAGACACGATGACAGGGTTTGGTGATGCGAGAATTTCTCCTACTCTTTGGGCACCAAACATGAACACCATACGTTGTTGAAAATGGATTTTTCTACTAATTGCAATGTTTATTCTAATGTGTGGAGTGAAATGAAAGGAGAAAACCTCTATTCTTGGGCCATTATCCATTGTCTATGCATGACCTAATGCTTAAAACAAAACAAAAATATAGACGTCCAAACTAAGGTCGTACCTAATGAGAGGCAAAATAAAAGGATTTACTGAAGCGTTTATCTCGGTCAACCTAAGAGGACCTAAAATTCTACGAATTACTCGATGAAATTGTAACTTAGTACTAACAATTATGTGTACCTTTTGCCTTGCAATGGGAATGAAGGGATCATACAAATTCTCATGATTCATGCAAGTACTTGATTATGCTAAACGTTGAGCCTACACAAAACATACACAAACCGTCCTCCGTGGGGGCACCAATTTGAGGCGGTTCGGGGCGGCAAAAAGAAGAGTGGACTCTAAGCACTTTTCTAGGCTCCAGTGCTGCTCAATTGGTTTGGGGTTGGAAAAAACAGCAAACACACACACAAACCCACAACCTAACCCTACACAAATTTGGGGCACCACCTAGTTTTGGATGCGAACTAGGACGCGTAGAGAGAGAGCGAGAGAGAGAGAGAGAGAGAGAGAGAGAGAGAGAGTGCTCGGGCTGCTTTGAAATGTTCAACAATGATCAAGCAAACACAGTTATATATGTAAGAAAAAGAGGGAAGGGGGAGGGGGTGATTGTTGCACTAATACCTTCTTACAAATCTGTCATGACCAATGCAAGTGAGATTAGTATTTGTTCAACATAGCTTCAGTAAATTACAACACAACACATCACAAGAAAAGCCATCCTAATCACTGTCTTAAAGCCAGGGGAGTCCTCTCCACCCTGTTGCCCTCTTACAGTATGTGGGATATATGGCTAAATTGATGACAACACCCAGAGACAAGCTATCAAGAACTTTTATATAAAAAAACACCAAGACACTTACACATCATTGTTTTCCATTACTTCACGTTGGAAGAGGGACAAAGTATCCAGGCTTACTCCAAATCCACCTTCCTTGATTCAGCAAATGTTGGGCTTACACTAGTAGGAGAAATGATAGATTTCCTACTCTCAATTGAATGATCACTCTCTCTTACAATGGCATAGAGTTCCCTTGCTAATCACCCCTAATACAACACATGCATGTGCATAAGACAACGAGCTTCCACTCAAGAGCTCCTTCTAGAGAGGTTGAGCTTGGATTCTCAAGCTATAGCATAGTGCTCTTGGTTATGGCTCGCCCCTTTGTGCTAGCTACACCTTCCTTTTATAGCAATTTTGAGAGCTAGGGTTACTCCTCTAACCATGGTTGGGTTAGATTTTCAGCACTTATCTAATGTTTTTTGCTTGGAATTATCAAGAAGTTGGTGGGGATAGATGAAGAAAAGAGAGAGGAGAGAAGTGGAGGTGATAGGACTTTTCATACTAGGTTAGTGTTAGTAAATTAGTAGAGTTAGGAATTTAATTATTTACAAATGGAATTGGATATTTACAATGGAAGTATCCATATAGGATACAAATAAGGAAGACAAAACTCTTAATAGGTAAGAAAATATGGATTTCTTACAATGTCGATGCTCCAAGTGTCTTGAGTAGGGTCAATTTTGACGCTTGTTGACGGTCCACTAGCTTTGACAGTACGTTTTTTCTCCACTCTTGACCTTCCTTCGGAGCCACGGTAACTGAACATGAGTAATCAATCACCATGATGCTTTCTTTCAAGAGAAGAGGCTGAATTTTGTGGTTGTTTTGATAAATATGGGTAATATGGAAGAGAAAAAATGATACTAGGTGGTCAATTTTGGAATGGAAGTGTGTGTAGGAGACATGAGTTCACCATGGTTTCTCTTATTCTTCAAGGTTGAAAAGAAGGTGAGTAGGGTGTAGAGAGGAGTGGTGAGAGAGGTGGGGATGATGAGTGGAGAGGTGTGTGTGAACATTAGGGAATTTCGGAGGTCATTTGGAGGGCCTTCTAAGAAAATGTATTTTTTGCACTCTCTCTCTAGAAAAAATGGCACATAATAGAGTTGGGTCTTTTATGGTAAAAGTTCAAAAAGTGTACTTTAAGTAGATTCCTTTCTCTTCTGAACATTCGTTCGTAGTGATTGAGGGATAATCCTCTTTTCAGTTGCATTGAATGAACCTCGTCAATATGGAGGGAATGAGGCTAACATGGAGGGACGAAGGCGCAGGCGCTATTCACTTTCCATTAAACCTGTACATTTGGCTAATGGCGCACTCCTCAGATGGCACAAACGTTACCCAGAAATGAGCCAAATATCACCTTCACATTGATTTGGACAATGAGTACCAACCATTGATTAAGCGTAGTAAAACAAACACACATATACCTCCCGCTTCCATAGACACGCTCAGAGCTCAGGGAGCTAAACACATAGATATCTGCACGAGAGGCTCTCTCTACCATAAGAATCCAATGACTAATGTGTCTCCACCGTTTGTCAATCCTACAAGCTTATTGACCTTTGCTGGTGATGGAGAAAAGGGCCTTCTGGGTTATTGTAAATCTCTTACAAGAGAAGCTGAAACTTACAAGAGCAATCTCCAAGCTCAACAATGTGAGATTGTTCGCCTTTGACATTTACATTCTACAGATCAAGTTACCATTTTGCAACATAAAACAGAGGTACAAGAACTGAAAGGAAAGGTGCGAAGTTGTCAAATGAAGGACACCATCTTGGGTGGTCGTATCCGAAAGAAGAAATTGCGCAATCTTGAAACATTGCAGGTTGCATCAGGAGGTCTCAAGAAAAGAATTTGAGCATTAAGGTGATGCTTCTTGGTTGGCTACATTGTCTTAGTTAAGTAATCTTTTTGTTTTTTCTTGTTATGCATTGTTTTCATGTGCCTAAATAGTGTTAGTGAAGCAAATTTTCTGTTATTTACTTATGCATTGTCTTCATGTAGAGATTCAATCTATCCTGACAAGGAAAACATTGACCCCAAAGCCAATATAGGAAAGAGATTGAAGCCACTTATAAGTAGAAGCCTGGCAGCAGATATAGTACATGACAAGAAGTTTAAGGTCCTACAACGAAATGTAGTGGACCTCTTTATTTCAGAGAACTCAGTGCTTGCAAAAGAGATACAAGGCACACTTGATTCACTTGGTGTAAGCAAAAGAGGATATTCGGCTATCCAAAAGTCTGTCTCATCCATCTTTGTTAAGAAGGGTATAAAATCCAAACTTCTACCATCAACCTCAAGTGTTTGGAAAGAGAGGCTTCAGCTTAACAAGGCACAGTGAGACTATCTTGGACAGCCCTTTCATATTAAAGCAACTTACAATGGCCATGGAGCAAACATGGCATATGATGAGTTCAATAATATTTTTATGGACCTGCGGATATTACAAAAGAGAATGGTGGAGTTTTACAACATCACATTTGAAGAGTCACGAGGGGTATTACATTTTGTGTTAAAACTGGATGAGTGTGAGTTTGTTAAAGAGAAAAACCTAGAGCGTGTTACTATTACTTTAATGAATAGAGCCCTCTCAAAGTGTCCAAGTGATGATCCTTTATATTTTAGTGTTCAATCAGAATCTAACGTATGGTGGCTTGGTGCGTTTGAGGTAAGCGAGATTCTCAGGTAAGCTCAAATGTTCACATCTACTTAAGTCTCATTTATTTTGTGTTGCAGGTAAAGAAAGAAGATCATGAGATTCTATATTGGGTGCTCCATCGAACTAATATTCCGGAGGTGATTGATCGACAGACTAACCAGGGAGAGGTACTACGTCTAGATGGAAGGGGAGACTTTCAAGTTCAGTGGCATCTTGCAGGTGACCTCAAAACATTAAAGTGCATGTATAATTGTGGAATGGGTGCAATGGCAAAGTCGCCGTGTTTGTTCTGCATGGAGCTTGCAAAGGTCATGGACTCAAAGTGGTGGAGAAAAGCTCCAACACGTCACATTGAGGATCTTGCTTTTCGACCGGTTTTGAAAATACCACTTGTGAATGTCCACATTTGTACAATGCATGCTCTTTGTAGAATTGTGGAGAAATTGGTCTACTTATACATCGGGTTTTCTTGGAAGATTAAGAACTCGGCAGAACGACAAGTAGCCCTGCAGTGCTTAGAAATGGTACTGTCGGATATGGGGCTTCATGGTGGCAATGTGAAAATCCAGCGAGATGAAAAGAGATCAACTGCTGAGAAGGATGTCCCATGCAAACCATCCATCGGTGGGGTGAAGGCACGGAGGTTTTTATCTAAACCCCAAGGTACAAGAGATCCGAAGCTAATAAAACATGGAAAAATATATAAACACATCTTATGTTAGCAAGGTAGAGTATCAGAGCTGGAAAAAAGCTACATATTGCAGTCAAAGACCAGAACCAACTACTCGTAACGCAAAGGCTGAGGTTTGGCGATCAATAGACATCCTATTTTTGATGTGCGACAAAGATGACTGGTCACAAGGTGATATGAACAAGTTCAAGGAGAATCTCAACCTTCTGAAAAAATCATTCAAGACAGCATGGACAGACACCCAGATTACTCACTACATGGTATTATCGTGTATTTCATTCTCTCTTATGTGCAAATAGGTGAGTGTAAAACATTCTAACTAATCTGTTTTCATATCCAGCACATCATCTTCAATCATTTACCATATTTTATACAAAAGTATGGGAACCCGGCAATATGGAATACCCAAGGGATGGAAAAGTCTCATTACATGGCGAGAAATGATTATTTCAGGCACACACGACAAGGTGGCTCTCGAATCAAGGCTAACAGTTTGAGAGAACTATTTGAATGGTTCTATCATAGAATCATTCATCGAATGCAGGCAAAAGAAGTCTTGGAAAATTCAGCAACAGCACAAGCCATCAGACATTTACAACAACAAAAAGTTAAAAGATCAATGGCATACAACAACTCCGGAGCTCGTGAAATTCAACGAAGGTGGAGAGAGACAATGGTGTATGTGAATCACAAGTGGAGAAAGATACTCTGAGTGGATGACATTGTACAAAATTTATGTAATACATGATCTTATACAATTGCTACTTGAAGTGTATCAAGATTTTGAAGGTTCAGTTTTGTTTTTTGGCACGTCACCCTTGTAACGAATCATGAGATGTTTGTCATACTCTAAAAGTTCATCTAGGTTTTGTCTACCAAGAGCTAGTGCCATTGCTCTGTAGGTGTAGTAATACGCTGCCCGACCACCTGTATAGCCCGGGCAGTAACCAAAACAATCTCTAGCAAACACTTTGTCCACAAGAATGACTTTATCTACACTTTTGGGCAGCACCGGTCCACCCAAGAAGCATGATAGTGTCTTGAATGTGTAAGTTGCTATTGAACCCTCTTCTGACATGGAATTGTGAAAAACTACTATCGGCGACTCGCAAAGCTTTGAAAGGTACTGCGCTAGGGCCGCATCCCTTCCACGATTCTCTCGAGTCAGCCACCGAAGGTAGTCATCCTTGTCAGCAATCCAAGACTGCACATATCATGTCAGAAGTGACACAAAGAGAGAGAGAGAGAGAGAGAGAGAGAGAGAGAGAGAGAGAGAGAGAGAGAGTTACCATGAAGCTCTCATCCTGTAGAAAGAGGTTTTCCTGCCACAGGTCTACAGATGTAGTTGACCCCTGACCTGAATGGTTAAACCAATCCTCCGCTTCTTTGTTACTTGTTGATGGTCTTAGGCTTTGTCTTATTGCTTGGAA